>NC_072852.1:116103406-116810906 GCF_028858705.1 Grus americana
TCCCTTCAAGCGAAAATGGGTGAAAATGTCAGCCAATTAAGCTTTTTCCACCTACATCACATCAGCTCCAAAAGCCAAACATGATCCCAGCAGAGCTCTCCGGGAAGTCTCTCTTCAGCAAATCTGAACCCTTAATGTTAAAATGTTACGAAAAACAGAACTGCTGCGTGGGTGCCCCAAAGCCACCCTGTGAATATTAATCACTTGTGCATATTGAATATAATTGTCTCTCCAGTATTAAAAACCTCTCCTTCTCAATTAGTGGAAAGTGACTCCCACAGTTCAATTTAAGGTTTAGATTTGGAAGGGAGAGATTTTCTTTTCTTTTTTTCTTTTTTTATTTAATCTAAACCACGTACTTGTAAAGAACCCAGGGATATGGCATTATAACAAAACACGTACGGCTGTGATTCCGGCACCTCCTTTCTGTGATGCATTCAAGGATGTGTTTTCCCAGTAGCAGTGGTCAAAAATGACAGCTACTGACAACTTCTAATAAATTTAGTCTGTATAGAAAATACGACGATGTGCATATAGATGAACATGCATGTAACTGTGGCTGGATTCAGGACTCAAACACACTGGCACAAGCCTGTTGCCATGGTCTCAGACTTAACTGTGCTCAGCATCTCCTGCTTTCAGGGACCTCTTTGGGAACTAGACTAGTCAAAAGCAACCTACAAGTGGCCATCAGGACCTTTCAGTATTTCTAGCACCAGGGCAGGTGAGACTAAAAAAATCATGCAAATATCCCAGCTACGGCTTTCCAAAAACTGAAAAAAAACCCCCACTGGCAAATACAAAACCAGATTCTTGTGAGGATGGGCAATAGTGATCTGGGTCAATCTGATTAAGAATCACATTTAGGTTGAAAATAGCTATGTTTTCCAAACTACAGACTGAGATGTACAGAATTACTTTAATAAGAGCAAAGCTTCAGCTGCTGAGGATGGGCAACAGTGATCTGGGCAGAAATGTCACTCCTAGCTACGAGGCTCAATTAGGTGACTTTGAACAAGGGAGCTACCTCTGCACTGTTAAATAACACAGGGACAGTGACAGGTCAGTGGCCTGCAGGTCAAGAGGGAAAACTGTGTCCAACATCGTATTACAGTTGGCCCTGGGTCACCTTTGTGCGATGCTCCTGCGGCCCTAAGACATAACTATTATTTTGTGGGATTGGGATGGGGGGAGGCAGTTCAAAAGGCTGGAAAAAACATGAAAGTTTTGCCTCAGTCCACTAAATTGTTTTTACAGCATGAAATGTTTTACAGCATAAGGACACGTATGGCAGGCTCTGGGGCAACGCTCAAGGTGGTCATCAAGAGTGTGAAGTCCATTGAGAAACTGTTCAAAGACTAGGAAGGGCAGAGGGCAACAAAATTCCCCAAACTGTGACCAAGTATCGGCTGGCACAGGCCAACAGAGCGCCAATTTGCACATTAACAGCAAAGCAGTAAGGCCATCGGCTCTTTGTCTCAGCTTCCACCATCTCAGGTAGGGTAACCATCACGCTCTACTTCACGCCGGGGGTGTTGAGTTAAAGGTGTGCAACGTGCTGAGATATTGTCAGACTGGGGATCTGGTATGGAGACAGGTTGGTAGCTTCCCTGCTCTCACCCCATCCAAGGCCACCTAATCAGGTTCACCAAGGAACTAGTCCTTTTACTTTGTGTGCAAATTTGGACTTCCTTTTAGCTCTATCAAACACATAATGATAGTCATTTCCCTAAGCTTGCTAAAGGTAGGCTTGGCCTAACATGACTTCATTGCTGACAAGTATCTTATACCTACTGTATGCTGCTAGGATTAAAGACTTGGAAGGAATTTTGACCTTTCCAAAGCTTTAATTTTGTTGAATTTATATGTGGTAATAGTCACTGCCGAGACTCCTTATAGCCACCGTCTCCGAGCTCTGGAGTTACA
The DNA here is from genome assembly GCF_028858705.1 of Grus americana. Classification (NCBI taxonomy): domain Eukaryota; kingdom Metazoa; phylum Chordata; class Aves; order Gruiformes; family Gruidae; genus Grus; species Grus americana. Next base: position 116,105,333 of record NC_072852.1, read on the forward strand.
TCTAGTGAAACCAGACCCACAAAGTGACTTCCCTGGGTATAGCTGAGGCCTCGCAAAATGCTACGCAAATTTGTGACTTTCACTAAGTGCCTCAGAGGAATCTTCTTAACACCAAGATAGGCACCAAGAAGAAAAACAAATGCTTCGCTGTTCACCAGCGACACTGCTCTCTTTTTCTTAAATACACTTGAAAGAGGGCTGGAGGCAGCAGTTGCATCTAACAATCTTCATGAAAGCTGCTACGTTCAAGGCTGCCAAACAACATCCTGTTTTTTGCTGCTTCTTGTTGTTCTCCTGCTTTTTATCTTGCACTGCCTTGATGGAGCACCAAAGGGCTTTTGCGCTCACACCATAAAAATACCTCCAAAAATAAAGAGCTGATTTTGAAGTACAAAGCTGCTGTTGTGGGACGCTGCAGCATCTGTTTTAGCATGTCATTTTTATATTTAGAAGCGGCATATCTGCGCAGACCAAGCACAGCTAGTAAGCCACTCAGCAACCCCTTCCCATCAGCTCTCACAAGTCGGCGCCAGCCGATGGGGACACACACGCTCCTCTTGTCCTCCAACAGCCCTCCGCACCTCCGCAGCCCCACACCTCCGCTGCAGCACACTGCAACCTGCCTGACTCAGGCTGCCTAGCCTGGTATCTCTAACGCTGGTGTCCTGCCAACAGCTCAGCCTGGCAGCAGGACGCGAGCCTGACGACCTCCGACCTTGATGCAATGTGCCACTTTTTTCTTTTTCTAGGTCATGCAGCACGGTGTGTGTACACTGCATGGCATATATAGGAGAAACCATGCAACAAAATCAGGGGAGCTGCTGAAGCATGCAATCTGATGCACAGCTCTGACCTGCGTCGTCAGACTGTTCTGTCTGCGTGCCCCGGCCATGTTTCTGAGCTGGTGCCCACAGTTAGAAAATAGTGCAGGCAAAAAACGCCACGGCCAGTGTCTCCCAGTAGGTGGCTGGACCGCTGCTCTGAGAAGATCCAGCAAGCCAGACAAATTAACTTACACCGAGCGCGGTATGCCCGCAATATGTATGCCACATGCAGCTTGTACAGGTGAGCAGGATTTGTAGCTCCTTCTTCCCCCTCTCTAAGAGTAGTCTGCCACTTAACTGTAAGCACAATTGCTGTTTGCAGCGCAAGGCGGTGCTGTGTAACTCTATCAGGCAGAACACAGCCAAGAAAAACAGGGCAAAACATAATGAAGACCCTACAGCAGCCGTCAAAGCAAAGGTCACAGGACTGGTGTTTGGAGTGCGGGAGGGGCACTGGATAGAAAAGCTTATCTTGGCTCTGTGATGTCTGTTAAAAGGATGAAGGATGAAGGGTATGACATCCTCCCTGGCTAGGAGAAGCAGCATCTTCTCCATATATCTCCCTTCATTTTTCAGTTTACAGCAGCGAGCATCGCAGCTTGCAGGACTGGCTGTCTCCTGCAAGGGGACAGCACTGTTTCTGGGTGATGCTTTGCACAGATGTGAACACAGCATAATTAGAAGAGTGAAATGTCAGCCCAGAGAGTGTTTACGATGGAGAGATGGGGAAACACTCGCAGGTTTCTCCTTTGCTTCCAGCCACGAGAGCCAAGGAGTGCTTGCGCATGTGCAGGCAAGGAAGGGCAATGGGGCAGGGAGGGCAGACACAACTACCACGTGCGAGCTCCCCGAGCAGAGTGATCAGTTTTGGCAGCTACCCTGGAAAAAAAAAGGCACTGTCAGCACTGCAGAACACACAGGAAAATCTTTAGCTGGCAAATGCAGATTTATCTTTTCCAGAGGCAGTGAAGAGCAGAAAAGGCCCAAACAGAGTTGCAGATAAGGAACAGAGCAGAGATGGGATCAAGCCCGCTCCAGAGTCCAATTAGTCCAGCTCTCTCCTGGGTACAGCCCCCTTCTTGGAAAGGGAGTGTTGAAGGAAAACAGAGCCTGGAAGAACCTGAAATATCTTTATCTACAGAAACAGCTTAGCAAATGCCACATGCTTCCGTTTTACATAGAATAGAACTGCCTTACCTGAGTAGTTTTCGCCCTTCTGCCTTGCATGCTGTTACTATGGCTAATTTGTGGGTTCGTGGCCCCTTCAGAAAGGCAGTGGGATTTCCTACAGGGCAGTGTATTGTAATTGCTGTAGGAAGGCGCATCCTCTGTGGTAACCGATGCCATCTTATGGCTGCCGATATCCGGGATGTCGGACACCAAATTCCGGCAGTACCCTCCAAAGGCATTTCGCGGGCCTCCGTTGACGGTAGCGCTCGGGGTTTTGGGGGAATACAAGTCACTCATAGAGTTGGCGCGCTGGCAGGCGACCAGCAGCTGGGGGCTGTCGCTGGCCTCCGTCCCCCGTGTGGCCTCGGCATCCTTCTCCTCGGCCAAGCCCAGGATCTCCTCGTTGCTCGTTAAATGCTCCTGGCTGAGGTCGGAAAGCGAAAACTCCAGGCTGTCCTCGCGCCAGATGTCAGCCGATTTCGAGCGCTTCTTCTTGAAGCTGGCCGTCTCCATGAAGTTTGTCCCATTGGCCGCATATCGATGTGACCTTCCGTCGCCCTCCGCCAGGAACGGCGGCTCGTCCCCGTAGAGCCTGCTCTCCTCCGAGTCGGGCATGCTCTGGACGGAGGCGGCGGTGAGGACGGTGCTGCTGTCCACGCTGGGGGTAACAGAGGAGTCGGTGTGGTAGGAAACAGGCCGCAGGCCCATGTCCACGCGGTCCACCCAGATGGGGCTTCCAAAGTCCTCTAGGTTGCCCTCCTGGGCGAAGGGCTCCAGGCCGTTTTCCGCCAGGGACTGGGGGATGCTGGGGGTGCTGCTGGAGCGGGTGCTCACTTCCGAGTTACGGTGGATAATTTTTCCGGAAGAAGCGTGCCGCGTCCGGCGAGATGCTTTATTGGAGAGGCGAAGGGAGCGGGAAGTGTGCTTGCGGCCCAGGCTGGCGTGCTTGTCTCCGTAGAAAGCGTGCTCCACGCTCTGGCTCTCCGCGTTTCCCATGGCGTCACAGTCTGAGAGGGGAAAGAGTGGGGACCATTAAAGGCGGCAACCAAACATGCAGGCAAGAAGACACATGGACACCCCAGTACACCCAAAAGAGCTTTTTTTTTTGAAATGAACCTGTCCCAAAACCTACACCACAGCTTCCACTGGGTTTTGCAGGACATGCTTTAACAGCAGCAATTAATCCCACAGAATTAATTAAAGGGAGCCAGCGACCGTACCAGCAAACTTACGAATACAACTCAGATAAATCAGTACATAGGAAAAAGCCAGACGATAGCTATGCTGGTATAAATGAAGAGTGTAGAAGAGGGAAGGATTGAACCTCGAAGCTTGATGTGAACTGGAGCCAATTTACCACCAAAGTGCACTGGCAATCTCAGCTCTGCACACATTCACTTGACTCTTAGCATTAGCTTGGCAATTCCAGCCAAGACTACAAACTCAAAAAAATTAACAGCTATTGTTTATCTGCATGTAACGAGATGCCAAAAAGTAGAAGGATATATGCCTTTATCTGAGGCATATATCAGATATATATATATACATTTATTTCACTTTTTCTTTGCTAGGAACTGTGAGTTGAAGCACCAAATAGCCAAAGTACAAATTCAACTGTTCGGCAGCAAGCTAATGATAGGTTTGATTTCTGGAACAAAAAAACAGTACAACATTAAGCAGGTACAGAGAGCCCCACACAAGAAAGCCATATTATGAAAAATAAATTAGCATGAGTGACTCAGACTATACAAAAATAACCTTTCCTTCCCACTCACTCCGAAGCAGATAGCTAGATCTAAGCGCTTTGATCTAGCAAAGGGAAAACTGAGCTGGAACGCAGGGACTGGGTTTCTGTCCCCATCTCCGTACCTAGCCTCCTGCATTATTCAGTTGTGCGCATCCTGCCGTGAAACAGGTTTCCCATCCAGCAGATGGGAGTGATGATCTGGATTCAACCTTGAAAAACACTTTGAGGTCTGTGATCTCACTCAACAAATGTCAGAAATATTTTATCAGTAGTATTGGCTCCTTCTGGCCAAAGAGCAAGAAGAACATGAAAAGTAAATGCTAAAGTACATGGCCATTCAAAATTAAATAGGAGATCCTGAATTACACACAAGACAATTACATCTAGATACATAGTCCATAAATCTTGAACAGAAATTCCAAGGCAAAACCTCCTCATTTTGAGGTATTTCTATTAGTTCTTGGCTGGGTAAAAAAAAAAAAAAAAAAAAAAGCTGCCCTGACAGTAAAATAATCTGGAGTTTCTAATTTCTCGGGGCGATTTCTTCTCCTTTAACAGGATGCTCCGATGGGTATTGAGCCAGATACTGACAGAATCAATGTGCTCGTGTATTTTCCCTCACTATCTAAATACACACTATCGCTGCTGCACAGAACTGAATTAGCCCTACATAAATTACACAGAAAGCAAGGAATCGATTGTGCTAAACACAGGCACAGCAGTTCTGCCATAGGCTGCCCTGGACACGTATGGTGGAACTGAATTTCTGTAGCGATACTTCCGACGACAGTCTGAGGACTGCGCGTCTCTACCCTTCTACTCAGCTAAGCAGGTTGTGTCTGAGGCTAAAAATCTGTTCAGTGCTGGAGCAATAGGCACTTCCATAAATATCTGGACATTTCTGTATCTAAAATAAATATAATCGCATGTCAAGTAAACTATACCAGGAAATACCCTACATCTACTGAAATTAATGGCTGAACTCCCATTGACTGTCATGAAACTTGGTTATCATGCATCGTTTAGAAAAATAAATGCGCTGAACAGAGGGCAAGTTTTAATCTAAAAAAAAATGACAGCATTATAAATCCCTGGACAGGGTCTATTATTCCTTAAAATCTACAGCCCTTTGACATGGCCCGGATGGAAAAACAAATGTCAGCTAGCGTTTGCTTCTAAAACATTTTGTAGCACAAAAACTGCACTTTGTCTTCCACATTGATGTCTAAAACCAGATCTCAACACTCCCCATCTTGCAAAAGAAACCCTCACAGGATAATGCTTTCAGCTGCTTTGATTCTGAGATTCCTGCTAACCACACTTTCATTCGACAGGATTTCCACTGGCTGCAAAGCCCATCAGAGCATGCAACCATTTAACCCCAGTCTCCAGCCATGCAGCCATCACTTCAGTACCTATCTAAGGAGAAAGAGCAGTTTTAAAAGTGCTCTTGAAACCCTGAATGATTGAAAAGTGGCTCTTTACCTTCAGAAACAGAGCTGCTGAAGGGCAGGAGCATCCCCCGCACATCGCACAGCGAGGCACACTTGCTGATGAAAACACTGGGCAGCGTGGCTACGGAAAGCAGCCTTGTGCCACCACCTCAACGTAGTCTCCATGCACACCGGGCAAAATTTCACCCAGTCAAAAAGCAAGAGAACCACAAATGTCTTGGCGCAGAAAGGAGCAGCAGTCAGGCTGCATCCCGTGAGGAAATAACACTGCTAGAAAACACTCTCGTGGAAGGAGGGAAGTCTTTTCTCCGCAGATGGCGGCAGGAATGTTTACTGAGCGATTTCACACAATGAGAAGTATCTGCTAGATAGTGGCAAGAAGTGACAGACTTCAAAGTAAAGAGTTGTCCCTTTTTAATTCCATGGATTGGTGCTTTAGGTGAGGACGCATTTGCAAATCCCCCAGACGGCTATCTATCCCAGCAATTAGCCCATACCTCGCTCCTGCACCTAGGAAGGACGACTGAAGAGGCCTTACTCTAATCCCACTGATTTCCCCGGCGTTACGCTGCAGGTTTGCACGTTCTTCACGGTGGGTGCAGTGGGGCCACAGGCAGGAACAGTGCAGCTGATCCAGCTGCAGCGATGCAAGACGGCGCAGTTTGTCACCATCTCTCGTCAGAGGCAATCTCCCCTGGGAGACGCAGGGCACAACAGGCTGAGCCCACCTTGAGTGGGGACGGTCAACCCCACCGGGTAAAGCTGAGGGTGGCCGCTTGTGGGGTGCCTAAGAAAAACAGCTGCCCCTGGAAGGGACCCCACCTCCTACCTTCTCACCCCCATTTCTGCGTCGCCTCTGCATTTCCGGCTGAGCATTTCCATCAACCAATTCAGGTGCTCATGCAGCTGAGTCTGCTAAACCAGCAGAAAAAAAACCCAAGGGGGGAAAAAAGAGGGGGGGGGAAAGACTTACTCTATTAGTTTATTTTTGCTGTGATAGTGAATTCAACTGGCATGTGCCAGAGGCAGCACAAGGGTGCCCGTCTGGGGACACAGCGGGACGAGGACGGGGCAGCACGGCTGGAAGGTGACGCGGGAGCTGGGGAACAGGGGACAGCGAGTGGCACCTCCCCCATCTTTTGGCAGCAGTGAGCTGTAAGGTCAGCTCAGGCAGATGTGGAAGGGCAGCCCTGAAAGATGTGAATTCGCGCTGCAGCAGATGCCGGTGTCCTCAGCTAGCAGGAGCAGGCGCTGGGCAGGGGAGGGGAGCCCCAAACTCCCCCTCCCAGGGGCAGCAGGCAGACACCCCGGGGGCAGAAACGTCTTAAACTGCTCCAGCTACAGCTGCCAGATGCTGCCTGTCTACGGCTTAACTGAATTTAGCACAGTCAATGAAAAAAATCTGTATCAAATTAAGAAAATGAGTAATGTTAATGGGAGTTGCACGCAAATGCCGGTAGGACAAAGGCTCCCCTTGTTAGCTCACCCACCAAATCCAAAGGTGACCATTAAAGACCTATCAAGGTACCACCAGGATACAACATAAATCAAGTGTGACATGTCTTGATGCTTTAAACAGGTCTGTCGCGCTTGACCAAGGATTGCGACGCGTCAAAAATCTGTTCTGAATTACTCTCCAAAGCTAGCAGAGATTAGCGCACACAGACCATGCACTGCAAGCAGAACTAGTTGGAAATTTTTCAGCAGAAAATGTCAATTCATCAAAACCCAAACTTTTCATGGGAATAGACCGCTTTTGATGAAAGGCTCCTCTGCTCCAAGAGGGAGAGATTTGTAAACCGAAGCGGGGAGACAGGCACGTCTCCTGGACGAGGCACCAGCTGGGTGACTCAGTGGCTTGCCGAAGACGCGGAAGATCAAGATTCATATCTGCAGCCCAAGTCAGGCAAATGAGGGGTGGCAACTTGTTCCTCCATATCCTCGAGAGGCAACCTGACCACAGTGCTATCGGCTGGGACAGGGCCCTCTCCGAGAAGATTTGTTCCTTCCCACTTCAGAGCAGGGAAAATGGCAAAATTGTGAAAGTCTTCGAGGGACCAGGGCCAGGAAAGTCACTTTTTAGCCAGCGTGCACGTCAAGTGACAGTACAGGGGTTTGAGTTGTGGTTTTTGGTTTTTTTTTTTTTTTAAATTAAAACTTAAAGATTGATATCAACAGTAGGATATCAGCAAGCAGAACACAAATTCTGCAGGAAAGCTTTGGAAAAAAACAGTGTTCCCTACATCAGCTACCCTGGACAGACAGACTGAACTCTAGCTGAACTGCTGAGATTTTGCTGGATGTGTCTTACATAAAAAGGTTACACATAAAGATGATCACACTCTAGATGACCACTGATGATGGCCGCATCAAAGAATAAATTGTCTTTGAAAACAGTTACTTTCCATTATCTTCCCTTTCCCCAATATTAAATATTTCTTAAAATAATTACAAAACCAAAATACTCATTTCAACTAAACCTAAGTTACTAACTCTCAAACTTGCAAAAAGTTGGGCCTTTGGATTCCAGAAGAAAATCTGATATATATTAACTTTCCAATCAAATTTGAAGCACCTCGCAAGACAACAGATTGCAAATTTAAAATTAGATTGTAGTGGGAGGCCCTGGTGACAAATCTTTATTTTTCTCCTGGAGTGGAGCTTGAAGGCTGTGAGAACCAGAACAATGATTAAATCCACAGCAAGCAATGAGCCTACAGAAATAAACTTTTGCTAAAATCTGCCAACCAACAACAAAGATTTTTACTGAACTCACAAGAACCACATAGAAAAATGTACAAGACTAATAACCAAGTGTGAACATACACATTTTATTGTAATTAAAATGTGCTTTTTCAAAAGGGCAAGAGAGAGGCTGAAATTCCACGCTAAGCCTTTGAGTTTCTCGGAAACTCCAGCAGCATATTTAATTGCTTTCAAATCAGAACCTTTTAACCAGCCATTTCGTTTTTGTAAGCCGCTCTTACATATGTTAAAGCACGGGATGGACTCCAAAAAGGCCCTGCAGGCAATTCAAATAAGAGGAGGAGAGAGGGAGGAAGAGATCTCATCAGTAGCTGCTTGATAGCCATTTAAATGCCTTTGTATTGCTAAACGGGCGTAACCATAATCCCCATGCAGCTTATCCAATTTTTCCCCTCCCCGCGAACCATTATACAACACAGCAAAGTCCTAAAGACAAGTATACGGACACACATGTACCTTCCGAGGCAGTACTGGTGTCCAGCGCAACCTTCCCCAAAAGAGCTGTGGCATTTAGAGGTATAGAATTGCAAATGATACCAAAATGAACAGTTACTGGGACTGCAGAAGCTGTCAGCGCCTGCCACTCAGCGACTCCATTACTCTCGCGTCAGAGTCTATGACTATATGCCAAAAACCTGGGGAGAAAGAGGGGAGAAAGAAAAAAAAAAAAAAAATCAGACAAAGGGTTAGCAGGAACGGGCTATACAGGAGGGCATCTTCTGCCAGGTCCTGTTATCATCACTTACCTAAGAAACACCGTGCAATACAGCATGTGAATGCTGTGCTTAAATTTGAATGATGAATCTGATGATGGCAGAATAAATGAAAAACCCAGTCAAGCACCGTCAGCCCAAAGTACTGAATGCAGAGAATTCCTCTTCCCACCACTATGCACAATAAAAATCCCCATAGACATTAGCATGCCCCTGCTGAGGACGGTCTGTCTCAGGCAGGGCTAGAAAATCTCAGGTCCAAAAACACACCTGCATCCAAAGCCAATCGCCAAGAAAGGCACCTTCCAGTAAACCAGGGTGTAACTTCTGGCAGCAAGGGGGAACCCCACTGCCCAGGGCACAGGCCCGAAACTGGAAGACCTCAGAGGAGATTTCTCTGCGCAGACTGTCTAATTTATGAAAAGGGCGGTTATCTGAGCAGGGATTTCATTAACATTTTTCAAGGGCAAATCAGACATGTAGGGCAGAGCATTTACATGCATTTTTGTGCACGGTGAAAGGATCGTTGGGTTAATTGCATTCACTAAGGCGGGGATACAAGAGACCAGTCTGCACCTATTTAGATTTAAGACAAGTCAGAAGAATAGTCCTCAAGTTACACACGTGTCCACTTGTGTGGGTACCAAATCCCAGCCCTTTCTTGGCCTGATACCACTGGCAAGCTCCCTTGCAAGTACGGCAGCTCAAGGGCCAGTCCTGTGAGATACCAAGAACCACGCGCTCTCCGGAGGGCTGGGTGCTCTCGAATCACCCAACTCCCTCTTCTCCCAGCCAAACACCAGCGGTGAAACATCAACTCAACACTGCACGCAGAGTTTTGAGCAATTACAAACTTTTCCAAATGTCTCAAGGAACAAAAAACCTTGGAAGAGATTACTGATGCCCTTCATGTTATTAGAGCTGCTTGGTGGGGAAACTGTGATCCTCAGTCTTGGCTGGATTCTCAAAAGAGATGAGAGTCACCGGCTCCTTTCTAAATTAAAAACATTCTCATCTTCTTTCTCCCTCCTTCATGGTCCCCTCTCTGCTCCCCACCTCCCCCTCTTCCCCCAAGCTGTTGGTTAAGATTTGAAAAGCAGTTCATGAATTGCTCAGGAGCTGGCAGAAATTAATAAAATGAAGCTCATTTATATTGAAATGGACTCATTACCATGCCAGCTGCCAATAATTTGCAAGACGGGAATCTTGCTGACAAACAAGGTCCCACAGGCAGGAGGCTTCCCACCTGCATCCACCACACGATAAGCAACCCTGCAATGTGCATTCCTCACTTCCAAAGGGCATTGCGACCATCTTTTTTCAGATCTGCCTGCTGCTGCCCCAGAAAACTTGTCCAAAAGAAGTAAAAAAACCAGACATAGCCAAACTTTATCAAATTTTCCATCCTGAAGCGGCTGTTGAGGACTTTGCAACTCACTCAGAAAAATATGCTCTGGGCTGAAGCAAACGCTGGTGACTTCTGTGAGAAACCAACTACAATGTTGCCTGCTCCACACACTGCCTATGCTCCCCTGACAAAAATCATTCTCTTCTTGCACTCATTTGTTAAAAAGGTGGGAAGATCTAAAGTAGATGTTTACAACTGGGTACTGGATTATCCAAATCCTCGCTACTCTCCAGTACATCTGAAGGGCTGGCAATAGCCTTTGCCATGAGCAGATGAGAAGAGAATCCCTCTCTTCCTCCAGAAGAGAAAGATTTATCATTACCCACAGATTCTTTCCTGAAAAGCTTTCTTCCTAGTAACTTTTACAAGTAGCTTTTTCCCTAGTAACTTTGGGAGAGTCTTTGCCAAATGAAACCAAGTCATACTTTTCAAAAAGAACATGAGGTTTTTATACTTCTCTTTGCCATTAATACGCACTGGAATAGTCATCGCCCCTGTGCTTCCCGGTTCACCCCAACAGCCCAGGCTCTGCCGCAGCAGAAATTCTGGAGGTCTGCAGTGCCAAAGCAGCCTCAGACAAGGACTTCCCTCCGACAAAGTCTTGGCAAAAGGGGATGCCCATGCTCCTCCACCAGGAGGAAAGGCAGAAGCAGACACAAGCACAGCTCCATGGCTTGCTTCCCAGCACAGAGCCCTTCCCCGCACAGGACGCATTTGCTCCTGTGGACACTTACTCTGTCAGTGGAGCCTGACCAAGGGGGAAGCCGACCGCACATTCAGACCACCGGTAACTCACCCGTAACTGTTCTCAGGGTAGATGGAAAGTTGTAAACATTCACATGTGGAACAGTTCACCTCATTCAAAAAGAAACATCAAATCAAGATTTTCAAACTTCTATGCTCAAGACAAAATAGTCTTAGAGCTGACTCCTGCAAACATACATGCACACACACATATGTATACATCTGTGATGCATGTATGCATGCAGCTATGCTGATGTCTACATACATCAATGCAACTCCTCTTGTTCTTTGAAGGTTTGGAAGTAGCACAGCTGTATTTATTTCATAGCCACAAAACGGTGCCTTGAAAAATCAGGCCAAGGAGTTCTCACAGGGCTCATCACACAGCAACGTAGGTCAATCCAAACTGAGGAAGCTCGCAGCAAACCACCATGAATGGATTAAATGAATGCATAGCAGGGAAGCAGAATATATTAAAGGAGCACCTTGTTATTCATCACATCTGCTACCTGTGATTCTAGGTACAGCAAAGAGAGGTTTGACTTTCACATGCTGGGAGGAGTTTGCAATGCCAAGAGATTAGGAAAAAAACCAGCACACTTGTTTTCTTTTTGCTTGCGGACACCGTACGTGAACATTAATGGATGAAAACTATGGAAGCTGTAGTTTTCTAAAAGTCTTCTTTTCAAAGCAGAACCCTTTCTTTCCAGCAAGGAAAAATTAGTATGCAAGTATATCCCCTTGTCCAGTGAACATGAAAAGTTGGCTAGAAGGATGACAGCTCTCTTTCAATTCTATTTTTATTTTCTGATTTTATGATGCATCGTTTTTGTCAGATTCCAAATGCAACTGCAGATGTGAGATCAGTTGGTCATTAAGCTTTGAGAAGCCCTTGGTAAATCTACCATAAGCCATCAGGATGTATATACATAGACAGAAAGCAGTAGTCATTTCATACAGAAACTATTTAATATTAATCAGTGGCTCTGGGCTGCATTCCCCACCCACGATCCCAGTTCTGTGCCATTGTAACTCTGCTGTTCGATCCCGTCTCCTGAAATGGAGAATCAGGCCCTTTATTTGTAACTGGAGGCCACACTTTGTCAGCCTTTGTTACCTCTAGTTAATATGAATTGCTACTGAAATCAATCAATCAAATAACCTACCCTGAGAAGAAGGTAAATGCTCTAGTATGTTCCAGGGTCCTGGTGCCCTAACAACTCTGGTTGTCCCCACCCCATACCCCTGGGCTGCCCTCCACAAAATAAAACCCACAAGAGATGGGTGGGTGGGTGGATGGATGGATGGATGGATGGATGGATGGAGGCTACTCTTTGCCTAGATCTTTGCCTGAGACGGCTTTCCATGAGGGGGCTGGGTGCACGCATGGGTTCAGAAATGTAATTCAGAAATGCTCCAAGCTTCCCCATTCTCAATGTTGTATGTAGTACAACACTGAGCTGCAAGACCAACTCCAGTGGATCGAAGAAGCTAGTTGAGTTTTAAACCAGTGAAAATAAATGACAAACATGCTCCTTTTTGTGTTTTCTTTCTATGACATATAAAATATCATAGAAACCTTTAGTTTGAGAGAAAAACAAATTTTAAACCAACTACGGCTTATACTACCTGTCAAAGAGAATGGCTGCTCCTGAAACTGGAGTCAGACAATGATGACCATCCAGACAAGGCTGGGGGGACCATCCACAGGTCCACAAGAGTTGGCCGGCAGAGCTGGAATTGCAAAACCTCTTTGCAAGCGTCTCCCTAACACTCAACCTTCATGTCTGTCACAGTTAGGAGAACAATGCTGGGTGATGTCTCCAGATGAAGAGGAGGGGAAAGAAAAATAAACCCACGTTCTCTTTGTGGAGAACTCATAAAGGAAAGATGTGGGAAGCCTTCTTCCTCCAGCTGTAGCACCACACCTATGAGAATTTCTAAGGGAAGGAAGAAAGGGCAGAAAGAGAGGGAGTGAGGAAGGTCCATCAGAAGACCTAAAACCTCTGTATAGCCAACAGTCAACCACCCCCAAATCACAGCTAAAGAAAACAAAACCAGGAGATAGCACTGACAAAGCATTGTGGGGCCTTGATAATAAATTAATGGAAGAGAAGCACAGGCAGCCCAAGGGAAAGCCCCCTCTTCAGGGTTTCTATATTTATACGAGGGGATGTGAATAATTGACATGGTTGTGGGTTTGTTTGTTTTTAAATCATTGTTACAAGTATCTGAATGCATTTTAAGTCTTTCCCCTTCCCTTCTGTTTTATTTTTAATGGTGGGAAAATCCCCCTTTCTTCCCTAGGGCAAATCTGCAAGGTTTTACACGTTTGCAGAAAAGGGCAAAGCAGGGAAAGGAGTCTAATTTCAGATCATCAGACATAAGCAAATCTATGGGAAGCCACAAGGGCAACTCCCTGGAGCCTGTGGGGCAGACGAACAGCAGCTTGCGCATTGCATCCTGGGAAGCGGAGAGGTTTTATAACCCGCTCTGGGGAGCTGCAGGGAAGGAGGAGCCCACTTGGCCTCCATGGAGGATGAGAATGAGAAAGGTAGCTACAAGGAATGCGTGCGTGTTTGTGTGTTACTTAAAAAAAGAATGCCCAAAATGCAGCTGAAATAAAAATAAGGTGTGGTTTGTTTGTTTACCTTAAGGTTATGCATTATTGTTATTACACTTTGCTTGAAAAGTGCTTTCTGCTTGTGCCAAATGAGCAGAGAACTGCTGATACACAATGAGGATGAGATGTGCCAAGTGAATTAAAAAAACACTATTTAGAAGTAACAAGAAAATGTTCAGACCAGGAGACAGAGCCCTGAATGGATCCACCCAAGCACTCACTGCGCAGCTGAGGATGGGCAGCCGAGGAGGGAGGAGGGAGAAGCGGAGCTGCACACAGCAGACCATGCATGCACAGAAGAACCACCCAGAGCCATGATCTCCGGCAATAAAAATTGAAACCCTTGGCTTGAGTGACTGGGGAGCCACTGCAGGCAAGATGTGAAGGATTAAAATGTTGCGGAAAAAAATTAAGACCGATAATTAGGGGAGGGGGAATTGGAAAGGAAACGTTTCGTGTATATCCTCATTTAAGCACAGAGGTAAGTAATCTGATTTTCAAGCAATGCCAAAGACCTCACACAGATCATTAAGATGGTGCCTGAGATATGAAGACGAGTATCTAATTTTAGATACACTGACTTAAATACCAGGGAGGGATTCCAGAGGTCTATGAAAAAACAGGCAGCAAATTAAACTCGGGCGAATGCACAATCGGAGTAGCTTTCGCATTTTGGTCACATTCTCTCTGACGGAGAACGAGGTACCTCACTAAGGTACAAAAGCATTATAGGGTATGCTATATAATTAGTAGAAAGGACGTAAAAGTAACAAAAACCTTCGCGATGAGGCCACAAGGGAAGTATAACAAGGAAAAGGATCAAAGCGGAGGATGTCCTTTTAAGGTTATAGCATGCCTTGCGGAAGTTTTGGTACCAGAATCTCTCTCTGTAAGGTCCTACTTTTAAATCAGTATCTCACAAGACTTGGTCTTCACTGACATGGCCTGCCAGGGCCACTGCGCTGGGCTAGGATGGAGAAGCCGGCAGCCGCAGCGCTGCAGAGCAGGGCTCAGTTCCCACCTGGCAGCCTGCTGCCTCCTGTGCCACCTCAGGCAAGCCGGGGAGACTTCCCATCACTCCTTTGCTCTCTGCGAAGCACAAATACAGAGCTCTCATCCACTGCAGAAAAACCCAAGATGGCCATATCCCCAATTTAAAAGGGCACTGAGCAACTCCAAGGAGGAAAGCCACATTTACCCAACAGAAAGCAGAGGCTAAATATCACACGCTTCTTGAAAATAAGAGCGCTTATTGCCTGGCATGTCGCCGATGCCATGGCTGGGTTGCTCTGGCATCTCCAGGTGGAAATGATAGCAGGATGGGAAAAGGCGGAGATGCCCAAGATAGGAGTTCACCCAGGCCAAAAAATAGGACTGCCAGCCTCAGCCTGCACTGAGCGCTCCCGCCGGGGCTGCCAGAGAGGACGGGAGAAACAAAAAGGAGCCCCAGGTGAAGAGGCAGCTGTGCCTCACAAAACTCAACACTGGGAATTATAACTACTGTTTATTCAGAGCCTGGGAGGAGAGGCAAGTGAGCATATGACCAAATGACTGCTGTTTTCACCTAGTGTGATGATACCAACCGCAACAGAGCAGGTTTCTCAGCCTGGCATTATCATAGTAGAAACCCTTGCCGTTTCTACAGCACGCAGAAAAAAAAGAAAACATTCATGCAAAACTTGGCTGGTCTGTACCAGTTTGCCACTGCCAAAGTTAAATTAAGCACTCAGATTTTATCTTGCACGTCCTGACAGAACCTGATCACTCAAACGCCGTCGCAGAGATGTATCCGCACCACAGTTAAGTTTATCTGGGTTTACCGGTTTTACTCACAACTCGTACATCACATCTCCTGACACAGCTCCTGCTGAAAGCTCTTCCCCCGCCAGAGGAACGCACAACACCAAAGGCCACACGTTGGGTGTTGTTTCTTTAACTAAGAGGGGGCAAAACCCATGAGGGATGGTAATCTCAGGGGAAGACACCCTTGGGGCTCAGTGGGTGAGCCCCCACCCTGGGAAGATGCAAGCAGGGAGCACAGAGTCCTGCCACAGAGTGGAAAAATGGACCAATCAACAAATGTTTTTGAGAGGAAAAGCCAAAACCATCAAAAGTCAGGCTAAGGTAGCTTCATGATGGAAAGCTGAAACCCGTCAGCTCTGAGTGTGGCCTTAAAATAAAATTAATGCTTTGCCTTCATTTTCAGTAAGGGCACGGGGGAGCAAGGCATGTGAATCAACACCTCTGAGGTATCTGAGGAGCAAAATTCAAAGAGTTTAAAATGCGCCAGTCAGCAGGAATTTTGAATCTGCATCCCAAAACTATGAGAGAAGCGGTGCAAGCAACCACAGGGATATGGACAAGAATTTTTATATTAAAACCTGCGGATCAGGATCCTGCCTGGGACTGGAGAACAAGTGATCCCAGCAAGGACATACCCATCTCTCTGGCTTCAATGGCATGCAAGGCTGGAGAACACATCTGAGAGACGGAACAGGGAACGACATGTGAAGAAACAGGAAATTGAATAAAATGCAATATGAATTGTGATACCCTACTCTGATCTCTTTCTCCAACAAGATGAACCATTTTCCAGGGGAGGAAAGGGCAGAAGAGATCTTTCCAGGAAACTACTAGTTAAGCTGAAGATGATGAAAACTGGCATAGGAATTATGATACGCATAAGAAACTCTGCGAAGAGCTTGTGCTGAAAGGAGAATTATCTGGCTCAAGGGATCAGGTTTTTTAATGATTTCAATGATGACGCACAAAGAAAAAAATGTACCAGTGACTTGTGCTGATGACACAAAGCTAGAAAAAGTCACAATACATCAGAGACCTTTTGTATTGATCCCAGAGGACCATAAGCCCCCGACGTGATAGAAGTGACAAAGAAGCAAATGTAATCAAAAGACGTACCAAGCAAGACTTGCCCACCAGAAACAGGAGTGAATGCTGCCACAGAAGATATTGACCTCATCTGGAATAACATGCGCAATCCTCGTCATCCGTGGCAAAGGTTAATACAGGCCAGACTACCTTCAAGAAGAGCAAGGCAGACACAATGAAGCAGAGAGCTTCACTCTGAGAGGCGAAAACAACAGGACTGTCTCATGTGGCAAAACAAGAGGCTGTTAAAGGACATGATTTATGTTCACGGGCAGAAAAGGGTAGGTTAAAAAAATCATAAATTCAAATAGTCGTATTCACAGTAATTTCATCCTGACAAAACAAGCAAGGCAAGGTTAAAACAGACTGTCCCTTCCTCCCGCTCCCTCTCCCCTTTGCAAATGGCCTTGAGACAGGCAGCAAGCCCTGGTACTCAGCTCGAGCAGGGCAATCCGCCTACAAGCAGCCAGCCCCCAGCGTGTGCATGGGATGTGCCAGGACAGAGAGATGCACAGCAGGCAGGTCCCCGCTGTCCCAGCATGACTGGTGCTGGCCCGGGAGCTGAAGGAGCATGCCAGGGTAACCTGTCTCTCAGACACGTTGCAATGGACGAGGACTGAAGACTGTAGAAGTTTCGCACAATAATTTCTTTTGGACAGATTAAACTTTGCCTCTAGAATAACAAATCTGTAGTCAAATGGGACACAAGCATGTAGCAGAGAGGCAGTTTGTGCACCAGCAACCCCAGCTTGCTCAGGAGATGATTACCGCCCTGGATTTCATGAACTGACCAACCTTGGTGGGATCTATGGATTGCAGTTACATCAAGGGAGAGAGCTCATCCTTTCAAAATGTTGCTGCTGGCACACACAAGCTACCTGTAATCCGTGCAAAGCCAGCACTGACGGATGGCCGGCTGTGAGCCTTGTACCTTTGAGCTCCTGACATCCTACAGAGTAGACAGAGCCAAAAGCAGCTTCAGTTTTCTTCTTATTTTGAAAACAATTCAAAAGGTATCATCAGAGCAATAAGAGGTGCTCCTAATCCTAGGCGGGAATTTTCCAGCACCAAGCTCTCACTTTCTCTTAGTGCCTCAATATTTAAATATTATATGAAAAGCACAAGCAACTAATTACAAGACAAACTGAGGACAATTGTTCCAGGAGCATCCATTAATGTAGTAACTCAAGAAAACCTCCTGTGAAGGTGCCTCCCACAGAAGTGGAAAATGGAGATTTTAAGGTCACCAGGCAGAGGACTTTCATCTGGACCTCCCTGGTTTTGGAGGACTGACATCCTCTTGGGTATAAGATGGAAAGAAGCATGCAGGTGCACGTATGCATGCAGGGGTGAGGGCAGGGAAACCACTCTATTTTATTGATATATCTGGAAAATTAAGTTTGCAGTTGAAAATAGTGAGTGAGTTTAAGTCAAATCTGTGGTTGCAGTGATTGCTCAGAGTCTCAGATCCTGCCGCGCGTCTTCCTAATCCTGCCTGGGAGCTCCAGTGACACAGTATCACTTGACTATCGCTTTCCACAGCTTATAACCAGCTCCAGAGTTTCTTAGCTGTCCCAAACTCACAAACCACATTTCAGTGAATAAGCCATTCACCAAAAAAAAAAAAAAAAGAAAAAAAAGAAAAAAAGAAAAATTGATTGCCTAGCCCTAAGTGAAACATTACTGGAAAGTCACCCGCTAGAGCTATTTATTAGAGAGATGCCGCCTGACTGAAGCACGTTGGTGGAAAACTGCTTACTGTCAGCTCTGGTTCAATGCCTTTTTTATAAAAGAAGGTCAGTAATAAAATGTTCTGCCTTAATATTTATAAGAAGAATATTTTTCTTACCTGTAGCAGTTACTGCGGGGTATAGTCACATAAACGAAACATTATACGGTGCTAAAATATTACAATGTGCTTAAGTGGGATTTTTTTAAGGAATTCTAAAGTATGCATAAGAAATGCAAACATCTCACGAAACAATAGCTGTACCTCTTCAAAAATGCCAGGTTGGTGAAATATCAGGCACACCATCAAACGAAGACACAGTAAATCTACACAGCACTTGATATTTTCAGCAGTAGTAAGTGTCATTCCATCATTTCAATGCTTCACGTTGGTATGTGGCCCAAAATAGTCCTAAAAGAAAATAACCAGTTCCCTCTTTAAATTTAAAGAGTAGTAGATGATTTTAGTAGCTGAGAAAGCTACTGATATTTTCTGTGGCATCATTCCCAGCCCAAATGAAAATAAAAATTGCAGTAAATGTGCACATGGTGTATTTGAGGGGCACACTGACTGTATTCACCTATGCCTGCGTTACAAGTGAATTATTCAGCCCACCTGAGCTCACAACAGTTCCTGAATTCACGTGAATGGCATCTGACAAAGGGAGCCATCTCCAAACTGCAGGCAATAATTTCCCAGCACTGTTGTTACCTGTATGGCACACAGGTCCCACTGTGTTACTGGATAAAGTGATTTTTACTCAAACAGGTATTAAAAATAATATCAGGGAGCCTGAATTTCAGTCCTCTTGAAAGACATGGTTCCTCCCTCCTGTGCCAAAGCCACCGGGAGAGGTGACTCCCCCATGCCATCCACTCCACCAGCAGCCACAGCCTCACCATACCTCCACACTGATCCTACAGACCTAGGGCAGAAGGAGTAACTTACTTTTTTGCAGCAAGTGGATATACCTCAAAGACAAAGAAAAGCCTACTGCCATTTTTAAAAGGAATTTTAAAGGGAACCCCTTTAAAGAGGGGCCAAAAGACAGAAGCGAAGGACACCTTTACAATTGAGCCAAACAAAGACTCCTTAGTTTTGCAGTGCTTGCACCAGCCTTTGCACCTCTTTTTGAAGGAGAGTAGTCTTTATGCTGGTTCAGAGGTCTTTACTGTTGAAGCTTTCAGATCTCTAGTACAGAGTCACCTACAGATGCTCTGGTAACCTCTGGACATCTTGCCATCAGAGACAGTCCTCCCAACTTAAAAGATCACCTTGTCACTCAGCATTGATGGGCTGCACATCCCTTCAAGCTACCCGAGAGGGAAATCAAAATAATTCAAATGCAATTCCCTCCTCCTCTTGTTTACTTGTTCTTTCCAACCCTTTTCAGAGTTGAGATACCTGAATGAAAACGGGGGGGGGGGGGGAAGCCAGTATTTTGCACTTTATCATTTACAGTTTTCAACCAACTCAAATCCTACAAAATCTTTGCCAAAAAGTTATTCTCTGTAGATCAAATGGAGAAAGACAGCATTTTGCAATGCAGAAATCTAAGCACCGTCTCAAGATTCAGGCCAGACCTAAGTTACAAGTATTTGCAGCACAGCTAAGTCAGTCACAAATCTGATGGAGCATGACCTCTGATTATGCCTGCAGAGGCCACTGCAATACAGTTATAGGAGCAAAACTGTGACATGACTTATAGTAACACTTTTTTTTTCCCGCCCCAAAGAAAAACAAGCTTAGAATAAACTCTTCCAGCAAAAACGCTGTTTTTTGCTGGCATAAGCTCCAGCCGCATGAAGAAGTCTCTGTACCACTGGGAGGAGGCTGTGCTGGTGCACCACACCATGATGTGCTCTTAACACCTATCTGGCCTTGCTGCACCCCACTCCTGCACCTGCCCTCAGCGACGCGATGCCTTTCGTCATTCCTCCGCCAGCCCTGGTGCTCTCAGCTTGCTAGGAGGGCAAAGTGACTCTTTACTACATTGGCCCCTGTTGCGCAAAACCCAGGCTGCTCCAAGCAGCCTCCGGTTGTTGCGACACGCGGCAACACAAACACTCTCCTTTTTGCGATACTGCAGCCGATCGCTTCCCATCTGCGAGGCTGCCAGCTTCTGGCTGTGCCAAGGGTGGCCAGAAACCTCAGGTCTGTCAGGGGAAGAAAAAGCGTCTCCCTCCACGGTGCTGACACCATCCTTTCCCTCAAAAGGAAGCTGTCGAGCTTACGCATATCGGTCTCGCTTGGAACAAGCCGCCACATGAGTGACCCAGCAACCCTCCCGCCTGCAGAAAGCAGCAGCTCTCCTAAACGCCTCGCCTTGTGCCCGGCCCAAAAGCCTTAGTGAAATCAGTGGAAAATTAATTCAATGGGCTCTGGATCAGGCCGCCAAAGAAGTAATGAGGCTCCAAAAAGCTTAGCCCAGCTTCCGCCATTTCTGAGTTGCAACTGGAAATTCTCATTTGTGTTGTGCACCTACTTTCGCACCGAAAGAGGAAAAGGCAAAAAGGAGCAAAGAACAGAAGGAAGAAAATCTCAGAAAAACAAGCTGCTATTTCTCTGTTTTTTCTAAGAACCATCTCCTTACAGTCACTTTTAGCACTGTTTTCTTTGGCCCACAGACCCCTCACGAGGCAGGCTGCACCTCTAAAGCCAGCTCCACTCGCCCCTCTCCCATGAGCTGCCCCACCAGGTTTTGGCTGCGGGGAAGGCTCCTTCTCCTTCTTCTCCTTCTCCCTCTCCCTTTCCCTCTTCCCTTCTCCCTGCTCTGCCTGGGAGACCTGATGGCCCCAATGAGGATGAGGAGAAGGAGGAGGAAGCAAAGGCAGTGGCAGGCAGCGCTGCTGCTCTCTCCAGCTGCCGGCTCCCAGCATGGCCCCAGGTAGCAGTCCCAGGGCAGCACATCTCACTTTCCCATTTGAAAAAAAAGAGTATGCTTCACAGAAAACTTGCTGAAAGCATTTTGAAAACACCCTTGTTAACATCTTATATATCTATTTTTTTAAATACTTGAAATTCCCACAGCAGATACGTTCAGGCAGGATACCCAAAAAGCAACCAAACCCTCTTGTTCCTCCGCAAAAAGTGTTCATTGCTTTAAACTTTCGAGAGTCGAAGGCAGCACAGGCTGGAGAAAAATCATTGCTGCTTTCAGCCTATCTTACACGCTGCAGCATCCACTACACCGTCCTCATGGTGACATCTGTAAGGTTGCAATTAGCTACCAGTAGTTCATTAGCTACTTCTGTAATCTTATATAGTGTAGAAAACAGTAAATCCATTAACTGTGACATTTTTGTGGGATTTCTGTCTGTTCATTTGTTCTGGAGGCTTATATTTATAAAAGATACAAAAAGCTGACGGGCTCCTTTTGTTCGCAGTGTTTCAGACAGATTCACTAACTTTCAGGGTTCATTTCAGATTTAATTATTAGATTAATACTTATATACGCAGGCAGTAAAACCCTTTTAAAGATAATGAAAACATTTGAAGAGTAACAACATTAAAAACAAGAGTGACGCTCCTCCAAGCATCAACCGAAATCCCACTGCAGCAATTAATATGCGGGATATTGTTCAGCCTGACCACTTATCAGCACGGCAGGTCGCAAGGGAGAAGTAATTTAAACCAGCCGTGCATGCAATGGTTTCGAAATGAAACAAATAAACTACTACAGCGACGGCTGGAAATGTGGTTTGAGACCAGTTTCTACCACCCGGGGTCAATAGCAAGCACCGTGGTGAGAGGGGGAGGCAGACCGCGGGGATGGGGATGGGGACGGGCACCGGTGCTGCACACGGGTACCAGGGCTGCTTGTGTGCCGCCGGCTTTCCGGAGGGAAAGAGGCTGAGAGCCCCCGGAGCACCTCGCCCCTCTCCGTCCCAAAGCAGAGGCCATGCAGCGGCCCCCGCGGGAGAGGGCTGCCAGCAAAAGAAGCCTGACGCGAAGTTTGGTGTGTCTTATCTACGCCCAACTGTGGGAAAGGAGGGAGGCACTCGATTATCGCTCCTCACACAGGTTTTAACATGCCTGAACATATTCTCTGCCTCTTCAAAAAAAAAACCAAAAAAAAACCCAACAACAAACCATGAAAAGGAATGTATAATCACTTTTGCAGGGTACCTTTCCGCTCCAGCTTGCAGTGTCTGCCCCGCCATTTACTTTTCCCAGCACAACGCAACTTGCAAAACATTTTACACAATGGGCACCTTGAACTTTTCAAAGGAAACAACTTCTCGTGGCCTCAGCGTCGAATTCGGTGGAGGCCTTTGCTGACGCCTCCCATACCAAAGAGGAAAAATGCACTGGTGAAATCTGAACGTGGAGGTTAACTTAAAAAAAAAAAAAAGTGTTTGTTTACTTGGGAGATGCGGGAAGCTCCAGCCAAACATGCATCCAAACACATGCCAGGCTGCTGGGTTCGGGGTTTTCGGTCAAACAACTCTTGCAGCACCCGGAGGAAGCACGCACCCAACACGCTGCGACCATTTTTCAGCAACTACTGAAATGCCTAAAAAATCCAACCTAGATGGCTCTAAGCAATATTGCAACATGGAAGTGCATACACTGGCGGGGAAAAAAATCTTCTCAAGAATAATTGAGTTGTGGGCAGGCAGAAAGCGATGCCAACTCTCTGCCAAGTAATACAAGTGCATCTCTCAGAGCCATTCATAAAAGCCGGTGCTTAATTTGAGGCACAAAGCATTGAGAAAAACCCAGCCCATAAGGCAGCTAATGAGATCTGGAATATTGGGAAGGGAGGGGAAAAGAAAGGGATTGCAGTTAATCTTCCTAACAAGCAAAAACGCTGGGAAAACTCAAGGAAGGTTTTGTGCAGGGATTTATATGCGCTCGCAGGAGCTCAGCAAGGTTAATAACCCACTCTTCTTACAACGCCGCATGTAAATACGCAATTTTAGGACACGGGCCAACTTTGTAAGTTAATGCTCAGTAGTTCCATTTTGATCTTCCTCCTTAAAACCTGACTTCCAACCGCATTTTGAAAAGGAAATGAGTCCTATACTTGTCTTAACAAGTGGCCAACACCTGCTTCGGCGCTTTTTGTTTTACTGTATTGTTTGGGGTTTGGGCTCTGTTTTTTAAAGCCCAACCTAACAGGCTTAGGGGAAAAAAAAGGTCCGTAACCAGTTTAGGGAACAATAAAGTAAAAGACTTTATTCACTCGCTCCTTTGTTTTCAGGAAACCTATCCTGACATTTCTCTGTCAATACATCATGAAAAACACAGAAAATGCAAACACAGGCGGGATGGCGCTTCAAAGGGAAAAGGTATGGCCCTGCTTTGGCTCCCAGTTTCTTCTGACCAAGCTTATATGCTGGGATATTTCTGCATCATCAAGAGACCTTTTTACTGGAATTTCGAAGAAACAGGGAAAACACAGCAGCGTCCCGCTTGCCAAGTGTAATTTGTTTATGCAAGTTTTCCAGAATCCATCTTCTTTTCCCCCACGGAAATCTGATGTTCACCCGCAAGGAAGACATTTAAATGTTACAATACGAGACCTGAGCAAAGCTCAGCACTGCTGTAATGTAAGTTGGCTCCCACTACACTCAAGGGATGTTTTTATATGAACACTCATGTGACTGAATTTAAGTATTGTCCCACAATGCTACACCAAGGTTGTTATTTCAGATATCACCCTGACAAGTAACTTTATTAAAAAGAAACAAGATTAAAAAATTATGCAGAATTCCAGACAGAATTAGCCCCCAATTCAAGTGAGCAGCTTGAAACGTGGATCAATGCGAAGCGAGGATAGCTAGCACGTCTATCAGCAATGAAGCCATCCCCTGGCTAGCGTTTCTTCCAGGGAACTTTCAGATGAAGATTAATGGAGGCATGAGGACAGCTCTCAGTTTAACCTGTCAGCCAGTGACTTTGGACTAAATTGAATTATTAATTGTTGATCCCATAAGAAGGCTACTTAGATGTTTTGTTGCAGTGTCTTCACTGAAAACGCTATCCATCAAAATGAAACAGAAAAGAATTTTTTTGTCTCCCGTGGGTGATTTTGCACAATTCATTCATTAATGGAGTTTGAGGGAAATATTCAGAAGAATGCCACTTGGCGTGAACAGATAAATAAGATGTCCCACTGTACATATTTTCTAATTTAGCCTATATATAAGCCAAGCATTAAGTAACAAAACTGAACAACAGTGAACACAGTTCTTAGTACTAACATAAAATTAAAACCCAAAAATGTTGTTAATTTTGTTGATTCCTTTGCTGTGCCATGTGTAACAGGTTGATAAATTCCTACAGAAAATATATAATTCACAAGGACCGTCCTTGCACTACCTGGAGGTATGCAAGCAACTATTTCAAACACTAAAGCCAGCCTATCCCATGGCACAGAAGTGATATCTCAATTCCGCATGTTCAAACGCCTCGGAAAGCTTCTCCGGTGGGTTTTGAGCTGTGGTCTGTGCAGCAGCCCGTAGGAATCTGCAGGGGGGCACTGGGAGAGCACGGCCACAGCCGCCCACTGACAACTTCTAAGGGATTTAGGGCTCTTCCAGAACAGCTTTAGGGACGTGAAAGCCACGGCACAAAAGTACAGGCTATGCGCACTGGAATGGGTTTGTATGTTTGTATTTGCATATAGAGAAGAATAAATCAGGATAAATCACATTCGATATCATGACAGCTAACCGTAAATTTTAATTTAGCTGACGTGATAACCAAACATCCTGGACTAGATTGATCACAAAGTTGTGACTGATGTCACACAAATTAACTTGATGCTTTGGCATCAGGCTTAAATACATTAATATGTTGTTAGACCAGCCTTAACGAAAACCTCAAAATTCTACCAATATTTTCCAAATCCATTTAGAAACATCGATGCAACAGCCATCCGACTTTTCCAAGGTGATTATAGTGCCTTTCATGAAAGAAATCAGGAAGCAATTCTACATGCCAAGTCAGTAATCAGAATTCGATTTAGAATGAGAAGAGTAATAATTCCATTTTTAATCAGGGAAAATGGCAGAAATAATTAAAAACTAATAATTGTTATGGAAGCCCATCTGAAACATTTGTTGATTTTAAATTAAAATGATCTTGTGTTGGACTAACAGAGAGTTGCATTTAGAACATTTCCAACCCTCTCTTACTAAAAAAAGCACTTAAATTTACTACATTTTTAATCAAAAGAATAACCTGCAGGACTTGGAAGAAAAACCTGGTACAGCCTTATGGATTACACTGCTGCAAAGAAAAACACTGTAGTGTTAGCTCCATCAGGAACATCTAAAAGAACTTCATCACATCATTCAAGTGGAATTCAAAATACTATGAATATAAAATTTTACTGGTATGAAATTTAGATATGGCAGGATTTTCTCCTTTCTCCTCACTCTTACATTTTGTGATTTCATCACATTGTCTTAATCTTTTCACTTATTAGCAAGGGACCACAAATATCAACAGGAGGGCTGGTTAGGGTGCGGCGGCTAAAACATCCCCATGGGTGTACCCAAGCGCACAGCTCTGATTTTAACCCGGGCGTACAAGCTGAGCCTATGGCTTAATGCTGTATTTCAGCATCGCTGCTGCAGGGGCGGTAACTTCCAATAGAGGACCGGTATGGATGGCTGCGGGCAGTCGGTGACTCAGTGCCCAGTTTAATTTGCTATTACAGAAGACAACACCCTCAGCCACCTTTTCTCCTGCGCTTTCAAACCAAGCACTCCACGCACAGCTGCTGCCCCAGCTGGATCGTATGGCCCTGTGGCTACTCCGGCACACACTCCAAACTCTTACCAGCTAGTGGGAACTTTAGAGGCATGAAGAAACCTAAACTCTGGTCCCCATATAACCTTTCTGGCAGTAAAATAGAAAAAAGTCATTTCTACTGTGATTTTGCAGAGACACAGATGCGGTGACATCAATGTACAGGTGACCTCTGCTGCTGCAGCTGAATCTCCTTTGCACAGGTAAATCAACTCCACTGGTGTTCCTGGTACCAACGGTGCTGAAGGATGCGAGGGAAACCCCACCGTAAGCAGGGAAACTCTCCCCTGAGGGGCCAACGGATCTCCAGGCATTTCCAGAGGGACGCAGCACTGGCTCAGCCCTCTGAGCATCCCCATGCCTTCAGGAGTTGGCTGCCCAACTCCAAAGGCACAGTCCAATGTGCGTACGCATCCCTGACAACAGCAAAAAGAAAATGGCTATCTGCACTGGTCTGCAACAAGCTGGAAGGATAAATGGTCATTTAATCAAAAAACCCCTCAATTTCTGTATGAAATCATGATAACCCGGCCCAGGCAGACAATTTTGCCTCACACTCTTAGGGTCAAGTTCTTCACATACATTTATGTTTAATCCTTTGAGCACTATTACCATGTCATAATGAAAATAAAATAACAGCTTTCAAGTGTAGCTATTGAGATAATCACATTCGGCCAGAAACAATCAGAAAGCCCAAGTCTTCAAATCCACGATTTACAGTGAAACAGCTAATGCTAACAGGTAGCATTTCAGATCACATTCTGTACTGCTGAATAAATTCGACAACATTATACAATGCTGTCCCATCGGGTAGACCTATTTTCTGTTATTAGCCTGATGAAATAACCTGCAGTACTTACATCGGGCATGTTCATGTTCCTGTTGTTTTCTTTACACTTAGCACTGTCACTTATTTTCACGTATTCAACAAGATTTTAGGAGAACAGTCAGATCAGATGCGTGGGGGATGTTTTTCAAAGAAGGGCATGTGCCTTTAGAGCCGAGGCCCCTTTTTTTTTTTCTAAATTTTTAATTTCTAGAGGATTCTGTTCAATTGCAAGCCACGAATTTTGGCGTGCAGCACCCAGGCTTTCTGACAGGCTTATTAGTTTATTCAGTTGTGAAGCTTAAACGAAGGCTGTATCTTATAGTGAAGGTACAAGATGAGAGCTCCACTCTCAAACTTAATTCCACGGATTCACAGGCAAGTATCTTAAATCTCCCTGCGTCTCAAATCTCCCTTTACAGATGCAGAAATTACTTTCCTGTATCATTGAAATAAAGTCAGAATAAATCCATTTATATAAGTGAGGTGCTCAAGCAGGTGACGTGGTAGTGACAGATATTTAGTTAGACAGAAGGGACTGTGCTCAACACCGCATGATTTCATCAGAGCATCAAAAACCACATCATTTTGCTTCACATAAACAGCCTCTTTAAAATGAAGTGAAAGGAATCATATGCACCTCCTTAAGAGACAATCAGAATTAGTCTGATATACAGACTTGTAGGACCTACTCAATTACTTTGAGATAATATTGCAATAAATTGTAGGTCAGGCGTGGTGGAACATGAATCCCTGGCCTCTGGTGTTCATCTATTAGGTTTAAAAAAGAGAGGTCGGACAAAGATAATCCTCTTATTGCTCTGTCATTTTTACCAGCAGAGACTCTAAACGTGAAATTTGGTCCAGATTTAGCAGTAAAAAATTACTTTCATTTGCCAACATCCTAAACCTCTGCCTCTCAAGAGCTCCGGCTGGGAGCCTCACTAAGCTGCAGGCATGGTGGGTCCAGCCTTGAGCACCCACCAGCTCGACCCAGCCAACCCTCCTGGCTTTTGAAAGCCCTTCAAGCAGGGAGCTGAGAAAGCGGGCGAGCGGAGAGGCTGGACAGGCCTCCACACAAATGTATTCACTTCTGAGACCCCCAGAGAATTTTGCTAAAAAACTCATGGCAAGAAGTTTTGGTACTTTCTGGTGCAAAGAAGGTAGCGAAGAGCAAGCGCTGCCAGGAAGGCATGAAGTTGCCGTTTCTCCCTTCTGTACCAAATTCTGAGTAACATTAAGATGTGACTAACATCTTTTTGCAGATTGCAGTGAGGCAAGAAATTTTATTGCCATTTAGAGAATGAATCAGTAGCTCTGGGAGGAGTAAAACCTTCTAAAAGCCTTTATCTTCCCATATTTAAATACAAATTTTTTTAAGAGAATTTGGTAAAAGTTTAACTTTAAATACCTGCTGAAAATGCTTTAATCCTTAATTCCTTCTCATCGGTATTACATGCTGCTAAAACCTGTACTCTGATGGATTTGTTTTACTTCTCTCTCTGAATAATCTAGCACCAAAGCATGATACGGAAAAGTCAGTGGAAGCAACAGGTGGGCAGAGCTTTCAAAAATCAGATGCCGCTCCCTTAAGTGACTCATTTTGGGGTTCAATGAGCAGAAAGTGCATTAAACTTTAAAGGGATTCCTGTACAGAAATAGCTCTCCGCAGCTGGCTGGTCTTGGTACGTTTAAAGTGAGATGTACACTCTGGTGAGCAGGTTTGTGATTGCTCTTGAAAAGCCGGCTATCTGCAGCTCGCCTGTAATCTTGTCTAAATTACAGGCAAGCTAAGGATGGCCAGCTGTGCTTCTCCTAAACCCGCTGTGCTGAGGAAAATCCCAGTCGGATGGTGGGTATCCAGCCATCTCAGGCAACACGGGCTGGGAAACCATTTCAAAAATAGGATGGCCAACCCACAAGCTTGGGATAAGCATGGCAAGGTTGGAGCAGGCTCTGGTGGCAAGCAGGATCCGGCCCCTCCGACCCCAGGAAACCCTGGACCTCAAGCTAGGACCCCATCCCAGTGCAAGGGTGCATGTCTTTACAAGGGCTGGCAGGCAGATCTGTGTTCTGGAAATGAGGTCAGCTGAACCCAAAACTGACTCCAAAGGCAATTCCTCGGACTTCTTGTTCCTCTTGTAGACAACAGATCTAGGCTAAAACAACTTGGGGTAAAATGCACTGGAAATGCGCAAACTAGATGCAACAAATATTGGAAAAACTTTGTAAACGTTCCTTAATCCACAAAATCTGTGTGTGAGGAGCCATCTTCCTTGACAGAGGCACTGAGGCACCGAGCAAATGTGGCTGAACTCTGGGCAAGTCATCGGTGGCAGGAACCGATCTCCTACTCCGACCACCAGATTACACTCCCCCTTTCATCTCTGCAGAAAAGCAACAGTGAAACCAACTTAAAAGTAAAGCTTTTGGTGGGGGAAAGGAATCCAGCAAAGCCCTAAATACAGATCAGGAACCTGAAGGTTTACTTGCATAACCTCACTCAGTACATTTAAGTTAGTGTTACGTGCTTGTCTCACGAGCACAAGGGTCTACCTCCCCAAAAAAGACTACAGCTGAAAAGCGACCCCCCAACCCTTGAGCTGACACAGCCTCCGCTGGCACCTCTGGAAGGAAAGCCAGTCTCCGAGGAATGAGGTGCCATCCCTTGATAGCAACTTCATAGCTCTTTGCTACTCTACGTCAACCACATACTAAAGTATCCTCAACCTTTTATTATCATGCTATCTCAATAGCTCTGCACATTTTAGTAAATAGGATGTTATTTTTTCTCTTAATAGATTTATTTGCAGTGTTGCCTGCCTGACCACTCACCGTCTGGGAGCTGTAGTTTTACTGGGCTCCTTCAATTAACCTTCAAAGGCTTCAACCTTTTTTCCCCTGCACATTTGTACTCGGCACCACACAAACATTTGTTACAGCACTTCACTGTTTACTTTCACAAGACACATTTCTCTGATGTTCTATGTTGCTGAATTAGGCAAAAATAGCATACTCCACTGACATACTTCCTATACGTTTTGCAAGTTGTTATATCTGTGTTTCATATGCACAAGGGGCATGTTCTCTTGAAATGTTTTTCTTCTGAGACACCATCCACCCTGATCACCTCCTGAGAAGTGGTCATGGACCCTGCTGTATTTACACTGCAGTTGCATCTGAAAGCTCCAGCATGGACTGAAACCGGAGCTCTCAGCTGCTTTACAGTCCCACAAGGATATGTGATCCTTTGGTCCTGGAGCTCACACAGAGCTGTAGCTGTTATCCATAGCATCACAGACTCAGGCTCGTCAATTATTTCATTGACGTTTATCTGTTGCTGGCGGGGGAAGCTAGAAGCTCTCCCATGCTTCATGCAACGGGGCAGTCATCCCAGCTGCCCTTGCATATGGCAACTTACACTTTGGGGGCACCAATCCACACCATTTGACAATGGAAACCAGGCTATCGGCAGGCAGAGTGTCTCAGCCTCCTGTTTTCCAGAGGACTAACCAATGCACACCCGATGAGACTCCAGCACCTGCAGCGCTGGCCAATACATCCAATTCAGAGAGACCAACACCTATTTCTAGCTCTCGCCTCCAGCCCCATCCCATCCCAAATCTTTGCCCTTCCCCACAGTCCGTTCGCTGCCAGCTTCTCCCTGCCCCCTTACCAAACACCTTTCCCTGGAAAAGGAGATCCCAACGAGGACAGCTGTAAAGTCCTCGGAAACACAAGGTTTCTTTGTTAGCTGTGAAGCCCAGTGAGCCCAAATGACGCTGCAGGTAGACCTTCCCTGCAAAGCCTCTATTTCCAAATAATCCTGCCCCTTCTCCCAAAGACGTAGCCTCAGCACCCCCAGCCCTGCGGACATTTTTACTCTCAAAGCCACACTCCCAAAAACCCCTCAATTTCTTTCTTTTTGCTTGCCCAGAAGCATGAATCAAAAGCTGACTGTGGTAGGTACCACGGTTTTCTCATGCTCCCAGACAGCCGTGTTCTGCTTATTCCCCCCATTACTTAATGTTATTTCAAAATACAGACTCCAGCTGTTTGAGTACCCCTGTGGATGTGCAACTTTGCCCTCCTCTGTCCTCCACCCCCTTACTGCAAAAAGGCTGGAGGCCACATTTCAGCAGAGAGGAACCGGCTGTCCCCCTGCAACGGGGGACATCCCATGCTGCCAGCTGCATCGGCAAGGAAGGACAAGGGGCTCTCAGGGATGCTGCCAATGGGTCCAAAGTCTTCATGGAGCTCTGGATATTTATACGGGTTTACCCACTCCAAGTGGCCCAAAACAACTGACTGCATCTACTTCCTCCTCAAAAATCTCCTGTTCCTTTTAATTTCCCTATTAAAAAAAAAAAACCAACAACAACATAAATTCCAAACTTGACGGTTTGCTCAGGTAACCATGTCAAGCATAAAGACATGTTTTAAACAGTAAACAGAAGCTGAAATGTCATGCATTCATTCATATGCCTCCAGGAATGACAGCTTGAAGGAACATATCAAACAGTATGACTTTCCAAATTTAAAAAAAAACAGGCTGATAAATTACAGTGATTCTTCATTCCATAACAAAGTACACACACAAAAAAAGTGCTTCCCAGAAAAAGATTACCAAGAAATCATCCAGATGTTACTAAAGCATTAGGATTGATTTGCTTAAAAACAAAAAAATAAAAGCAGCGAGGAAATTACTCCCACCAGCTTTTCTGTCACAAGTTTCATCCTGCAACTTCTAACTGAATTGACTTCTGTATTCTGCCTCGAGTCTTACACCAACACTACGTGCATTTCTGGTGCCTGCTGCCTATGTTCGCATCTCTTACAGCAGCACCTTGCTAACTCCATTCTGGGATGCCACAGGAGTCAACCAAAATGCCATTTTCCTCCCACTTAAGGGGAAAAAAAATAAAAAAGCATTTTCATCGTTGCAGTTGTGCAAAAAAAAAAAAAAGGATCCTTTGTTAATGTTAAAAAAGGCACATTAGTAATTTTTAACCAAAACAACCTTTGGCCATGTATTACACATCACTTACAGTGAAAGTCATCAGATGCTTGGCAAAGGTTTTCAGTAATCACTTTAATTCACTGCATAAACCTGCAGTGATCACTTAATAATCCACCTCCCCCCCAGGAAATCTGGGAGTAGTTAATGCTTCGAGTCCCGCAGCACTCAGTCGGCAGTGAACCGACTCCAACAACCCCTGGGCTGCAGCCACGCCACACCGTGCCACGCAATGCCACGCCACGGCATCCCTCCAGCTGCAGAGGAACCTCGAGCATCGGCTCCCCCCTCTCACCAGGTGAGGTGGGAAGCGACATGCAAAGGGAGGCGAGCAGCCTCCCTGCAGCCGAGGAGCAATGGACAACCTCTGTTTTGGGTCTTCCAGGTATTGCCAGCATTCGTGCAAAAACCTGGGCACAGGCGAGGACGCGTCTGAGCCCTTTGGAGACGAGACTTCAGCGTCAAGACGAAGCTTTCCCATGACTGGGATAACCCAAAAATCATCTTCTCAGACACTTGCTACGACCACGGAACTGGCAAACAGCAGTCATACTTTTAAACTCAGATTGATCACTCGTGTTCACTAATTTCAGGTTCGGAAGTTTATACCACACAGTTAATGTCCTTCAACACGCTGGATTTGGGGGGTTTGGTAATATTTAGCTTAATCCCATGCAGGCTGTTAAAATCATTTTAGTTTCTTCCAGCTAGGTGTATCGGTTAACATGCAAGAAACATGTCTATCAAGCAGTACTGTTCACGTGAATTTTGTTTTATAGTATCCATTAAATACTCCTTCTCCTGCGCATCCCAGACCCTGATCAAAATCCCTCCTGTCCCGACCAGGATTTGGTTCCCTTTCGTGCCTGGGCACAGGGAGACAGCTGCGCCCAGCAGCTTCCCACCTCCCTTCCCGGCGGTGGCCTTGCGCAATGGGGAGTCTTGGAGTCTTTGTCTCTGTTTCAATGTCTAAGGGCCTGGAGCACACTCTGAATATACCCTCCCCGCCCAGGTTAATGCAAATGAATAACAAAGCAATTTTCAGCTGGGAAGCAGACAGCAGAAGGCTTATTTGTTTTCCCTCTGACTTGAAGATTAGAAGGACTGGGCTGCAGGACCACAGAGCGCTGTTTGCTCACCTGGGAAAGTCACGACATCAGGTTTTCAGAGTTTGCTACAGCAGTTTCTAGTGCAAGCTGTGAAGCCCCCTCTCACCAACAGCCCAACAGCTGCTAGGGTATTTTCAGCAGCCACACGGCAACGTAGTATATGGAAGGAGAGACTGGCACAAGCAGCTCTGTACATCCTCCAAAAATGGTGGAGGCAGGTATTAATGCAAAATCTACACGCTTTCTTTTTTCCCTCCTACCTCTGCTATTTTATAGGCTTCCAAGCACCACTTTCTGGCTTCCAACAAAGTGCTCCAGACAAGGTCTGGCAACTCCCCCGATGATATATTCATCTGCAGCTATGACTTGCTGGTGCCCTACGCTGCCTTATCTTCAGGGGGGTCACCCTCAGCGCCCAGGACAGCTGCCCCAATAGCTCCAATGCTACAGGACAGAGATGTTTCTCCAAGCACGCAGGAGGCTTTGGCTCCATGGAGCAAGAGGCCGGTGCAGCAGAACCAACTCACCTCTGCCAGGCAGCTGCCGTGCTCCTAAGCCCCTGCCTGTCCTGCCGGCAGCTGCACAGCCCCCTGTGACTGCCCCCATAAGCTGAAATGCATCTGGGCAACAATACTAGTGCTGCAAGTACTGCTGTAGAGAAGAGGAAAAAAAGACTTGTCTCACAAAGATGATGCTATTCAAGTGCTGTTTCTGCACTTACTATTCAATATAAAATCCCCTCAACAAGTGAGGTGTTTTCTTGCACTAATCCTGAAACCGAGCCTGCCAGTTCCAAATTCCAGCACCACCTCTACTGTCCCCTTACGTCTGCAGAAGAGCACACCTACCGTGACCTTCACGCATTCCTATGTCCACGAGTAATCCATATGCCTGATCTTTTGACAGACCCAAACTGTTCCAGAAGTGTCCCCGTTTGCAAACATTCGTGCCATTACAGCAGCGTGTACATATGCAACGTGATTTGTGGTCAGGGCCAAGTCAGCTTACGTAGGTACTGCTCATTAGCTGTAACTCAGGTACACCTATGGCAATGCAAGGTAAGGCGATTTATCTTATGCTACTCTTGGTGAAGTTGCACCATGGCACATTTGCCGTGCTCCTAACAGCATGCACACAGTTCCTGCAGCCCAGCTAAAGCTTGGCAAACTCCGTTAACGTCGCTGTGAGTTTGAGCTTTTAATTACCCTGTAATCTAGACCAACTCTAGACAAGAGTAGAAAATGCAAGAGTTATCGACTGCTGGTCTCCCATGAGCTAACCTCCAACCTGCCACCCCAGGGCTCGCTGCTGGGAAGACCACCGAAGACAGCGAGGGAGAGCAGGAACCGCTGTGGGCGCCGGCAGCAGCAAGACCCCTGAGCGGCCCGTGAGGGCTGCGTTTGAGCCAAGGCAAGGCTGGGCACAGAGAGCCTGCACAGGACGGCAGCTACAGGGGACCCCTCAGCTCGCATTGCCCCCAGCTGCGCGCAATGCAAATGACTGCTGGGATCATTTATTTGCTCTGCTTTACGAGGGCTTTTTAAGCTACCCGAGAACATTGCATTCCAACTCTTACTGAAAGCGTAATTGGAAGTCTCAAAGAGCAATTACATTAAAAACATTCTGCAGTGAATCAACTAACTACCCATTTGCCCACGAGGAGCCTCTCGCACCAGCCCCAGCACCGGCCGGCGGGGCTGTATTTCCAGGATGTGCGCACGGAGCGGAGCGCAGAGGGAGGCTTCACGCGCGGGACAACACAACAGCTTCCCCCTGGAAGGAAGAGGGGTTTGTTAGTTATCGCCCATGCTCCCCCTTCCTCAAGTCCTTTGACACCATCCCACTGAGAGAGCAAGCAAGCAGTAGAGAGCAAGCCTGCTGAGCCAGGGAAAAAGGATATTTGTGTTTGTTTACAATTCAATTAAAATTTGAGATGTCGCAACCAATAAAGAGAAAAACTGCATTCTGGTTCTAAAAACCCCTAAATCTTCTGTGACCCATGCCTTGCGAGGCACAATAAAAATAATAAATATTTACATGATAACTTCCCTTTTTTCCCCCTGCTTCTGCACTGTTTGCAGCACAGCTGGGCTAATCCCATTTCCACTACTCTGTATTCTGACCTCCTTAAACAACCCCATGCTAGGATGTTAAAACACTCTAATCTATAAATAATGCATTCCCCTCATCCAGCAATGGATTACTGGGCCATAAAACTCACTGGAACACACTGCACCGTCACTGGCTTAACAAAATAATACTGAGAAAGACATATGAGTGAGGTCACCTCTTTCTTGCCGAATTCTTTTAAAGATTTGATGCCACAATTACTTTTTCATTGTTTGTTGGGGTTTTTTAAATAAATTTTTTAGGAGCTGGTATTTTATTCCAGTGACCTCTTTTTTCCCCCTGCCAAAGACCCTTCTTTTTTTTGCGCTATTAATCCTCACAGCGTGGCAAAAGACAGGAACCGGCTAACTAATCAGACCCAAAATGAAGGGGGAGCAATAAAGTGCTCGCTGATGCCATATGCCACGGGGCCTTGACACACACGGTGAGGCCACGCTTTAGACCTGCCTGTTGTCCCAAATGGGGAGCTCCCATTTCTGTTTACCCCCATCCTCCCATCCTGGCTTCTGGCAGGAGGATGCCCGGACATTCATTGAACCCCATGCTGGGCCAGTCCAGGTCAACTGATCCTGCAGAAAACTATCTATTTTTTCCTCAGGGTTCATTTTCAGACAGCCATTACCTACAATTCAAGCCATAATGTGTAACTTCATTTAAAGATAAATGAGTCTGCTCTGAAGACCGATGTCTAGTAGGCTTGCTCCCACTGCT
Organism: Grus americana; assembly: GCF_028858705.1. Classification (NCBI taxonomy): domain Eukaryota; kingdom Metazoa; phylum Chordata; class Aves; order Gruiformes; family Gruidae; genus Grus; species Grus americana. The sequence goes on from NC_072852.1 coordinate 116,140,957, forward strand.
GTGGTGGTGCAAAACCAGTGCCTCTCCTACACCGCAGACACCAGCAGGAGTCCTACCACTGATTTCCCAGAGCAAAAGCATAAAGCTCATGCAAACGCTTAAATGATGCAAATTTGCGGTTTGGCAGATTTTTTCCGACAGGCATTCTGGAAAAATAAAGTGTTTCTGCCTCAAAACAAGTTGGAACCCTCTTAAAAACAGAAGTGCACCCTTTAAAGAGCAAGTTCCCCTAGGAAGCGCAACCAGGCACACCACACTTCGGCACTTGATTCCTTAGCTCCATTTGCCATGATTAACACAGCCATTTTCCACACATTTTTCACAATGCACAGATCACTTTTAACGCCAAACAGATTGGGGAAAAACAAGCAACCCACCGACACCCACAAAACCTGCTTGCTTCGTTCCACAGCACTAATCACGTGAAAATTTAAATCATTCCCGCAATATGAAAACACCGTCAAAGGAATTAATACCCACCTTGACAATGGGTTTCTGGTATATTAAATGAAACAATTAAAGAACTAACACCTCCAACAGCTACAGCGTGACTTAATTCCCCCAAAAAGGTATGCATTATACGTAGCCTCTGCACAGGAGGATTACTCATGGCTGATGGGTTGCAGCGCAGCTCTGAATCAGGTCTGAACCCTGCCCATTGGAAAGCGAGCTCGTTCCCCTCAGGAAGCAGAAGCCATATCTGACATTTCTACAGCAGCCCTGAAGACAGCAGTCCAGGATGGCAAGCCGGCCCCTCGACGGCAGCCAGCTACTGGGGGAAGAGCAGGGCCGGGAGACAACGCTGCCGGCTTGGTTATTAGCCCTAATGCTTAGTCACAGTAATTGCAGGGCCAGGGCTCTGTACTCACATTTCCTGTCACCAACCCAAGAATTAGGCAATTTAGATTTAAAGATAGTAACCGGTATATAAAATAACTTGGTAAGTGATAGCAGAAGTAACTAGAGCAAAAAATGAGCAACTCGATACAGAAAAGCTTCCCCCAGCCCCGGCTTCTGCAGCGATATCAGATCTTCAGGCAGAGCGAGACCCCACCAAACCCAGCCATCCCAACCTTGCTGAAAAGCACGGCAGCATTGCCCTTCACGACGTTTCAGCTTTCCCCACCTCGCAGAAACACCTAACAGAGCTCAATTCAAGTTGAAACCTTTCACGGGGCTCATTTTCAACAATTAAAGAGCATGGCAACCTGTAATTACTGAAAATAAAGCGAGACAGCTGGAGAAGGGAAGCATCTTTAATAAGTAACACGATACTACATTTTCTCTGTTCGGGAATTTAGCTATTAAGTCCCCAGCTCCCATTCAATCCGTTTGAGCTCTCAGGGTCTGCAATGAACCCGGTGTGCTTCTGCTACCTGTGAGCGGCACAAACCCTGGAAAAAGCAAACAACACTCGACAACCTGATTAAATGCAACTCAGAGAAAGCAACACCTCCATCCGCGCTGGGGAAAGACATAAGTTAGGAGAGGAAAGCTTTACGGGGCTTCCTGGACACACGGCATCTGAGACAACACGACAATGCTACACCCCACAAACACGTTTTCCCAGCTTTAGCTGAACTTCAGCTGTTCAGCTATTCTCATTCCCCCAGCCCAGCGACACACAACGCAAGTAAAAGTTAATGTCGTTTGTGAAGCAGCTTACCACTCATCATCAAGAGCACAAACATCTTTGCCTGTTGTATTTCCCAAGCCCCGGCTGCCTGTAACAGAAAAGAGGAAGCGCCAGCGTTTCATTCCCCTTCTGCTTCAGAGTGGGTGTAACTCGTTAAGTTTCATGCTAAGATGAGATGGGTCAATTGGGTGTGTTTGAAGGTTTGGGTTTTTGCCATGTCTCCCTCCCTCCCTCCCTCCTTCCCTCCCTCCCTCCCTCTCCTGATTAATTCCTCCCGTCACAGGCTTCAGATGAGCTGTCACTCAGCCCCGCTGGCTCCCGAAATCTGAATTCCTAAGGACACCCCTCCGGGGTGACTTTAACTCACCAGGCTGGCGCACAGCGAGAGGAGCCAAGCACTAAACTACCCAGTCAACCCACAGAGGTGACTTGCGCATCAGCTACACGTGAACCAGCCGCGTGGTCCCCTTCCTCGCCCTGCTCAGCTGCATCGTCCTTGGCATTTCATTGCATTTTCAGGGGGCAATTCACCAGCAAGATATAAAATAGAAACAACTTCTGAACTACTCTGCACCTTTTGCCACTGCCCTCGACTCCCTTACGTCCCAGAGGATTTCTCCCTGGACAGCGTTTCTGTAGAGGACGCGCGTTCAAAATGCACGAGCAATTGCCTCCCACTAAGCTGTCCACAGGTACAAAAGTGTTTGCAGGATCAGGAACTACAGGGATTTAAAAATTACTCATGGACCTGGTTTTAATTCAGTCACTACTTCCACGTAACTGTCTCTGGATTAGGATTTGAGCAGCATCGTCCTTAAGACCAGGGTTGGTTAATGGTTGCTATAAATAAGAAATACCAACACAAAACCTAAACCATCTGTGTTTATCCCCCAACTTCCCCCACCTTCACTCTGCACCATTTATATTGGAGAAGAAAAACAGGTATCAAACTATTCTTGCAATTAAGTAGACAACACGGTAAATATTTTTTACAAACAGAAATCAAATTAATTAAACAAATTAACATTTTACAACTCTGTGATACTGCAAAAATACAGAGTATTAAGAAATAACCATATCCTTTGCAGTTCTGCCCTCTGCAACCCAGCAGCAACCAGGAATTGGGAAAAGTACAAAACCATTAGGAAAAGAAAAAAATAAAATGGCAAAAGGTATATGCAGGAGCCCAGTTCTCCCACAGGGTTATATGCACAGTTCTGTGTGCAATGATTAAATAGCTGTAGTAAGGCTGTGGGGCTCCACATGCCTGGGTGCTATGGATGCTCGAGGAGAGGAGGGGAGGAGATGACTCTATAGGAGACGAGATAGTTGGAGAAGTGATTTGATGCAGCACAATCGTTCCTACACAGCCCATTATCAGAAACAGGCAAGCAAGCAGAGTTTCCTGGTACAGCAGTCAGTTTTAGCCCTCCTCAAACAACAGGTTTGGATCAACTTTACATCTGAGTACTTGCAGCGTCAGATGTTTCCGATATAGATAGCCACGCTTAGAAAGCACCAGGTCCCCCCCTGACCGCAAGCAGTCCTGATGATAAGTACTGGAGTCCTCCACCGGAACAGCAGAAAAGTACTGAAGGAGGGATGGGACCAGATGTACCGTTTGGACCAGAAAGCACTGAAATGATTGATCCTTAGCCTTATGGTTAATTTAAACATCGAATGAGCAAAGCCAACAGCTCCCATTTGCAGGCCAGGCAGGAGAAACAAACAGGAGAAAGCCCAGGGGAGCAGACTGCCTCCTCCAGAAGTTTTCGGCTCGGTAGCTAGCAAACCCCAAGCAGGCAAGCAGGTTTGGCGAGCTGTGAGTGACTCAGAAGGCGACGGGGGCTGCTGCTACCTGCCTGCGGGTTCACTCGGGCACGGCCAGCACTCGCCATCTTCAGCCCATTTGAAGAGCCCGACAGGCAGAGCCGCGTTCAGAGCTCCAACACCACCCACCCTTAATCGCTCCCATCAAAATGGCTTCGCCATTACGCGGAAACCAATGTGTACATATACACAGGCGTGCATGCACACAAGCTCCCATAGATACAAAGCAATTATGCTCCAGTCCTAAAGGAGGAACGTATATGCTTACTATGACAGATTGCAAGTGATTGTCTGAAGCGTTTTTCAACTTAAGAGGACTAAAGGAGGCATCACACACCCTTTTGCCACCAGCGCCAGGTTGATTTGCATTCTGTCGCAGCAGTTTGGGGCATCTTTTCCTGCTGGTTTGCTGCTACCTATAGAAAATCCTTTGCATGGCCAGGACTCCCAGGAAAACATGAACTACGTGTGCCCTCCTCCCTATAAGAGCTGCTTTTAGAAAGCTTCAGACAACCATGGCATAACTCAACAAGTCCCAAGTCAGTCTGACCACTGGTGGATTTTAAATCAGTGCAGATGGATAAAAGAAAAGCAGTGATTTCCCCTTCCCATCGTGACCCATAGCACTGGAACAAGAAACAGCAAGTAATAAATAGCAAGCCTGATGTATGGAGAGAGATGCACAGAAGAATCACAGGTGCCATCACGTAGCTAAGATCTGGGGGTTTTGTAAATACAGCACTTGGTTAGGTTGATCTGGTTGTGGCTGCAGTCCTCAAGAGGGGCTGGAGGGAGAGGCAAGGGAAGCCTTCTCCCCAGCCACATACCAAGCAACCTACCCTCCTCCAAAGCTTTGCTGAGAAATGAGACGATGGCCTTCAGGGAAGCCTGGCTGGGGTGAGCAAGCTGCCACGGTCCGGGCTGCAGAGAGCAGGTGGCCCCGGCCACTCGGGGAAGATGCGGCGTGGCCAGCTGACAACAGCCTCACCGAGAGCCCTCCCGGGGAACGCCACGGCTTGTCAGCTCACGCCTGCCCGCTGCGGGAGAACAGGCATTTCCAGGCCCTGGCCCCGTCACCCCGGCTCGGCTGACGCATTTGGATACGCACCTTTTGATGTGGGCTTCCTCTCAAAGCGCACGAGCCAACTTATATAAATCTTAATGCTCTCCTGCGTTAAATGAATAGCAAAGACCTACCGAAACCTGTTTTCAGACAACCTAGCATATTCCACCTGAAGCAGGCTGGAGACAACCAGGCCAGCCACTGAGCTGGCCAGCTGGAGGGTACATCACCTCCAGGAGCTGGAAGAAGTGGCCATTGGCTAAGCCCTGAGACTGGAAGAGGGCACACGTTTACCCTCCCCTTCTCAGCTGAACAAAGATGACACCACTCAGAAAAGCCCCTTTTCCTTCCAGCATCAGCAGGACAAATCCCAGCAACCCTCCAGGGAGTCCAGAGGCTCTCACAAATGTCCAGCCAAGAGGTGGAGACCCCTCCTCAGAGCCTGGAGGAGAAAGGTCCCCACAACATGGCATGGTCCACTGCAGGACAGCACCTTCTAGGCTGTGAAAGGAGGGGAGAGGGACTCCCATCAGACACAATGCAAGTCTGTATCCTGTGTAAAGGTGTATTTATCAACCCTAATTAACATCCCAGGCTTCTCACACCCTGGCACACCTGCTAATTAGCACACATGAGTTAATATCATTTTAACAATGTATTATCACTTTGGGCAGAAAAATGGTTGGGAGTCACTTCAGTACAGTGACTCACCGTGAGCACAGCAGCAAGGTAAGATATGAAGAGCATCGGCCGCATTTGCACAGGGCTACACAGACCGTATCTCTTTAACTATGGCTTACTTTACAAAGCCAAGGTGCTTCAAAAATTCATGATTGTATCTGTCTTATTTTCCACCTGTGCAAACAGATGGCCTTAGAGAAGCGTCTTGTCTCCATCCTCCAGACAACTGGAGCCACTCAGGTCTTTCTTCAAGTCCTTATAGCCATGGTGGAGTTTCTAATGGTCCCAGCCACCGTGATTATCGCCTGCTTTGGTCAAGCATGTTTCAGGACATGACCCAGGGCCCACCAGGCACTTACCATCTGCCAGGAATGACCCAACACCAGTTTTGGTGCTACTCCAAACGTCCCATAACCACAGACCAATCTCGCAGAGCAGACAGGCACTCCAGCACACGTTACTGCGACATTATGTTCCTTTTTCACATAACATGGTAAACTACAGCCCTACAAACGCGACCTGGGCCTTCAAAGTTCAAGCCAGCCCTTGCGTATCACTGTGGATGATGTGGCCAAGCCGTGCACTGGCTTTCATCCTCATAACCCACCTCTCCTGGGAGCAACATCCACGCTTGTGCCTGTGCAGCCTCACACATCTGGCAGGAGAGACTGTGACCACTAAATACCACTAAAGCAGAGGGTTGTCTCTGTGTAGGTGGGGACACAGTTTGGCTCGAGCCATCTTATACTCAATGGTAAATTGAGGAAGAAAGTCGACGGAGGCTGCATTTATTACTTTTTTAAAGCCTCAGCTTTCAAACTGGATCTCTGTGATGTAGAAGCTCGCAAGAGGCCACTGGTGGAAAACCGTCACACTGTCATCAGAACCACTTTGACCCCCTCAAACTGATGTTTAACACTACTTGCCTTCACTTTGTCCAATAAAAGCTTGCAAACAAACCCTTGACAATTAAAGAATGTTAACACCATGAAAAATTATACTAGATTGAACGTATCCATACTCCCCGTTATCAGAAAGATTTTCTCAGCCTCATGTTTCTATTTGGGATTAGGAAGGGAGCTGTGAAAGACAGGTATTGTTCAGCCACAAATAGTTCTCTTTCAGCCTCTAAAAAAGTAAGCTAATGAACTACAGGGTTGGGGTTTTTTTCCTTTGGAGAGGTCAACAGATATATCAACTCATGGGAAAACTGATCCCCTTTGTTACACTGCAAGGGTAGTTGAAAAAGGTTTCTAATGAGCTACAGGGAGTGGATGCTGGCAATGAGCCAGCAATCCTTGCCTGCAAAACCAAGATGAACGACCAGAGGCACAAACGACCTCTGGAGCAAGTATGAGCTAAAATTTAAGGTTTGCGTGCCATCACGCTGCTTGTGGCTGGCAGCTCTCACACCGGCTTTGCAGCGTGTACGCGGGCACATTGCTCACAGACACTCGGGGCACGTAGCTTCACGGGCAAAGGTAGATCCACTTCTCTTTCCTGGGACCGTCCAGGTGCATGCAGGTAAAGCACACACCTCTGTGTATACAGGATTAATATCTATAGAAAAGGCCTACTTCTAGTCATCTAGCCTCAAGAAAATACCCACAAAGATGAAGCTCTTCTGGACACACACACAAGCATGCACGCACACACGTACCCAAAGTCATTACGAGCTTCTGCACCTCCCCAGCACCAGGATGGTTTTATGGGGTCATCTGGCTGCGCACAGTGGCTCCAACCCAGCCCCCCCCCAACCGGGGAAGCAGGTACTGCTGCGACACACCGCATTGCACAAGCCTCACAGCAGCACCCGCAAGCCCCTTCGGTCATTACCGCAACTGCCGCGTGGCGCAACAAGAGTCAAGAGTTTAACGCAAGCCAGAGTTTAATGAAACAGGGACTGTTTCCTTTTTTGATGAGCAGGCTCGAGGAGGAACATTTTATTCAAGACCTCTAATCCAAACACCTCCTCTCGTTTCTTTGAAAGAAACTAGGCGGTAGCTGCTGTCACTTTCATGCTGCGTTCTGACACGCTTCCACCACATCCCTGCCAATAGTTTTAATTTCGTTGAAAAAAATCAGCTCAAAATGAGAGTGACAAGCTGTATGCTGGTGATGACGCTGTCAAATGATGGATATCGTAGGTTTATATTAGTTGTCAAAATTTTTCAACACTAAAAATAGGTATCACAAGCTTTTGGATTCACCGCATTGAAGTATCAAACATACAGAATATTCACACCTTCAAAAGAGCCCAACGCCTCTCAAAGCCAGGTAAAACCAGCAATATGTGATGTACCATAAAAGTCTCTGAGCATTATTTATTTTAAGGAAAAGCAACACACTGCTGTATGAAATCTCCTAACAGCTCTGGCCAAAGCAAAGACAAGATGCTGCACACAACATGAAATATGGCAGCACAAGATGGGGTGCACGGAAAAGGAAAAGGAACAGGAAAAGGAAAAGGAAAAGAGCTTTAGAGAAGAAGAGAAAAAATTCTGCATCCTGTTATCCCAGCTCTTGGTCCGGATCCCACCAAAAAGGAGGGCAGGGATCTTCCCACGGCAGCTCCTCCTTTTCCCTCCTGCCATACCTCATCTGCCCCCGTCCAGCAAGAAAGGGCCCAAAGCCACGAGGCTGGAGAAGGATAGGAAAGCCCAGGAAAAGCAAGTAGGTTGCCAGAGGGCTAACATTTCAATTCAAGGGATGACTTCTCTCCAGGAGGCAACCCACTGACGGATGCCGGCCAGGCAGCAGGTTGCCAAAGGGGATGTTGTTTTTATGGGTAAGATGGCAGAGAATGGGGGGGAAGAGAGACCATTTACAAACCAAATCCAGCTTATTTATTCCCTCTGAGTCACTGAAACGACTAGCACAGGCAGAGTTGTCCCTATATTAGGCCAATATTTATAGTAGAAAGAAAATGAAGCATCATAAGGAATTACTAATTAGATGTTATCATAACACTGTGTAGAACTGAAGCAGCACTCCAATGTGCTTTATAAATAATTAGCAAATTAACTTTCACAATACCCCTGCGAGGCAAGTATTATTCCCATCTTCTGCACGGTCAAGTGGAGAGCGAGTGGTTTGCTCCCAGCCATAGTCCTTGAGCAGAGGCAGGATTACGGCTGATGCCCTGGTCCTCTGTCACTAACACCTGGTCCGGACACAGCCTGTTGACCCAGGGTGAAATCCTGACTCAAAACACACTTGTGTTAAGTTAGCCAGAGCACCTGACCTGCCACCTACATTTTTATGCTAACGGTGAGAGGACAGAAGATACTTGTCCCAGTGTAAAGCCCAACAGTACCGAAAAAAGCACAGTAGTACTGTTTGGTTAAACCTACCAAAGTCCATGCTGTTGCCTTAAGGAGACACAACCTACAGCCACATGCACCCCTCCTGGCACACATACCAGTGCTCATGGCAGGGCTGCTGGCTTGCTGGTTCAAGGGACAGCTTGGGGTGAAAACTGGCCCCACTGGCAAGGAAAAAAAAAAAAAGGCAGTGTTTGGGCACATGGGTTCCCTGATCTGTCCGAGTGCAGAACTGGCTAAGCACAGGGATGGGACATCAAAGAGGAAGAGGGAACCGGGAGTCCTCTGGTTATACCTCCTGTATCATCAGACCATGAGCCACACTGCTCCTCTCTCCTAGACCTCTGCTCAGTGCAGCAAGCGGGGGCTTCTCAGTTATCACCCCAGCCCCATGCATCTCCACACACCTGCCCAGGCTGCATTTTTCCAATTCCTTACCACTGGGATGAAATGCACTTGCAGCCATGAACTTGGGGCCCAAACTCAGGAATTCAGGGCTGACTGAGCAGCTGACCACACACTACCTGGCATGAGCACAACTCCTGTGACTCTAGGGATAAAATCCAGCTTACACCAGCACGAGACCAAGATGCATCCTCTTCCCTTGCTCACAGGAGGAGCACTACAGATGACGACACACCAAAGCCCAAAGTTTTGTTCAATAGCCCAGTCCCTCCCAGTCTCCCCAGAGGAGAGTGCCTTCTCACAGCTCACAGAGAAACCTCTTCACCCTGGGGAAGGCCGGGTAGCAGAGACTGCACCAGCCACAGAGGGACCCCCGCCATTCCTATCCATCCCTCCCACTCTGCCTGAGGAGACTGCACCCTGTGGCTCTGCCATCCTTCCCCCAGAGCACCCCCTGCCCCGGCAGCCGGAGGGGCACCGCGGGCAGGGACAGCACTGCCGGCTCCCTCCAGCGCTTGCCCGTCCCTTGGGTGGAGAAAGGCTGACTGCAGGCACATGCAGGTGAGTCCCCATGAGCTCCTCATGTGTTGGGGGCACAAACCAGGGGCGGGGGGGAAGTTCTTCCACCTCCAACAGATCCAAAGGAAACAACTCTGAGCCCCCTTCCAGACCTAGCCAGGAGGCAAACTGAGCATGCAGCTTTCAGCATGGACTATAAAGGTCTGCTAACTCCACCGGCACAATAGAAAGCAGCCTGCCAGTATTTCTTCTGTCTGTGCACTGCTTCCCTGTGCATCCAACTCTCACCTTTCACTGGAGCAAGCAGGCTACCACAGTATCCTTGCTCCCTCGGCAGCATCAATGCCATCCGCACACACTCCCCTCTTGTCACTGCCACCTCCACCCTCGCTGTGCAGGGGTGATTGCCACATCCAAAGCCAAGTCACTCTCTCAATGGCTCACTGTCTAGCAGTGGGAGCAGGCAAGTCAGGGAAGGGAGTGATCTGGCTGACAGGACACACAGGAGAATGAAGAGTTGCGGAGGCAAACGCATGTACTTTGCTTCTCCAGACTCTCCCCAAAAGCATGCAGTGAAACCAAGGCTGCTCTTGCACAGCTGCCTGCACAGCCCAAAGCAGGCTTTGGGAACGAGGCCAGCTCAGAAAGCTCCTGCTGCAAGCCTTCACAACGCCTTCCCACCGCCGGCCATGCTGCAGACTGGACCATCGGGCAGATCCAAACTAAAGGCACAGTTTCCCAATGGCTGGTCCTCCCTGGGAAGTACTCCGAGCGCCTCACAGAAAGAAACAGTACGGAAGCATCAGCTGCTGTTATTACTTTCTGCCAGATGCACGTTAAGAAAGCAGGCAAACCTGCATCTATTTTAGATGTGCTGCATAAAAATAAAAGATGCTGGTTGACTGCATGTATCCTCCTTTTTAGAAAACAATCTCCAATTTATTTCTTCTCTTCTTTTCAAATCTTTAGAGCCAGATTGTAAAAATTTCTCTTCAGTGTCACCTCAACGAAAAGAAGCCCTGACCTGCTCCTGGGATGAGAGCACCACACAGGAATCACACTGTTCAGTTAATACGTCTCTCCTAGGGGGCCCCGACCTGACACCCCTCACTCACAGCCTGACCCAAAGCCCTCCGACGTGAGCAGAGATCTTGACTTCAGGTTCTGCCCTGAGGGCTACCACCACTGACTTTCATGGGATGACTCGAGGTTATAACCACCACAGCTGGCAGACAGGGCTGGCACAACTGGACTTGTCATCCCCCAGAGGTCTCACAGAGATTTAAGGAAATATGGCTCTCCGGTTTGTGTCTTAGTGCCTTCCTTTTCTCTCCTTTTCTGTTAATGTGTTCTAGCTACTTTAGAGACCTTTTTCCCTTTTAAAAACCCACATCAAGTTATTTAATTGAAATACTAATACAATTTTATCAGGAAGTATATGTGATTTTTCTACTTTTTCTGTTTACACTCCCCTTGCTCATTGCCATGACACAACATCTCATAGAACTATACTTCCATCTACTTGTTTGCCAGTGCTGCACCCCTCAAAATGAACAAACCTTTAATTTCAAGGCATAGTTTGTATCCATCTACATTCGCTGTCACGCATCCATATTGGTGGTGCCCATGCCAAGTCTGGGTACACTGTGTTACAGTGGCCATAAAGTGAATCGCTGGCAGTGCTGTCGGCATATACAGAGTTCTTCACCATGAAGATGCTCAAGGTGAAAAGTGAAGTGGGATCATGTTTTCTAGAGAGGTTGTGCAGGCTCTGTCCTTGGAGGTTTTCAAGATCTGCCTGGAAAAGAGCCCTGAGCAGCCTGGTCCAATCCCAGAGCTGGCCCTGCCTTGGGCAGGGAGCTGGACCAGAGACCCCCACGTGTCCTTTCCCACCTGAGCGACTCTGACTCATTGATCCCAGGCTCAGGGGCACCCTCCCAAACAATTATCAATCAAATGTCTGGCAGAGAGGGAAAAACTCCACATCAAGAGCAGATGAGCCTCTCATCAGTGTTGGGTCCACCCAGCTACACTGCCTTGAAACCCCCTCCTGGTTCGTGGAAGGGTTTGATCCAGTCAAACCATACCCATGGCCACAATGGCTGGATCCTCCTCCCCCCACACTGGCTGTCAAACATGCCTACCAACCCAGCTCTAGGGCCACCCACAGCATCCCCAACCTGTTTCAGTCCAACAGAGCTGAGGATGCACTTAAGCAAACAGGTCTCAGCTAAACTGGACGACAGTAAGTGCCAAAATGGCAGAAGCACTCACAAAAGTGGTTTCACCAGCAAACCTGAAAGCCACTGACTTCCAACAGAGGTTTATAGTACTACCCGGTGGCAGCAGGATGGCAACATCCTGTGAGTCCATAGCAGTCTGCCGAGCACACCTCTATTTATACCCTTGTTCCTCACCCAAAACTGAACAAATTTGGGGGATTTCTGTACATAGCTTGGAGGCCAAAAGCAAAGCGTGGCAGAAGCATGCTAAGATAGGATAGTATCGAGAAATGCCACTGGTGCATTTTGCTTTGAAAAGCATCAAAATTACAGGAAATTATTCAGACTCCCTTTATTAAGAAAACAAGAAACCGAGAAGCATGACCAGGAAATGCTGTTTAAAAGTTGGCTCTTTTTCATGGTTAGCAGGCAAGGAAAGGAGGTGCAGAACAAGAGCAGGTGGAAAGCATGAAGCGACTGGGAGTGCCTTCTCTGAATTGCAATCTGAAGTCTTTGGCTTTCTTTTGATACCAGTAAATTTAAAAGAAAATAAAAAGTCTCCAAATCTTGTTCCAAACTACCGTTTGGAAGAAGCCCACAGCTTGTTATGGAAAAAGCAGGCAGAGAATATATGGTTTGTGATACTCAAACAACAGCCCTGCTCCTGCAAGCCTGCTCCTGAGTATTTGCAAACCGGTGGCAACACTGACAGACAATACATATACATTGGTATACGTTCATGGTGTTACACACTCACCTTTGGAAGACCTGCATTAAGGTCTGACCTGAGCCTGCTGCTTCTAACTCCATTGCACAAATGTCTTTTTTGAATGCTCAGAGATGCATAGTTTCTCTCAGTGATCCCTAAGACTAAGAGTTCATATACAGATTAACTGCTTAAGCAAGTTCAAGGGCAGAAACCTGGTCTCTTTTACTGGCAAAAGCCTTGTACTCTGAAAATCACCATTGTTCTATAACTGCTGATTAATTTTCCTCATTTGTACTTTTTTCCCCCCTCTTTTAAAGTCCTGCCTGTTCCTTTTATTTCTTATGAGGCTTCTCAGTATTTGTCTGTTACTTGAACATTAAAGCCTGATCTGTGATTAAACACACCATTTGGGAGGTGGACTGCAATGCTGCCTGCTGTCACTGTTCCAACTGTAAGAAGCTCTGGGAGACAGCAGCATATCAGGGCAGATCCTTCTCTGCATAAGTCTGTGTGACCAAAGTTATTTCTCACTCTCTTCAATCCCCATGTCCCCAAAAAAACCCTGATTAATACATAGTGGGACAGCTGCATGGTATCAATAGTGGTGGGTATGTATTAAAGTGGCAATAAATTGGGCAGCGGCAGGGAGAACATCAAAACACGTTGCAAAGCAATTAAAATAGTTCAGTTTCATCAGTTGCATTAAGTGCACACAAGCAGTAATCAGAGCTTGTATGCTTAAGTATGTCAAGAATGCTGCACTCAGTAACTTGAAGAAATTACTTTTATAAGTTGGCCTACTTCCCCTATTATAGCTGTACTCAGCAGATAAGGGAACTCTTCAGACTTAAATGACCACGTTCCACATTTCGGGGCTCTGCAAAAACCAGCTGAGCTATCTGGAGGCCAGCCGAGGCCAGGCCAGCTGAAGTCAGGCCAGCACAGAGGGTGTGATCATCAATCTGCTTGCCCATTTCAATGACACAGTCAGCCGCAGGAAAAGGGAGCCTCCTGCATCAGCCATGGATGAAAGTCCTGGAGAGACCCCTGCAAAAGCAGAACAAAAAGCACAGAAGGCCTCGGGTCTCCTGCACTCTTCCCATCAGCATGAGTGATCCAGAGCCTCTCCAGGGAGATGTCTCCTCTTCTTCACTCTCCACCCCACTTTCAGCATGGATCTCTGGCTGGTCCCTAAAGCAGGTATCTCCTGGGACATCATCTTGCATGACACAAGTGAAGAAGCTCTCAAATCCACAGCAAAAAAACACAACCCCATAGCTAGCAAGGAAGGGTTAATCAAAAATGTCCATCTATCACTGGGCTGTGGAGTGAAGGATCCTAATGACACAGATTGCTGAGGCCATGAGAGCACTAAACAGGTTCCAAGACACCTTCTTTCTCCTCAAACCTCCTCAAAAATGACACAGCCAGATAACGCAGAAGGGCAGAGACCAAAGAGCATAGAGCCCCAGCCATATGTGTCCTAGAACAGGGAAAAGGAGGGGCAGACCTCCGAGTGGTTGCATATTTACGCAGTAACAACAACACTTGAGAAATTATTCATTGCAGGCAGCATCCAGATGCATAGCTCAGAAGCAGGATGCACTAAAGCACTCAGAGACACACTTGTGTCAGAAGCAGGATGCTGCAAGCAGAGGATGCGAGTGCTGCAGAGCAAGTAGCAGACCCTTCAAAGCAGGAGCCCTTCCCACCGCAGCTCAGGGCCTGAGACCTCAGGGCAATACCAGGAGAATCAGGAAGGACTGGTCCAAAGTACACCATGGAGAGGTCCAAGCTTTGCAAAATGTTTCATTAAAGTCTTTCCCTCTCTTCAATCAGCCTTCAGCAGAATGCAAAAGTGCCAGGAAGTGGCTGGCTTCCCAGTACTGTCCCAATGCACTGGCAAGGAGAGATTGCAGACAGCGGGAGGAAGCACCAGGCTGCAAGAGAAGTTTTCCCCTCTATGTCAAAGCTTCCAAGGGACATCATTGCTCATGAACTAAGAAAAACTTGCTCTGCACAAGAGGAAATCCTGTTGAATTTGTGCTCCATGGGCTGCCCATGACCTCCACTTCTCCCTTTTAGTCTCATTAAGCAGGGTGCAGCAAAGCCTTTTAGGCAGCCTTAGAATGTGTCCGTCGGTCCTCAGCAAAAGATTTAGCCACGGGATTGACTTTAGACACATGAAAAACGCACTTGATTTTAACCAGAGTTCTGGTACCTGCTTAAAGTTGACCATCATGCTTATAGGTTTTGCTACATAGGAGTGAATGGTGACACATCTTCACTTCAAGAGGCACCGAAAGCCGGGCAGACTGCTGCTAGCCAGCACTCTGCTGCAGGCGGGCAGTCAGAGGTTCTGCGAGATAATAAAGAAACATGCCAAAGGAAATGTAGGTGGCTGCATCCACCCTAGCACCTTTCAATTCATCACACCCAAACTTCATTAATTAAAATAAGGATGTGCAGTAGCCACAGCACACCTTCGCTGTTAAGTCAGCTACAGCAGAGCTTGTGGTAAGTAAAGGACAGCAAGATCTATGATGCAACTTTATTAAATGCAGTGTCTCCAGGCTGGGCTTTCAGTCAAAATCAATGTATTCAGGTGCTGCTATGGTTATGGCTGTAATTTCACACATCATCTGAACCATCTCTTCCCCACTAAGAGGGGAGAGACGTGCACTGTTGGCCAACGGCACCCCCATGCAGCCACCTGCCCCCCCATCCCTGCCCTTCCTTGCCCCACTTAAACTACTCCACATTAGGGCTGCCACATCCTGCCCACAAATTTCCACCTCCAGCCAGCCACCAGCCCTCTTCTAGCACCCCAGCTGGCCAAACGCAGCCACAAAATGCAGCTGGCCAAAAAGCCACATTTTTATTTTTTGGCCATTCTGGCTCCCTACTGTGCAATGAAGGAAGGCACCTGTGCCGCTGCAAGGAGGGGAGCAGCAACACGTGGCCCTGATTAAAAGGGCTCAGAGCCATGCCCCCACTGCTCAGAGTGAAGCACGCACGGCAGGGAAATGGGGCTGGTTTATGGCTAACATAAGGCTACACGGTTTATATACTGGATCAGTACCTTGGTCTGATTCACGACCACCCTGGCGATGCAACTGCGTGACAGGGCAGGATGCTCCAAGCTGCAAATGCCGAAGACTTGCTCTTACAAAACCCAAGCCATACACAAGCATGAAAAGTCACATATGATATTCCCCTTCCCACACAAAAAAAAAAAAAAAAAAAAGAATTAACTTTTGGGTTTGCCATGAAAGATGCAACAGCCTTCGGAGTAGCAGCCCCTTTGACATTAGTCAATATTTGACATGATGAAATGGGAGAGAAGGGAAGACATAATGAAGAGGAAGCCTTGCACATTTTTCTTTTTTAAGATGCGCTGTCAGTCTATATCCTCAATAACTGTCTGTGCATCTCTTTATAACATAAATGTCAGCCTTGTGGTGGATTGGAACCTTGAGATTACTGCACTGGCAGAATTAACGTATTAGACATAAAAATTATAACATTTCATTATCCATTGTAAACTGCACGTGCTTTCACGCTAGGGAAACTGGAAATATCACCCAATTTCGTTTTGTGTTAACTGACTTTTCTGCCACATATTCACATATTGGGGCATTCAGTTTGATGACTATATCAAACTATACCAGTCTTCTAGTTTCATTCTTCTTTCTCTATGATGCTGACACTTTTTTAAATCAATTTTTTTGTTCTGTTTTTCTGGTTTTGTCTCTATGAAGGTACCACACCACAAAACCACTCAGTTGAAAAAAACTTACTCTGCAACAAACAAAACGGATCATATTTGTCAAGCTGAAAACACACCAGAAGAAACCTATCCTGACCTCTGAAATAAGGGTAGAAGGTAAAATGGAGGTAAGAAAACCTCAGACGCAACAGGCAAGGCTTCAGCTCATTTATAGGCACGCTAGGGTCTATGGTCAATAATGAGGCACTAAAGAACAGAATCTGTTTCCTTCTGTGGTTTAAACTCCCTGTATTTTTCCTTCCCACTACTAGGCTGGCTGCAAATTCAAAGATTTGCATAAGCCACAGATTTTGTCTGTCTATTTGGAAGGTCAAAAATTAGAAGCAGCACAAACACACATGACAAATAGGCCAGCTGGCAGCAATTTGGAGTGACCACATGGAGGAAGTGCGGAGAAGAATGAGGGCAGGAGAGGAGCCTTTAAAAGCCTGGGTCATACATATATTGCAAGTTACAGGGTGCCTCAGGGGAAATTTTTTGTCTTTTTATATCTTTGCAAAGATTAGTGACCATTTATCCAGATTTAGCGCTGTCATGTTTCTATAAACATTTCTGAATATACTTTCTTTGATAAAACATGCAGCTGCTGACATGATTTTTTGTACAAACATTTCACTATATATTGCATTGCATATTTCAAAAAGCCTTAACATTTTTATTTCCAAGGGACTACTTATTCTCCTCTGCAGACTATGGAGCATTGCCCTAGGACAGAGAAATGAAGAGACAAGTACGCAGAGCAGAAGGAGGGTGAGCAGGAGCTGCAAACAGATACAATAGTAAAAGTCTTTACCAAAACCACTCTGGTCATTACTCACATCGGGGCGTTACAGAAGTAAGTAGGAAGGTAGGGAAACATCTGATGTCCCGCGCAGCTTCTGGAACGGAACAGAAAGAGTAACAGGTCAGCTTCAAACATCAAGCCAGATGCACACAGCTGGTGGTAATCTGCATGACCCTCATTACCTGCACAGACCTCTGCCAAACGACAGCAGCCAAAGAGCTGGCCAGATCTTTATTACTAACATCAGCTCAACCTATTAATGCAGGGGGGGAAATAATTCAACTCCAAATTGCTTCTCACTATTTATTGCTGTTTTTATTTTGCCAGAGCCACAAAACCCAATGAAGTCAGTTTAGTTTCCCCTCGGTTTGCAGTCAGTCAGCTCCAGGCACCCAGGGCTGCCAGTCCTGCAGGGAACATTTACTTGTTTAAAAGCAACTCTTTCCACTGGACTTGGGTTTAGCTGATTGTATCATTTCTATTGATCTTGAGTTTTATAAAAAGCTTGGCTCCCGATTGCATGCTGTCAGCAAAATTACACTTGGGGGCCAAATTTGGTTTAGTCTGGCTCTCACAAAACAATAAATGGGAAGCACTGACATAGGTTTAAGGAAGTAAAACAGAATGCATTTAAAAAAATAAATCTCTAGAATGCCTGTTCAACTGAAGTAGTAGAAAATCACTTATCCCCAGCAAATATCACCATTGCATGCTGTTGAGAGATTGGAAACATGAGTTGATTGACGACTCCCTGAGCACCATCCAACTGAGATTTTCTACAGCCCTTCTTCCTGACCAACCCTCTTCACATCACCTCAAAACACAGGTTTGTGGGAGGGAGAGCCTGCTGATGGCTCATTATTTAAAATGATTGTTTTCCCACAACAAGAAAAAGGGAAGAGGAGAGCTTCCCGTTGCTATTCGACCCACCACAATGCGCTGAGCCCTTTCAAAACCCTCGCAGGCTCTAAATGCTATAGATGACGTAACGTCATCAGACATCTGCCAAATAAATAAGCAAGCTCCAACGTGCCTCCCTCCAAACCTGCAAAGCAATTTCCATCCCAGTACAGGAACTTGTACCGGGGTTTAATACTCTCTTCATATATCCCCTTCCACAAAGAAAATCTGTGCCTGCTGCTACAGGAACACGCTTAATCCCTGTAAGCAGATGTCAGCCTCCAAAGCTGAGAAAATGACTTTGTTCTTTAGGATCAGGGAATTTAAAATGCAAGAAGTTGAAATGCCCTGATGAATTTGGTAACTTAAACCCTGAGAGGAAGCACCTGCTTTCTGAATAGCCTCCCAATTAAAAGCCCGCCGCTGTTTTATACATCCATAATTCAACATGAACGGTCTTTTGCTAGTTGACAATATATCAGCCATGGTCAAAGAGCAACACAGCTGAAAAGGAGAGGAGGGAGCTGCTGAGAGCAAACAGCCCGAATCCCACAGCATCGCCCCGTGTAGCAGCTCTCGGATGAAAACTTTCTCAAGCCAGGGTTGCCCCACAAGGATCCACCAAACTCCGCACAAGCTCCACCAACCACCCCAGAGAGATGCCAAGTCGCCCCAGCGATAGATTCGGGGCCTGGAACCACGTGTCAGATGTACCGTCAGTCCTCCCCTCTCCCTGCAACTCACCATGGTTTCCCGCTCACAGATGTAAAGACATGTCCCTTCACTATACAGCAGGTAAAGAAAGGCTCCAGTATGCTACAGGTAAACTACAGTAAATTCTCATTTATTCACACCAGCACTGGCAGGGATGGGGAGGGGAAAACCAAACAAAAAAAACATAGGGGATTTTCATCAAAAAGTAAACAAAAATAGAAGCCAAGAGCACAGGAGAACAACCAGTCTGCCTGGAGGATTAGCAACCGCAACAACAAAAAGCAAGAAACAGTAGCAATCCCCTTAGCTGAACTAGAAATAAAGCGGGCAGGCTTCCCATCGCAGCTTGCTTGCCACCGTGCCACCCAGGGTGAAAGGCGGCAAGGCTACAGCAGAGGCTGGAGCAGAGGCTGGAGCGGAGGCTGGAGCGGAGGCTGGAGCGGAGGCTGGAGCGGAGGCTGGAGCACGACCCTCATCGGGCATTAGGCAGCAGCTTCAAATATTCAACCCGCGTCCCGATCCACATTCACGTCGGCTAAGAGAAGCTCCCACCAGTCACTGGGCCAGAACAAAAAGTCATTTGTCTATTTACCGAAAAGTCTCGTTTACCTTGTGTTCGTTGTCGCTTTCTCTCAGCACCGCCAGGTTTTCAAGAAAGAAATGCTTCCTCTGTAAACAGGCAGAAACTCAGCTAAAAACAGGGTCCCCACACACACTTCATGGAGCAAGAAGGACTTGCCAGGAGAGAGACTGTCTATAAAGAGTTCAGGCAGGACCAGCAGTAGATCAGCAACCTTTCTGGGAAATTTTATCTGCATTACTACATGTGCACGAAAGATATCAGTTTGGAAGTCTCAAAATACACTGGCGTGAATCCTAATGATGGGCAGGACTGTCGCTCCGCTATGATTAAAATCTGCGTCGATACCCAGGGCCGGGCGCTTCACGCATTTCCCACCACCTCCAGAGGGGCACGGAAAGCCCCAGGGAGAGGCTGCGCTGGCCTCGGTCCAGCCCTCAGGTCGGCAGCAGCTTCAGAGAGCTTCCATGGCCACGTGCTCAGAGCAGCCTGGCTCCTCGGGAACACTCACGTCAAACACCGGCGGCCCTCGTGGAGCACGCCTGTCAAAATCCTTCTCTCGCCCCACAAAAGCCAGCCCCTGCCCTAACACAGACATCTGCCCCAATGCAGCTCCTGCTGACAGGAGGCATTTCGCTCCCTCGCCTGGCTAGGGACTGAAAAGCACAAGTGACAGACAGATGGACCATAAGCCAGGCTGAGCCCAGACCAGACTTTTATCCATCCAGGCCAGCAAGACCCCTGGAGAAGCAAACCCCAAGGTTTCCCAAACTAGAGAGCAACAGCAACAAAAAGCCTGCTCCTCTTCCCTGTCCTCGAGTCCCTCTTGCAACAAAACCAGGGTCGGAGGCAGCCCTCACTTTGTGCCCACCGCCGCCAGCCCTGCCAGGAAGCAAACGTGCTGCAGGCGAGGTAGGAGGTGTCCTGTAATTAAACACCGCATCGAAACCCTCGCATGTAAAGGGGACAAGTTAGGATTAGGCAGACAACCTCAGTTCTGACATTTTCTAAGTTTAGCTTGCTTAAAACTGTGGCTTCAGTAATATGTATTTAACATTTTAATAATGTATTTAATGTTAAGATGCACACAGTTTTTAATGTGTCTTTTGAAAGGTCCACAGAAAAAAATGTTTTTAAAAAAATTTAAAATTTTCCATGTGAATTAACCAAAGTTCGGCTAGAAGATCTACAAACAGTCTCCTTACTTTTATATTACATGTAAGAAAGATCTGTGAGACCTGACTACATTGAGGTCAGAGCGCTCCTCTTTTCTCCCCCAGGACTCCCCTCAATCGGAGGTCCAGCCTTCTTAGGGATACATTTTGTCTTATCTGCAAAGACCTTTTCTTTTGCTGTTCTAGAAGCTCGTAGTGAAACTCAAGCATCCCCAACAACTACTGTAAATCCTCAGTCCTTTTTTCTGATTTAAGAATGGCTGCAACAGTACAGTATCATCGTACAGTACTTAACCTTGAAAACATGTAACTCCAATTCAACAATCCTATTACATATGCTCCTAGCACTTGTACAGAAGAGATTTAGCTCTTAGCTCTCCATTGCTTTATCTCTTTCCATTTTTGCCAGCACAGAAATTATCTCAGGCTACAGACAAGTCACGTCCAAATGCTTCTCCTATCTTGCTGCAAATCTGGGGGAAAAAGCAACCATCACGTAGCTTGCACTACCCTGTCAAGCTCCCCAGCTCAGCCTTTGATAGCCACCCCTCTGAAGTGCAGCGGAAAGAGCTGGTTGTGCTGCGTCTCTAGCGCCCCATCTCTAAGCGATGCTATTGAAAGGACAACTTGTGCAATCAAGGGGTCCGTTCAATCCCCTCCCGAGGAGCGCAGGGCAGAGGGAACCCGTGGCACGCTCGTAAGGACCGGGGTCACTTCAGAAGTGATGGCAGTACGAGTCTAACAAGCTAAAGGGCAAAGAGCCCATCTACAGCAGAGCAGTCAGAAGGGGAGCTCCCAAGGGCAGAGATGGCAAAACGACAAAATGAGGGGAAAACAAGAAACATGGACACATGCATGGATGGAAAAACCCATCTTCTGTATTTCAGTGACTTGCCCTAAAACTTGGGGCTGGGGTGGTAGGGTAAAACCACACCAGCATACCACGCTGCTGGCAGGGGGAAATCATCCCATCGTGCTCTCTCCTGCCTCTGATCCCCCCAAATTGCATGTACGTTCTTACCTCACAGGCACTGTCAGCTGCCCATGGCCCTTCCCATGCCCAACACTGTTCATGCCAACTCGCTGCTGCTGTCAGCAAACTGAGCCACCATCCAGCTGTCTCCATGTCTCAGCAACACACCCACCTCTTGCATAAAAAAAATTTAGAGCTAAAAACACTTCGGTTTCATTTATTCCAAGTGCACTGTTCCTACAGGCCTATCCTCCATGATACAGGTATAAATTTCTCGAATCATCATCTCCTATATTTAATACCAAAACCCTGTTTTAATGCTGTTTTGCCATTCACCTGCCAGGGATATCCTCTCTCTTTCACTGCGGTACCCCCTTCTGTGCTCTTGCCCAAGACCTGTCTCTTGCCTCATCCCGTTTTTTCCTCATATCATGCCTCCAACACATTCTTGACAACTCATAGTTTAGTCACTGTTAGCAAGTCTAAACCCGGGCTATGCAGCATTTGCCAACGAGACAGCTCTATCTGCGTGAGAACATCAGCCCAGCTTTCTAAATACGCAGCTCAGCAGGTCTGACGCTGCAGCCCAGGGAGAGCCCAAAGAGCAGGCAGCACTCTCGAGAAACTTGCCCTTTATGGACAAGTGTTGATGTGAACAGTGGCACTTACAGGTGCTTTTGACTCATCTCGCAGCAGCAGCTCCACTCGAGGAGCACTAACTGGGACGTACGCTGAGAGGAAAGGAAGGATTAAGACAAATGGGATCTGCAAGATGGTTTTGCCTGCACTGATCACCCCACCAACTAAATATTGACAGCAATACTAAAACCAAAGGGCAAGAGATGTCACTCGGAGTACACTTTCACTATTAGTTCAAACCAAGACCACGAAAGGGACAGCACAACCCAGGGCTGCACATCCCCACTGGCTCCTTCGTACCACCCGAGCATGGCTGCACTCACCTGTCAGTCAAATCAAGCTGCCCAAAAACGCATCTGATGAAACCAGGTTGTTTTGCAGCCACATGGCCTCAGAGTGCTGGTACTGACACGAGCAAGGCAGAAGGAACATGGGGCCCAGCAAAGGAAGAGGTGGGATAATGCCATCCCCTTCAACAGCAACTCAGTCCTGGAGCATTAAAAAAAAAAATGCTCAAGAAAATAATTTTTTTTTTTTTCTGAAAAGTAAGCCAAAAAAAACAGGGAGCAGGCTGCAGTGGGCCCCAGCCATGCTCCCTCAACACCACCAACGCTGCTCAGAACAGTTTCTTCCGTGTTTTTCCCAACCAGCCTCTAAAGCATTGCTGATTTGGCTTCAGCATCAGTGGGGAACATCCGACTTTGTCCTGTGAGCACAGCATCCCACCCCACAAGGAGCTATTTCCATTAGTCAAGCCAGAGTTTCACTAACAAAAAATTACTTACCAAAAATTAAAACAAAAAAGACAAAAAAAAAAAAAAGGCTACAAGGAGTCTAGGAATAATATCAGCCTGTTCTACCGAGCTGCATCTTCTCTCAACCCTTGCAGCATCATGAACTCCTTTAACCATGCTGTTTTGCTATGCCCCCATAGCCGGACCCCGAGGTGTGCCTTTCACAGTCCCTCACCCCTGACCCACCGCTTCCGACATCGTTTCTCATCCTCTTCCGCTCCCTCGCTCTCTCTCTTATCTGGCATATTCCCACCAGCCTACAAACCCAGCCTTTGTCTTCTCCTCCAAGCAGCGCTGATCCCCGTGCCCTCTCCCCACTCCTGCTCCCCCCGGTCACCCGCGGCTATTAACTGCACTGTGGTATTCAAACACTGTAAAGTTTAGGAAACATATAAAAGTTTGCAGAGGGGAAAAAAAAAAAGCCATTGTGTGTATACCGAGCAATTTTATTTAAAACACAGCTTATACCTGAATGCAGACACCAGCGATTCCAGATACAGTCCTTCTCCCCTCACCTGGTGGCTGGCCACGTGCCACCGCTATGTCCACTTCCCTCGTGCCCTCCTCTACACCTCCCCAAGGTGCCAGCTCTTCGCCATCTGCCTCACCTATTGCACGGTTCGCCTCACGCTGCCTGCCTTCCTCATGGCTCCCACCAGCCATCACCCTTCCCGATGTCATTCCTCCAGCGGCCACGTGCCTGCACGGCCCCGACTCTGAGGGGGCCTCTGGGCAGTGCCGCAGCGCTGGCGTTGGGCAACAAGACCACGACGGCAGCAGACATAAATCCTTTTGCTGGATTCCTGCCCTGTTACCACATCAAAACGGCAGCTCCTCTGGCCAGTTCTGGCATGCACACCAAACCGAGCATGAGTTTCCAGCACAGAAGTAACGCGGTGCCGGAGGGGCTCACCCAGGGGCACAGCAGACTGTCATCAAACAAGGCCATGGCGAAAGAATCCGAACATCTGAAGAGATACACTGCAACTTGAACCAAAGCATCACAGGCCTCGGGGAGAAAGTACGTGACACACTGTGATTGCTGTCATGCAGAAGACCAGACAGGATCGGGGTCTTCACCTTTGGTTTTTGTTCTGCAAGCGATTCTCCAGAGCAAGAGCAGCCCTTGCAGAAATGCCTCCTGGCTGAACAAGCTCATCTGTGCTCACAGCAACATGAACTTCCTTTCACAGGTACCTCTGGAAGATCCTGTCTCAAAGGAGATTCCCGAGGATTCCCAAAGAGCTGCAGGTGCAGACGATCATCACCAGGTAAAGATGACCACCACCATTGTTCTGGCCTCAAGTTTCTGTGAATCTACCATCGAATAGATCAAAGAGGACAACCTCCTCTCTGCTTGCGCTTCCAGCTTTGCCTTCAAATCAGCCTCTCAGATGTTACTGCTTCTCTTCCATTACGGCTCTTTTTGTCTCCTGGTCCTGTCCATGGCTCTGGCCTTCTATTGCACTATTTGCTACATTACCAATATTACTTTCTCTGTGCCAAACCCAGCCTTTCTCTTCCTTCAAACTCACTCTTTGCATCAGTTTCTCCAAAGACACCTTCTTCCAGTTAATGTTCTTGCTTTCTCTATGATAGGGCTGTGAGATCTGAGTTTGCACAAGGCTCAACACATCCCTTCCCGGCCAATGTGGCAAAGAAATCCTCTCAGAACATGTGCAACAGGATCAAACAAGGTGGCAATACGCATAATGTTCCTGCACCAGATTACTGTTTATACACACACACACACATATAAGAACGCTTGTAAATGCTTTCTGAGGGGGAGGTGGGACCAGAGGGCTCTTCTAAACTACACAATCCTACGATTCTGTCATCTTTTTGCTAGCAAAATAATAGACTAGAACTGGAAACAGCACTGCTCACTTGACAGCATACAGCAGAGGTCTTCCCAGCTCTGCTGTAGCACCACAACGTGACCTTTCTGAGAAGTGAACTGTCTCAGCAAAATCACGATTCATTCCCATTAACGCAGATATGACATCAAATGTCTTCTGCAATGCACCTGATAATCTGTCGATGAAAATCGTGATGGAAGTAAGCAGATAATTGCGACTGCTCTAAGACAGAGGAGCATCACTATAGTCTGACATATTATTATTGTATCACCTGAAAAAACTTGTAAATACAAACCAACAGTGAAAGTCCTCACTACTCAAAACACATTTCATACTTTTTCCCTTTCTTCAGTCCTCTTTGACAGGGTAAGGAGGGCTGACTTATGTAAACATGCTATTTAAACGAGGCGGTTTTGACAGCCATTTTGACAGTCTGCTGAAGAGACCGGAGCCGGCCATGAGTAGCGGTGCGCAAACCGGAGACTGGCACGTGGGCTGGAGGCTGAGCCCCTCGGTCCCGTTGCAGCATGCAGCCGCAGGCAGCAGGAGCGGGAAGTCCAACTGTGGCTACCGGGGCCACCAGCATCACGGCAGTACCAAGCGCCACGGCTGCCTCTTCGGCACCAGGACGACAGAGGTGTCTTGACCAAACAGACCTGGCAAACGAAATTCAGGAACCCCTCCTGGCACCGGCTGAGATGTAGGTAAGGACAAGGAGCCCTGAAGTTCGCTTTCCTAGAGGAAGCAAATTTTACTATGGTACAGAATTGCAGGCTCTATGCTGTTTCAGGCCCGAAGATGTCTGTGCCTTCCATCAGCATTTTCCGAAGGGACAATTTTGCCCCTAGGAAGTGAGGACTTCTTCAGTTAGCACCAGTAAGAGAGATGATGTTTAGTTTGATAATGCGACTGTCAGTGGGATTTTGAAATGTCACTCCCACACCTAGCAGATGCAGTTGGCTCATTCCTCGTTTTAGAAAAATGTACTGAAGTTCCTTTTGTAATTGATGCAAAATGTTTCGCAAGGCTGGAGCTTTATTTTGGAAAAAAAAAAAAAAAGCTCTTTCCCTTTCAATTGAAAGGGATTTTAATTAATTCTCTTGAACATATTTAAACTGTTTTATCCTTTCTAAAGATGCTTTTGCGGGACAAACTATGTCCTTAAGTAAAACCCATATGGCACCACGCTGAACTAAAAATGCCCAAAACCAACACAAAAGAGCAAGCTGATGTTTCAAGAAGATGGATCCTCCACCTATCATCATTCTTGGCCCTGACTGTGCCAAAACTTACATCTGTGAATAAGTCTGGAAGGAAGACCAAGACAAATGTTTGTATAATGGGAGCTTGAAAATGTAACTTGTTTTTAAACAAGCATGTAAGACAAATCACAACTGGAATGCCAGTATAAAAAACAATGAGAGGAGACACCAAAAACCTGTGGGAGAAAGATGACAAGAATTCCAATTAATTTCGGTACCTTATCTTACAAGTGAGCTCACCTAATAATTTGAGTACCAAAAATAATGTTAGATGAGCTTTTTTTTTTTAGTATCAATTTCCAATCCATATAAAAATTGTCCCAAAAAGCCTTAAACACCACAAATCCACCTGCGCTCTTCACATCCTCTTTACCCCTTCAAAGGTCCTCCTCTTCACCCCTTCAAAGGTCCTCCTCTTCTTTGGACAAATGCACCTGGACAAAGAGGAAAGTCCTGCAAAACAGCTTAAATTTACTCTGTCTTGAATCCAGGATATATGAAAATGTGGATGTGTAAAGAAAATTTATTCTTGAATTAACAGTTCACTCAGAAATAAATCTTTGATTTTTATCCTGTGGCAGCTAAATCTCCTCTCCCTGCAAATCCTGACATTGAACTTCATGGAAATTGGACCAGGCTGCTAGGAAAACTGCCGTGACATTTTCTAAGGGCCCAGATCTATATACCCATATGCTGGTCTTTAACTTCATCATCTAAACATACTGGATTTTTTTTGTAAGGTTGGAACAACACTATTTACCCTCTGTTCCATCATGTAAAGTTTAAAAGTGAACTCAATTGGTTTTGCTATTTGTCCTAAAACTAAGGCAATGATCACTTTATCATCAGCATTAAAGTCAGTTTGTTCTTAAAACTCATCACAGTTCTCTAAATTGTTCTTCTGTTTTCACAGGAGGCTTGGTTGAATTTTCTTATTTGAGGAAACTGGCTATATACAAATATATCTGCCCATGAAATGGCCGCCAAAATTTGGTAGAGAAAGGAAGACAAGCATACCCTGTACCAAATTCTGTACAGTTGTTATCCTCCGTTACAGAAACACTTGGCAGGCTTCCAGTATAAAATTTATGCACTAAAATTAGCTCTCACAATTGCAATCAATTGCAACAATCAAGCGTAAGTAATTAAAAGGAAAAAAAAAGGTGAGCATGGAAAACAATGTTACAGCACTGCAGTGGTTCCTCTATTTATTTATAATTATGTCCAACACAGTCTTTCTGTCCATCGTTCGTAAGGCTGCAAGCACGCAACCCGTAAGCAGAGTAATTTCTCATCAAGAAGCTTCCTTCTGCAATGTCCCAGAACATTTCCCTGTCATTTCAGTTTTGGCACTCTCTCCCCATCTTGGGGAAGGATGCTGGGAAGAGACCCTAGAAACTCTCCAGTGCAGAAGACACCGCCTCCATCTCCCCACATCCCAGCTTTATCCACCATCTCTCAGGCTGCTTCACATACGTGTGCACACACTCCCTTTTCCTTGCCCCTGTCTCTACAGACGAGTGGCCTGGGCACTGCTGCTCTCTCTGCCCTTCCTCACCTAGGACCCATCCGCACGGTGCTAAAGGAGGGGATGGTGCAGCTCCGCAGGGCACCATGGAGCCACAGGGCTCGGGGACAACGCAGCCCTGACTCTACAGATTCTTCCCAGGGCTGAATCCCATCTCCGGTGCTGGCTGTCAGGTAGCAGAGCACAGGGGCTTTCCTGGAGGGGCAGGGAGGGATGGGTCCCCAAAGCAGCACCAGCGCTGCGTGTCACTGTAACACCTTGCAGAGCAGCGACATGCACATCACCACTGTGAAAACATGAGCCTTATTTTCTCGCTACGGTGTGGAGAGGGGTAAAGGGTTAAAAGCCATCTTACCAACCAACAGCGAAGCATCAGCAACACTCCTCAAAAAGATTTTCATGACCGTGAATGACTTTAAGACAATTACACAGTGACTTGGTTGATACACATATTGATATTGTCATCCTCTTTGATGCAGATGGTATATATTGTGTACGGTATGGTGCCAGAGCAGAACTCAAAGTCACAGGCTGCTTTGTACAGATTTTTCCCCCTTCAAACAACAACTCATGAAACTAATAATAAATGTTATATTGTTTGGAACAAAAAGAAGATAATGTATATAAACTTCTGGAAACTAAACACATATGGCAAGAATATGTTAGAGAATATCGAATACTCTAGAGAATGCAAATAATGAAAAAACCCTCTCTGTGTAATTCAATGTAAATATTACATCTGATTGTCTCTCCTCTCCCACACGCATACAAGTAAATCAATGTCTGGCAACCCACTTTGATCTAAGCAGTCCTCCATCTTCTATACTAACAATCTACGTAACATTTGGCCCCCGAGAACCTACATCTTGCATGTCATCACACATTCAAACTGAATTACCTGCCACTGTTTTAATTCACTTCTGGGGTTTGGGGTTGTTTTTTTTTAAATAGGTCACAGCTGTATTATGAAGGAATATAGATCAA
This sequence comes from Grus americana, assembly GCF_028858705.1. Classification (NCBI taxonomy): domain Eukaryota; kingdom Metazoa; phylum Chordata; class Aves; order Gruiformes; family Gruidae; genus Grus; species Grus americana. The sequence goes on from NC_072852.1 coordinate 116,169,327, forward strand.
TAAATAAGCATATGGTATTAAAGGAACATTTTAGTTTAGCAGAGAGGAGTAAGAAAAGCTTGCATGGTACAGCTTGATCAAATCAGAAGCAAAGCCCTCAGGTACTACACATTTCTCTCCCTTCCTTGGTTCCTAACAGCAGATGCTCTTCTGGCCCAGACCTATCATACTGAAGAAAAAAATGAACATAAACTTATCATTCTTTGTATCATCTAAAAGCTATTCACAGTGGTAAAGGTGAAACAAATTAACCCCTTTTGGACACAACAGAGAGCCCACCAACACAACTTTGAGAATTTTCCATGGACATCATTTGGCTTTGGTCCAAGCCCGTAATGTCATTTCTCACCGACATCCCTTTGCACCATGAAATTCAAGTTCACAATTCATATCAGATAAAGCCAGAGAGGCCTCTCAGCAAAGTGTTCAGAGAACCAGCTGACTTTTCAGCAAAGTCTACCATAAAAAAAATGTATGGGTACGATCAAAAGCACACAAGCAAGTCCAGGCAAGAGAAACCATCCCTCCAGACCATGGCTGCTCCCCAGAGACAGTGCAGGGGGAAATTTGTAGAGTAAATACATGCTGTGACTGCACTAAGAGCCTCACGCCTGGTGTTTCAGCACAATATATTCCATGATTGCTTTTCCCTCTCTCTCTGAAATGCACATTGCAATGGGTTCTTACCATGAAACTCTCATCGATTCGGCTTTTTTGCTCACAGACTGAGCTGCATCTGCAGGCTCAAGGTGCTGCACCCCTCCAGGCAAGCCAGCCAGCATCAGAAGGTGGTGACTGTCAAAAACAATACCGGAAAACAAGAGCTACAAAAATATTTTTTATATGAAAATCCTTTCAGTTGAGGGTTGAAAGTTTCTTTTCAAAGGAGAAGAGAAATCCCAGAGGACCCATCCACCCTATGGCCATTCCCCTGGGAGGATCGGACATTTCTTGGGAAGAAGAGCAGGAACCTGAACTCGGGCTCCCACTTCCATGCCAAGCCCCCTGATCACTGCCAAGGCAATGCTCATCAGTCAAATCCAGAATGGCTTCTTTACTCCTCCTCCGATTCAAATCCAGTTTTAAACCCAAGCATAATGAGAATATTTCTGAATTCTTTAACTTTATAGGAGAGCATTTACATTTTCTATGCAACTGCAATTAAAAATTATGCATAAAATGCAGAGGGGATGTCAAGTTCTTTACAATTCCTCATTTTGAGTTTGCATTAAGGGGAAAAACAGCTAGAGAAAGGCTTTAAAAATATGAACTGTAAGGGATAGTTTTAAATATAACAAAAAAGGAGATGGCTAGAAGAAAGACCTTGGAAGAGAACTGAAGCTGATAATCAGGAAAGGGGAATATAACATCAAGCCAGACTGCAGAATGCCCTCCAAGAGCAATGAAAAGATAATCATTGCAAAAAGCATTGCTGCGGCAGATGATGATCAGCAGCTGAACACATCTCTATAAATTCTAATGGTCCTGCAGTGGAGCATGGAAATGCAATGATATCCCAAATACTGGAATTTTCTTAAGTTGGAGAGATAAAGAAAACGGCCATCCTCCAAAAGTAACTTAAAATATTTCCTGTGTTGACTAACACAAAAAACAAATAGTAGCAGAGACTTGTATACCCGTGTTCCCAGAAGGGAAAGAACTCGTTCATTGGCCATCCCACTCCTCAGCTGGGAAGCATGCTGCCAAGCTGCTCTGAGTACCAGGGGAAAAGGTCCAAGAGTAGCCACTTAAGTAAATAACTTCAAACATGGCACGGCCAAGCCAGGCACCACACGTCTTTCAAGATCAGGTGCTCACTGAGGAGATGACTGTTCAGATAACAAGCTGTAAACAAAATCATACACATGGATACACAGAAGAAATACTTTGGCTTCAAAGGCATTTTTCTTCAGCACGTAAACATTGCAGGGATTTCTCTCATGTCTCAAATAGCATTACTCTGCACACAAAGTCAAGTCCACTCACGGCACAGTTTATTTTTGTCTGACCATTAGAAACAAAACGCCAGCCTTTAACCACTCAGAGAGGCTGCAGTACGACAACATCCTGAGGTTCAGAGATGCTCTGCAATGATGGGTGAAGCTATTTTTGGAAATCTATCTGGTTGCTAGGGCAAATTCTTGTAACGATACGCACAATCCACCAAGCAGAATCTGGTTTGCCAGTCAGGAGAGGAGGAAAAATTAAGATGAGAGATGACTAACCGGGGTAACGTGAGAAACCAAACGAAATGCCATGCTATACAGAAACATGGTTAGGGCTTCCATCAAGACTCAGCTGAACTCCTACGTGAAACACGCCTGGTTGTTTTGAGCCAAAGAAGCCTAGATCACAGGCTTGAAAGAAATTTCAAAAGGTTGTACAAGGCATCCTGCTGCCCCCAAGGCAGGATTAACTATATCTAAACAGTACCTTATGCAGGGCATACCTCTACTGAATCATAAGCATTCGTTCACACAGCTCTCTTGTATCAATATTACTTGTCTTTTACACAAGGGAGTACATGAGGCAGACAGAAATGAAGCAGTTAGTCCTCAATTGCACACTTAAGTCTCCTGCAAAATTAGGAAATCATTCCAGATGCTCAAAAACCCACACATATCTGATGGATCAGTTTTCTAGGAGCTGTATTCATGGATATATTCTCATTTTCAAAATTACCGGAGCCTCGGCTCACATCAACCTGTTACACATCTGGATAGTCTTACCTATTTCATAAAAGATCATGACAGTTTTTCTATCCAAATCCCAAGCTTTCAGCTCAAGAAATGTCTTTGGAAAGTTAGCAGGGCAAAGATGGTAAAGAAAGGACAAAAGGAGGAGGGGGGTTATAAACTATTTTCCATATTCTCCACAAACAGTGAAGAACGGAAACTTGCATGCTAATGTTCAAAAACATCAGCTTTGGATGACACAAACTGGAAAAGGTTGTGTAATTTATACCTTATTGCTGTATCTTCTGGTCAGCTTTGCGCTGAACTCAACTGAGATTATAAGAAAGCATGCAGATGAAGTTTAGGAAGCCGCCATGCTCTTCTTGGTAGCCAAGCGCTTTCCATGTCAGAGAAAGCTTCTGTAATTAAAATAGCATCTCCCTTACAACTGAGAACAGAGAATATTTAATTAGGCTTTAAACTGTTGAGGAGAGGCTAATATAATAATCTCATTTAGGCCTCACAGCCAAATGAAAAGTGCCTACCAAGACTTAGTCAAACTTGAGCGTACCTCACTGGTACAGAGAGTACTCCCAACACAGCCTAGCATTAAAACTGAATTACTGTGCTCTTTTCCTCCATTTTGGCTTCTGAAACCTAAAGGTTCAAATCAATAACAGATTTAAACACTGCAGAGACCACAAACTAAGTGAAATTCACAGAACCACCAGACTTAAAGATTACAGCTGTAATCTGTAGGAGTGATGCTAAGAGCTGACTGACCACAGAGACTGAAGGCAAAACCTCTGCCACCAGCGACCGACGGACATCCATCGGGACAGACACCTCTGCCGCAGTCCTGGGCACGTTTCACAGGCCTCTCGGGTCAGCAGGCGCTGAAACTCTCTTCACTGGAAAAACCACAAACCAGGCAACGTATGAGACACCAACTTCTTGTTCTGTGCCAACACAGCGCACCCTCTGCGTAGAGGCACTTCCCTACCTTTATGCAAGAAGAATTCCTCAAGTATACGTGTGTGATACAGGCACCCCTGCAAGGGGCATCCTTGCCTATAGGGTGGCACGTCCCCGGCAGAAGGTGTGGATTTGGGGCTCCAAGGGACAGGCCAGCACACCAAACCAGGCAGCAAGCCCTCCCCATTTCTACTGAACACGCAGAGCTTCAATACCACTGAGCGCTGAAGCAGCAGCAGCCCTCCTTTTGCTCCTCTGCTCAGGAAACAAATCAACTCTTACTCGACGGAGCATTTGGGCGAGTAAAGATAAGGACCTAGCTGAACTATTCAGAGCTCAAACTGCAGCTGCCTCGAAATTCTCATCAACCACAGCACCAAACACAGGGTTTTGTGCTCTTCCAGCTGCCTCCCAAAGAGCTCTTCAAATGGGCCTGTTTTATAAGCAGGATTTCCCTGGCCAGTCACAAAACCCTGGCAATTCTCCATCTCCACAGTGCGTTCTGCTGTGCGAGCTCCAGCCGAATCGCCTGCACCCCTTAGAGACAAAGCATAAGAGTAGGGCACTCCCAAGTTTCTGCAGTGATCCAGAGATGCTCCTCAGCATCATACTGCGCACGTGGGTACACACATGCAGCAATTTAAGAAACAGTCTTGTTCACTTTAGGTGCTGTTAAAGAGGCTAATGCTTCTAAATAACTCAATTTTGAAAAATGGGGCTTAAATACCATTGAAGCCTAAGATCATAAAGAGAAAAACACATGTGCACATGCTCCTAAGAAACCAAACAGCTTTTCAAAACAGGATTTCCCTGACATGCTCCTAAAGCAAGCTTTTTTACTTTTTTACATCATCAGCTGAAGAGCAGGAAAAAGACTTTAACAAATTTGTCAGTAAATATTCCCATTCTACACTGGTAAAAACATTTGCACAAAGTAATCTAATATCTTCCTGGGCTGATAAGATGCCATTATACATAATATAAATTATAATACATATGCACATGTGGTATTTGTATATGAACATATACATGTATCACAACATATAGCTTCTTATAAACAACTTCAGGAGAGAGTTTGGTCATATGATGACCCACCTCAAGGAACTAGTACAGAGAAGACTAAAGGGGAAGATACTCTCTAATCCAAGTGAAACCCATCGCAGTCAGGACTCCCATCCTATTGACAAAGATCAGACAGGGAATGAGGAGACCCAGCTTTTCTTTCCTGCAGCATCGCTTCCTTCTGGGCAGCCCGACTACACCTCCCCAAGCCTCTGCTGCTCCTTCGGTTGTTGTCCTTGCAGGCAGGCTGGCAGCTTATTTATGGAAAGGGCTCACCTTTGCTGTGGGTGTGAGCATTTACCTGCATTAAGGTCCTCATCTCCCTCCAAAGGGCCTTGCAGACAGGTAAGCTGGCTTCTCTTCTCTGCTTCCCGCTGAAGGGAATATGGGTTAATAAATACTGGGAGGGAATCTGCCTGGAGCTTTACTAGACTGCATAAATGGTTAAAATTTTCCTAAGAGCAGCAGGGAGCACAAAATGCACAGCTGCACAAATGGGAGATTAGGGGAGGATGGAAGGTACCAGGAGGTCTGAAATATTTTTGGTGAGATACATACACAGGCTCACCCAGTCTCCTGACAAGTATTCTGATTTTAAAAGGCACTTTCATCTGCCTTAGATCTATATAAACAAAGATCATAGAAACAATTGTATATAGCAGCCTGGGAAAGAGGAATACTGGTATCATCTTTCACTTTGTAGCTTTATGTTGGAGAGGAGGGAGGAGAAGGAAAGAGGGAAGTAAAGTAACCACGTTCACCATCACGGCTCAACGTGAACAGGCCTGTTTCTTTTGTTACTTTGGGTCATCAGGATAATTAAAATCTTTATAATAGCCACAGATCTGCGTCAGACAGTGTGTATAACTGTGAGCCAACTTCTCCAAGTTGCACAAAAAGAGCTGCTACATATTGCAAAATGGCCTCTGCGCCTTGCTCGCCGCTTTCAGGAGGGATTCTGGTACCACTACTTCAGCAGCGCCGTACCACGCCGATCGACCAGACTGATGGACAACCTCAGCCCACGCCAGCCACAGAGCCCTGCACCTGGAGGTCCAGTACCATTTGGGGAGCAAGGTGGTACCCCAGTGTCTGAGGTACAGCCTGCCCCATGCCACCCGGGGGACCTCACGGTTCAACCACAGCTCAGACGCCGCACACGTTTTTGGAAGGGCAGTGGAGTTGATGGAAAGGTCAGTCTGAGTTGCTGCACTTCTGTTTCCACCCCTCCTCCCCCAACTGCAGAGCTTCTAAATTAATCTGGGTCTTCAGGCTTGTCGGCTTTTATTGCCATTTCTTAAAGAAAAGCCCAGCTTTCACGCTACAAACTACAGGGCTGAAATCCCCAGACAAGTTTAGTAAGCGCTTTTTGCAATTCGCCTTTGCCCTTATTCATCCAAGTGTACTCCCTTAAGTGTCTCCAAAAAATCTAAGATAGGTAATGTGCTTAGTTTCTTCCTTATTTTCCCCTCCCTGCAACGTTTTAATCAAAACGCACCAGCCAGCCACATCCAGCAGACGCAGGGCAGATGGGAACAGCACCGCTTTGTACAGATTGCGCTCAGCCAGTCACATCAGCGGAGTACAGCCTGAACCAATACTCCCCCTTCCCTCCCCAAATCCTGACCTCTGCTACTCGGAGGTCTCTGACTTGGGGATGCCAGAGGGCAAGAAATCCCGCTTCTGTGCAACAAGACATTGTTAAAGGGAAAATTCCTCGAGGGTTTTTTTTTTTTTCCTAAATCCTTGACAAGGAGATCTCTGTGTGTATGGCCCACAGCAAAAATAACCCTACGCCTACCAAAATCAAACAGGAATTTACTGACCAGCTCTCACACGCTGCAGGCTGTCCTGTGACCATGTAACACCTTTTCTATTTTAGTTTTGCTTAAGTACAGGAGGAAGGAAAGCAAAATTAGTAAAAACATGTTTAACTAATAACTGGAAACTTTCTGCTAAACTAATTAGAGCGCTATATTTGGGTAGAGGTGCGCTACAGCTTCCCAGGACATGGTAACCAACCAAACATAACCCACCATCGGCTCCTGGCAGGATCAGCTGCTCGGCTGCGGCAGCACGCATCTGTTAGTGCTGGCAATTTACAACTGGAAAGTATTAGGGAGGGCTGATTAATTGCTACAATATGAAATTTCCATGCCTTCGTTTTACATTAGCAGCTTCGCAGTTAGCAAAAAACCTGAGGGAAAATCATAAAAGGGGAGGAGTGGGGGGAGGAGAAAGCAGCCCCTCTCAGACATGTCCAGGGCCAGGGGCATCCTCGGAGGATGCTCCCTTTTCAGCAGGGCTTCAGCTTTCATCAGAAACAAACGAGGCCTCCACACTTTCAGGCTGCACAGAAAATGCCATGGGTGGGAGCTGACACAGCAACGTCCTCCAGAGCCCCCGGACAGCCCCAGTGCCCCTCTCCACTGTGGAGGAGGCTGACTGGGCCAGTGCCCTGGGGACATGCAGCACTGCCGAGGGACCACAGTGGCCACAAGATGGATGGCAGTAACACCATCCATCCTCTTTCCCCACCTCCCTCCACTTCTTCCCCCCCAAAAAGGAGCAGTGAGGGTTACGCAGTGACCCCAAGGCTGGAAACCTCTTGTTTCGCATGCTCCTTCTCTGCCCAGCCCCTGGTGCCACGCGTAGGGACCAGCCACCTTAAAAAGTGGGGACCGTCAAGAGCCACCTCCGCCTTACCAGGGTGCAGGAGCAGGCCCAAGCACACACACCTGAATGGGCATGGGGGTCAGTGACAGCCATGGGAAAATCCCCAATCCTTTGTCAGAGGACAAGCTCATCACCAGCCCAAGGTGCAGGGACACACTGCACGCAGACGCCGGTGTCGCAGGCTTCCCACTGAGATGCTGAGGTCCGACCTGTCAGTACAGGGGCAATTGGCACCCGCTGCTGAAGTGGGAATTAGGAAACCCCACTATATCTTGCTCCCCGGATGGAGCAAAGCAAGACAACGGCTTTGTTGTCACCTCCCCTGCATCCCTTCCTCTCCCCTCCGCACGCAGGCAGCGGGCTTATTTCCAACAGGCTTTGCAATACGAACTCAGACGAACAAAAGAACAAAAACTCTCGCCCCCTCCCTCCGGAGGAGAGGGGATAATTCAGAGTTCAGTCTGCCACTCCACTGCTAGCTGGCGCCGCCGCTGCCAGTGCTGCGCGGGCCGCCGAGCGCCGGGTAATTTCACACGCCATATGTGCAGCAATCGGGAAGCGCCGAGAGCACAGGGCTGGAGGAGCAGTCACTGCCTGCAAATCAACGGTGCTACGGGGAGGGAGAAGCAGCAAAACAATATCCACAAGTAAGCTGTCACATGCAGTCTTTCCAAGGTGACGTAAAGCCCCTGGACATGCTCCCAGTCCAATGTGAAAGGCGCGTGGACACGGCACACTTCAGCATCACCCAGCTGCACATACAGTGCCGCTAGCAGTGATAAACCCAAAGCGTGGCATCTTCCCCCAACACCATGCGACCCACGGGCAGGAGGTTGGGGGCCAGCATGCCATGCGGTGACAGGCAAGGTCAGGTCAACAGACCCATGGACAGTGCACACATGGCTGGTTGCACGCCATGCACCTGGCTGAGCCAAACATCTCTGCCCCGTCCCCCCAGCGTACAGCCGTACCCCTGGGATCTCTGCTGCCAGCTGGGAAACCCTCCGGCACGTTTCTGGGGTTGCCATTGGCAAAGTCCCACACTGGGCAGGAGAGCAGGGTGCAGGCAGAACGGCCCTCAGCAGGCGTCAGTGATGCACACACTGGGCGCAAGAGATGAGTATCCTCTTGCCTGGAAGGAGAAACCCCCTCCTTGCAAGGAGCTCCACTGGTGGAAATAGAGCATTGCCAAGCTTCAGGTATCAAAACCTTGAGGTCTACTTTACACCTGGGGTTTTCCAAGGGGTTTTGGTTATTTTTTTTTAACAGCTGCTGGGTCCATGTGACAAATTTTAAGCAAGCGAGACTCAAATCCTCATAATTAAAGAGGCACAGAAATGGGAGGAACGGACAATGACACGACAGACACCCACACACTTAAACTGTAAAAACTAAGAGGTAGAACAGCACAGAAGTTCTTGTCCCAGAAGTAGCTTTTATTTTTTTCTTTCCTGAAAACACCTCAGTCACTGAAGAAAGAAAAAGAAAAGAAAAGAAAAAAGAAGTGAAGGTTTAAAAACATGGTCTGACATCATTTGTACTCACCTTGGCAAGATCTCTTATTTTTCAAAGGTCTAACAGCTTCTAGGTGAATATAGCAGCTCCGGAAAGAGAGTTTGACAGTACTATCTGCAGAGAGATACTGTGAAAGCAGAAGGTCGGAGTTTTTCTCTGTGTAGTCCCACTAACAGATTTTGGCCTTCACAGTTCCTCCAGTTGGCTTCTCCTTAGCAGAGGGGTCTGGAGAGCAGTTGCATGTCGGCTCTGGGACGAGCACAGGAAGCCTCTCTGGGGACCTGGGCTCCAGCAATCGGGGGTGCAGGGCTGATGCACCAAACAGCTGTGCCCCGTGTTGAGCCTTGCCACCAGGTACCAGCACGGTCCCCTGCACGAAGAGCAAACACAGAGCTGACAAGTGCAGCCTTCAGCTACAGTGCGGCATTTTGCTTGTGTTTTATGTAACCATTTATGACTGTTATTCAATTATGAAGGAGAGCTTACCATGGAAACTGCAAGGAGGTGTTTTGTTTAAGATACAGCGCACACTTTTTAAGTAAGAGCTGTTAATCTCTAATACGCAAACATCTGAACGGCATTCAAGGTTTCACATTTAGATGCGTTTCCCAGAGGATGGCCAGTCCTACTTGGAGGCTATGAACCGCACGGCACACTTTAAAACAAATAATTTTTACAACTTTCCTCCCTAAAGCTAAAAAGCCAGGTGAAACGGAGGAATGGATCCGTTCTTTCATGTGGCCATTGTAGGATTCGTTGGGAAATGCCATTTTCCACTGAGGTCCCATGGGATTGTTGTGGCTTAGCAGGCTGCCAGCCTACATCAACCCCCCAAACTGCTAAGCCTCAGGGACCGGTCCCAGTCCTATAAGGCCCACAGTCAGTCAGTAAGTGACCTAGTAATCCAATTAGGCAGCAACACAGGCTGTCTAAAGAAATAAAACAAAAGGAAATAGGGAAGGGAAAAGTAACAGGAAAGAAATTGTGCCTAAAGCCAAGCATATCCTCATTACTCCCCTAATCTGAAGCTGCAAGGAGGAGCTTAGCTGGGTGCCCAGCGCCTGGGAGGGGGACACAACAACCTACGGAAAGCCCAGCTCACATCCCAGCCTAGACCCCCCCTCGGCATCAAACACGAGAGCTGCTCGCTGGGTGTATGGAAGACCAGGCAGCAAAGAGACAGTCCTCTCTAGCCAGCCTCGTCAGTAAAGCTTGGCATGAATTCTCCAACCTGTTCTAGCTATTTAATGCACTTCTCTGGCTTTTGTAGCACCACATTCAGCCATCGCCAGGTATTCCGAGTGCGTTATCCAGAAAACCACATGGCCGCAAAGGGACAGGGGAGGGACACCAAGATTATGCCTTCTGAAGACAGCTGAATGGCAGAGGCTGCTCCTGCGAGCGCTCTCTCGAGGTGCCCACCCCCAGCTGCCTGGCCCCGATGAGTACCCCACGCTTTTCAGAGGATGCCCCACGTCTAGCACGAATGTGAGCAAACCACCCGTTCAGCTTTAAAGGTCAGACCCCTGGGAAGAGAAGGGAAATGCAATTTTGCAAGGCACTGTGAAAAACACTGCAACTGCAAGAAGGGGATTTCTGGTTAAAACAAATGTTTAAACTGCTGGTGGTTTCACAAACCTAAGAAATGAGCACAGTGAAAGTTTTAAAAACACATTTTAAGCAACTTCCTAGCTGAGCACTGGCTTCTGCTGGGCAGTAAGACAATTACAACTCAAACACAAAGCAAGAGATCTCAGCCACTGATGGATTTGTTTGTGGGTGTGAAAGCTCAAAAGCACAAAAACTATCACATCAGCAACAAAATGAAAGAAAAAAAAAGCCTTATAAATGCTATTGCTATGGAAAATATTAACATTTTTAATAGGAAAGTAAACATAAGGCTTGTTCTATATGATGATAACTATCAGCATGTCAGGTTTTTTTATGGTTTCTCCATTATCATAACAAAAGCGTGCAGAGTATCTTGGTTGAACTGCAGAAGTGCATAACATCCCAACTTCTTAGACATAATTTTGCAAACAAGAAGTGATGAGGATGCACTTCTACTGCTGATTTCTTTTATGAGTAACTTGAACAGCACTTTAAGTCTGCAGAGAGATGCAGTTATTTTATCAGGATGGACCTGCAATCCAAGATCAAAGTTTGAAAGCAAGATAGGTTAAGGAGCTGGGCATCCATCTCTGCCTTAGAAAAACACTTCTCCTGAATATTAGCATAAAGGCTTTGCTTTTGCTACGTATTCTTTGACACGACACTGCACGGCATCATCTATCAATGATGCATTGCCTCTTGGTAGCTGTTTGTCATGCTACAAAACTTTGGCTAAGTGTGGCCAGGCTCTGTTTTGAGACAGAACCACCGTCGTGCTGGTCCAGCTACTACGCCAGGGGCTCCTCTGGACCAGAGAAGACTCGAGGGTAGCCAAATTGCCCTCCCCGGCCAAGGCCAGACACGGAGCAGCTGAAGCCCATACCAGCCCAGCCACAGGCAGGTTTCTCCACCCCAGTGGTGCCCCAGCATGGGTACAACTCTCGGGGGCTCCTCTGTGCCCCAGCACTAGGGGTTGCCCAGCAGTAGCAGAGGCAGCGCCAGCTTCCCACGCGTCGGGGAGCATGGGCCCCGGCATGCAGGGCGGCCCTGAAACGTGTTCCTGCATGTCCCCCGCTGCGGGCAGTGGCAGGCAGGGAGGGATGAGGCGCCCGAGACCCGAGCGAGCAGATCTCAAACACTGCGAGTTCGCCCGAGCCGCCAGGCAGCGTTCGTAACGTCGGCTATGCAGGTCTAGAGAGCGACCAGTTTTGCAGCAAACAAAATATTTTTCTACCCTCTCCATGGACGATTAGCAATGCAAGCCTGAAACGTCAAAAACCAATTCTTAATTACTGAAGTCAGCACTTAATGACTCCAATTATATTTCCACTGATTTCTGAAAATTGGATTCTCCACTACACTTGCTGTGTTTTAAATTAGTTTCTTACCTCATTCACAGTAATTATACTTTGACAAACCAAATTAAAATACAGTTCAGATTTCTAAGATCCTACTTAAAAATAGTGGGGATTTAATAACAAAAAATTTCTTAAGCCTACCACCATCCACATTTTTCATCGCCCTCCCTTCAGGGCACAGGAATGCAGGGGGCTAAAAGATGAGCGAGATGCAAAGGACAGTATTTTGTTAAAATACTGTAGCAGCAGTGTTTTAGTAGTAGGAAACTGTTTTAGTTCTGTGATAGAAACTCACTGTCTTATCCTCCCCACCCCTGTATCACAGAAATTAGCCTCTCCTTTCATCCTAAAAACCAACAAAAGTTACTCTTCTCAGGCTCACCATCACCAGTACTGCAGAGGACTCCAGCAATGTGCACTTATCGGGAGGGAATACATTTCTCACTTAAAACTAACAGCTCTCTATATCTAACCTGTATGCTGAGACCCCAGTACCAAGACCTACCATCAAAACATGCCAATGGGATAAGCATGGCTTCTGCAGGATGCAGTTGTACCCATTTGGGGGATTCCTACCCTTTATTAGGGAATTATTTTCAAGTTCCTGTTGGCAATTAATATTAGAAATGGAAAAGGAGAGGAGACTAGACAGCATATTTCAAGAAACTAAGCAACCAATGAAAAGAATGCATAAAACCCACAGTATTTTAGGGAAGGCCTCTACATGCATTTGCTTCATATGATACAGTGATTTCTCCAAAAAGGATGCCCCTCCATACATTTTTTCCTGAAAGAGGAAGGAAAATCCACTAATAGCCCCTAATCCCTTTACCAAACTCAAAACTAGAACATCCGAAGCACACACCCTCACATTGCAGCAGCCTGGCAATAGCCATGGGAGCTGTCAAGTATCCACAGTAACTATGGCAAAGCCAAGGTGCCCACGCCAGCACTGCAGGCAGCATCGTAGCTTAGGCAATACAGTCACAGAAGTGTGTCTCAGCACCTGGACAAATTAATCCTATTCCCTGCAGGACTAGAGCCAGCTACCTGGCACTGCATCTCCAAGGACAGGCAGGCATTACACTGCCTGGGAGGTTAGTACACTGAGCAACTAAGCCAGCCCCGAAGTTAGCTAATGGTAAATTTAAAAAAAAAAAAATTTCAGGTTTCTGAAGGATCACAACTGCCCCAAAGGAGCAACGACAACAAGTCCGAAGCAGCCTGGACCAATGTGGCGTGCCATCCTCTAGCTCCTTATGGCAAAGAGGTAAGGCATTGTAAAGGCCCCACCAGCTCAACTACAACTAGAGAGAGATACAAAGCAAAATGTCTGCATGTACTCGATAGTGTTAACTCAAGAGGATACAGATTTACAGGGTCGCATTTTCACTTCAGCATAGGGATATAATATGCTGCTGTCACAGCTACCTTTTTGCAATAATAACTTTTCATTATGTTTGTTTCTGCTTTATTTTTATTCTCATCTTTTGCAGATACCCATTACTCAGCAGTGGTTGTTGGATTTTATGTTCACATATGGTTTAAAAAGGTGGCTGTTTAATGTTTCCTATATGTAAATAACTACATGCTGTTCCAGTCCCTGCTGTGCAAGTGAAGGAACAATTAGATTATAGATCTCAAATACAGAAATACGTCGAGTTGGTTTTCATCTAGAAATCTATTAGAGCTTACTTGGGGTTACATTCTCTATCTTCCCTTTTACCCACGAATTCCCACTGCTTTTAATGAGTACGTAAAGCAACCAGCAATGGGCAAAAATAGCCCAAAAAGCAGGACTCCAGTAGAGCAGTCAGCAGCCCGGGTGCAGCCCTCTCGCAGGCATCCCTCTGCCTGGAGGCAGGGCTTTCACCACCGCCAGTGCAAAGCCGAATCCAGCGTAGCAGCGCCAAGGGGCCCCAGGTGCCGAGGATGCCTGGGGAACCCCCCCACGGCCAGGCAGAGAGCAGGGGGCCTGGGGAAAGGCCACACGGGTTAACACGGCAAGCCCTGTCGCCACCCACACCGGTGCTCCGTGCGAGCGGGAGCCTCCACACAGGGAGCTGGCTTCGCCACCATGGGACAACGCACGCAAAGAGCAGTGCAGCAAAGCAGCAGGGGCAAACACCTGCATTTTAAATGATTCTGCTTTTACTTCATTTGTGGCATAACCCTAGTGCTGCTACTAGAAATGAACGCATGTTTTTCAGTGTAATTTATCATCTTTTTAATACAGCTAATAGTATTTGTTTCAAATCAAAGCGCCCATGCCAAGCACATTAAAATCATTTTTATTTTTCAAAATGAACATCATGAGAGCCAGAAGCAACATTAACATAACCACTAACATTTCCAGCTTGTTTGGTATCAGAAACCAGCACATAGAATAATCTTTTGAACTTTCCAAGGTGGAGAAAAACTCTTTAAGTAGATAAAGAGGAGATACGTAATTGGTTGTTCAGCTGGTCTCCTTTCCTTGCTGAGCCACGACATACTGCAGGAACCGTTCCAGCTCCCTGCCACCCCCAGCCCTGATGCTCCCAGGCCTTTCAGTGCAAGGGAAGAAAGGCAGATATCAAGTAAGGATCCTGTAGCCGCAGGTAAATGGGCAGCAGACCTTTCATCACAAGCACTCCCAGACAGCCCACGCTGCAAGCCACAAAGTGCTTGTCCAACAAAAAACTGGGCCTGTACCGCAGAAGATGGAAAGCCTTAATAAAACTATGATGTACCACTGAAAGCAAGGAGGAAACAAGGCAGGCAGCAGTGGCAGTGTCCAATTCCTTTCCAATAAAGAGGGAGTTTGTTGGGTTAAAACTCCTGTCTCATCCTAGCGGGGCGAGCACACAACTGGCTTTCGTGCACAAGCACGGGGCAGTGAGCAGCGATCGCTGTCAACTCAATCCGACAGCAAAATTGCCCAAGTGTATCAGTACCGCTGCAAACAGATGAAAGCACTCCCCATGCAAACACCTGCCTCAGGTAGGTGGGTGTAGAAATGAATCTCTGGTGGCAAATAAACAAGTAAAACCAGAAAAAGCCTCAGAAGGCAGAAATTAAGACACTAATCAAGAAGCCAGGAAGGGAAGAAAAAAAAAAATCTTTGGCCTATGGAAGCAGGCAGTAGACAGCCTGAAACTGAGTATTAATTCAATTTATACAAATGTAGTGCAAACTATCAAGTTTGGGCACAGTCTTTCTGTAGTTAGGAGACACTGGAGTGACTGCAACAGCTACAGGATTCAAGATACTCCAAATCAACACTGCAGTACAAGGACAAGAGGAACCCCAAAGTTGCTCAGGTTTGCCTTCTTCCATCCCCATCACACCCCCACACTCTCTCAGTATACTAATAAGGAATCCTCGCCCAAATCCAGTCCCAGTAACTGGTTTCTGCTGACCCAAAGTTACTCTGCAGCTCTAACAACAGATGGATCTTATTTCCTAACCTAGCAGCCTCTGTTCTGTAGCATTGCTCTGCATATTAATGATCTTTAATGACACCCTGAAAGCATCTGCAAAGTCTCAAGTATGGATTTTACCACTTAGTCTGAAGCCATAAATAGGCGACGATGGTAAAGTATGTTTAATGATCAAAACCAAGAAAGGAAAGCATTCATTAAGACATCTTCTTACTCATGTGGAAAGGGGCATTAAGATGATTTTTCTCCTGGATCAGTGGTGGCAGGTGAGTAAGGTGATGAGTAATATTAGCCTGAAAGGGATCTTTTAAAAATAAATATTTTTTTTTTTTAAGTTGTCAGGGAATAAGCCCATTCAGTGGAAGCAGGAAGAAAAAAAAAAAAACAGGAAAAAAAAAGGTCAAGGGAGTGAAGGAAAAGAGCTGCCCACTTGCCCATGACATTGTCAGCTTTGGACAGTGATGGAAGATTAGTCCTTAGGAATATAAATCACCTCCAGTCAGGGCTTCTGGAATTCAGTGCTTCCCGTGACTGCTGAAGAGGCAGTGTCAGCTGATCCTTATTTCTCAAATTTGGGATGACAACTGGGGTGGGATAAGGCTGAAAAGAAGGGTTAATTAAACAAAGAAGCAAGTAGGCAAGAGCCTTTAGAAATTGATTAGACAATGAAAGTAAATTACTTGGCAAAACAAGCTTGATTTCACTGCCAGAGTTATAAAAACATCTAAGAGATGGAGTGCGGTTTTAATGATTGATATTCTCACTGTATGTTCCTGCAGAAATGATAAATACTGGGACATTTATTGGGGTAAATGAAATCACAACCCAGTCACCTCCTTTTCTGCTCTGTGAAAGGAGGAAAAGCTGCCAAGGATCTCTTCATCCAGAAACCAAAGCATCACCAAGGACTTAGGAAAATTATCATGTCGCCAAAATAAGGCTCAGAAAAATATATTCATCAAGCTCATGTGGCATTTGTTATTTCCTTGCTTGGAGGAACAGTGCATCAACATTCAGATAAGTGACCAAAACCAGAAACCCACCTTTCCTCCTCATTTCTGCTCTATAGCTAGACTCTGCATTTTCCATTCTCCCATGCAGATCTATTTCTGTTTGGGAAGTCACATGGCCAGGGGAAGGCCCAGAGCCTTGGAAAAAAGTGTATGTAAAACATAGATCATGCCTATGTTGCTCATCCCATTGTTACTTAATACTTTTTTCTAATATACCGGTAAAGAAAAGAGGCTTCAGTCCAATTTCATAACACCAAAATCTTGAATCATCATGTTCATGAGGTCAGAACTACGACTGGTATAAATTTACTTACCACCACCATAAATCCCAGCATTGTAACACTGAAATATTCCAGCCGTCAGAGCAGCGATGTTGCAGACTGCCCTGCATTTTTAACCTCAATTGTATGTAATTGTTAATCACTGACCCATTCTCCAGCAGCCCTTGGCAGGAGCAGGTTGCTAAGCGACCTGTTTTTGCTCCAGATACTTTTTTAAGCTAGTTTAGAAATGGCCAAAAGTCAACAAAGTGAGTATTGAGACTATTGTTGACAGATCTGAGGTGGACACGCGAGTGTAGGAAGCAAGTGAGACTGACCCTCACCTCTACTGAAAGCATAATAATGCCCAGTGCCACTTTGCTACATATGAAAACCCTTTAAAGAAGCCTTGCTGCAGCCCTGACACAGCTCCCACACCTCCTGACCTGCAATATTAATTGCCTCCTGCTTCTGAACGAACTCCCGTGCAATTGTCAGGAGGAGAAGATAGAGATAAAGAGCAAGACCTCCCAGCATGGCTTATGTTCACCTTCCGGGGGAACTGTACCCGCATCTCTGAGGTGTAATGGCTGTAACCCAGAATGGCCAACAGCAGACACCCCACCGTGCCCCCCTACCAGCCCCACAGGGGTGGTGAGCCCAAATGCTGGCAGCTCACAGAGCCTACAGGTGACAGGCAACATCCTCCAGATCAGCGCTTGCAGGCACCCGAAGGACCGCACCGAACACGAAGAGACAGAAACATACACAGGGTTTTATTAGGGAAAAAAACCCACACTGTTCTTAGAAAGCTAATGGGAATATAATGACTCTCCCAGACAGAAGTGCAGGGACTTTCTACAGACCAATGATTCGAAATAATCAGGTAGAATTAATCAAGTAAAGGGTAGAAATTGTCCAGTCTGTGTTTCTGCATCCGTGTTGTCCCACAGCCTTCCCTTCCCAGCTCCCCTGTCAGCAGGTACACTGGCACGCACACCCTGCTGGTGCCCAACCATGGGCCTGATGAGCGGCACATCAGGCAGCCAAATTATTTCTGCTGCTCCCTTCAACAGGCTGGGGCTCTTGCTCCCACGAGGCTGCCATGCTCCTTGGGATTTGTGGGGACGGACCTTTTCATCCTTCTGACAAACTAGCTTGGGAGGGACATGGATGGCACGGGGAGGACTGAACACTGTCCTGTCTCTCAGTCATCTGAGACTCAGGTCTTTTTTTCCCTCCCCTTTATTTTTTTCTTTTTTTTTTTTTGTTTTTAAACTGAAAAAGAGCAACACTTACTGTGCTATGTCATCTCAAAGAAACATGTCCTCATCTCGGTATTTTACTCATGTATCACCATCTCATTAACAACCACTATGGTATGTCATTATTAGTTATAGAAACTTGATTTTTGCCCTATAGAAATGAGTGATTAAAATGCTACGTATTTAAATAGAAGCAAGACGGAGCAAACAAATTGTCAAGGAGGAACTGGAAAAGTTGCAAGATTCAGGAGGAACATGCAGACAGGAAAGCTCCAAAGTTGTGCTTTTTCTGCCTTGTTGTTTTTTGGTTTGTTTTTTTAATATAAGCTACTAGTGTAGGTTATAATAGCAACCATAGTTATTAGTGTAACTAGTGTTAGACCTTTATGATTAGGTTCACAAAGCAGCTGAACAATTCAGTACAAGAAGCTGTGGCTATATGCCAGAGCGGATACTCAAGTAGCTGAACATGTCTTGTTTTCAGAACAGGCTGTGTATCCGTTCAATACATTTATGCAAACATGTCCTTTATTTTTTTTTTTTTTTTAAACTTTAAGAAAACTTTAAGAACAGCCCAGCCCAACAAATACTGGGGTAAACACACACAAAACCAGTAAAGGCTTCCAGCTTGTGCCTCTCTTACCGTCAGGAATCTTCACCAAAAGTAGCATGGGCTACAATACCAATGTTTTAGGAGTAACACAGATGGGTGAAAGAACAATATAAGCTATATTTTGTAAAGAAGGAGAAAGATTTGGACAACCAGATGATTGCCAGGGACAACACGTGCAAAAGAAGCAGAGATGTATGAGGATCAAGAGGTCAGAGTAAAACAGAGGGATCCAGAGCAGAGTACCCACCAAATGGAGCTGGCAGGCATCGCTTGCTAGGGCTCTGGCCAGACACGCAACAGGGCAAAGGGACAGAAATGGGGCTCCTCGTCGCCAACTCTTCCCCCTGACCAGCATCCCTCCTCCTGCTGGGTGGGCCAGGGCAATGGGGAGACTGATGGGGAAGTCCTCTGACTTGGCCCCCATCTTCATCATCGGTGAATTTTCACCACCCCCCCCCGCCCAGAGCACCAGCTGAAGCCTACAGGCAGGGATGTGTAGTGCATCAACCTACGCCACCGCGTTCACCTACACGTTCTGCAAACACTTGGCATTTGTTTCACTTAGCCTCTGTTTTATAACCCTGTGAAAGAAATGCTATGAAATTATTAGCTTGGAAAAAAAATGATTAAGCATGAAGAAGTCATATAAAACCAAGGGGCCTCACAAGTAACTTGACCGCTTCTGTTTAGGCTATATTTTGATAGTTTGTTATAAAGGACTTAAAACCTCAACCCAGCTTGCCTTTGCTGCTGCTCTCAGGGTCCAAGGGAGCTGTTTATGGCACTTAGTGACGCTAAAGCCAGTTATGCAGCATAAAGCTTTGTCACTGCCTTGTCAATCACTCCAAGCAACATGATACCATCACCTCCAGCTGACCCCTGGAAGTTAAGTATTGTTTCATGAAAAAATACTGAAGCTTGTTGATGGCAATCTGCCCTCCAGACAGACAGACCTTGCGCAACACCCAGCGGGATTGCTAACTGGAGATAAATACCTACAGCTCATGGGAAGGTGACGAGCCAGAAACACAAAACCAGTGTCTTTGGTAAGGCTGCTGGGATTAAACAATAACATTTCCACAGGTTCTGCAGAGGAAGAGCTAGAGACGACCCAGAGTTGGAAAGTTTGCCAAATAAAACTGCTAGGAGCTGGATTGCTCACTGTTCACTTTTGCAAGAAAAGCTTCTAGGAAAAGAAAACAAACCCCTTTCGGTTCTAGAAGTGCCTGGAGTACAAAACCTGGACTCAGCTCCATACCCTGCCTGTCCCAGAGAATAAAAAGGATCGGGTGGGGAGAGCAGAAGGACAGTGCAGTATGTGTGTGCATGCAGGCATCAAACAGGTACGGCTGCTCGGGAGCCAGGAGACAGACAGCAGAAGTAATTTTAGGCCCACTGGCCTCTGCAGAACAATAACCAAAGGAAAAAAAGGAACTGTGAAGAGCTCCAAAATGCAAAACACTTCTTGGAGGGAGAGGGCTATTTGAATAGCACCTGATAAATGTTGCAGTTGTTAAATGATTGATGCCCTCAGGCATCAAGCAACTGGCCTAGAGCCAAAAGCAGAGGTGACTGCTGAGATCACTGCAAGTTTTGCCTATATGGAGGCCTGAGGACCAAGCCTAAAAGTTTCAACGAACTCTATGATCCCTAAAGAAAGAAGAAGAAAAGGAAAAAAAGAAGAAGAAAAAAGCACAGAAACAAACAACCAGAGCTGATCTGCACAGTGCTCTACTCCATTGGACAGGAAGCAAATCCAACCATGCATAAAATATCACAATATGCATTTGGAACCAAGTTCCTATTTCATCAGACCTATTAAAACCAACCATCAAGGGGAGCCTCCACCTACTCAACACAAGCAAGCACCAGGCAATTGAGTATGCTGGGGATTTGGGGGAGCGGAGAAGGCAAGCAGGAGCTCTCACGAGAGAGAGTAGAAAATTAAGAGTGCCCAAGACAACTTCCACAGCGCAGTGGACAGAGGTACATGGTACTCCAGGTGTCTCAGGCTGGTCAAAGCCCACGCTGTTGCCAGAGATGACAACTCCTTCTTCTATCTACACCCCACGTGCTGGACCTTGCCTTCTGCAGTCCTGGGTGCTCCTGCACCCATGCAACTCAGGGTGTGCAGGTAAAGGTGAACCCTTGGTGAAAATCAACCCTACCGAGAGTGGTTTCAAGCAGACTGGCTCTCTGGACACCTCACTACATGGTCACTATAGCATTTTCCTTGTCCTACCCCTTGTCCCAGCCTCCCCAGCATGTCAGGGGATGGAAATACTCCTCCTTCTCCTCCCACCCCATGTTGCAGGGATGCACATGGGGCAGCACTTCTGTGCTGAATCCCTTCTGGTAAAGCAGCCTCACGTTTCCACAGAGCCATTAATCCATCACCCTTCAGCTCTAAAATTCATACAAATTATTTTATTCATAATTAGTTAAGGTCTCTACATGTGGAAATTAAATTACCATCTACAGTGTAAAAGGAGATAGCACAGAAAAACCTAGATAGCAGCAACAGCTCTCTCCTCTGCATGAATCAGGAGGACATGTGGGGGTGGGGCTATCTGGCAGTAGCTTTACAGATTTCAGCGTCTTTGAAAAGATGCTCAGGCCCAGGCACAAGAGACCTCTGTGTCTGAGGTGCCAAATTAATCCCAAATCTCAGGTGCCCCTGAACTCTGGTCCCAATAATCCCCTGGTCTCTTGCGTTAGGAGCACACTTGCAGGACAGCTAAAAACCCGGCATTTCTTTTATCCCTTGGTTCCTCTGCAGGAAAACAAGCTGCTTGAAGCACAAAAGAGCTGCTCCTCATCATATGTATTTAGACTCACCTTTCCATTCAAATCAGGCTGCAGCAAAAGAAAGAACATACAGGGAAACAGATGGCCCTGCACTGAACACAAGGCATAATTCACTTGAGGGGCTGAGAGTCAGGGAGGGAGATGAGATGAGCAAGCTGCAGATCAACACCACCATTGAATTCAGCCTTGTAGTTACAGCAGAGCCCTGCTGTAAATACTATAATGCATACTACAGCCATGAACATTTTCTCATCAACTCAGAAGAAAAAGATTCTGGACAGTTTTTTTTCTTCCTGTTTCAATGGCAAAGCGGCATCTGAATCAGTGATGAGGATGATAACAGTTTCAAAGGCAACCTCCTCCCATCCCCGATAGCCCATTGATGCAGTTAGTATCAGAAGCCATTACAAGAGTAGAAGGATCTTTTTTCCTTATATTCAGCTACTAGTTTGCCCAATTGCAAAGGGAAATTTAGGCTGAGACAGATGTAGGGAGATAGTCTGCATACAGTTACTCAAAGAGACCAGGAAACAGACGTGTCCCAAGACATTACCATACTCAGCCAGGCAGCCAGATTGCAGAAAGGGTAATAGCCATGTTGAAATTAAGCAAAGAAGAAAAGGTTAATATACATGACCTTTCTGATTCTGCGCAGCCAAAAATATCAATGCACAAACTACAGGAAAGTTTTAGGGCTACATCCACCACCACTACCACCACCACCCCCGCTGAGCACCCTCACGTCTTGCTGAAGTCAGCGGGGGCTGAGTTGATGCCTGCGCTAAAAGTATGCACAACTTTTTCTGACAGAGGGAACAGGAGGAGGCTCCTTGCAGTACCCTACAGGAGCCTTTGAGGATCAGTTCTTCGCTTGGCAAGACAAAAACCACCAAGCCAAGTAAGAGCACAGGCATGTCTGTTGCTGAAAAAGCAGGCTCGGAAAAGATTGAGAATGTGGATAGCAAGAACAAGAAGAACTGCTCTGTCTGGTCGCTCTTCCTCGTGCGCCCATCTCTGTGAACCCACTGTCTTTGTGAATCCAACCAACTGGTAAGTCCCCTTCTGCTGCTGACGCACGAAGGATGCAAAACCTCAATTAAGGATCCATGTCTCACAGGCTGTCGTAATTCATGCCTTTAGCTCTGTAGGACCCCAGGTCAATTCCTGATGGGTAGCTGCTCCATAAACACAATTCAGAGGTTAGTGCTTCCAAAATGCCTACAGACGCACATAGTATATAATTGAGCACCAAAAGAAAGGCAACTATTGTGGAATAGTCAGTTTTTAAAACCGACTGTTTGTTTCTTGCAACATATCCATTAGATATAATGAAAACATAGTTACTTTTCCGTTTTCAGTTCAGGCTATTCCACATTGCATGGTTTAAGTCCTGCAGAGGCCAAGGCACAGGCTTGGCTTTACATATTTATGCATGGTCTATATTTACACACCATGAGCATAAGAGTTAAGCAGATGCCCAAATCTCAGCAGGACTGCAGTTGGTATTTTAGTGCCGTACCTAAAGGACCTTATCTCTGTATCTCCAGTACAATGTGGCTCTAGCGAGCTTGGTGACCACAGCGAAGCTGAATGAAGCTCCCGGTTTCCGGTTGGAATGAATGTAATTTTATACAAGAGGCAGCTCATATTGATGCCAGCATCAAGACACTATAAAATAAGGAGACAAGTGTGAAAAGTGAACAACTGAGGCATACCTCAAAAGGTGTAAACATCACTGTGACACTGAGGAAAGCAAAAAGCCCCTCCAGCGAAGACAGCTCTTATTATTTGTAGACATTTGTCCCCTTGAAGACCCCAAGAGTTGCAGCCCAGGCACCCCCATTGTACGAAGAGACCCCAGCCCCCTGTCTCCAGAGAGCCATCGTAGGCACGTGCTGTCCCTGCACCCCAGCCATGCAGGCAGATCCCTGCAGCGGCAGAGCTGGGCATGCCCGCCAGCAGTCCTCTTGCAAAGACTGCCTTAGCCCCTTCCTCAGCCAGGGACCCCAAACCAGCCTGCCTGCAGTCAGCACCGCTCTGTCTGCCCAGGGTATCTGCCTGCTCACAGGAGGCAGTGGGGAAGAAAGGAGACATTTCCACCCCTCCTTGCCAACACAGGTCTTTCTGCAAAACACTGTTGTGTGAAGCCTGGTTTAAATCAGACCTCGCTCCTGCAAAACACGTCCCCGCCTTCCATTCCCAGTGTGCAAACCTAATGGCCCAATGGAACTACTCACAAATACAGCCACACACTGACGTGCTGTACAGTCCTCAGACCTGCCACGGCACAGCGTAACCCTTCGAGATGCGCAAATAGTAAGCAACACGCAGAACACCCAGATTTTGTTTGCATGCTTGTTATTTCATTTAATACCAGATAATCCCAGCATGTGTGCTCCCATTTGCTCAGAGACCCACTGAACTCCCCCTGTTCAGTCTGAACGCAGAAATCGCAATGCCATCCTAATTTCTGCCCCAAGCTTTGGATGAGGTCCTCCAGAAGGAAGGGGACTGCAGCAGAGCTGCCTGCCTTCCAAATCAGAAAGCCAAAACCCAAAGACAATCCACCATTTCCAAGGAGCGCATACACAAACTGCTTGAGTAGGGTAGACAGGAAAAAAACAACTGCCTCATCAGTACTGCTTTTATTAGCGACAGGACCCAAAGCAGCAAAACTGCCTTCTGCGAACCACGCTCATCAAACCACGAGCGCATAACACATCGTAAATACCACTCTTCAGCTAGGGATCAAGCACTTTTCTTTCTAATGAGCCTTTCCAAACCAGAGCAAACAATAACCACAAAACAATTTCAAAGAATAATATTGGAAATTGCCAATTAGGTATATTAAAAAAAAGCTTCAAAGAAGAAAAAGAACTTCAACAAAGACACTAATTTTTACCCAGCTACAGACAGTACTTATTTAAGGGAAAACATTTTGCTGAAAAACATGTTTGTTTTAATTATTTAAGTCTGACTTCACATACAAACAAATCCAAGCTATGGAAAATGCCATACCTAGGCTTTTAAAATGGCAAGAGTCGAGCCAAAGAGAAGTCTGCACTACAGTAATTAACGTTTCTTTGCAATCTAAAAGGTATTTACCATTTGGTTTTGCCCACGGGAAATAAATGCTGTTGCAAAGTGATATAAAACACTGTTCCAGAGTAAAATCTGCCTCTGCCCTGTCCTCATTACTCCCTGGAAAAAAATCTCTGCATGCACGTGAACAGAAAGAAGTGGGTAACCCCATAAAGGCAGAGATGCTGCCCCTTCTCCCCTTCCCAGGCCGAGTACCACCTCTCTCTCAGAGCACCCACGAGAAGCCACGCAGCCCCTCGCTCCCCATGGGAGCGTTGCCTGCCACCCTTCATGCCAGGGCACCCAGTGGGGTGGCTGGGGGCAGCAGCAATGCTGTGGCTGGTCAAGCTCATGCCTCCTGTCATGGAGGTACCCAGGGCTGCCTTGGATGGCTTTTGGATACCCAGCGTGGGTCCGCTGCCCGCTCCCATGGGGACTGGCAGCAAAGCCAACACAGCTGCTCGTGGTGTGGCAGTGAGCAACAAGAGGTCATGCCAACACACCAGGAAAAGAAAAGATTGGAAATCACTTACCTCCAGTGCAGAAAACTGTCTTCAAGTATAAAAACTTCTTATTTCAGCTCCATTTCTATATAGTTGAAGCATCCCAAACTGCCTGAGGTTATCAGCACAAACAAACGTACAGAGACGTATTAAACGCATCAGCAGCTGGCCCAGTCAGATCTCTCAAAGCAATGCCAGTGCTGGCAGATTGAGTTGCTAACCTGACTACAAGTACCAGGATCTGAGGGAATTGGATGCAAAGGAAAAAAGAAAAATAAGATAGATGATAGTTAAGAAGCAAGCTCACCAGGCAATTAAAAAGAATATAAAAAAAAACTTATTCACATCAGAAAAAAAATCATCATCCAGGATATTCCATTCCATTAAGTTTTTAGCAGTGCTACCCATTCAAGTCAAATATCAGATAGAGAATTTGTACTTTTAGTCTTTTGAAACAAACATTCTTCCATAAAAAGGAGAACCAACCTTATAGCAATTCATTTGCAGTGAAAAAAAGAAAGGGATTCCCTCTCACACACAGCAAATTCAGTGGCAAAACTTATAAATATTGCAAACCTGTTCCAGCAATACATCTGATTTGAAAGGATCTCAGAAGCCAAGGCTTAAAACAAGCCATTAGAGTCAAATACTTTTGCAGCAAAGTGTTCAGAGGCAGCGTTTGGGGGGGGGGTTACATATTTTATTTCTTTTTCTCTCCAGTTTGTGACATTGTTACATCAAAAGCTTGATTTAAACCTCAAAGAGGAAAATACCAATAGAGACCCTGTTTAAGTGGCAGGAGGGGATTTTTGGACACCTCCATCAGGCAGCAGTCCTGGCAACAGAGCCAGGCTGCTTCCCCAGGGAAGATGCCAAAAGCTGCTTCTTTCAGTTAGATGCTCAGACGAACGCTCCTTGCTTTAAGACTCAGGGGTTAGTACTGATCTCCTTGCTCATAGCGCAGGAATTTAAGTCAGGAGGAGAACCTTTTCTCTAGCCCAACAAAGATTTGACATGAAGCACAGCCCAAATTCCCCCAGCTTTTAAATCATTTCTAAAGGGAATTCCCACAGCTGAGGAAGGGAGAGCAATAGCAATTCCATAAAGCTATGAGAGAGATGCAAAACAGAGCAACAACAACCCATCAAAGATATGTCCTGCTATTTCTGCACAAGCTAGTTTATAATAAAGAAAAAGGAAAAAAACAACCTGCTGCTTAAAATATTCTTTGGAGGTTACATAAAGGATGTTTTTAAAAAAAAAAAAAACCCTATTAATTCTTTGCTAAAAGGAAACATCCTGAATGAAGGTCCTAGGAAGAAAAAAAAAAATAAACTCATTAGACAATTACATACTATTTACTTAAGACTGCTGTGTTGAATGCACACAAGCAGTCTTTGGACAGGGTTTCCCCTGAACTTCCGAGTGTTCAACTCTTCTCCTCTTAACACTGAATAAAATAAATAAATAAAATTGGATACTGTATGCATGAGTAACTCCTGACTTAAAATATTTATGAAAGACTATTATCATTACCCCCGATGTGGGTCATCTGCAGTGCAAAGACATTCAGATCCACAGCACAAGCAGCAAGGACTAGAAAGATTGAGCATCAGAAGTGTTCTTTGCTACCTGGATCACTCATAATTGCCGGTAAGTCTCAAAGCTACCAGGCATCAAAGAAGAGTTTAAACAGTCACAACGGGTTGGTTTGACTGCAGGTTTCAGAGAGTAGTCTGCTCCCAAATGTTACCTTGTATTAAAGCATTCACACAAGTTAGATCAGGATAATTAAAACGAGCCAGAACAATCCTATTACGGCAAGGCTGCCTAGTTTCTCACACAGACAAGCTTAAATTCATACTTAATTAGCTAAGCTCAGTAGTGTCTTTCTAAGACCAACTTTCCAGAACCAAAGGGACCACCAGCTGCATTTTCAAAAGACAGTGCGGGCGAGGGGGAGGGGGCGCGGGGGGGGGGAATTTCCTTCTGTAGAAGAGGTCCCAACAAGACTCAGACTCTTGTCGGCCCCAAACCCCCTCGACAGCCATGGGGCCATGCAAACCCACATCAGCTGCAGGCGAGGCAAGAGGCTGCCTTTAGTCTCCTGTGCCCTTGCTGGGGCTGACTGTGACATCTGGAGCAGCAGCTGCATTCCAGGTACCACTAGAAGTTTCACTCACCGTGGCAGATAACAAAAGTACCCAGTATAAGCAGCTGACTCCCTTATTCTCATTATACAATACAATAGTGATCTTGCAGCCCCTGTCAGGGTCTTTACCTAGTACTGCAAGCAGTGCAACTGAACCGTGGGGCAGCAGCATCTTGTGATCCTCACAACCTCGTGGTTAGACTTCAATTTATTTTATTTATTAGTGTTTTCTTTATGAGACAGGGCTATTTGACGTGAAATGCTTAAGCACACTGGGTCTTCAGGTCACTAGCCCGACACCGCTTTAACACAAATAAATACTGAGAGTATGCCAGGTTACATTCACCTACAAAAAAACAACTAAAGGGACTACTTGAACAAAAGCAGCAGCAGGTTTACTTCATGCATCTGGAGTGGAAGCAGGTATTACAACTCAAGTACAAAGAGCCGTAAGTGGCAGCAGGACTCTGATAATGAGACAGGGAGATTAAAACAGACCCAAACATCAGAACAAACCTTTGAGGAATCTGAAGGGACCAAGCCAGGGTCTGACAATCACTTTGACATCATTGTGGCTTTAGCTATATAGATGGATGGATAGGTATCAGTGCTTACATTCTCTTGAGGATTTCTACAAGTTTTATCTTATTCTGTAAAAAGAAGTTACACAGAACGACTCTACTTTGCTTTTGAATGTCTTCTCTGCAACAAAGGCTACAGGTAGTTCAGTCTCCTCTGGCAATGCCACACACTTTCAGCCCCTGAAATTTAGAACATTTTTAAGTTAAATGAGAATGGGAAATTCAACATTTTAATCTTGGCTAGGAGGAACAGTATTTCAAATACAGAAAATATTCGCATGGGTTAACAAAAGACAAATTGATTCAATCTTTTCAAAAGCTTAGAAGGGTAGAAATTATCTTCTTCCATCAAGCACTACGGAAGCAATTTTAAAGGAAAGCATCCACTGACAAGAGACACTGCTATATCTAACTTGAAAGACAAGATTTAAGGCTAGATTAAGTTTTGTTGGCAAGCCAGAGGAACTCCATCAATATCAACTGTCCCACCCACTTACGCAAAGCCAGGACTTGTTTTATGGCGCCGCACAACGTGACCTCAGTTTTAAGCTTGTATTAGCTAGGAACAGCGTGTCCCACTGAAGCATTAAAGTCTATGGACTCAGCCAAATCTTCCATCTCGATATGCCACCAAGTCAAACCAGCAACAATTATCATCCTGGTCTTGAAATATGCAATAGCACATGCAAGAAATATGCTCCACTTGATCTGGGAGACAGATCAGAGCCTGACACTTCTTAATTCCTTTAGAAACACAGTCACCTTTAATGCCTAAAAAAAGAGGGTGTTCCAGCAGCATTCAGCTGTCAGCACTTAGGGTGAAGAAAAAAGTATCAATTTTCTTCCACAGGTATCTAAAGATTGGGAGGGAAGGGAACGTGCACCAGGAATCCCTGGAAGGAAAGCAATTAGCAGACGGGCTACACTGTGGAGGGAAGAGAGCGCCTCCTGCAAAAACAAGACTGGAAATGGCATAGTAGTGAATTACAGCAAAAACACACCCCACACCCCCCGCCCCCAACAAAACTTGTCCTGTATGTGTTGGTGCTTTCTTCTTACAGTGTCAGCCAGTGGCAAGCAGCAGCTCGGAGCACTGGCAAGCCAACTGGCAAGCAGCAGGTCGGGGCACCCCACAGCTTTGCCAAAGCCCAGCATGCACAGTACTGCACCCATGCTCTGGGGACAGCCCCGGGCATCCCCCACCCTTAACCCACAGGATGGGAGGGTGAGAGGCAAGTGACATTTCTCAACAAATATTATCTTCAAATTTCACGCTAGTTAAAATTCATCAGGCAGACATTCAGTGGCCAGATACTGCTATAGATCAGAGATTCATTCACTTGCCACAGTCAACTGCAGGGAAAAGAAAACAATCCACACACACACACAACTGCCTCTCCTTTCCTATATTTCTGGCATCTTCCTATTTTGTGTGGCTTGTGACACCACCAAGCAAAGGGAGAGCCCAAAGCAACCTGCAAACAAAAGAAGAAAAGCTGGTCTTTTCACAGGGATAAAAGGAGGTATAGTACCTGCCCCTGAAGTACAAACAGGTTCAGACACCTTCTCTTAGAAAGATAAAGAGCATTTCTCATACAATTCCTCCCACCATCTCAAGGAGGCTTTAAAGTACTCGGGAGAAGGAAGGATGTGCTGAGAGAAGACTGTATATTTGCATCAGACACTTTGATGGTATAAACACTTCTATGTACCCACATTTATTAAAGAGATGATTATGACTACCACGCATGAGTGAAAACAGAGAACAGGCCTCACCAAACACAGCATGCAACATGGGCGGTGGAGGAGGGCTCAGGACTCCAGACCTCTTGGGTGAGGGAAAGTCTTCTATAGCGTCACACTTGCACTGCTCTAACGCTAGCAGGTCCTTGGCAAGTGGAGGAGGAAAGGAGAGGGAAACGGGAAACTGGCATACAGAAACATGGTGAAATACCCTCCTCTGATATTTTTCAGGTTAAGACTGCACTTCAATAAATATCTAGGTAACATGAAGTGAAGATTAAGTGCACAAACATACTAGAAATGAAAAAAAAGTTTTTTTCTTATTTTCTGTAAAACTTGAGACTTGGACATCATCTTGGGACAACTTGTTCTTTCTATCCACAATGAGGAGAATTCAGAGTAGCCAGCCCAAGGTGGGTGAAGACAGTTGTAACTTCTTGTCTCCCCAAGAGCATTTTCATAATCACTTCAGAAACAAAGGTCATCTTAGCACCCGAAAACCTGACTAACAATACATTTAAAGCTAACACTAAGGAAATGGTGATGAAATTATTCCTTTTCACAAAGGCCAAGGCAGGCCTAGAAACAAAGCAAGTCGAGCACAGATTTTCTCCCCATCTCAGAAACACGTGCGCCCACATTGCGACCTGCTGCTGCTGGCTGATTTCCTTCACGCGGTTCAGCCTGATCGACCCTACTCTCCTCCTGACGTCTGTAGCTTGCTGTAATTGTACGACTGAGGTATCGGTCTTCTCTCACTAACTCCTACAGACTATATCCTGTACTCTCTTACTGCAGATTCAGCCCCAAGCAATTTTTGGTACAGCTCTCTAAAGGAAGCAGTTTCACCACTGAGGTACAACTGAGAGCAGAGACCAAGAAAATAATTTAGCGACATGGAGAGATGCTTAGCTTAGCAGATCAGCTAACGAGCACACTGGTGCTGGAAAAGCCACATGCAGATTTCAGGCAGGGGAACGCTCTTTGGTAACTTTCAAAATGCTTGACATCTCTTATTGCTTCCTTGGAAACCCTTCAAAAGTAGAAAAATTAAAGCAATTTCCAGCTTCAGCTTGAGAGAAGGTATGCATCCTTTTAAGGACAGCCACCAGCCCTAAAGAGAGACTTCTATCCGTCACAGACATTATGTTGAATCCTCATCATTTCCATCATTTCTTCCCCTCGTTTCAACATATGGCATGCTCTCAGCAGCTTCAGTAGATAGCATCCTTGCAGCCAAAAACCATATCTGTGTACATATAGGGCCACAGAATACAGATGTCTTCAGAAGATCCTCACACAGCAACAACACTGCAAGACTCCCCATGTTTGCAGCTGGATGCTGAAACGCCTCTTCAAATGAGCCTTTCCTGTTCAAGAGAAGCACTGAAACCCAGCAGAAGGTTTCCCAGCCCCAACACCTAAAGATTATCGGTGGCCCAGAGGGAAGCTGGATAAACAAGTCCCCCTCTGTGTGTGCATGCAGGGTGTGCTGGAGCAGAGGAGGCATGAGGCAAGAAAACTGCACATTCCTTCTGTCAACAAGGATTTGGGCAAATGTAAGAGAGCAACATTTACTATTATCGGTCATGAGTGAAAGACCCTGAAGACGTGTCAGACTTTGCTGACATAAACAAGCCTGCTCTTAGCCTACGGGCTGCATAGCTCAGAGACCATGCATCCATCTGACCTCCCATCCCTCACCCAGCTCTGCCTGCACCAGCAGCCCCAGTTCGCTGTCAGTCCTTTTTATCTGCCTGGTTGGCAGGCTCAGAACATCTCATCCTAAAGCAGGTTTGTACGCTTCCTCAAGCGGCCTCCTTCCCCCTCGCACACACCTGACGATCCACCTGGACCAGTGCTGTTACCCCATCTCACGTTACACGCGTATGCCTGCTTCACATTGCTGGTTGCAGCTCCCCAGCATCAAATCGAAGCTTTGGGAGCTCCCCCCAGGGCTGCTGTTTTTGCTGGCTGTCACGGACCATGGCCCTTGGGCTGTGCAAGCTGCTGAGCAGGATCCCCAGCCTGAGACACTCACATTATGCTGCTGCTCACTCCCTCTTGTGCTTGCCAAGAGGCACCATGCATGAGCTCTTCCCTCTCCTGTCCATCAAAAGAAGGAATAAATTACCTCCCGGCAGACTGAAACTCAGTTGTTCTCTGACTCCAGAGACCTCCAGCATCTGCAGCAGGAAAATCTCCCGAGGCATTTCATGTGCTGCCATTCCCAATTCTGCTACATGGTGATTTCCATTAGGGTGTCCTCACCTCCTCCACAGACCTCGGTTAGGATTTCAGCTTGCATGGATCCTGAGGGCTCTCTCTACTGGCAGCAAAACGGTGCTGCTGCTACTGCTGCCGACCCTTACATCATGCCAACAGGGCACAGCTCAAATTGTTCTAGAAAAATGGTCTTTTCTGTTTCTGGCACTGAGCTCCATCAATACCCTTCCCCCTCCCCCATCCAAAGGATGGAGCAAACAGGTCAGGCAAGATCCAGGCCCAAGGATGTCCTCCCACATTTCAAGTACAAGGAGCAACCTGAAGCATAATTTCACTTCCTCTCCTCCCATATTTCAAGATGATTTGGGTACTCTGCAGAAAAGTTATGGATTTGCTTCTACAGCTGCACCAAGCTGAAAGCTTGTTTTTAAGCACAAGTTTCAGTCGTCTTTGCTGCTGCCTCTCCTGCTCCCACTGCAGGACAAAAGGAGGCAACAGGCAAAGTGCTGACAAAAACAAAAGTCATTAAACTTGTAAGACTACTCCATTTGAACGGAACAGTCCCGGGCAAAGAGAGAGGAGATGTTACCCCGGCAAGCCCGTATTTCCTGTCTGAGCTCCACAGAAACAGAAAGCCAGATCAAGAACATGAACTAGAGGCCAGGGCCAGAAACAGCCACAGAAGCTCAGCAACAAGTAAGCAAGCATGCAAGCAAGTGTGCAAGCTCACCTGGCTGACATTTCAGGTGTCCAGCAGGAGGAAGAGCACTTGCAGAGGACTTGTTCTTCCTTTCAGCAGCAGTCTGCACTTGTCCCAACACACCTGCCTTACACAGACCTGTGCAAAACCAGGGAGGGCAGGAGAAGCCCTCCAGCATTTTGGGACCACGGCGGCAGCAGCCACAGTCACATCCATCCGCACAAGGAGGCTTCATGGGACTTGACTGACAGTTTAGTTCTCTAAAAATGTCAGTAAAACCAGAGCGTGCTATGGCTCAGATGGGGAACAGATAAGGGCCTACATGGGGTAGGGGTGAAGGGAAGGAGACCTCTCCCCACCACAAAAATGCAGACAGCTTATCTATCTTACCCTTGGGGGTCCCTTCTGAAGGCTGTTTTTCTTCTTTTCCAAGAAGGGAAAGGAGGAGGGAGTGTCTTTTGGCACTCTCAGTTAAAAAAAATAACAAACCACACAACAACAAAAAAAACCCACACCAACAAGACGACTTACTCTGCTGGCCAAACTTACAAGCATTTTTTCCAACCGCAATTCGCCCCATTTGCCTGCTCACTGTCCCCTAGCCTCTTTCACCCCCCAGACAAGGCTGTAGGTGGAGGACATCAGGGCAGAATCCACCCCGCAATGGGGAGAAAAGGCAAGGGAAGGGGATGATGTATGGGATCCCTCGGTTAGGTCAAGCATTTGGCTTCACAACTGCATCCAAACATCAAACAGGTATGTTTTTCTTCTTGGTTTAATTCAAGGGTGCCTATACTCTCAGCTTTTGTTTTAACAAGGTCTGCTTTGTTAAAAACAGAGTGTGTTTTCTAATTTAACATAGACAGAAACCAAGGTACAGCACAGGATGTTTTTGTCATTTCGGAAGACCTTATTTATATGTCATATATCCACAACCTCCAAGAAACTCACCTACCACACACACTCTAGCTACTGCTAATTGCACTTGCTCAGGGCCATTTTTATGGGAGGGCTCCCATACCAGCTTTCCCGTGTTTCTTTGCTGGATTTTGTTCCCTTTCTTTCAGTCCCTCCACTTTTCCACTGCTGGCAGGGGCTAGGTGCACTCGCATACAAAGACAGAATGACTGTCTGCTGGCAGACAAACAATTACAGAAAAGATACTGAGTTTCCTCAGTCAACCACCAGCCTTTGTCTGAAATCTTAAAATCTGCAAAATGCTTGTGAAGTGTTTTTTTCCATATCCGGCCTCTTCCTATAAGCTTGGAGCACCCTGTTTTTGGAGGCTTGTCCCACACCTCCCAGTCAAAGGGTGTCTATTTGTAGGGGCCAGGCCAACAGCTGAAGCCCAGCTCTTCTTCAGAGCATTGCCATGGGAGAACTGAGCAAGCAACCCTTACAGCCATCAGACCTTAACATCGTGCTACAGAGCCAGAAGCACGTTAACCACAGATGGCCCAAGCAAGCTGAAGTGAGTAATATAAGTATTGAACCACTAAGTGCCTCCATGATCACATGCTTCAGTGACTGTCTTCAGAAAGCCATGAATGCAACTATGGCCAAGCTTTTAACATCAAAATTAATCCATCCTTGACCTAAGGCACAAAAAAAAAAACCAAAACCAAAACCCACCCACACCATGGATTTGGTCATCAACTAAACTGATGACTGCTGGTCAACACCACCTGGGCCTTTCCTTGTCCCATCACAAGTCTCGCACATAACATACACCCATATAAGATGACAGCACTACCAAATTTCAAGTTCACATTATCCAGTGATAAATGCATGCAGTCATCCCAAAAACTTGTGCAGACTGTCAGAAAGAGAGAGTGGAGAATCAGCATTGGGGTACCTTTGAATTGGAGGACATCCACAATGAGGCATATGCTCCAGAGTAAAGGGATTTCATGTCAACACCATCATAAGCTGCTAAGCAGACCTTTAACCCAAGCACCACTGCTCACACAACTAGTTGAAACATTAAAGCCTAAGGTAGTAGCAAAGTAAACCCCTACTCATGTCTAAACCATATTTTTCTCTGTTCTTAGGTTGTGGCTACACTGGAGATGGATAGTAGCGGCCAGTTGGCACCTGATCAATGGTCCGCCTAGGCGAGCTCCACGGCCATGCTGGTCAGGGCCACCTTTGGGACCCACAGCACCCAAAGGTCTCATAGCCACTGCCACTCATAGAAAGGGCAAAATAACACATTGCTTGGCTCCCTCTGGAAAAAGCCGTTAAATACAAAGAGGCTGCTGCTGGCCTGTGAAATCCCCAAATTGCACAATGCTGGGAGAGCACTTTAGAGAAGTTTCAGTAGCACCTGCCCTGGTCTTGTGCTCATCCCTAGGACAGAAGGGTCTGGCACTATTTAGTAGCCTTCCACAGACATATTTCATGGAAGAAAACAATCAAATACGACATGAGAGTGTATTCACAAGACCCCACGGGAAGAGGAGGCTGCATGAAGAACCACCTCGTTCATCCAGTTTGAGTTTACGCTCAACTCATGCCCCAGCAGGTACCTCCAGATACTTACAAGTGACCAAAGGAAAACTGTTTTATCATTCTCACAAGCTTCTTAAGCTTTCCTGTGATGCAAAAAGAACATTTCGCTGAAATCATATCTTGCCAACAAACAATTTCCACATGCAGAACAAAAGTAAAAAACTTCAGACCAATTTAAAAATTGAAAGCTAAACAGTTTTAATTTGGGAAACAAGGATGAGAACGTGAATTACCAACAAATAATTCTCCACAGTAAAACAACATGCACACCCCCTCTCACACTCCCACGTGAGCAAGCCCCGGACACGACCCTTTCAGAGAGGACACATGCCTCGTGTCTATGCACATTAGGAGGGTTCTGGTGAAATAATTACAATTAATCCATTACTTAGTCTCCTAATCACTTCTGAGCAAACAGCATTCCTGGACATTTGTTAATGACGCATTCATTTTCATACCATCCTACTCATGAAAATTTAACCAAGAAAATAAATTGAAAAATGCCCAGGTAACACCAGTTACCTCATTCAAAGCTACAAGCAAGAAAGATTCACAGCCGAGGCCTCGTCTGCAGCAGCAACTCACCATTGCGGGTGCAAGCACCAAGAGCTCCCCCACGCCAGGGGGTCTCACCATCAAGCCGTCCTTGCCCACCGCAGCAGCCACCCTCTGTTTCCAGCTGCTCGGGCTGGGTTTTAAGTGGCTTGTGGTCCATGAGCTGCATCAGTAATTGCATACACAGAGTCTCCCAGCAATTCCCCTCTTACTCAATATATTCCACGTAACATATATATCACAGATTTAAACACGCAGTGAATGAGTTTAACCATCCCACGGGATGCGATAACTAGGTGTTACCAGGAAAGTCTGAGCGCAGACAAGAGTAAGAATAGAAATTCAGGCAATCTTTGCAACACTTAAGTTCTGTGTCTCGCTTGGTAGGTTTAGGAAAGACCTCTAACGCCAACTTTTTTTTTTGTTTATTACCAGAGGAAGGAGAATATTCCAGCATGGGAGCCCCGAAGCTAAAATTAAAAACCTATAATTTGGGTTCAGTAGCAGTTGGTATAATTCAGATCCCAGCCACAATGAGAGGTGTCCAACATTATCAACTGTCAACAATTATTACTGGCTAGGCGCACAAAACAGCTTTGTTCTGAACTGGAAGCCACAATTGCAAGCAGCAGTAATTGCTACCAAAGGCAAAACACACAAAAAACCCAGCCTTTCCATGCAAAATACTCTCCAAATAAGAATATAGGAATGGACACAAAAGTCTTACTATCTCCACTCACATCTTTAAGAAAACAGAGTAAAATCCAAGACTGCATACCCAGCAAAGGAAGGGACTAGCAAGGAACAGGGATCCCAAAAAGACACTTGTTAACTATTCTGAGCTGAACACACATTTAATGAAACATCCTGTTCATTAGATACTGAACTTTCATTAGCAGTTTAAGGGAAAGCTACACATGGAAGAGATGAAATGCAATCAGTTTCTCCTGAAATTGCATACATTTCCACACTAATCCTCAGCAAGTTCATCCTAACAGATATTAAAAACCAAATCAATTAATACTGATTGCTCACCTTATTTTCACAGAGGGATCTTTGCACTTCAGCAAGCCTCAAAAAAGAAAAAGAAAAAAAAGAAGAAAAAAGGCTATTTGTACAAAAGCAATTTACTTGTCTGGTCTTTTTATATTCATTTAGCTACGCACTTAATTATTTTGGCAGGTAATTCCATCAGCTCAAGTTTCTTTCCTCACAACTACCCTTTTGCAAACTGACAGCACAAAGCAATCACGTTTTTATAGCCCCACAGCCTATAGCAACAGAATAAACAAAGTTTTCTGAGTCATGGGGCGAAATCCCAAACCCACTGACTTCATTAGCAGATCTGCCATTAAGTTAATACAACTGGTGCGACTTTCCCAGGAGACAATGATGACCGAATGAGGAAATGTATTTTATTAGCACCAAGCAAACATAGCAGGATTTATGTTCAATTTTTCTTAAACACATGTACATTTTTAATACATCCCATGCAGATAGCACAGAGTACAGGGAAGCTACATCTGTCCTCCTCTGGTGTAGGAGTGCAACAGGTTTTCTCACCATCACATGCTGAGTCTTCAAAAAAATGTTTTCTCTTTCTGCACTCCATATAACCACACTATACTTCAACACCACCCTCCCATTAACAGGTGTCAAAAATTTTTTTACAGAGGTCCATTAATGTCTACAAGCAAAACAAGACAAATAGCTGTAAAAATAAAATAAAATAAAATAAAATAAAATAAAATGTCACTTAATGCTAACAGTCTTTCTTCTTGGTTAGTCTTATGGAGAAAAGGGCTGTCCAAAATGCTAAGTAATTTGGACCTGCATGACCCCAATCAATCAGTGTGTCCCTAGAGCATCCTGCACCCCTCACCCCATGGACAATCGGGTGTCAGTACCAGTCAGGCTCTGGGGAGGCTTTCCCAGGGAGTAAACCACAAACACAACATCTGCCTAGCCTTGACTGCTCCTAGGGTTTCTTCACCACAGTGAGCTCGTGTCTCGCCTGTCCCAGCTCCCACAGACATAGGGGATGCACAACAACATAAGACAGCGACAGGCTGAAAACCTTTGGTTCTTCTGGAAGGACAGAGCTCAGGCACCAAAGACAGTAACGGTGGCAGAGATCCGTTTGTGGCTCTTTTGCTTCAGCTGTATCTGAGCAGCCAAGAAGTGACTTAAGTGGAGCTAGTAACAAGGTGGGATGCAACAACCTCAAAATGTTTCTCACATCATCCAGTTTCTGCACTTTCTGCATCATTCTGCATTTTTTCACCCTCACTCCATCTTGGCTAATACTGCAGGGAAGCCAAGTCTCTTTAGGGAAGATGCTCCCAAGTTGGAACAAGTTAAGTATCGCTAGCTGTCATGCTGCTTCATCACCATAACAGCTCTCCATCTCCCTGCAGATATCAAACCCTCTGGATCAAAACCCACTGTCATCTCTTAAAAGCATAGTGATAAAAGAACATGATAGTAAGTGGGAAAATTAACTGAAGTCAGCCCTCTCTGCATTTTTTTTTTTTTACTGTGGTTCTCCAGATCACCTGTCACACAGTCAGTGGAGAACAGTTTTAAAAGTGCCACTGCAATCGAGTCGCACAGGCACCTACCCAAACTCTAGGGAAAGTCCACGATGAAGGAACAAGGTACAAGTGGAGGCCTCCGGCAAGTCATGCAGGTGCGGATAGAAATGCAGATAGGGCATGAATTAAGGCTTTCATAAAAGTTTCAAACAGCACTGAAACTCTGGAGGAACTCATCGGGTGGTTAGGAAGCAGTACTCTTAAGCATGTCTTAAAACCTTTCAATAACCAAACTGAGCTGAGGAACTGATGCAACCAAACAGAGCCCTGCGGGAGTGCTGGCTGGGGCATGGAGGGAGATGCCTCTTGCCCAAGGCTTTACTGGTGACTAATGGCAGCCAGTCACAGGGAAAGCGCCAGCAGAGAGGACAGCAGTGGGACACAGCACAGAAAGCCTTCGTGAGGCCATTCATCATGAAGGCATGGCTGGCAGCAGGACAGTAAGCTTTCAAAGCTCAGGGGGTTTCCATGGCCCGGGAGATCAAAGCGGTGCTGGAGTTGGAGGAGGTGGCAAACAGGAGAGAGAAGGGCCTGTTTTGAGATCAGGATGGCAAGAGCTGACATCAGATGGGAAGCAGTTGGGAAGCCTGCCTTGGGTTAATGAGGAAATCCATGTCTCTCCCCAAAACATGCCAAGAGATAAAGGCAGGCATATGATTTGCTTTAGAAGAAGCAAAGGAAACTAACTGTGATATTCTCAAGTAAGAGATAATTCAAAACAACAAAAACCGCCTGCTATGATAATGGATGGGTCCAACAGACAAGCAGTAACTGGATCCAAGCAGGAATTGCCCTGGCTTGCTGAAAGCCTGGTGCCTGACTGAGCACTGCTTATCAGGGAGAGTGGAAAGCCAGGCAGAGGGCTAATATGGTGACAAATCAGCCAGGTTACTGTACAAAAAAAAAAAAAGGGAGCAGGGACTCAAAATGCAAAGTGAAACTTTCATAACATCACTATTTTTTTCCATGCTTTCCTCTGCAAATAAGACAGACAAGCTACAGACAATCAAAGCAGTAGTGCTGGCATAGTGGGAAATCACAGGCAAAGCATTAGGCCACAGCTTTCTGGCATGTAGTTTTAGATCTCTAGATATAAGATGTTTTGAGTGAGAGATGAGAGGTGTTTTCCAGCTGTGGTTTAACTTTAGCCTAGAGATATGCATTTGCTCTATAAAGGTAGTACCTAAGAGTATTTTTTTACAAAGGGAGAAGAAACTCCAGTCATCTGAGAGCACTATTGTCAGCCAGTCTGAGATGAAACAGCAGAGCACTGACTGGTAACGGTGCAGGATGAGATGGCTCTCACATTAGGGAAAAAGATGTCTTTCTTTAGGTAGTTGGTTTGGGTTACAGTTCTCCAGAGGTGGTTGTGGAGCACGTATGGCTTTACATGGGGAAAGCAGGAGAGACATTCCTCTTTAAAAAGGCATTTTGGAAAGAAAATAAGCAGAAAGAACTTTTTCCAGGTAGGGAAGCACTGCTGCAGCCCCTCAACCTTCCCTGGCGAGAGACACATCTGCCCCCACCAGCGCAAGGGTTTTGTGTGAGCCCACGGCAGCAGGAACGGCAATGACAGAGGGGGAACTTGACAGCTCCTGGCTCCTAGACTTCTCTGGCAGCTCCCTTCACGCCAGCACCAACTGTTGCCACCCCTGAGCAGCTGCTCCTGGCAGCACCAAGCTGAGCTCAGACCTTCCGGAGCAGCCACCCACCCCACCATGAGCCCTGCCACTTCCCAAGGGCATCACATTTGGCCCAAAGGACGCTGGCATCTTTCCGTGCCATGCAAGGTAAGGGGCGCATTGCAGGAAACGCACAGTCAAATCCAGCGTTGGAGGTTGCCTCAAACCTTCTGCAGTCAACTTGGTCTTCGCAAAACACCCTCCAACAGAGCAATCAACTTGCGGCACAACATAGACCCACTTTGCATCGATGTCTCTGCCATCATTCTGCAAAGGGAAGGACGGTCCTGCCCTCCAGTAAATCATACAATTAGCAATGTAAACGAGTTGTAAATAAACTCTTGATTGTTCAATGAGACGTTGCTAATGGGAAGGTAGACATACACTGCCAGAAACCATGACACAATAGCGATAATTTTCAAGTTATGTTTGATGTTTGTGTGATGAAGCTATTTTCAGTTGCTTTGAATCCTCTTCAGAAAAGTCAGCTTTTGAATTAAAAAAAAAAAAGTCATGATTGTTCTGAGCTCAGATCCATGCATTTAATCAGTCCAGGTGTTTAAATTATTTATCCATGAGGAGGAAAACTGTACTAATCTTAGGAACAGAGCATATGAAGGGGAAAAACAATTACACATAAAGAGATGCTGAATAACAGCAGCAGTAGAGAATTCTCTCATGTACAAGATAACTGTGACTAAGGGTATTCCAAGTGTTTATGTTATTGCAACCTGGGCTGCAAAATTCAAAATACAGAGATTTGCTGCTAGTAGAAGAAAAGTTTCCCAACCATAAGGCAAAATGATCGTTTTCAACAAGCACAAAGCCCCAGTCAAAAGTTGGTACTTTCCCTAACTTAAAAGGGCAGAACTTCTTAAACTTTTTTTTTCAAAAACAGCATCTGGGGAAAAACAGAGTACTTCATGAATTATTCTTCAATAAATGTGACATCCAATGCTCTGGACCAGACCATTTCTCATCATCACTTACGCACAGAAAATAACCTCTTGCTTTTCTTTGATCTTAACCTTCTCCTCCTCTATCTTGCTTTTCAAAGCCAATGGTCTACCCAAGCTGCAAGGGAGACCTGCCAGGTGGAGGATATACAGGGTGGGAAGGACACTGCAGCCCACTGCAGCCTTGTTCGATGCCTCCCCCAGCACTGGTTACCACAGAAGCAGCTGGTCAGGCACTACAGCTGTAGGTCCCCAGGTGGATTGAAGGGCTGCGGTGATGCACCAGGACAACCTGGTGAAGAATACCAGACCCTCCCACCACCCTTACTCACTGCCTGCTCTTTCAAGAAATTCTTAAAGTAAGTCTGCTGTAATGTTAATGGATTAGGTATCTTGTTCCAACTCTCAAATGCCTGGTCCCTTGACTTGGCTTTATCCACTGAAATTAATGGAGAAGGTCAAGAAAGAGGTGTGCACTAGACAAAAGTAAAACTAGGTGTCCTGCTGCCAAGATAGATGCATTTACACAACGTTGAACCCCAGCATCGGTACCTTCACTGAGAAAGACCTAGCCGATTAAGTTGATAGCACAGCACACACTGATACTTTCTGAGCATGTAGGAAAATAAACAGGTGGTTCTTACTCCAGCAAATAATCTGGCTCTTCTCCCAGCTTGTTACCAGCTTTCTCTGCCTCACCACCCAGCACGCAACATCGCCTACCATGGATGTGGGTTACAGCTACCAAGCAACAGCCTGCTCCTATGCGAACGAGCTAAAATCCTTCCTTGGTCTGTGCCGTATCGCAAAGGTTGGGCTGACTACAGAGAAAACAAAATCCCTACTTTTGCTCAAAGAAACCCAGGGAGAAGTTCAAGGTATTTCAACTCACTTCGAGTCATTGCCAGCTGCTGTTGCAGTCATTTTGTTTCTATAATCTGGGCAGCACACCAAAGATCACAAGGTTTGGGTTTAAGTTTCATTTAAAAACCATCTCATAAGAGAAGAATCATTCCTCCATTTTATTAAGCAAAAACCATAGGCTGCTGACAATGCTATTATAGGCGGCAACATCAATGGAACATTATATATATATAAAAAATACATATAAAAAGAAAAACATTAAGCTGGAAGGTTACTAACAAAAATAGAAAGGAAGACCCCTGAGACATTCTCTTTGTAATTCCTTTTTACACAAGCCAACACTTAAAGCTTGCTGGCTGAGATTTCCCAGGTAACCTACAAACCATTTTATAGCATCATTGCTCAAACCAATCTGAGTATCAGTAGGGCAATTTATAAGGGAATGACATGCCTATTATTGACAAAATTCTTCACAGAGCGAGGGAAAAAACCTACAATGCAGATACATCAACTTTTTAAAAAGTAACATTGGCTCAAATTGAGTTATAATGGAAAAGTGACCTGTTTTGATGCCAAAGGTCCTTGGCATTACTGCTCAGAGGAAAAGTATCTGTGAAACACTGCAAGAGGGACCCAGTTTCATAAGGAGAAGCAGCCAGATGAGAGGGGAGAGAGAAGGAAAGAAAAAAGAATACCACCACCGGACCAGCCTCTGGCACCACAGCCTGCCCAGCTGCTCCCAGGTATAGGGGATCCCGAGTCCCCTTCCTTCCTAGGATCAATTCTCCAGCTATGGGAGTCCTTCATTTGATGTTTGCTTTCAGCCGACATCAGCCTTTTTACTCAGTTTTGCCATATTGCACTTTTGTCATTAGTTCTGGTTAGAGATATAGATGAGATGGCACTTCCATTTCTTTTTTTTTTTCTTTTTTTTAACCTAAAGTGCCTTATGCTGTAACTCTAAGGATTATTACTTTGGGGGCTGAAATTTCCCGTTCTTGTTCTCATCACAGAAGTACATATCTGACGAAGATCTGCTTGGTCATTTAAGGCTTTTAAATATGTTCTCAGATAAGCACAGCTGCATTTTTAACAGTAGCTAAAATTACAGAATTTAAGAAAGGAAAATTTGATGTGATATTTCATGCTTTAGTTAACAGTCTTCCAAGATACAAAGCTCCAGTTGCTCTGGAAACTGTAACTTGGACACTACCATGTAGATACATCAACCCCCTGGCTATAAATGAAAACACTTTAGCAACACTGCACATTCATGTGACAAACATTTTTAAAAAACAAGCATTGCATCCTGATCTTCATATCGGGAGGGCACATTCCACAGTCCTCCACACAGGGCACAGTTCTCCAACTGCATTTCCTTTAAGCCTCAAGAGAAATTACTGGGCAGGAGCCAGGAGAGCGTGTGGACCTGCCGTGGAGTTGACAACCTTTCAGATATGGGTGAGATGGGAAACACAGGTGGGTATTTGAGGGATATGCTAGGGATTCAAAGCAGGGCTGCTTCTTCCTGTGTTTGCATGGTGCCTATCACACTGCAGCCACAGCTGGAAGCAAGCACTGGTACCAAAAGGAGGACTTAGAAGACAAATGAACATGGTGGACAGGCTGGGATCTGGTACACAGAGCCGTCAGCTGCTGGCCCAGGAAGGCTGGAGCTGGGAATGGAGCAAGACAACAGCCATCGGGAGAAGGAAAGCAGAGGGGGATGCTCAAAAGCAGAGTAGGAGGAATGAGCGCGGGGTGTTCGCGGAGCACACCACCAGAAGCCAGATACATTTTTTTTTTTAAAAAAGGGGAAATATTACATACGTAAATGACAGCCTGAGCGCTGGTTGCTGTGGAAACCATAACTTTGAATTCAGTGGCTAAAACCTAGCATTGCTATTTATACCATGCTCCTCACTACAGCATGAGAACTTTGAGAAACGGAGAGCTCTGGTACCAGACAAACATGCTTTACACAGAATGATCCTTTCAAACAATGCCTCACAAGGTTTTTCCAATGTTCCTGGCCACTGAATGACTACACGGCATAACCACCTCTGATTAAAAAAAAAAAAAAAAACCCAAAAAAAACCCCACCACAAAACCCACACCACTGTCTTTCCTCTTCCAAGCAAGACCAGATGAATCACTAGACAGACATCAGGTAGGATTCACTAAATTCTTCTTCGGCCAAGAGCAACCGGAAAAGTGAAAAAGCTCATTTAAAACAGCAGTATATCTTGTTTCCCTTAAGGCAAATTACAGTCAGCATCGCATAAGATTATGGA
Organism: Grus americana; assembly: GCF_028858705.1. Lineage (NCBI taxonomy): Eukaryota > Metazoa > Chordata > Aves > Gruiformes > Gruidae > Grus > Grus americana. The sequence goes on from NC_072852.1 coordinate 116,213,022, forward strand.
GGGCCAGATCCCAAAGTCAGTTATCATTAAAGATGACGAGCACTGTATTTGTTTAAGGATTCCAGAATATTACCTTTAATATACTGGAAAGCATAACTGGATTATTAATGCAAGAATAACAATAACGAAAAAGCTATAGATTCCCAACTCCTGTTGAGAGAATCCCTTTTAAAAAAAAATTACAGTTTTGAGTTGCTCTGCTGTTCAGTAAGGAAACGGCTTTTGCCTCCATGGGAAATGTAATTCTGGGGCAGCAAGCGTTCCCACAGCCCAAGTGGAAGCAGAACTAATCTGCCTGTAACCAAAGCAGAGGTGACGGGTACGTCACATTCCTCTTCCACCTCACCATTCCAGGGCCTGGAAGGGAAAAAACAGTCCCATTCCCAAACCAATCCTAAATCATCTTTCACCTCGAAGAATATGGAGGTGCTAGCATAGCACATTCATTGCCACTACCAAATATACCCAAGAACTACCACGGGGTGACGATCAGGTTTTAAGACACTTTCCAGGACCTGTGCACACATCAGTCCCCAAATCAAAAAGCTTGTGGCATACAAGGGCAATTAAGGCAAAAGCTGAGAGAGAAAAATCACAGCGCTTTCCAAGGTCACTTGCACCTTCAAAATCCCACAGGACTGTCCCATACACATGGGCTCAATCGGGAAGCAGCAAGGACAACTGTTATGTGCAATGCAATAAGAAATACCCTGCCTGAAGAAGGCAGCTTTTGCCAGGGACAGGGCAGCCAGAGATTGCGCAGGGACAGGAGCAAGGACTCGGCAGAGGGGCTCCAACAGCTGCCAAACCAGGAGGCGTAGAAGAAGTTGCTCTCTGCGGGATCGGGCCCTTACAGCTAAGGTGAAGGAGATCTCCTTTGCCCTTGTTCAATAATTTATATCACAGCATTGAAGTGTCATGGAAATTAACAGAAACATTTTAATAATACAGGAAGGGGAAAAGATGCTCTAATCACAGATTAGGCACCCAGGTAATCACTCCATAGATCTCGGCTTCCCCTAATTTATTCCAATACATTTTTAAATCAGAATTTCATACATAGCAAAACAATTAACAAGTCACGAGTGCTACCTATTTCCTAGCCATAGCCAGCTTTCACCTGCTCAGAGTCCTCTGGCTGCCGCTGAGAGGGGGAGGTGGGAACGAAGGACCAACAAGGAACAGAAAGTCGATTTCTCCCAGCGCTTCCCAAATCCGACAAGGTAGTACTGAGCTGCGCGCTGGAATTACGCGCCCGTCCCTGCAACTCTATTCAAGACCGCATTTGTGCCAGCGCTTCCCGTCAAGCCGAGGACTGCGAGCATCAGGCAGCTGCCTCTTAACTTCAGCAAGGGCAGCGCGGGCAGGCCGTGCCCTGCCTTCAGCGACCCGCAGGCGAAAACACACCGCCCTTACCTGACACACGCTCATTAAGCCTATATTCCTTAAGTGACACCCCGGCTGCGTCCCTGCACCGTGGCCGGTACGGCTCCACCACAGCAGCAGCAGCAGCAGCATCACCCGGCGGGGAAGGGACCCGGCGGCCGCACCCGCCCCGCGCGGGGCCAGCGCCGGCTGCTGGGGCTCTCCGGGCGGGGGCCGACGGTCCCCGCACGGACCCCGCGCAGCTCCCCCGGGGGGGGCGGCGGTGACATTTTAGGCGGAGGAGCGGCGCTACCGGAGGCCGGCTGCCGCAGGGCCGGCTCCGGAGCGGCGCAGCGGCGGGGCCGGACCCCGGAGAAGACCCCGGCATCCCGGCGGGGACACCCCCGCGCCGCCGCACCGGCGTGGGGAGCGGCGCCGGCTGCCCACACCGCGAACAAAAGCGGGCTCCGGCGGGCCGGGCTCCCCACCCGCCCGCTGCGGGGCAGCGCGGCCGCACCCCCACACACACAACCTGCCCGGGCCTCCCGGGTGCGGGTGGCGGCGGCCGAGGGTCTGCGAGCCGGGCCGTGGCGCCGCGCAACGCCCCCGGCGCGGGGCGCTCCGCCAGGGCGCACCGGCTTGAGGGGGGATGCCGTGCGCGGGAGACGGGAACGCGATCCGCCGCCCACTCACCTGTCGTGGCTGGGCTCGGCACCGGGGGTCGCCGACAACGACCGCCACCGCCTGCCCAGGGAGCTGCTCCCCGCCGCCGCCGGGCGCCCGCGGCCGCCGCCGCTCAGAGCGCGCCGCCACCAATAGGCGCCGCTGCCATATTGTTACTGCCGGCGCTACGAGGGGCGGCACCGGCGGCCGCCTTGGAAACCGACGACTATTGGCTGTCTGGTGAATCAATCCGGGCCGGGCGAACCAATGGGCGGCGGAGGCGGCGAACAGCGGGGCGTTCGGAGTTGGAATGTTGTATGACAATAGCCCACGCGGCTCCCAGGCGGGAGGGGAGGGGCCGCTGCCCCGGGGGGGCGGGCGGTGCCGCGTGCGGACCACCCCCACACCCCTCCGCATCGCAGAACCCGTAATAAAAAGCGGCCAAATGGGGGGGTGCGAACTGTCCGCCGCGCGGGGCAGCCCAGCCAATCGGAGGGGGGGGGGGCCGTTGGGCGAAGTTGGCGCGCGCGGCGGCGAACGGGATTGGCTGCGGGCGGGGAAAGCCTGACTTCGAAGTCAAACCGACTTCTGAGGCGGTTGGGAGTCGTCAGAGAACGGCTGCCGGCCCACTTCTACCCTGTCTCCGGCCGCACCGTTACTGTTCGGGGAAGAAGGATCCTGACTGCTGGCAGGGGGTCGGGAGCCATGAGTGGAAGGTGTCTGACCAGCTCGGGTTGAGCTTCGAGGGGGTCGGGAGCCATGAGGGGAAGGCACCTTCCCCTCATGGCTCCCAGCCCCCTCGAAGTCCCCTGGCGCAGCGGTGAGCTTTGCCCAACTCCCCTTCATGTTCACCCAACTGCCAACGGCTATCTACGTGGCTCAGAGACGCAAATAAGGTGCAATGGCTTTTTCCCCGTGCCAGCCTACTCCTGTGCTATTTCTGCAGGTAAAGATTTTGAGGGAATTTAAACCAGTGCTTTAGCTGTGCATCACATGCACTGACACCATTTGATGGGACACAAGGAAGCCAGAGAGCGCCTTGTCACAAGCATTGTCCCAGCTGCCAAAGTGTTGGTTGTTTTCTTTTTTTTAAGTAATGACTCAGCTCCAGTCTGGATAAGTACATTTTAAAATGCACTAATAAATAAACATAAGCTGCATCTTAACTGAAAGTATTTTACAAAACCTGCTGAACTACACAAGTTGATTTTTAAACACAAAAAGGTGGAAGCACCGCTCCATCAATTTTGAAAGGCAAGATAGGGAATTCTGAATCAATCGTGTTAATGCCTGGATGTGTATCAAACAAAGAATATTTATTGTCAAATACTGTGTATTTGTTCTACCTTTAAAAATCAAATACAAAATCTCAACTATCTACTCACTAATCACTGTTGCTTGCAAATCAAATCCAAATATAAAACATCAGTTTTCTTCATCAAGCCATTGATTAATTAATGACAGGTTTTAAGTGGCATTACCACACCAAGCACTTTAGTCAAAGCATTTAATCAGCAAGATTAAATGCAGGTCCTTTCCTGACATTGATTTTTAGGTAACGTTCCCCACTGATTCAGCCAGGAGGTCTTATGAAAATTTGATGGTGCGCTACAGCCCTGGATTAGGAAAGTTCAGCTGGTCAAGTGGCCACTCAGAATAACCGTACGAACCCAAGCAAGGGACAGCTAACCCAGGCGTGCAGTTTGGTTTATAGCTCACAATCACATAGCATAACTTAAAACCAGATCTTCAAGGTGTCCATCAGCTTACAAACAAGTGTATCCCATCAGTTTACAGGCTGCACATCAAAATCTCCATGTACCCCAGAGCCATCCTAGCTCCGTGTAGGACTGCTGTACCTCAGACCAGGAGGCCAGCCCTGGCCCTTGGCCACCTTAGTCACAACTAGGACCACAAAGGGAAGTCCCACTTGACCAACCCGGTCATCTGCAATGAAGAACCTGGCTTGGTAGATGAGAGGAGAGCAAGTGGATATTGTCTACTGTGACTTCAGTGTGGCTTTTGACACTGCTTCCTGTAAGATCCTCATAGACGAGATGATGTAGTACGGGCTGGATGAGCAGAGAGGTAGAGTAAAAACTGGCTGAACAGCCAGGCCCAGAGGGTGGTGATCAGTGGTACAAAGTCCAGTCGGAGGCCAGTAACTAACAGTGTGCCCTGGGGGTCAATACTGGGTCCAGTTCTGTTCAACCTCTTCATTAATGATCCAGATGATGGTACAGAGTGTACCTTCAGCAAGTTTGCAGATGACAGAAAACTGGGAAGAGTGACACAAAACAGAGAGTCGTGCTGCCATCCAGAGGGACCTTGAAAGGCTGGAGAAATGGGCTGACAGGAACTTAAGGAAGTTCAGCAAGGGGAAGTGCAAACTCCTGCACCTGGAGAAGAACAGCCCCATGCACCAATATATGCAGGTGGCCACCCAGCTGGAAAGCGGTGTGGCAGAAAAGGAGCTTGTGCCCTTGCAGCAAAAGCAGCAAACAGTATCCTGGGCTGCATTAGGCAAAGCATTGCCAGCAGGTCGAGGGAGGTGATCCTTCCCCTCTACTCAGTGCTGGTGAGGCCGCACCTGGAGTACTGGGTCCAGTTATGGGCTCCTTAGTACAAGAGAGACATGGACAGACTGGAGAGACTCCAGTGAAGGGCGATGAAGATGACCAAGGGACTGGAGCATCTCTCCTGTGAGGAAAGGCTGGGAGAGCTGGGACTGTTCAGCCTAGAGAAGAGAAGGCTCGGGGGGATCTCATCAATGTATAGAAATACCTGAATGAAGGGTGCACAGAGGACAGAGCCAGGCTCTGCTCAGTGGTACCCAGTGGCAGGCCCAGAGGCAATGGGCACAAACTGACAGACAGGAGGTTCCCTCTGAACATCAGGAAACACTTTTTCACTGTGAGAGTGACCAAGCACTGGCACAGGTTGCCCAGAGAGACTGTGGAGTGCTCCACCTTGGAGATATTCAAAAGCTGTCTGGGAAACCAGCTCTAGGTGGCCCTGCTTGAGCAGGGGGGTTGGACCAGATGCCCTCCAGAGCTTCCTTCCAACATCAGCCATTCTATGATTCTGTGGCCAACTCCTGTGTACCCTGCCCTCCCTCTCTTCCTGCAATTGCATGCACCTCCTCCACTTTGGGCTCTTTATGTTTCATGTGTGCCTCACTTGCACCACCAACACAAGCACAACCTGACCACTGAGCAGGTGCAACTCACTGGCTTGGCCAAGTGGGGCCGGACTCCTTTGTCATCATATGCCAGCTAAGTCTGATGACCTGCTGTCCCACCAGGGAGGTGTACCTGGCACAGCACTGCTTTATTTCTGTATATCCTGCAGCTCAGGATCAATTTCTTCCATGTTGCAGGCAGCTCCACACAGCCCGAGGAAAATCTGCCCCCTTGGTTAGTACGCTATGCTTGGCTCCTCAGCCAACGTTTGGGCACACTTGATACACGTTCCTTTATAACAACGACTTGTGAGCCTTTCAGTTCTCACAGCCCGGCTATTAGTTGTATGGTTAATGATATTTGTAACGCTGATCTGATTTGCCATTTTGGAAAACTTCTAGTGAAAGTGAAGGGAAAAGGCATGGCAAAAACAAAGGGGGAGAACATCATTTCAACTCTCAACCAAGGTGAAGCTACCAAAGACAGCAGAAGATCCCCCGTACAGCATGGCTGCTTTGCCCAAGCAGTAGTTGAGGAAGGCTGTATCACTTCCTAGGTTGAGCCAACACTGGACACACTCCAGTCTGCCAGTTTCCCTCTGGTATGGGGGCTTTCATATGTGTCCAAAGGTGAAATCCCACAGCTGTCAGCATGGTTTGAGACAAACACAAGGTGATAAATCAGACAATCATGTGGCAGGTCCTGTTGTACCCTGTATCCTCCATTTCTCGGCCTATGGCTCCTGCAGAGCACTGTACAGCAGAGCACCGTATACCCCCACAGACTCCTCTCACACCCAATATCTACTCTGTCCTATAGATCCTCTGCAGTACATGGAGAAGAATGGTAGAGAAGAGCTAACACTGAAGAAAGGCCAGGCCATTTTCTAGCAGCTTGTAAAGCACAATGGTAGCAAGACCCATCCGGCGGTGTATGAGAGTCCGATGCTAGAGAGGTGCTGTCACCTCCTGCCACCACAGTGCACAGCGCTGCCACAGTCCTGCTTAAACACTGGTGCACTTTTCAGCAGCTGCCTCAGAAGAGGGGCAAGCTGAAAGGGTCAGGGGTATTGAATTGACCTGTAGGTGACATCTACCATCAGATCTGGTTGAGGAATATTTCTGTTCCAGTGGAAAGCTCCAGGTGTCTGAAGGAGGAGGGGGCTGCCCTCCACCTAGACCAGCTCCTGCAGCCCCTTCACTGCTCTGCTCTACAGATGCTCATGTCAGCACTAGGGAAAAAGGGGCCAGAGGCTGAAACCCCTGCGGGGACCGCTCTTCTCTGCCATGGCACAGACTCGGGCACACGTCAAACAACAGCGCAGGAGAACCGTCCCCCCCTCCTCAATGCTGCTGCCCCCCACCCCCCATGGCTCCAGTGGTAGAGCGCATGTGGGCCCGCAACTGCGTCTCAGCAGACCTGACTGCACAACTGGGGCTTATGCAGCTAATATAGACATATTTTTAAGTAATCCCACTTCATTAGCTACTTTTCCAGGGCCTCAGCATATAATGAGTGAAATCCATTAGTCATCTGACAGTTCCAGTTATTCTGCACGTCAGGTCCTATCTCTTCATTTATATATCCAGACTGTTACGGCAGGCTGGTGTGCTAGTTGTACCCCTCCACCTACTCAGTGCTAATATAAGAGTTGTTATTTTTGGCTCACAGTGATGATATGCATAAAAAGTTCAGTTTCCTCAAAAAAAATTTGAAAAGAAAGCATAATGCAGGACTGAACAAAAACTCCCCTTGCTAAACACTGTTTGCCCCACATCAGTAAACTGTGTTTTCAGGTAATTTAGCAGAAGTAAAGCATGCTCCTCTGAAGATTCTATCTGAGTTTATGAATGATTGAGTTGCAAAAAACATAGTCGGTTTTGAGACAACTGGTAGATGGGGCATACAGCAGCAGCTCGCTCAGAAAAAACAACTTGGCAATTCACAATGAACAGGGTATAACTTATTGCAAGGATGGTAATTCCATGACTGAAAACATGAAATAGCATTTGCTTAACAATAAAATTGTATGGATGAGGAAAACTCAAAAGCAAAGTTCTCTCTCTACTTCAGCTATTCCCTGTCCATTTGTAAAATTACTTATCTGTAAACAAAGCATTTTTCTCTTTGTAATGCATGTTTTGGTATTTCTCCTCTACATGAAAGAATGCTCTTGCTCCTGAGCAGTACACTCATGTACCTGGGAGACAGGAATGGCAGAGGACATTTCAAGTTGAGAAATTGAAAAAAGGGTTAAAAAAAATCAGGGAAATTGTTCTTTGAAAAATAGTCATTGCCTGTTACCAGTTTGTCCTTTGAAGGATGTGCTGCTACATGTGTGTAAGCTGACATTTTATGTCCTGCACACTGTTAGCAGAAGTATTGCTCACACCAAAGTCCTAACCAGGCCATCAAAGTCAGATTGAATTAGGACTTGTTCTGTACCAGTGAACTTCATGCCTTCTACTTATTTTCCCCTCAGTTTTACCCGTAGCTTAAATAAGATGTTCACCACAACCCAGAAGCTGTTGTCTCCTTTTTCCTTTGAAAACAGGAACAATAACGTAATAATGGGGGTTCCTTTCTGGCTTTTAAGTAAAAGTAACTCAGGCTGGTTCCAAGACCCTGAACTCCAGAAAGTAACAGAAAGTAACTATCCCTGCTCAGTATCCCTTTTAGTAGGGACAGTCTGCTTCCATGAGTGCAAAATATCCAATACCCCTTATAGTCCCTTGAAGATGCTCTTGAAGGCCTTTGCACGCTTCAAAAATTATAATAATGCCTTCGCTGTTTTTTTCAGCTGCTATTTGTCTGAATAATTTTCAGGCTGCAGCAAGGCTAATAGTAGGATTGCATCCTCACACATGTAGGATTATGTAAAAGAGGAGATGCATTTGATGAATTACTGTCCACCTTAGCCTCTCTTTTGAACAATGCTGTTATCTGTGTTCACTGCTGGTTGCAAGTGAAGGGATATGTAAAATCACAGAGTACTTTGGATAATGGCGAAGTCTGAGCTTTCCTGTGGTATGATTGCTCATGTCAAAAGGACAAGTACGGGGAAGGCAATATTCCTTGCTTCCAATCCCCGTTTTGTTGTCAGTTTATGGTATTAAAGGGTTTCTTTCAATGTCATTGCTAATTTATGGCTAAAGAATGCATTACTGGAAAGCCTATAGGAGGAGGGGAAAAAAAAGGACCATCATTGAAAATATTTGTCTCCTGTTGGATTAGCTTAACCCACACATGTAAATCTAAGCAAAATCTGTGTTATTGCATTAGCCTTTTTCTGCTGGAAACCTGGCCTCAGCCCTGATGTAGGTCACAGACAGAAAATCATTTACTGTCCTTAACTAAATCTGAAAGGGGACATTTGCCCTTGAGACTGCCTCACTAAAACCCCAGCAGGCTATGGTCTGGCTTTCGCCTTTGTGAAAGGAACCACAAGGAACCCACAAAGGTCGACAGAGGAGAGGACAGGGGTGGCACACTTTGTGGCAGCATTTTCCTCTTCTACCCTTCCATCTGCAAACACACTAACACAGAGGTGTGGGGGAATAAACCAGCAAGAGACTTGTGTCTTGAGTGCAAGTGACAATTTCATAGGGAGCACCAGCACTCTCTCAAACATCAAGGATGCATTTGAAGAGGATAGAAATAACCAAAATTTTGAAAGCTAGATGTGAGGGGAGAGCCTACATGAAAGATACTCCTTAGAAATGGCAGAGCAAGAAAGCCAGCCTACCAGATAGACAGCAGGCTTTGCCATCAGGCTAAGAGCACAGACTTCTGTGGCACCTCTAGGCAGGTTAACCAATCTCACTTCTTCTCTCGGGATGCAGCTTGATACTACATGTAAACCACCCTTAACAGCCAATGACCATGTGAAGGGGCAGTGTTGGTCCTGCTCCCTCACTACTTGCCTTGCCCAATCTGAACCCTGTGGTGAGCAAGCTCAGCCACTCAAAAATTGACTCTTCAATAGCAAGACATCAGCTTTCTATTGGTCTAGGTCCCTGAGCAGGCTGGAGGGATGGACAGCTACCAGCAAAAAGGAAAGGATAGCAGATAGCTATTACACTGGTTTAGCTACCACGTGAAGAGTACAGCTAGCACCATGAATGGTGGTGCCAGTGCAGCAGTGGTGGAGGTAGGACTGGGTGTGGAAAGTAGAGATGAGCCAGAAGACAGCCGAGGCACTACTGCCATTGAGAAAAGCATAGCCTAAGCCGACAAATCAGGTGTTTGCAGAGACAGGCGGTTTGGTTTGGTGTTGGGTTGTTGTTGGGTTTTTTCACTAGATCCGTTGATGCTGTTGAGAAACAGCAGCTTTCGGGCACACAAGCCCTTCCTCACTTCTGAAACAGAAACAGCAATCTTCATGTTGAGAACAGATTGAGATTAATTGAATGGGTTTAATTATGTTAATCAGCTAGACAATTTGAGAACAAGTTTAGTTGGTACTTGTGAAGTGCTCATAAGGGAGAGGTGGTAGGAGAGGTAGGTAATGCTGCTTGTGGGATACAGAATTGCTAGTAGGAGGAAAGCTCTTTAATCATAGAATCATAGAATATCCTGAGTTGGAAGGGACCCATAAGGATCATCGAGTCCAACTCCTGGCTCCACACAGGACCAACTGAATCAGAGCATATGACTGAGAGCATTATCCAGACGCTTCTTGAACTCAGTCAAGCTCAGTGCTGTGACCACTTCCCTGGGGAGCCTGTTCCAGTGCCCGACCACCCTCTCGGTGAAGAACCTTCTCCTGATATCCAACCTAAACCTCCCCCGTCACAGCTTCATTCCGTTCCCTCAGGTTCTGTCACTGGTCACCAGAGGGAGGACATCAGCGCCTGCCCCTTCACTCCCCCTCGTGAGGAAGCTGTAGGCCGCAATGAGGTCTCCCCTCAGTCTCCTCTTCTCTAGGCTGAACAAACCAAGGGACTTCAGCCTCTCCTCATACGTCTTCCCCTCTAAACCCTTCACCATCTTTGTTGCCCTCCTTTGAACAGTCTCCAATAGTTTGATGTCCTTTTTGTACTGCACGCAGTACTCGAGTGAGGCCACACCAGTGCAGTGTGGAGTGGGACAATCACTTCCCTAGACTGGCTAGCAATGTATCTTAAAAGTTAGTATCTTCTTTATAGCTGAGATGTCTTTTTAGCCAGTAGGTTAATTTATTCCAGATTCACCTTTTGAAAGTGTTTTGAAGTTCCTCTGAACACCTGTTTTATGCAAAATGCCCCCCTTCCCTATTTTAAATTTGGGGCACCTTTCTCTGTGAGCTGTTTGTAGGAGTTAATTCTGGTGACTAGTGGTTGCCTGGTTCCCCCATGTTATTTCTTGAAGGGCAGTGGTGCACTGAGTGGTGTGGACAACCTTCTGGTGCGTGCATGTGTGTGCTGCACCCCTGACTGCTTTGGTGGCTGGGGACATGCAATGGCAAGTTTTGCAGCCAGTGCTGCGCAGCAATCCCCCTTACAGGGAGGCCTAGGGAAGAGCGCGGCTGAGTAATTCAGTAGAGACGCTGATGTTCTGCAGAGATGATGTCTAAGAAATACCTGTCTGAGTAATAAGAATGGATTTTAAGAAGTCATTTTATCTTGAAAATAGTATTACTCAGCTTGTAAGTATGTGGGCTCCTACAGACGTAACCTTCAGTCTTCTGACGGCTTGCTCTGTAGCATCATCTGGTGGTTGCAGCAGGGAAAAAAATTACCCCTCCGGCACCTCTCATTTGTGTATCCTCCATTACCATAGTACCTCATAACCTCGCTGCCTCTTTTTCTTCTCCTCACGACTCCTTCTTCTCCTCTAGGTAAGTTATTCCTCCTACAGTGGCTGGAATGACAAGAAAAACTGGAGGAGTACTTGGTTCAAGTGACTGAAAGACTGCTGGTCCCACAACTGGCACTGTGTCAAACTTGCTCCTCAGCAGAAGGTCAGCAGGGGCCAGTGTATCACTGAACCCCTTTGGAGAGTTGCGTGGGATTTACACAGCCCACAAGTTTCACACAGTCCTCAGTGCAGGCTTGCAGCTCCCACACTAGCTGAGTGTGGTGGGGAGCAAGCAAGCAGCAACCAACCACACAGAGATGGACACTGCCCATCAGCGCCTTAGTCAGGCACAAACCCCTGGGGGAGAAAGGGCACAGCTTTAAGCTCCCTCTAGAGCACGGGGAGATGGGGACCAAGATGCGACCCAGGGGCCGTGTTGCCATCAGACGGCTTTCTCACAGTAGTGAGCACCACCATGCTTGCATCATCTGGTGAACTTGGATAACCATGGGGATGCGGTGGTCCTGGCTTTGGCACCGGCCAGTGTGAGCTTGCTCTGCTACCTGCTCAGAGGGCGTGTTGCGCTGACGTCTGGGCTGCTGCATGCCTGGCCTCGTTACCTTTCCCGGGTGGCATCAGGAGAAGATGGGCAGCCTTGGCTGTGTGGAAAGATGATTTCAGCCTGTGTGGTCCCCAGCCCGTGTGCCACAGCACCTGCGGAGAGCGTTCAGCATGGCTCTTTGTAACTTGTCTTCCTGGTTGCTAAAGCCGAATCTAAGCAGCATGGAGATCTGCAGGAACACACTCCCAGAGCAAGTCTGATGGATGTAGCTTTGGAGTCCATTGGACTTGCCTGCTGGCTTGTCTCCTGAAAGGGCTACCTGAGGAAACATGCTTGTAGCCTCCAGAATGACAGGGGAAAGGGGCAGGCGAACCAGCTGCTCGAGGGTGAGCAGACTGCAGCAAGCCTCACTCAAACCTCCAAGCCTTCTGTCCCCAGCGATGTTGAATCAATTTGCCTTTTTGAGGCAAACTTATAGCACAAGCCTATTTATGGAGAATTAATCATACTGTGTAAGGACTGTGAGACGCAGAGAAGCACAAAGCTGCTTATGAAAGGACGGGGAGAGAGTACCCCTGCCCTCCTGTCTAAATCATTAGCCTGGAGCTTTTCTTCTTCAAATATTAATGTTTTCCTGATTACCTGCTCCTTATGAAAAGGTGATTGTGCCTGTGGACTCTCTGAATAATTCATTTAAAATATTAAAGCCAGAGAGAAGTGAACTTTTACTTAACAGTGGGTTAGAGCATGGCCTGCCCATGCCATCCATGCTCCGGTGGAGGAAAGCAATGGGAAGCATTCCCTGTGTCCTAGTCCTTTGGAGATGGCAGTACGGAGAGCAAAAGCAGTGGTCAGAGCTGCTATGGGCCATCTTCTCCCACAAGCGTGTAGGTGTGGAGCGGGGAAGGAAGGAATTGGGGGGGAGTGGGGGGCAGGGGGAGATAGCTCAATGAGCTTTCCTTCAATTTATCTAATTTTTTAAGCCATTCTTAGCATCATTGCTTCTGTAGTTAGTCACTGATGGAGTCACTACCTGTCCTCAAAATAAACAAATTAAGCAGACAGTGCAAACCTGTGTCATTCTTACTCCTGCTATCCGTGGTGCCACAAGCAACCCAGGTGTAATCCTCCTCCTGTTTTTTCATGGCACTTCCCAAGGTCAACCAAGAACCTGGATTCACTTACTGCCATTTAAGACACAGCTTAACAAATGGTTTGGCAGATCAGCAACAGCAAGCTTTGGGCAGTTGGCTCAGGCATTTGTACCTTTGGAAGGACATGGTCTTGAAAGGGATTTGAGGTACGGTTAAGATGTGCCAGAAGGTGAAGGATGAGGTGACAGAAGAGACAACTCCTTGCACATATGTCTCACCTAAATTGGTGACTCTTGACCACTGTGAGAAAGCACCAAGTTGGTTCTCTGTTGCTAACTCAGCTTTGAACACATGCTGGCAGGAGGAAAGAAGAGATTGCGGTTTACTGGGGCTTGGAAGAGGACTGCCACTCTGACCCTGGGGCAGAGGCTTTGACTCACATCATGTCTCAGTGGTAGGAGAGCCCACCACAACTGCTGCATGGGTGGCTGCAGACCTTGAAGGAAGGAAGGTCCAATGTCTTCACTGTCACCTCCGGCTATGCTTGCGCTGCTGGATGGAAGAAGAGCAAGGACCAATTCCTAGCTTAGCAGCTAACCAGCACATCTCCTGTGCACGGTTATGGGCTGGCCTGCTCTCTTGGCAGACATACCTTGGAGGGGCTGATTGAAATGATCTAAAACATTGACCCAATAATGACTCAGTGCAGATAATCAGGAATCCAGTGCTCAAATTTACTCCCTGGTCCTCCTGCACTCACCAAGTGTAGAGATACCTTCCATCTTCTTGAGGCACTAGGGAGACAAGTGCTACCCTGCACGGACTCTCAGAAGCCAGAATATGTGCTGTACAACTTGGGGTAAAAGGCAGAAAGCAGGTGAAACCAGACTCTGAGTTGGCTTCTCTGGAGGTGCATCCTCCAGGACAGTTTTAAACAACCCTGTGACTTTTGTGAATTCTGGCTTTTTTCGAGTTTTTTGCCTGGACTCTAAAGCTCTGAGATGCTTTGATGACATGCAATTTGCCACTGCAGTCTTGCGCAGCTCAGGAGTCCCGAACTGGTTGGGCTGAGAGCATACCCATTCATCTTGCCCTCACCTGCTGTGATGGATGTTAGATCCCACCTCAGAGGGGACCGGAGGGTGTTGGTGTTGCTGAATGCTTGCGCCTATTGATTTGTGTTTATTAGTTCCATTATTTCTATTTACACAAGCACTTTTGCTGTCCTCCCATAACTCAACTCTGTCAGGCTAATGCAGGTAATAAGTCACTCCACTCTCTGATTCCAGCAAACGGCCCCTCCACAATGGGCATTTGTTTTCTGCCTACACGGACAAACTACTGCCCGTATCTGTGCTGGAAGTGGAGGGAACAAAATGGCTCTGTGCCAAGCATAGGACACCTGACCAGCCATAAGCACTGCTCTCACAGGGTTTGGCTGAGCCAGGGGAGAGAGGGAGGCAAAAACCTTGGAGGCGCCTCGTGGAATTCGGCCCTGGCAATGTTAAGTGGGCACCAGTACTGCCCCTGCGGCCTTTCAGTACTAAATCCTGTTACGGGATTAGTTCATCTGTGGCCTCGGCATTTTGCTTTCATTTTTGAAGCGGGGTGAATTGCTCAGTGGTCTGTATAATCAGGAAATGGTATGTTGGAGGAGCCATGTGTTGCCTAAATTGGTATTCCCATCTCACGCAAACAAGGGGGCTTCTGTTACGTGGGGATGCTACATTCCCCACTTCTCTCTGTCCTGGCGAGGTCTTACATGTTGCCAAAGGGCAAGAGATCTCATCCTGCCATTTTTACTGAAGCTGTTGACATTACATGACTATTGCAGTATTAGAAAACTCACAAAAAGCCGTTCACTTTAAAATGCTTTTTCCCCAGGCAGACTGTGTGAACACGACAGACTGGTTCTGCAATTGATGGGGTTTTTCCTCCACAAGCAAGTCCTTATACCCCCTGTTTTTATTAAAGTCTGATGTAAGATGCCACTTAAAGATCTCCTCTGTGTTAGCAGAGGAATTAGAGCAATCATTTGTATGAACGTGAAGGCTTTCTGATCTCTTTTCAGACTGCTTGTTTTCAACCCTTGTGAGACAGATTGTCTCTTCCAGAAAACTATCAGCTATCCTCCCCAGGACTGTGGGATAAGGAAGGAGATTTTTTCCCCCATAGTTTATATTGTCACACAGTCAAAGATTCCTCAAAGTTCCCAAATTACAAACCTAATTTTAAAAGGGCAAATTTATTTCTGTTGAGCTGATAAGCCCACATCATTTCTTTCCTTTGCTTCCTTAGACCCCTCACCCACAAATCTTAACGTTATCAAGCATATCCAACAGACCATTAGGTCTTAGCCAAGTCCTGCTTTTGCTGGATGGTCTGAAGCTGGTATCTGTATGAAATGGGATTAGACATGAAGCATGGTTTCTGATTAAAGGGATATACTGGGAGGAGGGCACTAAGGAGCCTAACCAAAGAATTCTTGTTTAATGGAGCAAGGACGTCTTCTCAAAACGGTCCTTTTAGGTCTTATTTTAATTGAAATGGAGTGATCTATGCACCAACAGAGAATTAAGCATGACTTATAAAACCTTGCCTGGCTCAGCTGGACTTCGGTTTCTCATAGTCGCTAGATGTGAATGCCTGGTAGATAGGTGCAGGGCTTCCCCACAGAGGACTTTGTCCCAGGGCCTGATGCCAGCAACTTGCACAGCGGTGGTTCAACTGAGCAGGGCCTGCCTGAAGCCAAGACTGCTAAAAATTGAGCGCCCAAAAATGGGATGAGATGGGCTGCAGAAGATCAGTGGCCATGTCAGGAAAGCTGATGGTTAGCCTGCTGGTTTATAAGGTGTAGAGGGAATTTCTTCTCTTGCCTCTGGGTTTCCTAAAGAAGGATGAAGATGCTAATATTTACATGAGAGAGGGCAGGGGCAGTCGTGTGTATGTATAAAATAACCAACGTGCCTGGTTGTCTTACTTATTTTTCTAGCTACTACAAATTTTCCAGTATTTTAGCAAATGAAGAGTAGGAGTACTGTGGAAGGTGGAGTCTGTCAAACGAAACCTGGACCACTAATGCCATCCAGTGGCTGGTACACACTGACACACTTGCCATCACCAATAAACCCTGAATTGACAGGAACAACCATTAAATTCCTCCTCCCACGCTGTTTACAATCATCCACATAGTGGGTTTTTTGCAGTCGGTCCCATCAGAGCCCAGGCTTATACTGAAAAAATGTAAGAAACCACACATATGTTGTATCTAGCTTGTTTTAAGCACGTTTTTCCTTTCCCACCATTGTTTTCTTTAGAAAGTATCATCTAGAGCTTTGTCTCTGTGAAGAAATCTCCATAAATGTTGTACATGCCACTGACTTTGTATCTGATCTTTCTTCATGCACCTGATGCAATAAGCTGTCCTGCCCTTTTACAGCAAGTACCTTCAGCCAAGAGCCATGGGGGATATGTATTAAAGTGAATTTGGGGTACAGAGCAAAACCAACTTTATTTGTTTCTGCGATGGTGTGTAACACAATCACATACTGTAGTCCCTACATAGTTCATGTAGCCCCTATAAAGCAGCTGGGCACAACAGGAACTCTCAGTGTCGGCAGGCTGGAGGCAAGGAGAAAGCTGTAGTTGGTGATGGTTTGTACTAGTGAGATTAGCCTGGCACCTACTGCTACATCCTCCAAAAACCCAACTAGCTAACCGCCACCACAGCCAAATCACAACTATCTGCATCCTGCTCTGGTCTGCTCCTCTCCCATGTCTGCTGAGATAGAGCAGGCAGAGCCGCAGGAGCACAAAACCTTGGCCAGGACATGTTTGTGCATTCACTCAAGCATTCGTGTGGGGGACTTGCAGCGTGCTCCCAGCAAAGCCCTAGAGGGGACACCATCCCCTGCTTTCAGAGTGAGAGAAGAAAGCAGAAAGGTGGTCCGGACTGGGGAGTTCTCCTGCTTTCAGATAGAAAACATTTCATCTTTTTTCACGCCCCACAGGGATGAGGAGTCCCGGTCCAGGCTGCCTGGACAGAGAGGCTGCTGCCTGCTCTCATGGGCATGGCAGAAGAGTTTTGTTGCTGAGGTGAAAGCAATGAGAAAACTCTGTAAAGAAGCAGGGTGGTGGCTTAAAAGAGAGAGGAGCTGAGGGTTCCACAGTCAAACCAAAGCAGAGATGGTATCTGGGGAAAAAAGGGGCATGATTCATGGACCAGCACAGAGGTGACCCTTCTGTGATGGGAGCTCTTGTTGGCTGAGGCTGTGCTCTACACATGGACCTGAACAGGTAGGCTAAAGGCTCTCCCGCTATCCCCAGGCATACAGCAGGTCCTGGGCATCCAAATAACGTCTCCTGTGCTGGCAACAAACCATCTCAGAGGTACCACCCGCAGACCCGCAGCCAGGCACAACTGGGATATACAACCTGAAAACACTGCAGAGGTGCTATCTCCACCAGTGAGAGCAGTCGTAACCAAGATTACGACAGGGGTGTTGATCAGACACACGAGGGCATTGTGCACATAGGTGATGCAGCTGGTGTGGTTGTGCACAAATTGCCTCTGTTGCAAGTTCCCACAGCGTAGCGGAGCAAACCCACCACGGGGGCAGTAATTGCTCCTCCCACAGATGGCAGGGTGAAGACAAGTGTCCCCACAGTGACCCAGGAATAGCTGCTGCAATTGCTGCTTCTCCAGAATATAGTCACGATGCTCAGGATGTCACAAAAAGCCAACAGCTCCAGGGGAAACGAGGCAGCAGATGGCTTTGCACACTTCCTGATGGTAGTCGCTTCAAGGTACTCACCAGCTCCGAGCTGCCGTAACCCCGGTGCGGGGGTGCCTGGCACTGCCAGAAGGCAGGGCTGCCAGAGGGCAGTGCCCACTCATTGCTGTAATGAGAGAGGGGCCCAAAGTGAATGAAAACTGCACATCAGAGCTGGTGACGTGGAAGTGGCCTTCCATGTCCTGAAGCAAATGGCGTCCTGTTGATCATTACACCTCTGCAGGACAGCGTGTTCCTACAAGGAGCACCTCTGGTGCGTGCCGCTGGTACTCACTGGTGGCAGCTGGGACTCTCTGTAAAAAAGGCATGAGAATTACTTTGTGGAGGCCGGCCAGCCTGGTTGTTCACCAGAGGGGTGCCAACTGAGGCTGCAATGAAGACTCACAGTGGTGATCTGGGTCTGGAGTGGCATCTGGCACTCTGCGGCGGGGGCTGCATTGCACCTGCCTGTGCCGAGCAGCTCCTTCAGCTGGCCCTGAGCAAAGGTTGCCGCTGTCCCTCAGACCTCCCAGCATAATTGCACGTGGAGTTGCTCCTTAACCAAGTTATGTCAAAGTAATCCCAGCTAGAAAATCCCTGCTATTAAAAGTGTGCAAATTAGCTTGGATCATACTGACAGGACCAGATTAGGGAATAACTACACATGAAGTCAGGAAGCAGTGCTGCTCTCCAGCAGCTGGGTGCCGAAACGTCTTCCTCCACAGTCGCGGACGGACCGGCATAGTGGAGCAGTTTGCAGACATGGGACGCGGTGGGCTGCCTGCCAGGGACCATCAGAAGGTTTGAATCAGTCCGATTCTGGAAAGGTACGGGGACTGTCCCGCCAGGCCCACATGCTCACTCAGAGTCCCCATCGCCAACAAGCTGGGGAGCGAGCCGACAGGGCTGGATGCAGTTCGATGCAGACGCTGGCTTCGGTGGGTGCCACAGCCTGTTCCAGAGCAGCCACAAAGCTTGGCCCTGGGGGAGACCTAGAGGCTGGCTTTTAAAAGTCTCTTGACACTTACAAATGAATGTGGAAGAGGACTTTTTCTTCTGTCCATCAAAACCAAGAGTCACAGTGCCCAAGTCCTGACTAGAAAGTTGTGCATCTGCTCTGGCCACTTTTTGTGAAGGCATTCCAGATCACACAAACCAGAGGGATGACGGTTCCCGGCATGTGCACTGGGTGCAAAGTCTGCACGCTTGCTCCCGCGGTGCACTTTGGCAAGGCTGGAGATGTCTGCTGACCTACGGAACAAAATTCCTAACAGATGTAAAATGGTTGCATAAATATTAATTACGTAGTACTGTGGAAATTGTATTGCAATACCTGGCTAATGCATTTTGTAGCTGCATTCCCACTTATTAATTGTTTGTATTAAAACAGCACCCAGAAGCCTTGTTTCACTGACAGCTGTACAGAACAAAGCTGAGTTCTGCTTCTTCCTCATGGAAGAACTCGGCCGCTCCCCAACCACCCTGTGTCCTGAGAGAAGAAATCACGTGGTTAAAAATAAAAATAAAACCACATCTTTGTTATTCTGGAGAACTGCCTAGATGTATTCTGTTTGACAGCCTTGATTTCCTACTGCAGAAATGTCATAGTTTACCCTGTTGTATCATTTAGGTATTTTCTAATTGCATATTAATTAGCATTTTCACTGTGGTTTTGTACTGAATCAAATGATTGCATCTCTAGGATTACACAACACAGCTCAATTAAGCAAAAAAACCCAATCAACCACAACAAAACAAACCCTCCTTCTTTGGTGTACGGACACCTGCTGTGCTACTAAAATGTAAATATGGTAAATATTCAAGAGAGAGCGCAACACAGTTTGCATCAGGGAGGGCTGAAAAGTATATCTGTATGAAACTGCACGGGAAGTTACCTCTGGCATATGCTTATATTGGTTGGGATTTTTAAAGCAACTTATATATCAAGTGACATGAAGAGTTTAGTTACAATGATAAGGACTTTTACAAAGAAAAACCTAGCTAAGAATCTAAAAAGTTTTCTTTTTCTACGTTGTGAATTAAATCCTTAGGTCATTACATATAGCATATATATAATGTATGAAAAGTTGCAGGCTTTCTTTGGACTTTATTGATTTCTATCCTAGTTGATATTTTAAACATATTTTCCTAATATATATTTATACACACACACAAATGTTTTGGTTGCACTCATTTAGGTGCCTGGAGCCTTTCAGTAGACAAAATAACATTCCTGAATGCATAAACATTTTGACAGTCTCTAATTTAAAAAAATCTTCTGTTGGATGAACTTTCCGGACAATGTTCTGTCTTTGACCAGTCTCAAAGGTAATATTTTTCAATTTTTCATGACACTTTAATCCCCAATAACCTGACAAGTGCTTTGCTCTCTAGTCCCGGTTCTGCTTCCCCACAGAAGCAGCCTTGCCAGACACCACCGAGTGCATTCAAACATGCGTGCACTCGTTTTCTTCCTGACAGTGCGAAAGCCTGATAAGCTCAAGCACCTCCTGCTCTGCTGCTCCTGGGCTTGGCATGGGGCCAGCCAAGAGCATGGCGTGACGCCAGGGAGCTCTGCTTGGCACAGCCTGGAGAGATGTCTGTTTGCCAGAAACGGGGTGAAGGACTCCCAGGAAGGACTTTGGTCTGCCTTACATTGGCTGTGCCGATAGCCCTGTGCTCCCCTGAGAGCAGAAACCCAAA
This sequence comes from Grus americana, assembly GCF_028858705.1. Classification (NCBI taxonomy): domain Eukaryota; kingdom Metazoa; phylum Chordata; class Aves; order Gruiformes; family Gruidae; genus Grus; species Grus americana. The sequence continues at coordinate 116,233,141 of NC_072852.1, forward strand.
TCCTCTAGGCCTGATTTCTGTTCCGGTGAATCCAGCTGCAGCACACAAACCTGGGGCTTGCCCACAGCCTTCTGCCACACTCCCCCAGAAGCGGCAGGAGGTGGGTGCTGCGGGGCGCTGCTGCAGCCGGAGGAGAGGTGCTCACTGCCTTGGTGGGGTGTACACCAGGGCAGCCGCTTTCTGTGGCTGCTGGCTGTGGCTCTGCTTCTCTGCCTGTAATCCAAGTGGGCAAATAAACTGCTCAGAGGAGGGGAGTGTATGCACTGAGGCTGATGGAGCAATGCTAGTTTAAAATAGGCACTTGCAGGAGAATAGGGCCTCAATTTATGGTTTTCAATACCTTAACCAAAATATTCTTTTGAATTTTTTATAAACTATTCAAGTCCAGTAAAAAAAAAAATCTAGTTAATAGTTTAAAAGCCATTTTAAACTTCAGCTATGTTTCCCCACAACTCCGTTTGATTGCAGTCATCACTTTCTGCTATAGCATCAGCTCCCATATAGACCTCAGCAAATTACTTTTTCTGCAAACACTGGAAAATCCCCAGAATACATGTGTGCATCCATCCCATCCTGCGTATTACAATCCTGCCAGTCACTGTTTGCTGCTTTGTGCTCCCAGTTTCAGCCTGTCAGGAAACTCTCCCAAGGGGAGCTGAGCACATGGGAGCTCTGGCCCACGAGCTCTGTGCGAGGTGCTGCAGGACCAGCCATGCTTGGCAGGAACTCCTCCTTTTCTCATGATTTTTTTTTAGCCAAAGGTCACACAGCCTTTTGAGCAGAAGCGAAGGTCTGCGGTTTCTCTCATAAGCTACTTCTGCTGTTTCAGGGAGACAGAGGTAAACAATATCATAGCCTTACTAATATAATTAAAAAATTGCCAGTGTTTTAGCACAGCACTGGCAGCTGCTAGGAACCCAGTCTGAAATCCCCCCAGCAGTGGGCACTGGCAGGAGCACCCTCTCCTGCGACTGCTGCTGTCCCACACAGGCACCTAATGCCCAGTTCCTTCAGAGCGTGCCTGTACAGGAGTGCCTGGGTGAGAAGGGATGTTGACCATCAGTTTTGTACTGCTTTCACAGACCTCCCACTGCCAACTTCCATATGTGGTTCAGCAGGGGATCTGTATGATACATTGAATTCACTAGAAATACAAACTGGAATAACATGCACAGGCTTTGGTACTGCATGAAATACTTAAAGTCCAGCCCTTGGTGAATGTTAACAAGCAAAAAAAATCACCCAACAATCAACGGACAGACCTTGAATAGCACCGGTGCCCTAGAAGGTCTGTAGTAACTTGCTGCTGCAAGCCCCATGCTGGGTACAAAGGTTTTCATCAACATTTACACAACCTCTCCTTTGAGTCTCATGTTTCAAGTTTACTCAGCTTGTCAAGCAATGGAGGATGAGGGACTTGCAGCAGACATATTAGCTCAGTTCAGCTGTTAGAAGTGAATGTTATTTTTAATCTTCTATGTTCCATGTAAAGGCTTTCCAGCTGACACTAAGTTAATTACATGAATACTTCGGTTATCAGCACCACTACCCCTTAATTGGAACAGCAGGCTTTCCACTAGGGAGCCACCGTCACAAAGTTTCTAGTGAAATAATGCTTAGTAATTTCCACAGCACTTTTCATCTTCAAAATGCTATGCAGACATAAACTCAGTTAATTACCTCTCCCAGAACCCCTTAGAGGTGTCTTTACCCACGTGTAATCAAATGGGAAGACTTTAAAAACACACGATGTCTTGCCTAGGACAACACAAAGGCTGAGGGTTCGATTTGGTTCCTCAGCATACGTACCTAGTGCTCTCTGAGATGCTGTAGAGTGGCTTCAGGGATGCACACAGGGCTGGCAGGTGGGGAACAGCAGCTCCAGGACCCCTTCTGTAGCAGCTAGAGGCCAGAGGAGGTAGTCTGGAGTATCTCGGATGGTGCTAGGCACCAATGAGTAGACAGCTGAGTCCGTTGACAGAGCAAGCATTAGACAGTAGGAGATTCCAGCCATCTAGACTGTAGAATCCCAAAGGAAAAAACCAAATCAACCCATAAGCTTCTTCCAGACCCTTCATACTACAGAATAATAATCCACATGTGGTGCAGCACTCTCCTTACTGAGCAAGCCTGAACAAACACACATATATTGTGTTCTCTGTGCATTAGGTGACTCTCAAATGAAGCAGGTCTTCTACGGTGCCACAGCACAAGGTCACACTAACATTGGGAATGCAGCTTCCACCTTTCCACAGAGAAGATCTAGATGACAAGACCATGCAACCCGTCCATTACAGCACTGGGAAGCCATTGCTCATCACCTTCATGTAACAAGAGTTACCCAGCCGCTGAGCTAAAAAAATGGGTTAAGAACAGCCAACACATCCAAGGACATAACAGGCCCTTACGAAGGGCCATTATTCAAAATTCATGCTGTTTCTGTTTACTTCATAGAATCATAGAATGGTTTGGGTTGGAAGGGACCTTAAAGATCATCTAGTTCCAATCCCCCTGCCATGGGCAGGGACACCCTCCACTAGACCAGGTTGCCCAAAGCCCCATCCGTCTTAAACACTTCCAGCGATGGGGCATCCACAACCTCTCTGGGCAACCTGCTCCAGTACCTCGCCACTCTAACAGTAAAGAATTTCTTTCTAATATCTAATCTAAATCGACCCTCCTTCAGCTTAAACCCATTACCCCTTGTCCTGTCACTACACTCCCTGATAAACAGTCCCTCTCCATCTTTCCTGTAGGCCCCTTCAGGTACTGGAAGGCCGCAATTAGGTCTCCCTGGGGCCTTCTCTTCTCCAGGCTGAACAACCCCAACTCTCTCAGCCTGTCCTCATAGGAGAGGTGCTCCAGCCCTCTGATCAGCTTCGTGGCCCTCCTCTGGACTCGCTCCAACAGCTCCATGTCTCTCCTGTACTGGGGCCCCCAGAGCTGGACGCAGTACTTCGGGTGGGGTCTCATGAGAGCGGAGTAGAGGGGCAGGATCACCTCCCTCGACCTGCTGGTCACACTGCTTTTGATGCAGCCCAGGACATGGTTGGCTTTCTGGGCTGCAAGCGCACACTGCCAGCTCACGTTGAGCTTCTCATCAATCAATACCCCCAAGCCCTTCTCCTCAGGGATGCTTTCAATCCATTCCTACTTTTCTTAATGTAAGAGAATAAACATAAACAATTACATTAATGCAGATTTGTGGACAGTGATCTTGATGAGCGAGCACCTATGCACACAAGCTCAGGTGATCTGGAGTGACATTTACCACTGCAATTTTATTTTCACACTGTGTTTTTCCAGAAGAGTCATCATAAGTAGAAAATATTATATATTTGCACAAGGCACTGGAGGTATGGTTGCCACGGGAACCACAACCTTCAAAATTCCCTAATTTTTTTAATCTGTATAAAATCTTGATCAGAAAGCATGTTAATGTGCTGCATGTGCTTTATGCTTGATATATGCCATATTTTTACAGTACATAAGGGTTTGGGACTTTTTGTTACTTTTGCATATTTTGCTAAGAAGTTGATTAGCTTCCATCTATGTGGATTAGACTTCTGTTAACCTACATCACACAGTAATGTCATTTGTCCTTTAAACTGGCAACCTAGGAAATAACCAAAACTATCTTAAATCCTCATTCTTCAGAGACCCCTGTGTGTCTACCCTTATGTGGTGAGAGCAACCATTTTGATCAACACGGAAAACTGCTTCATTCCTCTGCTACAGCAAATATGCTTTGCAGGCAACTGCAGAACGGGTTGAATAGAGCTGTGTGTCCACTCAGCCCTATGTCTGTCCCTCCCGTATTCCTTTCAATGCTCTGGGTTCCAGATCAGCCCACTTTATCACCAGTTTACCTATAAAGATGCAGCCAGGCCCAAGCCCTAGGCTCCTTCCAAACTGGGATGGCAGAAGCAGGGCATGGGGCAAAGGCGAGATGTCAAACAATAGATGCTGGAGTTGTAAGAGATGCCCTTCCTTCCCATGCCAGCCAGATTCTGTCTTACTGTAGCTCCTGCTATCAAAGTTTGTAATCCCACCTAGCACTTTTTCATCTTTCATTTCTGCTTTGATATTCCAAATGACAAAATATGGTATTGCTATGAAACACCCTGTTCAGCTTCTTTCAGTGTGGGGTTTTTCACCTACTGGTGAAATTTAAGAAAATAAATGAGTTAAAAGGAAGTACGTGGGAGAAAAAGTAGAAACCTTTCCCTGGTTTCTTGCATAAGACATGTGAAAGAGTACACCCGTAAACTAATACTTTTGTATTTCTATTGTATTTGTGAAAGAAAAGAATAATAGAAAACACTCTAAAGGGTGAGGCCATGACCTATATAAGATTACTGATCTCTTTTTGCATGTGCCATACAAACTCTCGTATATGAGTCCTTGAAATTCACATCTCCTTTAGTCTCCTACTGCTAATCTCCTCACCATGGTGTCTCTTAGCACGTCAGCTTTGTCAGCTGCATTCTGCCTAACTTAGGCATCAGGCACCTCGGGGTACATTCCCAGGTAACCTGACATTGATGGCCGATGAAATAAATCTCTGAAATCATTACTTCATATTATTTCACTTCACATATTAAGAAGCCTGACACATCTGGCTCTTATCCACCTGCTTGTCCTGCATTCATGTAGAGGCATGACGAAGAGCAGGTCTTGAAGACTGTGTTGGGTTTGTGTGGCAAGGTTTTGGTAGCAGGGGGGCTACAGGGGGCTTCTGTGAGAAGCTGCTAGAAGCTTCCCCTGTGTCTGACAGAGCCAATGCCAGCCAACTCCAAGACGGACCCGCCGCTGGCCAAGGCCAAGCCAATCAGCACCTCTGTGATAACATATTTAAGAAGGAAAAAAAAAAAAGCTAGAGAGAGCTTTTGCAGCCGGAGAGAGGAGTGAGAAGATGTAAGAAACTCTGCAGACACCAAGGTCAGTGCAGAAGGAGGGGGAGGAGGAGCTCCAGGCGCCGGAGCAGAGATCCCCCTGCAGCCCATGGTGAAGGCCATGGTGAGGCAGGCTGTCCCCTGCAGCCCATGGAGGAAGGATGAGGGGGTGTAGCGATTCCACCTGCAGCCTGTGGAGGACCCCACGCCGGAGCAGGTGGAGGCACCTGAAGGAGGCTGCGGCCCGTGGGAAGCCCACGCTGGAGCAAGTTCCTGGCCGGACCGGTGGACCCGTGCAGAGGGGAGCCCACGCCAGGGCAGGTTTGCTGGCAGGACTTGTGACCTCGTGGGGGACCCCACGCTGGAGCAGTTTGCTCCTGAAGGTCTGCACCCCGTGAGAGGGACTCCATGCTGGAGCAGGGGAACGATGAGAGGAGTCCTCCCCCTGAGGATGAAGAAGCGGCAGAAACACCGTGTGATGAACTGACCGTAACCCCCATTCCCCGTCCCCCTGTGCCGCTGAGGGGGGGAAGGTTGAAGCCGGGAGTGAAGTTGAGCCCAGGAAGATGGGAGGGGTTGGGGGAGGTGTTTTAAGATTTGATTTTATTTCTCATTCCTCTACTCTGTTTTGCCTAGTAATAAATCAGATGAATTCCCTCTCTCAGTTCAGTCTGTTTTGCTCGTGACAACAATTAGTGAGTGATCTCTCCCTGTCCTTATCTCGACCCACAAGCGTTTCGTTATGCCTTTTCTCCCCTGTCTAGTGAATGAGGGGAGTGAGAGAGCAGCTCTGGTGGGCACCTGGCCTCCAGCCAGGGTCAACCCACCGCAAAGACTTCCAGGAAGGAAGGAATAAACCCGTCTGATAAAAACACAGGCAGATTGTGAGATAGGCCTCAAAATAAGAGAAAGCACTATAGCACAGCACTCAAGATGCCCCTCTTTATGAAAGGGCACTGACAAGTAAAGATAGTCATATGGGAAGCCAAAGATGACTGAAAGTAAAATGAGTCACTACTATCCCTCCAAGTTTACAAACCATTTTAAATCAAACAAGATTCACCTCGAGGGCACTGGAATCTTTTCTCTTGATCTAGCAAGCACTCAGGGTGCTGCAGGTTTTGCCACGAGCACAGACCTGTTTGCTGACAAGTCATTCACAAATTTACAGAGTCTCTTCTCTCCAGACACATCAGGAATGAAACTCTAGAGAATTCAACTCACAGTGCCAGGATGCCTCCTAGATAGGAAGCTGCCCAGCTCTCCTACTCTCTCACTTTCTTTCCAGGATTAAACTGCAAATCTTTATCTGTCCCTCAGACCTATTGTCTCCCTGTATTTTTGTGGGTTGTTCCCTGCTTCTTTTTCAAGCAGACAAATACACCACTCAAGCAAACAAATCTCTGTTTGTTTCAGTCACATCATCTGAAGCGTGACTCAGGTGTCATGGTTGAGTCTGATGTGTGAAACAAACTTTGTACCTCCTTCCCTGGGCTTTAAGTCATTTATACCTCAGCCATATACACAGATCGCCTAACTTCCCAGATATCGTAAAATCATTTTGCGCTTCTGATTTAACTTCTCCATCAACAATGCAGTAGAAAAACAAGCAATATGTGTTTGCCAAGGAATTCATTAAATGCAATCTTTCATTCTTAAAATGCTTGAAGGTTGTAGATCTTTGATCAAAACACAGAGCTGTATGCTCCCCAAGTCTGGTGCTAACCTTCCCTTGGGGTCTAAGGTTCGCCAGTGTTACCGGCATGGAGAGAATCTATCTCGCCACCTCTCCCCTACGCATTCCCCAGACAAGGAGTGTTCCATGGCCACACCAAGATGCTTTCCATTTTAAGCAGAGCTCTGAGCTTATACTACATACCCAGCCTGATACTGTTGACAGCCTATGTGCAAAGGTGTCTCTAAGAAAACTCAGCAGCTGAGCAATACCTTTCAGATTGTAACTTTGATGGTTTCTGTGCAAAACATTTGCTGGGCAGGGGAACTACTTTGAAATGCAAAGCTATTCAGAGGCAACTTCAAAACTGCATTCCAGTTTTAGATGGGAGTTCACGATGCAACACACCTCAGCCACCCACAGAAATACTGGAAAACAGCCTCCAGGGGAAGGAAAATGATACAAGGTTACTAGAAGAAAAATGTTTGGAAAAAAGAAAAATGACACTGCTGCTGCTTCTCCCCATGTCACTACTTTAGGGCATGCCTGAAGAAAAACGTTTATGCCTGTATCAAATCATAGCATTAGAAGACTGAGAAACTGAAGCCCGATGATTTGCAAAACCTTTAAAACACGACTACTTAAAGCACGCAGTCTCCTCAGTGGCCAAGGGCCACCATGATGTGAAATGCAGGAGCAAATTCTCTCAGGCTCTCGAGTGAAAACATGGAGTAGGCCAAAGCGCTGGGTTCGACCCTGCTGCCTGGCTCACCCAGGCCCGGGCTCTGCTTGATCGCCGGGCTCATGAGGCTCCGCTCCCCCCTGCCCTCACTGCGGCCCGTGCAGCCCCACCGCAACTATTGCGACCACCACCGTTACATAACGCCCCCACCCGCGAGCGGCCGTTCACCCTGCCATTAGCTCAGGAGGCAGGCATTGCTGATTGGCGCGCGCACCCGCGCGCCGCCATAACCCCCTCAATTGGCCGAGCCGCACGTAATAACTGCGCGAGGGGCCCCGCGAGCGCCCCGCGATTGGCCGCGGCTGGCCGCGCCGCTGACGGCCCGCCCTATATAAGGGCGGTGGGAGGGGCGGACCCCTCGTCCTTAGGCGCTGCGTGCTGGGGTGGCTGTTGTGCGCAGCTCTCCGGCTGCCGCGGGAACATGGCGACGCTGAAGGCCGTGTGCGTGATGAAGGGGGATGGCCCCGTGCATGGCGTCATCCACTTCCAGCAGCAGGCAAGGGCTGGCGGCGGGCGCGACCATGTCGTTCTGCGCTTTCCCCGGGGGCTCGCCCGGCCGTAGCGCTGAGTCATTGTGTGGGGCGGGCGGGTTCTCCCTTCCCCTCCTTGGCGGCTGCGGAGGCCGGTGGGAGCTGTGTTGGGCGGCCTCGGGCTGGGCCACGGCCCCCCTTCCCCCCTCGGGCTGCCTGCGCCACTGCGGTGGTAGGAAGGGCCGGGCTGACCGCCGGGTCAGGCGGCGAGCGGCTGCTGCAAGCCCGGGGCAGCCCGCCGTTGGGCGCGTCGATGCCCCCCGGGCACCGTGTGGCGCCCTGCGTGCCCGGACGCAGCGCGGAGAGGGGTGGGGGAGAGAGAGCGAGCACTGGCGGTGCCGGCAGCGGGCGTGTGGCTTTGCCCCCGCTCGGGGGCGTTCAGCTGAGCCCGGTGCCGGAGCCGGCCTGTCTTACTGCGGGGCCTGTTTGCCAGAGTGGGGCTGAACGGAGCTTTAACTGCCAAACGGCCAGAGCCCAAGAACACCCCTGAGTCACTTACACTTGCTGAAGAAGTCAGGACTGCGTATGGGCAATACTGTAGAGGAGAGATGACTTTAGAATTATTGATGCTTCCAGATGGAAGTATGGAAGCGTTCTCAAAAGCAAGTAATCTGACAAAAGGTGTTCTGTTTGCTTGCTGATACATAGTAAGAAAAGTGTATTTTAGGTGACTACGTAAATGCAACTATTCTGTGAAAGTCTGTATTGCCACATAGAGTCAGTTAGTGTATGAGGGCAATCATTCATGTCTTGGTAGCTGAACTTGTAGTGGAGTCTTTAGTGCTTTCTGTTGAGTTAGGAAGCTTCACTTGACACAGGGCCATTTAATATTGTCGTCACTTTGGTGATAATAAATTCTTCTCATTAAAGGGTAGTGGACCAGTAAAAGTTACTGGAAGAATCAGTGGCTTGGCTGATGGAGATCATGGCTTCCATGTCCATGAATTTGGTGACAATACAAATGGTAAGATGTCTGTCTGAGCTTTTGAATTACAGCTGTAATGTGATTGCTCAGTTTTAAAGAGCTGGTTTTAGTGTTGCAGCAGCAACTGGTATAAGTATACTTAGCAGATCTCATGACTGCAAATCTGTTTTAATAAAGGATGACATTTCCAAAGGAATTGCTTCCCATTTAATACTTTGAACATGTTTAGGCTGGTGCTCAAGATCTGATGTGCCAAGCACTAACCTAAATACTTTAACCTGATGTTAAGAAACCAGAAAGCTTTCAACTGAGCCCAGAGTGTTCTAGAATAAGTAGTCTTACTTAATTGAATTTCTGAGTCTGTAGTAGGTTAATTACCTCCAGAGGATTAATAGAACATCTAATAGGAGAGTAGCTATTTCATCATTAGTGAATTCCCTCTCTCTGGCTATAGGAGGACTACCTCGGTCTAGTGTATAAGCAACAGATTAACTGGCTATTGTAAAAAAAAAAAAATCTGCTTTTGATGGCTTTGTTCTATTTCAGGGTGTACCAGTGCAGGTTCTCACTTCAATCCTGAAGGCAAGCAGCATGGTGGACCAAGTGATGCAGAAAGGTGAGTTTAATGTGCCCAGCCTCTTACTGGGTAGCTACTGCGTGCAGCAGCCATCTAAGTGCTACTTTGTGCTTGGCAGGCCACTTCATGAATAATGCTAGGACAACACCAGAAGAAAATTGGTAGTTCCAGGAAGACTTCTAGGGTCACTTAACAAAGGCTTTCATAACTGTATGGGGATTTGTTAGACACCTTGGCTCCAAGAGTGTGGGTAAAATGTGGTCTTTGGGACATAGTCTTGGTTTTATTGTAGCATGGGGGGAAGAGGAAATAAAGGCTTTTACTGAGTGAAGGTTCCTCAGGGTATGAGTGGGGGAGTTCATGTGTTAAAGCCTTATTTAGTCAGAGGTGATTTGCTTCTGTTTTGGGGCCAGCTTTTCACAACAGGGGCCCTAAACTGTCAATTGTTGAGCTGTATGCAGGCTTGTCATGTGCCAGACGCGGATCATCAGTGGAAGGTGCTGAGGCTTCAGGGGAGACTGCAAGATGAGTACAAAGCTGTGTGTGCCTGGGCATGGAGGCTTTTTATGGGGTGTACTGGGCTGTTTTTAGCTTGTTAGCTTAGGTACCGTGTTACCTGCAATACGTACTCCTCAGGGGTTGTGTGTACTGTGTGTCAGTGCAGGGTCTGATGCTTATGCTGAGTATCTCTGTACATCAGTGGGAGCTGAGACCTAGTTCTTCCCTGGAAGCAGTTTCATAGTTCACTTACCTTCAGGGAACCCTTGCATGTCTGAGCAACTGGTTTAAATAATATGCTGGCTGGGTTTGGGGGCTGGGAAGGGGCTGCACAAGAGCTGAAGTCCAGTGTGGTAGCAAGAGGAGCTAGAAACAAGTGTAAAAGATAGGCTGGTCTTGCACAGGTAGGGTCTGGACTGGCATTGTGACCAACTTGGCATTATGATTAGCTTTTGAGTGCTCACACTTATGTCCATAACTGCACCTTCTGTGACTGATAAATTCATAACTGAGTGATCAGTTGCATGCTAGACCAAGCAAGCTGGCAGCTAGCCAGCTGTCTGGGTGAGAGCAGCATGAAATGGTGTGCTCATGGGCTTCAGAGGCAGCCAACTGCTCCAGTGCTAAAGGTCAAAAAAAAAAAATTGCATGAACATCATGGCATCTGCTGGTTCTGCTTTGTCAAATTCTGCTTCTGGTGTAACCTGCCTGCTCTGGCAGCTGTAGGCTGGGGAATTCTGTAGGAGGGTATGAGAACTAGATCATGCTCCTACCAGTGTAGAGTTGAAACAATTGGACTCAAGCTTAAATCAAGCAAATTCCTACAGGGAAAACTGCCCTTGACCTGATTCTATAGGACTTGGTTAAAAATATGGAATTGGTGCTATGCTGTTTAAGAAGGTGGGTAGTCAGCATTGAGTGAGCTGAGCTGGTCACCCTGCATGCATGGAGAGTTTAGAAATGAGTTGGTATTTGAGGTTCTGAGTCTGGATAGAAAAGTCTTGCAGGATATCTTCAACTTGTCTTTTGAGTGAATGGTTTATTTGGGGCAGATGTGTAGGAAACAATATGCTGGAATGCCTAGAAGTTCAGTGAAAACTGAACTGCTTGAGACTTAAGGGAAGTCCTAGCAGAGAACTAGCTCTGATCAAAACTGTGTGGTAGAGTATAATGCCAAGTGTATAGGAAAATACCAAGCAAACTTGAGTAGTCATCCCTGGTACTGAGTAGCACTTTGCTAGCACTTAATGCATCCCCTTTGACCTGTCACTTGACAAACTACTTTTGCTAATCATATTTAAACCTAAAGCCTGCAGCTGCTTGTGGAATAGCTGATTTGATATACATTAAAAGCTCTTAAGAATAGTGGCAGTGTTTACACCAAGCCTTGTATGTGCAGGAAAGGTTCTCTTGCCTAATTTAAGAGACTTTCTGAGCAGAGGGAAATGCTATCAGCATGGAGGAATTCTTAGCTAGTTGTTGTGCACTGTTGGCTTGGCTTCCTAGGGAGTAATGGCATTGCTTTCCCTCAAGTTGATTAACCTTCTAGTTTCAAGTTCTGCCTAGGACTGAATTTTAATTATCCCTTGAACTAAAGGAGTTAAAACAGTGGGAGTGTTCAAGATTGACTGGTGGTGGTAAATGAGGATGTGTGGTCTTCAAGGTAAGACAGTGGAGTACCTGAGTCTAGTAACTGTGGGTATTTTATTGTCCAGGCCATCACTTAGAAGGGCTTTCAGTTTAACCAAGCTTTCTATGAGTTTCTCTGCATCTTTGTGTAGGCATGTGGGAGACCTTGGCAATGTGACTGCTAAAGGTGGAGTGGCAGAAGTGGAAATAGAAGATCCCATCATTTCTCTTAGCGGGCCACATAGCATCATTGGACGTACCATGGTGGTAAGTGTCTTGGTGCCTACTGGGATGCTTTAAGGAACTCCAGAGTGGAGTTGTCAGCGAGTGGAGATTTTTTTTTTGATGCTGGAGGCCAGTCTCTGGTGTTTGCTATAGAACTTGGGAGTGCAAGATTTCCAGAGTGGGGAGTTGTTTGAAGCCTTGCCTGAAAGTCCTTTGTGTAATAGTATGGTATTTCACTGCCATGAGATCTTGACTTTCTGCCTGCCTCCCTGAAGATATTCCTTTCAGCTTAACTTTGCTCCTTCCAGCTGTGAGTGACTAAAGCAACCTAATTTGGGGAAGGCACTGGCAATCTGGCACTGAAAGGTGTGGCAGTGGGCACTTGAGAGTACTGTTCACTAGTACCAGTCCAGTGGCTGCTGGTGTAACTGGTGCCATGGCCTCCCTGGGAAGGAGGGAGGCAGAGGCTGGGTGGACTTGGCTGCAGATGAGCAGTCTGTCTTGTTTCCCTTGGGATGCCAGTATGTGCTGAGATCACCATACTCCTGCATGAAATGGGCTTGGAGTGATGGCCAAGGAGCAGGTGTGTAGTGTAGTACTTTGGATGGTGTGGCCAAGGCACTGCACCTGCAGTGCAGTGGTCAGCCTTGGGTCAGAAGGGTGAACATGAATGTCAGGTACAAGCTTGCTCTGGGACTAGCAATAACTTTCTGAAACATGGGGGTTTGGGTGACTTGCAGTTCAAACAAATTCAGCTGAAGGCAACTCATCTTTAGGCAAGTCTAGTCCTAAGTTATCAGTTTAGCATTCAGTGTGACATAAATACAATAGGTTCTGTGTAACACACCCTGCTGGTAGCTGGCAATACTGCCTGTCACTGCTGCTACTAATGAGTAGTGAAAAATGTTGATTAGTTATGCAATAACATGAATTAAGGTATCTTCAATTCTCTTTTTAGGTCCATGAAAAATGCGATGACCTGGGTAGAGGGGGAGATAATGAGAGCAAATTAACTGGAAATGCTGGACCTCGTTTAGCTTGTGGTGTAATTGGAATAGCCAAGAGCTAAGTATTGTACCTGAAATGCTTACGGTGACAGTGATAAACGGGCTGTATGTCACTGCAAATGCTGTACTTGCCCTTCCTTGTGTAAGCAGAAGATTTATCACTTAACTTCATTACTACTCTGCAAAACCGACTTGATTTTATATGATGTATATTGCAATTAAAGTGACCCCAATGGAATGCCTCTGTAGTCTTCTGCTAAAGCATCTGCTGTAACCATTAAGTATAATCTTCACTAACTGGAACTCCTGTTCTGTGTAATGGAAGATGTTTAGTAGTGATCACATCCTGAACACCAAAACTTCTAGTCTGATTTGGAGGATTAGCCTGACAAGCTGTAGCAAGGCTACTCACTGAAGAGCAGTAGCACTGTATGTATTGGGGCTTCCTCCTGGCAAAGTTGCAGCATTTGTAGGTTTCAAACTTGTGTAATAAACTTGCTGGGCAAATACACCTTGGTCTTGCTGTCTATAAACCAACCAACTGCCACAATGGGGCCCTACCTGCTGATATGCTAATGTGAGGAGTTTGTAGTGTCAGTAGTTAACTTGCAAGGCACCAACAGCATCCATGTTGCTTCCAGCCAGTAACTTGGAACAAGTAAGATATGAGATGGGTCAGTATGTCATCTGTTTTCCTGTGACAGACTCCCACGTTCTGTGGCAATAACCTGACAACCTCTGCCTGTTACAGCCAGGGGTTTTATGTGCTGAGGGACAACTGCTTTGCACAAGTACCTGCTGGCTATAAAAGCTGATGGTGTGTGACTGCAAAGTGTGTATGGGGAAGCCTTCAGCACATGCACTGGTCTGGTCCAGACCAGGTACAAGGATGCATGTTAGAACCTCTGGGTTGTTCTGGGCTGGTGTGTAGTGAACATCTGGGTGTGTGGGTAAAAGTGACTTTTTTCCAAGCTGTGCAGGAGTGTCCAGTGTGGAACAGGTCTTTCCTTAAAAGGGATATACACAGCCACAAGTTTTGTATTGACTTTCATAAAGCTTTTCAGCAGTGTAATCACTGTGTACTAGTGCCAGCTTTCATTATTTTCTTGTCTACCTGTTAGACACAGATTTCCAAGTCTTTTAATAGAGAAATATTAATTTTAATGAAGACTTGTATCAACATTCCTTTATCCTGTACATAAGAGATACTCATGGAAGCAGTTTGTTGTAGTTCTAGACACCTGGATCCCAGTGCAGCATGTTACAGATGGAATGGCTTTTGACAGTATAGCAGGAAGACTGTAAAACAATGTTAAACTTGCATTCACTGCAGGTGGCAAACAATTGTGTGTACAGTCTTTACCCACCTGTACCTGTTCCAGTGGCTCGCTGTATGTTCTGACTTGGCTGCTGCAGCAGAGCTTAGACAGCGACTGCCCCTTCTGGCTCTCTCCTCAAGCATCAGGTGATGCGGAACTGAACATCCACAAATACCACCATCACCTCTTTGCATTTCAGAAGTTCAGAGCTCAGTTATGTTGTCTCCACTTTCCCTGAGGGGGGAAAAGGGCAAGTACTTGCACTTGGCAGCTGTAGGTTGAGCTGTGGTGGAAGGAGAGCCCTGGCAGCTCTGCCGCTTGCCACCTCTCCTGGCTGCTCTTGGTGCTGAGCCTGGCTGCTTTGGAAGCCTGGAATACACAGATCTTGGCTGTCAGATCTCCTCTCTTGTTGGGTTATGTGTCTGGACATAGAAGTAATGCTTGCTTTATGTACACACACATCGTTGTAATGGGCAGGCATAGGCTCTGTAACCAAGGTATTCATTGCTAGCACTGTACTATCAGCAGTGGATGCTTGCGCTGAGCCACTTAATCTTTCAGGACCAGTTTCTGGCTCATCATCTTTTAAAGCCAGAAGTTTGGTAATTGTACAGGGGTAGGATATGGTTACACTGGTGATGCTGTAAAGATGACACATCCCCAGTAGGTTAATTGTACAATTACTGCTTCAGAAGGCAGTAAGGAACTGTTGTGCAAGGGACATCCAGTGTCTTCCTAGGCTTTGTTTTCTGTTTCCTCCTAAGGAAAATGGAGAGAACGTGAGGTGGCATTTGTGTGAACAGACAAGCCTTCCATCTCTTTCATTCTTATCTTCAAATCCTTTAATAAAGTGTATTCATTAAAAAAAAATATCCTACCTCCTTACAGAATTATGGCAGTTTTTACTAAGACAGGTCTTAAACATAAGACATAAATGTCTGGCTTTGTATGAAAAAAGTTAGTTCCACTGGTCCAGCATGAAACAAACAGTAAGGACACAAGTTTTAACACGTGGAAGTTGAGTTCACTACAAGTTTGTAAACAGTTTTGGTTTTTTTTTCCCTCTCTTTATTCTGCTGTTGCAAGAACATAAAAATAGATGTCATCTCCCCAGTCTGTAACTCTGCATTTGCTCCCCCCCCCCAGAAAAAAATTTCCCTCTGCTGCAGAGCAGCTATGCAAAAGTACTGATGTAAGAAAGCAGCTGCTCCTCACTTGGGCCAGGGGGATGGGGAAGGGACACACAACTTGAGAACACACCTCCATCAAGGAGGGGGAAAAAAAATAATTAAATATGCCCAGGATTCATACAATTTTTCCACTACGCTTCTAGAGTTAAACAAGTTTCAACCAAAGGGCTGGAGCCCCGGAGCCTGTGGGCCTGGCGAGCAGCTGATGGAGGGTGAACTGCCAGGGCAGAACTGCCAGGGCTCTGACCCGGCTTGGCGCAACACAGCTGTCCCAGAACTGTTTGTGCCCGAGGGGGCCAACCACCCAAAACTAGTATTTGCCCTCTTAACGTTTGATAAAATTACTTAAGTGATACGGTGAGAGGATGGTAAAACTGACAACTACAAGAAAAACGTGCTTTTTTTTGTCTGACGGTCTGATAGGTACACCACCAGGTGGGTAAAAATTTTAAACCTACCTCTTGCAGGATTACAGGAGGTAAACAGCGTTAACACAGACAACAGTAGCAGCCTGGATTTGCGTGAAGGAAGAGGCAGCATTTTAAAATCCTCGCACACCCTCCCACCTGCCTTCCTTTTCCCAGCCCCATTTTAAAAAAAAAAAAAAGGTTAGCGTTTTATATTGTGTTTTGGTGTCTGATTTCTCTTTCACCTCACTTTCAAAAAAAAAAAAAATCAATGAATAACAAGTACAAAAGCTGCTGAAGTGGTGTGCTTCCTAGCCCACTGCACACAGTAATTTTATAACATTGCAAGCAGAGCAGATGAAGTATGTCTGAAGGTGTCCACTTTTTGTTAAAAAACGGCTAATTAGGGCAACATTTACCACAGAACCAGTTGGGGGGGGGAGGAGGAAGAAAGAAAAAAGAAAAAGATTGCATTGCAAACACTAAACAGTTAACTCTTCAATTAACATTTTAAAACCACTAACTTTTACCTAGTATGGTCAAGTAATCATTAAAATGCAGCAACCTAAAAATCAAGATGACTGTTACAAATAAAAATTTGCTTCTGTGAATAGCTACACAAACAGATGTATTTCTTTTAACAAATATAAACAAAACAGTCTAATTTAGACTCCAGTACAGCATTAACAGTTCAAACTTTAAGATGTTGAACACTCCTTTTCCACTTCAGTGCAGTGTAGGAAGAATAGCACACGTTAAAGTTTGTTACGAAAATAGAGTTTATTAAAAACACATCCCTATTGTTTTGAGGAGCTTTCACCGTTACCTTTTCTTAAATTAAAAAAAAAATAGAAAGCACTTCTACTTCTGATTTGTAAACTTTTTAAAGTCAAAACTTTAAAAAAGTTACAGCAAAAATGGGTAATATTTTAATCATATCTTCAGTATTTCATGTTATGTTGTGGCTATTTTAAATAGAAGGGAAGCAATCAAATTGCTTACAATTCCCCACCAACTACTGAGGGGCTGTGATATAAGCAGAAGCAAATATAATACAGCAGACTGTACAACTCTAAAGCTCTACACTCCAACAAATGTCACTGTCATCTTTTGACGACTTCCAGTCTCTAGCGAGGAGCCTCCGCCACTGCACCCATATCCTTTTCCGCCTGTTCCACGGATGAGGTAGCCTCAGATGTCAACTCTTCAACAGGTTTTGCACCTGTAGGTTCAGACTCTCCCGCAGCAAGTTCTGAAACAATGTCTGCGTCTTCCATTTTGCCGCCATGAGATTCATGGTTTTTGTCGCCATCCGCCCTGTCTGTCATCTCCGATTTTTCCTTTCCTCGACTTTCTTCCTTGTCTCTACGAGACTCCCTATCTCTCGAATCTCTCTCTCTGTCTCGATGGCCGCTGGACCGCCTGTTCCTGTCCTCCAAGTCCCTGTGCCTGTCACGCTCGGGGCTTCTTCGTCCCCAGTCTCGCCTGTCACGATTACCAAGTCGCTCGTGATCTCGGTCATCGTTGCGGTTACCGTAACGCTCACGATCGTTCTCTACCCGATTTCCAAAGGATCTCCTTCCAAACCTCTCCTGGTCTCTGTTAGGCGTGAACGTCTGCCGGTCATTCCTGAACTGCCTCCCATCTCGGTTGTCCTCGGGTCCGCCTGGCCCCCCGCTTCCCGGCATCCCCCCAGGTCTCACAAAGTGACCCGGCGGTGGGAAGGGGGTTTTCATTCCATGCGGGGGAGGCATCCCAAAGCCCCCTGGTCCTGGCGGGGGCCCTCTGTGCATCATGTGGGGAGGCATGTGTCGCGGCGGCATCAAGGGGAACCGCTGCAGAGGAGGGGGTGGCATTCCTGGCGGTCGCTGGAGCGGTATCAAACCGGGCCGGGCACCCAAGAGCCCAGTGGATGGAGTCTGCAACCCAACAACGGGGGCTGGCGGGGGTGGCGCAACTCCTTGAGTGCCTGAAACAAACAAAGACACGCACAAAGTAAAATCAGAGGCTGGCAGGAGGGGTGGGGGGGGGGGAAGGCATTTTTCATCGTTTCAAGAGCATTCTGAAATCAGCAACACTAAAATTGAGGGCGGGGGTTGGAGAGCGCAGCCTGCAAAGCTTCCTGTGCTGATTTGCATGCTGCAAGGAGAGCATCATCTTTAAACACAAGTAATTACTATTGCAATGGTGGTAACTACTTATCCCAAAGGCTTCCTTTTGTGAAGAAGCTGTTGCCATTTTGCAGGTTGGAGCTCTTCCTGATCCCCAGCTCAGTGTCTTGCTCCATCAACTGACTGCTGACGAAGCACCTTCCCAGGCTTCTAATTAAAGACACCTCACCTCCCGTAGTTAGCTTTAACATTTCTCCTCTATTACAATCAGCAAAATCGTATCTGGCTAACATGCTTGAGATTTCAACTGGTCATCAGCAAGATTTCCAACGTGCGGCAGAGGCGGCGGATACAGTAAGCTATGAAGGGAGAGGGAAGGACGGAACAGGGCTGGAGGAGGAGCAGGACATCACAGAGAAAAGTTACCCTTCTGGAGAAAAGGGATGATGCAACAAAGTTTAATTTTAGGAGAATAAACCTTGCAATGTCAACTAAAAGGAAATGCAACAGGTAATTTCTAGATTATTATTTTTCTTAACACAATTGTCCATCCTTTATAGCACATATCTAACCCCAACTATCTTCCATTTTTATTCCTGGACTCTGTTTTTAGCACGGTCTTCATAAGAGGAAAAAAAAATTAACTCTCAAACCATACCGGTTGAGAAAGCTCAGCCCAAAGCTTGTTGACATCAACACAACAAGCCAAACCGAACGAGGATTACCGAGCTCCAGATGGACACTTCATAGCAATAAGCATCTGCCGGCTTATCTCACGTGCCTCCTTTTGTTTGAACTAGTAACATTATCGGCTTGTGTTCTCTGTAGCTTTCATACTGATCTGTCCCCGCTCTTTCTGCTCACTACCAGTTATTTACCTCAAAATAAGCTCCATATCTGAGAAAGCATGTGTTGTTTTTTTAAACTCCCAAACTGAAACTTAAAGGAATCGACAGTTGCCAGCAGAACAAGCACAAATCTCCTAATCCATCGTGTGTTCCTTTATAAATTTGCGAGACTGTAAGTAATGTTTTATTTCCACGTGTATTAATACAAATGGAAGTTAAGAATGCAGCCTACATACAATTTTGTAACTCCTGCCCTGGGTAAAACTAGAATGTGAAATAGCTATGTAAATTAATACCACAATTAAATATTTGGCAGCGTTGTCAGTGAAAACTGCACTTTGAGTTCAGTTTAATGAGCACAGTGGAGCAGACATCTTCAGGTAACCTTCCCTTCAGCTACCTTTGCTTCCCTCTTCCTCCATCTGATTTATTCAGCATTTCTATCCTAAACATGCCTGAGCCTCTGGAAGAACATACACCTTATGTCGCCCTTTCACCACACCACTTCTTCTGCTGACGAACATCTCTAACAGAAACCTTTTTATCTGAGTGCTCTTTATATTCAGATTGGAAGGAAATTCTATTTTGCTGATCAGGAGAACTTAGGTAACAAAGATGTGAATATTCTTCCAGCCTGTGGTATCATCTTACCTTCCCCTCCAAGCAGTCACTTTTAAGACACGGCTTGATAGGTCACACTCTTTGAAAGAAATGTTCCAGCAGCAACAGCATGTTTTTTCTGTTTGGTTTTTTTTTTTTCTTTGCCCCCCTTTTAACTTTAAAATGCACAGCCCTCCCCCTCCTCCTGTTCATAACCAGGGCTGTAAGTCACCTAGTTTAAACTCCTCCCATGACTTAGCACTACAGACCTGACCAGACAGACATATGGCTAATGATGCCTTCCAAGAATATTATTCTCCTGATTTCTGAGGTTTGGGGATATGTTTGTTGATAAGTAAATTCTTCCACAGCAGATTAAAAATAAGGCAGAAAAGAATACCTGAGATCTAATAAGCTGGAGAGGATAAGCATGTGCTTCTGCTCTACAGCAGCAGAGCAGATGTGGGTTACAACAGCATGAACATGAGGTCAAGTGTTTAAAGTTGTTTTAAAATTTAACAGTAGGAGTAATTTAATTTCTCAACCTTATTTCTACACAAAATACAGCACAGAAGCAGCATAAGGGTATCTGAAACTCATGCTCTTTCAATTTGGACTGCATCAGCAGGGGAGCTGAATACTTTTTATTTTAAATCAGCCCACTCAAATTTTGAGGCCGACGTAGACAGTGGTACGCTATTAGAGTTCCCTCGCTGTCATGACAAATCAGGCACCAACTCAAAATTGACTCTCAAAGAGCTGTCCAGGAAAACACTCCATGTTTACTGAAAACAGTGAAATTAGCAGTACAGATTGCACGAGGAACATCTAGGAAAATGTAAAGCCCTTTGTTGTCTTATATAGGGAAAGACAGCATGAAGAATTTAAATAGTCTGTCAAATTTGAAAACAAGTACCAGAGCTCCTAGAGAAACAATCAAGCGATTGAATGACCATCTCATACCTGTGCAGACAAGTGATGGACTTTATCTGCCCCAGCCTGTATTTTATTCATTTGTCTGTAACTGTAAGCCTTTTTGTAGTAGCTAACCTTGTCTTCTTACTTACAGGTATGAAATAGAACCATCCCTTTCACCAGCTGCTTATTCTGCATAACTTGGTTAAGACATGGCTTTTATTACAAGACAAGGCGTTTAATACTGGTGATATAATCCTCAGACCTTACACCTAATATGTTATTCTGGTCACATGTGTAAAAAATATAGATTGCTTTCACAACTTATTTTTATTTGTAACTTTTACCAGTGATGCATAGTGAAAGGTCCTCAGAACTTACGGAGAGTGTTTACTATGAAGGCAGATGCAAGTGTGCTAGGAAAACCCATCACCAACCACAAGTGTTGTTTCAGAGATGCAAGAACAATCACACAGTGTCAAGAGTTTCATAATTTCACTTTACTCGCGAGACATAGCCCAAAATGCTATAGCTGTCCTGAAGATGTGTCTTCTGTCCAGAGAGGTCACAGGAGTCGTCCCCTTACTGTTTTGATAAATTAGGTAAAAAGCCAGATTTCTATGTGTGTCATTCCACATCTGATTTCTCTTCTGGCTGGACAAAGCCCATGTTCCCTTGTGATAATTCTGAGTGTTACAAATGCTAACATAACTGACAAGTGTAGCATCTGATTTTATTTTTTTTTAAACTGAACTTTGCTCCGTAAGTGATTACAGTGTCTCTCATAATCCATTACATAGCAGCTGGGCTGTTATAAGAAAGCTAGTGGAGGAATGATGTTTCCTGCATGTGACACAGCAATCCTGCTTCAAATACACCTCCTTTGCAAATCTGATGGAAATATATATGAGAAGATGTCAAAAGCTTCCGATTCCAGCAGAACAGACTAAAGGTTTACACTTTGAGTTTGATGCTGATGTTCTGCAACGTTTAGCATGCCATATGAATTCTCCTATCATTCTCCCATGGGGAATGTTGCATCGTAAAACTAGAACATTAAATACTACCAGGAAATTCTTGGAAGAGGACAACGTTTTAAGTCTTGTGTCTTTTTCTGGAGTCTGATATAGAATCCTTTAGACCAGGCCAAGACTAAAGAAAAAAGCCTAAACTTAAGAGCCTAAATACCGATTCACAGCTTAAATAACTTGCCATAAATGCCAACATTTTTCAGGTAGTCAGTGTCCATCACTGAAACCAGTAGGAGCTTGCTCCTATTCACATAAGACGCTTCAACAAGGATGTGAGAGTCAAGCTATGTTGTATGTACAGTGTTGGTTACCGGTATTAAGACTTCTAAAATTCCTGCTTTATAAAAAATAAACACTAAACTGATGCAGGTCAAGGGAATCACCAAAGCAAAACTGCATTCCATGAATGGTGCTTGAGAGTTCATGTTCCCTTACCTCGGAATTCTCATTCGGTAGCGTTATGAAAGCAACAGTCATATATATATTTAGCAAACATGCGGTGTTTGTTATGCTTTTAAAATGGGCAATTACAAGAAATTTGGAAATGTATTAATCACTGTTCATATCCTGTAGGAATAAAAAGCTTATCCTTCCTGTGAAGGAAGCATCCACTTTATAATCCAGTAATACTCTGATGAGCTCAGAGAATATTGTGGTCCGTCTTTTAGAATTTAATGCAGCTTATAAAAAGGCCATGTAGTTACTTAAGAACAAACCAGCAAGGGAGAAAAGAATAGTAATTCAGTATGCATCAATAGGAAATGAATACCAAGTTCGAAGAGAACTACAGTATAATTAATCTTTGATAATATGTAATTATCATTGTACAAATTTTGTTAAAAAGAGCACTAGACCAGAACCTACAAACTGCAATATGGTGTATTTAATCAAGAGAATAGATCACAGAATCTGAATATTCGAAAACATAGCATCTGCAACAGCAGTTTATTACTGGCCCAAATTACAGCATTTGCTCAACACTAAGAACAAGTTGGCAAATCAAAAATGATTTAAAAGCCTGTCACTTTCTGCAATATGCACATGTAAAAGGAGTCTAAAAATATCTGCTTTGCAGATCACTTAAAAATGACATATGAGCACACACTCATAAAACCAGTTACAGTCTGGATAATCTTGTTCAAATGAAGAACAAGAAGCTATAACAGCAGCGAGTATGATCATGGATACAACTAAATCAAAACAACCTGAGGGTGGTTTTTTAGAAATAAGCACAAAAAAATTCAGAAACAATGTCCATGAGGAATCACTCCTCTGAAGCACAGACATGTCTTTGTTGGAAGTGATGAAAGAATTACATTGGAGGAACAAATGAAATTAGTGGAGATGAAACAGAATGTAACTTACATTACTAAGAAAGCATATGAAATCTTACAATAATCAATTTAGAATTACTTTGTAACATATCTTCCATATAAAAACGGAACAAATAGATAGATAAGCTTCATTTTGAAGTTACAAAAATTAGAAAAGAGCTCCTGCGTTTGTACAGGTTACATAAGGTGTTCGCAAGCAAGGTTAAGTTTAGATTTCTATGACAGTCTCTTCAGAGCAATCTTCATTCCTTCAATTCAGCCTGCTGAAGTAAGTTCTTCTATCCTGCCCAAATAGCCGAAGAACACTTCTTCATTCTTCACGTTAAACTACTCAAGCCCCTTCATCCCTATTTCCCCAAGCAGAGTCCTCATTACATGCTTCATGATGCTGTCAAACAAATCTTTCTTCCACCTTCTCATCTCAGCTTGGAGAGCCACATCGTGAGAATGTTTAACGAGCAGTTTGAGGACTTCACGAGAAACCAGTCTCACGATCAGTCATCTATTCAAATGGCTAAACTGTGTACTTGTGAACATGAGGTCCTTCAGTCTGAAGCACTTGATTTCCCTGGTCTGCACTTTCCCATGGCTAACTGCGGGCAATGCTGTACCTACTCATTTACATTGTCAGCTTCATTTGCGTCTGACCTGTACAAGACTGTAGGTCAGACGCTAAGGCTACATTTAAATTGTCACGCCTGCAAGTACTCTGGGACCGGGATGCGTATGTAGATTGCATCTCATGTCCGCACACATGGAGAAACCCTGGCACACTCCATTTCCCATGCTTTGATTTCCCTAGGAGTGAAACCTGACACGCAGAATGAAAAGGAAGGAACGATGATGCAGCCCAGCCAGCTCTTGAATTCAGAGGATGGGGAGGGGAAGACTTCAAGGGACACTTCTTTGCTATCTAGATCAGCATGAATGGTGGAAAACATCACCTCTTTCATGTTTTTCTTCCAGCCTAAGGAGAGACCAGATCTGGACCCTCACATGCAGAGCTAAGCTCAATTGATAAGCAAATCAAAGTGGTTTTAAGAAAAGTTTCATTTGTGTTAACTTACTGAAAAGTTTTAAAAGCAAAGACAACTGATATCAGTATTTTATCTTTAATCATGTAAAATATTAAAAGCTGTTTCTTCTAGTTTTCTTGTATCTTTCATCAGATTGTGAACGGTCCCCCCTCCCTCCGAAATGTCAGGATAGAAGGATTTTACGTAACTCCTGGATTATAAATAACTTCTTGAAATAAGACACTCATCAACATAAAATGCTAGTACTGAAGTAAACACACAGATCTCAACGCTATTACTTCAGGACTACTCTGTAAGATCACACATGCAATCTCACCAAAAGAAAAAAAAGCTCTCCTATCCCCTTGTTGATGAGACTGAACGTTGAAAGAAGTCACTCTGACCACGTGGACAACTTTATCTGCCTCAACTATTCAGTAAACAACTTCATAAAAACAAAGGCAAGTTCTTGATCTTCAGATTTATCAAATTCAGTTTCCTTGAATTTGTATGAATAAAACCTGCTACTGTTGAAGTATCTAATGTGGGTATGTAATTTACTTCTTTCCAATCTTAATTTTGTAAAACCTTTTTCTTATGTGTATAGCGATACAGCAAACTGCAGAGTAATTTAATACATTCCAAAGGCTTGGAATAAAAAGTTCAAGTTATGCTGTAAAAGACATAGTAACATGAAACTTCAAAAATCTGGTAATATACTTTTTTTAAATGTAATACAGTAACTTCACGATTAAGATGTATCTTAAATGTATAGTCCGATAATCCTTATCACTACAAAATTCTCTCAATCCATGGTGTGACCACAAATTTTTTTAAGCTTTTCTCTGTTTGCCAAGTATCTGAGATACTCTAAAACAATTAGCTGCTGGCTTTGCATATCTGCTTTGATGGATTTTAAGCAGCAGACTGATTTTCAGAGAGAAGCACCTCTCCACTTTTTGAAAAATGCCTTTTAAAAGGGTCTCATTTCGAGTTTCCAACATGAAGGATCCAAAAATCACTAGTCACGGCTGGAAAATGTAGTCATCGAATCCAACAGAGCAGTAAGCTCTCAGGTAGACAAATCTCTGGGTTTTTTTTCAGCATACACTGTAAAGTTCTGGGCAGAAACACACTGAAAATTATCTTTTTCATTCACTTGTTAGGCTCTCATTTAGAGGTCTGAAATCCCATGAATGTAATAATCTCATTAAAATTTGTAGGAAAAAAGTCTCTTGAGTATATTCTTGACAGTGACCCATAAAAGGCCACCCTAAAATAAATATGTAACAGACCTCTGTAACATTAAACAGTATAGACTCTCTTTAAACATCTGACCAAGTTCATATCATATCATGAAAAGTCATTTATGTAAGATAGCCAAAAAGTTAGCTTGGTTTTTACTAGTCAAAATACCATTTGTAATATTTCAGTAAAGTAACATGCTGTTAAAAAAGTTTCAAAACCTGTAATACTGCAGGGCCGAATAAAAGCTTTTGGTTTTTTCATTTTATTCAAATAATTTATTCCATATGGAAAAAGCATACCATATTTTCACAGATTTAAAAAATACACTAAAAAAATATTGTTTCTCTGTAAGTTAATTTTATACACGTAATAGTTGAGTCTAAAATATAGTTTATGTCATACAGATTTTTGTTGTAAGTTAATTTTCTATATGGTATAAACTTTAATTTCTTAAAAGTAGATAGCATTTCGTTCTGTCCTGAATTTGTAACTGACACATTACAGCTTTTTTCTTTCTTCAGAAAACAGATCTTCAATAATAATAATAATAAAAAAGTACTGCTCCTTCTGTGCAAAATCAAGCCTCAAAAATTATTTAAAAGCCAACAGAAAGGCAGAAATTTCAACAAGTTTAGAAAAATCTGCTTTAATTTCCCACAAACTGTAAGTCAGCAGCAAAATCAAAAACATATTTTAAATTCAGGGCACAATAAAACTGCAGAATATATACAAAAAGGAACTTACCAAGAAGTGGAATAGCTTGGGTGACAGGAGCAGGTACATTAGTAGGTGCTACAGGAGGTGGAACAGTCGCATATATTTTGGAACTATCGGTTGTCTCAGCATTCCCTCTGGATCCAGAAACCACTGTCGGGATGGGATTTCCTACAGATGAATCTTTTGTAGTGTCTTCATTTACACCAGTTGCTGTAGCTAAGGAACAATGCATTGACATATTAAAACAAGTCAGCTTTTCTGCTTGCGCAATACCTTCCTTCTACTGCTGCTTGCCCAAGATTTAAACACTTACAGTTTGGGATGTTTACTGCCGGAGTGTGAGGAACAGATACTGGAGGAGTTATAGGCGGTGGTGGTCCAGGAGGAAGAAAGCCTATCAAAAAGTATATATTAACACTGAGTATCACTTTACCAAAACATACTTGTGCAGTTTATAATGCAGATGCTTTTCTTTGCTATACAGTTGGAAAAAAAAAAAAAAAAAAAGGACTTAGTATTCCTAAAAATATATAAATATACCTGGGGGTAAATGCATTGGGTTGAAACCAGGTCGTAAAAAAGGAGGCGGCGGCGGTGGTGGCACTCCAGGAGCAAATCCAGGAGGTGGGATTCCTAAAGGCGCTGTGAAAGCAGGTGGTTGGAGTGCACCAACCACAGGAGGACCTGATGGATGTGGTGGAACCTAAGAAAAAGGGAAGGGGAAAAACATGTTACCTCAAGACTGAATTGACATTATTTGTTATTCAGCTGTGGACTGCTGTCTTCTGTACTTTATCCATCAAAACAAGAAAATTTAAGCTACCTTTAATTACTTTGCAACAAGGTGACTTAAATAACTGATCTAACTAGCAGTCAAATAATTCCTACAACTTAAAATATCAACGTTAATCTTGTTTGCTTCCATTCTTAAAGAAAAAATTGTTCTCTGTGGTAAACTGATATTAATGCATGCTGATAACTCACCTAAATATACCCTTTACACAGTAGTTAGAATTAATTTTACCATCCAGCATGACACACTATACCGCACACAACTTCAGAGCAATTAAAAATTTTCTCTTTTCTTTTGCACCACCCGAATTTGCATATTATATTAGAGTGACTACTGTTTCCTTATTAATTTTTTTAAAATTCTGATTTACATCAAGCTCTGAATGAAAACTGATTTAAATTAAGTTGGTCCTTAGACTCGTATTTATGAGCTTTCTACAAAAACTACATTAGATGTGTGGGAATCAAAAGGAAAAGAGTTTAATCTTTGATTATGGTCTGCATTTAAAATTGATTTATTAAAGCGACGGAGAGCTGTATAGTCAATTGATCATAACTGACTCACCTCCATGATCATCAAAATTTCAGAACTACTACATCAAGACCCCTTATAACTCATTTTTTATTTCTGCAGTACAGAAGGAAAAGCCTTTACTCTTTTATTCTCATAACTGAAAGAAGTAGCATTAAACCAAAATAAGCAAAATATTCTCCTTAGATCTGGAGAAGATGCTAAAGCTGCCAAGCACCTGATACCACTTCAAACTTCTGTTCCAAGTTCTTTATCAATGGCTAGGTTAGTAAGCTGAGGCACACTAAACCCTGTACTATTAGAATTTTCAAAATCTATTAATTACAATAGGCTTTAGCCTAGACCATCACTTTTAATGTTTAGTTTTAAATTGGTTATTTATTAGTTTATAATAACCTGCTCATTAGGTCCTGGCTTGAAGTTAAGCTAACTGAGCAGGATGTGAGAAACTACTGGATGTGACACAAGAAATTGCCAGCCATGACAGATAGCGATGTGAGAAGCTGACGCAAGTTACAGATGGCACAATGAGGGATGGCTGGATTTTGCAGGTGGTTAAGGAGGCCTTACGTCCACAACCGCCAAACTTCAGAGAGAAGCAGAAAGGAGCACTGGGGACCTTCTAGGGACCAGGACCTTGCAAGGCCAACAGTGCATAGGTAAGCATATCTAGGAGTACCATATAAAGCCAAGACTACCTAGATGAACATTAACTTTGAGTAACTCTAGAGGTGTTTCCATTAATCACAGTTTAAGCTTTAGAAAAAGTGCTCCAAAACCACAGTAACCTAATAGTCTTGGTAGGTCTTTTTGTTTGTTTTACAGGGCACTCCTTCAAAGGACAACAACTTACAAAATCAGCTAGACATAGCAACAGATCTGTTGATCGCAGTAATGTTCTGTGAAGCAAGTGTTCATGTACAGAGTGTGCAGGTAGCAGAAGGAATTGAGGAAGGGTATCGCGAAGGCAAAAAGTTGTAAAAAAGAGGGAAAACTTGCTAAGTGCTGTCAGTCCATAAGTAGTTAAAAGCTGAGAAAACTCTGGATGAAGCATGTCTACGCAATGGCTTGAGAAGGTATAATGAATAGTAAAATGTTATGATGGAACTAGAATAGAAGTAACATCAAAGGAAGATGATTTAGATACGTATTAGAGGATATTCATACCTAATTATACAAGCTCAACTGCCGTACTTAATTTTTTCTAAAAAGTTAACCCTCTGATACATAATTGTAAGTAACACATTAAAATCTTTCCTTTAAGCAGAAAGAAAAAAGGCAATAAAAATCTGCGCATAAACATCACAACATCTAATTTAAAATACAATTTGAAGTATAAAGTTTCTCTGTTTGTTAAAGAGATGGAACCAATGACTAATAAACATTGACAGATAACAAACACAGAGGACTGGTGAACAGCTTCAGAATAATAGCTAATGAGTTTGTTTTATCCAAGTAACAAAAATGCTACTAGAGAGATCCTTTATTAATGGGGGGAACAGATATTAGGAAAACTTGGTATTTTACTAGCAACATTGGAAACTGGAATAACTAACCTCTCCAATAACTGTAATGCAGACTGCCAGGTGCATCTCAATGAACATGCCTTGGGGTTTGGCCTGTGTCTAGGTACAATTATTTCTTACTGCACACCTCTCCGATTGAGACTTGAAGGAGAATCATTGGCCCTGTGAACTAAACTGTCTACCTACAGTGCTCCAAGACATGTAAATATATATTTAAGCACACCTGGGGTCTCCAGCAGGAAGACTGCAAAGGAGGAGTCTGCCAGTTTCAATAGGAAGGGTATGGGATGGATACAGGACCAATGCACAACTCCCACATCTAGTTATAGGGAGAAGGAGCATGTGGGATTGAGAAATACATCAGGAAATTTGGGAGGTACACACTCAACTTGGACTCCGGTTTCTGGCCGAAAACCCATTAAATGAAGAAACGGGACTTTGGGTTGGATTGGGAAACTTACAAAAAGGGTGGCCACAGCAAACCCCCTGGACTTCAATGTATAACCCCTGGCAAAGCCTGAGCCATCATTCACTACAAAAGAATGGCAGTTTTGGTAAGGTAACACCAAGCTTTGCCAGGAGAATGGAACACCAATTGCCCAAAACCTTGTCAATGAATGCGCAACACAAGTGATATCACAAGTGCTATTAACTGGAATTAATTCTCAATAACCAAGATATAGACTTAAGTTGATCTTCGATACCACAATATGACTTAAAAATAAACACAGACCTACCCTCAGAGCGGACCACTGAGGTGGATTACTCAGACCTGCAGGAGTGGGACCAGATTCAGCAACAGCTCAGAGATCTGAATCTACAGGCAAGAAAAGGGCTCACTCCAGCGGCACAACACAACAGAAGTATTCCACCTATTTTGCCAACAACCCAGGACCCTGTGGCTGAGAAGACACTTTATGCGCTATTGAGGCCAAAGAACCAGACTTACCTAGGCAGGCTATCACTCTTAGGAGGACGTTATTGATTTTAAGTACCTTACTACACAGAGGTTGCATTCATGAGTCAAGGTGATACTGGCAATAATAGGAAGTCAGTCCGCAGTCAGTTACACCTCTCACAGGTAACGTATGGCAGAGCAGGGCTCCATCCCTATGCATCCAGCCCATGCAGGGGGGTAGCACAGAAGGCCCATTCAGGCTCTACCAGAGAAAGGAGTGATGCAGCTCCTTCCCATCCTACCTTTAAGTGTGGGATTGTTAGGGCTGTGGGCAGATCACAAAGCTGCTGACTGGGCCCTGGCCTGAAGTTAAGCTTCATGAGAAAGGGCATTAAGGGCATGAGAAGCTATTGGACACCACACAAGGAACTGCCAGACATGACAGATAACAATGTGAGAAGCTGACAAGTTGCAGATAGTGGCATAAGGGATGGCTGGATTTTACAGATGGTTAACAGGGTACTTCATGAACAATAGCCAAACTTCACAGATAAACAGAAAGGAGCACTGGGGATCTTATGGGGAAAAGGACCCTCCTTGTGAGGCCAACAGTGCATAAGTAACCATATCCAGGAATACCATACAAGGACAATGTTATTTAGGTAATCGTATCATAAACAGCAGATCTGGGTAGGGATGCAGCAAAACTGGGACCAACACGGAAAAAATAATTAGGGGACAGTCGCTTATTTGGGAGGAGATTTGAATGAAGAAAGGGAGGAGAAAGCACAACAAAAAGGAAGGTCAGAAAAGAGAAAGTTATGGAAATCATGCAGTCAAAGCTGTTTGGGGTTATCTGTCAGGCAGCCCCATGCTTGATCACTGCAGCCTGAATCAGGACAATGCATAAGCCTGTTCTGACATAACGCACGCATCAAACCTGCTTCTCCAGTCAGAGGGACCAGGATGTGCAGAGTGCTTTCCACTGCTAACAGGTGAGCAGTCAGATGGACAGATCGAGCAACTTGGTATCACTGTACCAATGCCCATTCCAGGCTGGACAGCATCATCAGCTGCCCAGCACTCATAACAACCGCCCCCCCACCTCTTACAGTCCCAAACACTGAAGCCAAATACAAATGAAAGCAGTTCTGCTTCTATCAGAGGACAAAAATACATCAGCTAATGAAAATGCAGTGGTACTCTCTGAAGTTATTTAAACAAAAGAAGTGGAATATACTGAGATTTTTCTTTTACATATTAGGTCACATCTGCATATTACAAAACCTGTCACTTTTACTACTAACACCACTAACATCATCACAGCTGAGCTTCATTTGTAAGTTTTAAGAACTATTTACAAATTATTAAACTACTGTAATTTTATGACCAGAGAGAACAACTGAATTGGTCAATTCTAAGACAGCATAAAAAAGGTCATAGTGAAAGCCAAGATGAAGACTAAATACAGTTCTCTGATCCTGGCCTGAATTTGTGAAGACACAAGTTTCTTTGCCATAATAAAAATCCTGAAGCTGATGAGGCTGAAACAAGCCATCAGCACACTCAAAATGTTCCCATATCGGTTGTTTTTTTTTCTTTACACTTTCTTTTCAGCATGGATTTAAGGAAAATAAACAAAATTACTACTACTTAATATAGCTAATGGCTATTAAAACTCTCTGAAATTAGTAATTTGACTTACATGTTTGTTAACTAATAATACCTTATAGCGTTTCAGGAACTTTGTGTCAAAACAACACAAAATTCAACACACTATGTTCTCAAATCACAAATTGGCCAAATTATACATGTCTTCAAATAATTTTTCTTGATCTTTTCTGAGCGTCTGCCGTCTTGGTGTTCATAAATCACATTTTCTCAAGATGTAAAATAGTTTTATTCACACTTCCTCCCATTTGGGAGAAGGTATACTACTATTTTAACAGTGACAAGAAAGAATCTATTACTATAAAAGTAGTAACATGTCCGTCAAGAAGTAAAGCTAAAAGAAATACAGTTTATAAAACACTAGAGGGAGCAATTATTATTACATGCTACTTAAACTAATGGTAAAATTTCAGAGTGTTCTTTTAGCAAATGAATATACAACATCAATTTTGAGTAAAGAATCATTATAACAAAGGAAGAGTATAAAAATTTTAATATTAAACTCCCAAAGGCTGTTCAAAGAGAGTATAAACAATATGAACAAACATGAAAGCAATGTACTTCTTGTAGAAGGTCTATAGCTTATTTAAGCCAAGTGTGAGGAAAATTAATTAGGAAAATGGAAAAAAAATGCAATCGTAAAACTGAGAGGATGCAATTCAGCCCATTAATGAAAAGAATCTACTGCAATAATTTATCTGGGACCGAGAGAACAGATATTAGAAGTATAGTCCTATAATACTTCAAATAAAGATCTGGCAGACACGCATACGCTCTGTCTACATTAGCATTAGAGTAGCAACAAGGTTTTGGAGCAAATCCTCCATCGTTCCCACTAACCACGTGCTGACTCAGTTCCCAGGGCTGTTCTGGTATATGCAAACTACATTCCTTTTCAGGGAAATCAAACCAGATGCTTTACTCCTGCTGGGCACAAAACATGCTCCAAACCCTAATAGGCTGAGGGTTTTTTTCAAGTCTTCCACTGCCACTGCAACTTAGCAGAAAAGGAATGCTCTTCTATGAGACTGTATTGCTCTTTTACTTGAGGAAGCTCAAATAATGGATTTCAGATACATGATCAATTTATGGCACCAGAAAGTTATCTTCTATCTATAAATTGACAGCACAGCCAGTCTGCTAACAAGAGTATTTTTACCCAGGGACAACATGATGACAAACACACACACTCTAAATCAAGTGGTTACCATTCACCGTATTTTCTCCCTCTCTTTAAGTATTGCAATACTGAATTATTATTTAAAGAAAATTTTTGTTTATATATCCAGAGCAAATGAGAAGCAATTCTCACCTGTGGAGGAGGTACTGTTATTGGTGCAGGCATGGGAACGGGAATTGGAACAGGTAAAGCTTTAGGTATAGGTGACACTGGTTCATTATGTGTAGCTTCTGCACCTCCATTTTGAGCTACTTCATTTTCAGATTTCTTGGGAATCCCCTTCCACTCTATACAAAAAGAACCCCAAACATACATGTATCAGCTCAATAGAAGTGGACAAGTAGTCAAGCACTGCCATGTAAAACTACCGTGCTTTGTGAAGTTTACAAGAATGATGTAATTGAAAAATATTCAGATAATGAGAAGCGCAGAGCTAAGAAGCATTTAAATATATTTCTGACAAAAATTTCAGATTACTTTAAACACAGTACAGCAAATCACTGAAACATAGCAAGTAAATTTATTCATTAGTCATTTAACAAATCTTTGCACTGACAGCATTTCTACATGCCCAGGACTCTGAAACACATTATCGGTAACAAAAACAGTAAGGCTGTTTTGGCACAAGCTTTCAACAGTTTCATGCCATTGCTCTTGAGCAAGAAGGCACCAGCTTTTTCACTAATTTAAGAAGTCATTTCTGAAAAAACCTCCAACATTTTCAAGTCTTAAACAAGGAAAAGGAGAATACAACAATAAAGAATGGCAGTAAAATAGAGAAACATAAATATAGCTTTTAAACTCATTTTACAGAAGAATTATGGCTCCTATTGTTTGTCAGAACTTCCTGGGAAAAGACAGCTAAGCAGAAAAAAGGGATCAGTGAGGAGGCATTATGGGAAAGAGAAAAGCATTCAGAATACTGGAACACATTGAGGTTATGTTTATCATTATCATTCATTAGACTTCCATTTAAAATACACATTCAACTTATTTTTGTGTATTTATCATGAAGAGATGCTACTACTTGGAATAACCACCACCTAACTAGGGCAAATTAGACGGAATTACAAAACCCGGAAATAATAACTAGACAGCACACCACACAATGGTTAAAACGAACACAGCAGTCCAGAGTACCAATTCAAAGGCAATTTCAATTAAGTACTGCATTCATTTAATATTATTTTTAAAATCACAACAGCCAGCACACTAGCAACTCTATATTGAAGCCTGTAATTTATTTGAAGCTGCTGATTATAACAGTTATAACAGGTGTTATTGTCTTAATACAACCATAGAAGCCTGATATTTTCACTGTTTACACACAAAATAACAAGAATTCTATTAGGTCCTTATAAATACGAGACTTGCTAAAGAGACTGAAGATGTCACAAGTGTGAAAACTACAGGCACTTTTTTTTTTTTTTTTTTTTTTTTTTTTAAGAAATTATAAAGTTGCTGTCAGCCCAGTTGCTATACAAGCACTCCAAAAGCAGGCTCCTTTGCTAGGGGTGCCTCGCACAAACGGGGGGGGGCAGGGCGGGACACACCAAGCTGGCTCTGGGACTAACAAGTACAACACACATCACGCATTACCATCCAGGGCAAACACCAGCGCAGCTGACAGGTCACCTGGTATCTACCTGCTTTAGCCCAGCCCCTCGTAACACAGCTGCACAACTCCTGACAAGGGACTGTCCTTAACTGCTTAGAAACTCCCTCCAATCTACTACTTAGCCATGTCAAGGATTTTATATGCATCTCAGAGTCACGACAGTCAGCCACAACAACTTCAGTACACCAGCACAAAGGACAACTTTTTAAAAGTAATTAAAGATGTAGCAATACTTTACCTGGACTAAGAGTTTCGTTGTCCAACATTCCTCCTTCACAGAAACTTTCAAGATCTTCAGGTTTTACTTTGTCCCATGGTATATAAGTAACACCTAATTCTACATCCCAATACTGCTTGTAATCTGGCTTTATTCCTTTATTCAAAGCCCATGCAATCTTGGGGGAAAAAAAATACATGTAGTCAGTAAAATGTTCCCATTTTAATGGATTTAATATTTAGTTCTTACAAAACAGCACTACCATTTGATGCTAAAATGTAAAAAGACTACTCTAATTGAAACAGCAGGAAAAATAGGTTAGTTACAAACTCTGCAATAAGAGGGGTTTTTAAAAGTAGACTTAGTTCTTATTTCTTGGCTTGACTTTTGTACACAATTTGTAAAAATGTATAAAGGCAGTTTCTTCAAATGTTCCCCAGTCACTAAGATTAATTCTATTTCCCTTCAGAGGACAGTGTCACACTCGAATACAATGTTCTACAAAAGGAAGAACTTCACTAATGAATGCATTCTTCCTTATTAGTACTCTTTGTAGGATTATCATCTATAATTAAACTCGGTTATAAGACAAACAGCCAGCAACACGAAAAACATAGTTATAGTCCACTGTGATGACTAAAAGAACACCATTTTTGTTGGTTAAATAGACAATTACCGGCAATCGTTCAAGGAAACTGATACAAGTTCCACTAGTCCCATTACAGAGCAGGAAGAATACTTATCAAGAAAAAAAGTGGTCTGTTCACATAAATTTACAGAGTATCATATCCAGAATACATAAAAGTCTAAAATATCCATAAGTGTAAAATAGATGGAAAAAGGATTACAGTAATTACAGTAACTTTAGAACAGCCTGACATTTTCCAAGAAGTACCTTTATAGATTTCTGATTGACTTTGAAGTTTCCTCGGCTCAGTTTTTGTAGGGCACGGTAAGCATCTTGTCTGTGAACCATTACGATATAGGCACATCCTCTAGGTGGTATCATCTGTTTGTATTTTAAGAAAAAAAAATGGTTTTGCTAGCACATGAATAAAGTAATGAACAACATACAAGTGTTCAATTACAGTAAGCTGGAACACCAGCAGCTGTTTCAAAAAGGACTGTGGAAGTATGAAAGAGAATGTTAGTTTAAGAGGCTAAGATAGCCAGTATCTTTTGGAAATACAAATTTCTAGTAAACTAAAAGCAACTTCTTAAGTGGAACCTTTTAAACTCCATTCTGTGTGAGAATATGAATGACTGTTGTATATTTAATCCTTTAAAACTGTTACACAGTAGTGCTCATGTAAAAGCTGTGGTCTGGCAATTAGTTACTTTGTTGGAAGAAACAAGACACTCTAATACCCCACTTCATTCCATATACCACAAGCTGCCAGCTGCACCTCCACATTCAGTTTTATCTGCAGTGTTGTAATAATTTTTATTATTTGTAATGCATTTGAGAAAAAACTTCTATGTTGTTTTACAAAATTTGGGAATAGGAAGAAAATTACAGTCCCTTCTTTTTGTTTAAATGAAATTTTACAGCTACTAGAACAGATTATCATTTATATATAAAAATACCCTTGAATACAGCAAAGCATAACAGTAATTCTCCATGTTTATGACTAAAATGACAGAAGAGAAACAAGCAAAAGAAACAAGAACACCAGTTGAGAGTCCACATTTCTGTAATCAAAATGGAGCAGACAAGGAACTCAGTAGCACAGTATACAACTCTTAACTCCTCAATAGCCCTGTCTCATTCCATTCTCTCCAGAGAAAGCGTGATTTTTATGAAAATGGGATAATCTGTATTACCCCCAAGAGCATTTTTAAATTGCAAGAAATTAAAGCAACTGCCTTCTTGTTTTTCTACAAAGCAGCCAAATGAATTGAGTTTACATGTTAGAAAACACAATCATACAGGAAATGAGAGCTCTTGACTCTTTTGAATGTATCAAAAATAAAGCTGTCTTAAGACAGTCTGAAAAGACATTTTGTAATCAAAGCATATCAAAGTAGCTTACACTGCACCATTTATACTTACATTTATTGATTCAATTGGGCCAAACTCCTCCAAAAGACTTCCAACATCCTGCTGAGTTGTCCTTTTGTCAAGTTGTCCTACCCAAAGCGTAGTACTACAAACTACAATCAAAGAGTTAACACAGATTGTAAGAACTCTTGGAAATATACATTTCACAAGCCAGAACGGCAAAACAGTAATTTTAAAATAGTCAGTCACTCAAATGAAAAAGTCAGTTAGTATTGAAACATACATTTTAATCTTCAGGAGTGTTTGACAAACCTCTTTCTCGCCTGCCTAGAGCTGCGTTAACAGTTAACCACAGCACATACATCAGAATCCCTGTTAGAATGCACTCACTAAGCAGCTCTCTAGGTAACTAATATTGAAGTGACTTGCAAGTTCTGATGATCATGAGCTCTGCAAATCATCATAAAAAAGAAAAATATGCTTTGCTGCTAACAGTGCTCCATGAAATATCCCAAATCGTACAGTGGATATTACACAACAAGGTAACTCACTCTGCTTAATATGAAATCCAAGCTACGGGCCATCATCGCAAGTTATGGATGGTACTTACTGGCAAGACGATAACTAGGTTGTTTATGGTGATACGCCCACCACCAGCAAGAGTTTCCTCCAGAATGTGGTGACAATTCAACTACAATGAGCAACCAAACTTTAAACCTCTTTATTAACCTATTCAATGCCATTTCTTTCTACGGTTAAGTGAAAAATTGACACAAGCTTTTTCTTTCAGGAAAGAGGAAGCAACATGCTTATCTCACTTCATGCTTCAAGGTAATAAATCAGCAGATGAGCTCAAAGTACCACATTCGCTGAAGACTACTACAGCAACATTTAATACTCATCTACATTTTCCCCACTAAATGACATAAAACTGCAAACCTAAAAAGCACTACGTGACAGAATTTGGGAGAGATTGACAAAAGTGTATCTTGCACCACTGCCAGTAAGCTTTTAATGAACAGCTACTAAGTTTTTGCAGTCCTTGTAAACTAATGGTATTGTCATTCACAAGGTTTTGGCTAGTTAATACTCTTTAGTTTTCGTCCCTCATATAAAAAAAAGAATGTTCTCATTTTACTTGATGACTCCAGAGAAGATTCCACACTCCCCAGGAATATTCAGAAGGCAACTATTACATTTTGTCTACAAACAGAGGCAAACCAGGATTATTTCAGAAATGCGAACATTAGTCTGTGTGTTTTCCAGGTCAAAGCTCCCTTCCAGGTCTGAGAGACACACAACACTGAATCATTAGAAAAATCGTAATAATGTGTTCAACAACTTCTTCCTCAATCTGCTTTACCTTATATGTCTCGAAGAAAAGAAAAGAAAAACAGCTTTTTCTTTTCTCATTTTAAAGCCAAAATATTTCTGACTTGGGGATATTCCAAAAATGCCAAAATGTCTACTATGACTAGAGGAAGTACAGGCATGTGTGGTGAATTTAATTCTTACCAGCTTTACAACAGTTCAGAAAATAAATCACAGTACGGTTTACTTTTATTCTGTTTGGATGAGTCTTGGAACATCAAATAGCATTAAACCCAAGAAAAAGGAACAAAAAATTAAAAAAATAACATACATCAGATTAAAGTTTTCTTCCTGGATATTATGAACAGATATCATATCCTGAAGGTAAGTGGACTTGTCAACATTAAATTAAAAAAAAAGTCTAATAGATTCAAGAAGTGTATTTCTTTGACGTTTACAGTTTTTCTAAAATACCTGTTTGTCTTCCTAGTACTTCATTTTACATAGGCATAATATCTACTCTAGTATCTTCAACTTCACAGAACTCTAAAATTCATTACAGAAAATACTGGGCACAGACAAAAAAAATCCATATATGAACCAGGGAGATGTTGAGCATCTGAAAAACGGTATTACAAGAATTTGCAGAGTTACATCAACAATAAAGACAAAGAATAAACTTACCACTAACAGTTTCTGACTTGATCTGAGGAAGACCTTTTGACCTGCGTTCTCTCTCCCTCTCACGTTCACGTCTTTCTTGTGACCGAGACTTGGGAGAGTGTCGGCGTCTATCCCTGGACCGAGATCGAGATCGACGATGACGTGACCGTCGAGATCGGGACCCAGATCTCGAACGTCTCCTTTTAGGTGACCTAGTTTAAAGCAACAACCATTTACATTCAGTCTTTCTGACCCAGACATTGACAGATAAATAACTATTTCAGATATCTGTTTCAATAATCAGACAAGAGTTGAGTCAATAAAAAACCAAATAAATCCAAGTTCATTCACATACACTTACAACTATAATGTTTTTTTACAGTAGCTTATTAAAGCACTCCAGCTGAAGTTGATTATTTTTCAATATCTTATCTTCTATTAATTTTGTACTGAAGTTGACTATCAAAACTATGTCCACATTAACATAGTAAAAAAATACATCTGCTTAAATGAGGAAAATGTTTATTGCTTTTACAAAAGGATTGTTACAAAAGAGATTAAAAATAAATTCTGCCAGTGAAATTGTATTTTACATCATGCTCAAGTTCTAAACCACTCAAGGTCTGGAAGACAAAGTAAACCTTCAAAAAAGTTGTATGAATTCTGGCAAAGGAGAAGAGTCATAACTAAGTAGATAGCTTTGCTTTAATACTGGAGTCAGATTTGTCAGGTCAGCTGAGACATGTGAAATACTGCCTCTGTGACAGGCAATGTCCCATAGGACACTGGATCACAGATTTCTTCGTAAGTGTCGTTAGAGCACAGACAAAATTAAACTATCATATTCTGCTTCCCTAAAATTTACTCAGTATTGACGGGCATGGAAGATACTCTCTACCAATAAAAGAGAACTGTATAGATATGTGATTTTCCTTAGAAGGTAGATGACTTTCAGAGGTTCACAAGTCTTAAGAGTAACTAATCTGTTTCTCGTTACCACTGCACTGAAGTACATACATTTAGCTGTGATTATACACAACTTCCCTCAGAGGTAAGAGATTGAAAGGGTCTCTTTTTCTCTCTTCCAGAAGGTGAATTCAAAGAAAGCCCTTGACAGTTTTGATGTCACCAAGAAATTTCACTAGTGTTGTCCATACAGATAATAATACACGGACAGTAATTTCTTGTAATTAATCCTTGGATTAAATTGAAATGGACTCTTTTGCCAAATGTGTCTTTTGGCATTTAGTCATAGAATCCAACTTGTACAGTACAACTGGGCACTTAAAAGAAACAACCTCAAACGAAATATGCTGAGTGGAGCACCCAAGCAGCCAACCTGAAATACAGGTAACAGGACTCTATCGTAAGGCACTGATAATGAGCTCTACCAATAGTTCATGGAGTTAGTTCGCTCACCTCTCAGCTATTTAATGGCATCTTAGTTAGAAGTTACCACCCCCCCCAGTAGATTTGGCAGCACAGCACCAAATTCTCTAAGCTCCAGATAATCAGCATAACTGTCCTGAGTACTCGTACAGAATTAGTAAAGCATTTTCAAGTCTTTGGACATGACATACTGAAGTGCCGTATGTTAAAATCCACTACTTGATATAATATATACCCTCACTAAAAGAACTTTCACTAATTTACCTTGATGCAGATCTAGATCTTGACTTTCTGTTGTCAGAAACATGCCGTTTTCCCTCTTGAATAGGTGGCTGTTCCACTTCCATATCCTACAATATTAAGTTGACTGGTGTTACAGGTGAGTAGCGCAAGTATTTTATTTTATTTTATTTTATGGCCAGACTAAACTACATAAACAGTACTAAAATTATACTGAATATTCATATGTCAAATTAAAATGTAATGCAACTCTCCTCAGAAGCTTCGCCACTACTTTGTAGTCACTAATAAGGAGACAGTCCGGTATTAAACAAATTTAATACAACCACTGCAAAAACACAGTAAAAATAATTTACACAAAATTCTCATTTTCAATTTGCAAATTATTGTTTTTCCACATTTTAGTGAATTTCAGCACCACATATACTTCCACAGAATATGATTATATTCCTTAGTCAGTGGATCTTCCTCTGTCACCAAAATCACAGGCAAAGTAATGTCTACTAGAAAACTTTTCTCCAAGATATTATAGGACACTACTTTAAGCCATATATATATAAAGCAAATTACAATACAATAAATTTGAAGAATGAAGTAGTAAGTCATCAAAACAATACATAAAATGCAAGAACCTGTTAAAAAAAACCCCAGTAAGTTCAACACAGCTCCTCTTTCCTACCCCAAATCCTCTACAGCTTCCCATCTAGAACATACTGTGTTCTGCCTAAACTTTAAGTAGCCATCATGATGTAACCCTGGCAGGGAACATCCAAACAGGCAATCTCTCAAAATGTACTGATTCAACAGAATTCAAGACTAAAAAACTAATTACAAAGATACTCTTGAGAATTAACCCTTTATTCCAAGTGGAAAGCAAGAACTTCTGTCTAGAATCTGTGAGATCACAGGTTACCACATAAAGACCGCTTCGTACCATCTCTATTTCTCATTTCAGGATTTGCTTTTCTTGGAACAAAAGAGGCAAATATATTCGATTTTTTTTATTATTTAAATACAAGCTTATAGACAGACTTGCTCTTTGATTTCTTCATAATAGCAGCCAGTTACCAAACTAACAATATCTTAGGAACAAGAGAGAAGTGTTTACATACACTTGGATTTTTCAAAACTTTTACTTCTGAGTCCATTTCCACTATATTAATGATCTACCAGGCCCTTAAAAATTAACTTTTCAAGATAGTTTCTCTCCAGAATGAGATTGCATTGTTAGAAATCCATGGAACAAAATATTCCTGAAACATGATGGGGACAGGAAAAGGAGGATGAGGGAAAGTGAGAAGTGCAAGGACAAAATGCAATCCATCATCTTTCACAAAAGGAGACATTAAGCATACATATGCTGGCTTTGCTAGACTTCTGAAATATAAGACTTGTCAAGTAACACTGCAGCTATCCAACTTTCTCTCAGATGAGCTACCCTCACAGCTATCTCTGCCCATGGTTATCATGAAATTTCCTCTCCTGAACAAACTATACACATTTGAGAAAGACATGTATTACAGCATTTAAGTTAGTTTGTTTACTGCAAGGGTTCTCACCTGCTGATGTGGTTTTTGCATGTGTGATTCACTCTGTACTGGAAAAGGAGATTGAAAGGTTTGCTGTACAGGTGCTGCTGGCGGAATCACAGGCTGAGCCATGGGTGGAAACTGAGGGGTAGGCAGGAGACCAAAACCAGGCATTTGCCCATTAGGAGGAAGCGGAACCTTTGGAGAAGAAAAAACATGAAAACTTCCAGTTAGGGAAAAAAAAAATTACATTAGCTTTCCCAGTTTGCTAAATTAAAATTGTATCTCTGCTCAAAAGTCACAATAAAAGACCACAAGCCCAAGAAAGATGAAGTAGGTCAAGTTTTTAGGTGTATAAAATAAAAATCTTGTTCTTCAAAGCTTGACTAGAACAGAGAACAAAAATATGTTTCTTGGGAAAGTTGGAGGGCTAAGCCATATTCACCCTTCACTAACAGGAACACCACTTCCTTACTTCTGCACCAAAGAAAACAACAAAAGATAGAAACCATAACACAACGGAGGGACAAGGGAAAGCACTGAAGTTACCTGGTGACGCATTGGATCCTGTTGTATGCCCATCATTCGCTGCTGAAAAGGATCCATATTTGGGAGTTGAGGAAATACTGGCTGTTGAATACCTTCTCCTGGAAACCCACTGAAACCAGTAATATTTTGGTGAGACAAGTCAATCGATACACAGATTTTTTGCCTTTATTTTACATATTTCTATGTACATTTACAGATTCTTGCTTCAAATTTAGACAGAAAAATTATCTTCATTATTATCCCATTTCCTCTCTAAAAAGTGAAAACAAAACAAGGAGAAAGAGTGGCTTCCTTATCTTTTCTCGACTGTAAGAGTAGTACTTTAACATTTAAAGAAATGCTACATAAAGGTTTAAGCCTCTCTTCCCCCCGTACTTATATGATCTTGCTAAAGATCTCAGTCTATGGAAATTTTTCGTGAAGGTTGTCTGCCTTATGCTAACTTTCCTCCTTTCCTGTTCCTCTTTTGGGAACAAAAGAAGTAAACCTTTTCCTCAGGGAAAATAAATTGGCCATACTTTTGCTGGGAAAAAAATCCTTTAGTTTGGCAGGAATTTAGGACAGAGGAGAAAGGGATATGTATATCACACGAGGATTACAGTAATGCCATTCACTTCCTGATTCAACACACAGAATGGACAGTGCTCGGGGAATTAACGATGTCTATGCAGTTAATAGGACCTGTTTACAGGATGCAGTTCGTGTAAGAAACTGAATAGGATTTCAGAAAGATAAAGGAATTTCATGATGATGTGAAATGGAACTTTGTAGTATTTTAAGACACAGGTGCCATACAATTCTTAGACGATTCTGGACAGATCAGTTTTTCATTTACAGTATTAATGATTTTGTGTGCCCAAAATGAGACTAGTGGAATCCAATCTTCAGAGGCATCTTACGCAACTATAAGGTAATAAGGACAGAGGCTTTGAAGTGCTACAAACAGAACATAAACATGCTGAAAAGCCTAGTCCAATGATCTCTAGTTAGGCACACACAAGCAGTGCTTGTGTTTGACCTACCTCATCTTTCTGTACTCCAGAGTTCCATCTGTACTACAGGGAATATACTACTGATTTACTAAAAGGACATTTTAATTAACTAATTCTTATGGAAAATTAAAGTGCTCAAGGTGATAAACACGGTAAGAAAGCTGATGACAAAGTTAGTGATTCTGTTTTTGAGAGCAGGGTTTGGATGGCATATACAGAAAGTAAGACATGGCGCCACACACTGAAGCAGGGAAAAAAGAAATATCGACTAACCCAGGTATAGAGCACCATCCAGCCTGTGCACTGAATGAGAGAGAGGTCCTGTGGAAAAAACTAGTATGTGATCATGTAACTTAAAACTTTATCATAACGCATATCAAAAGGGAAACAGGAGTCTGAGTTAGTCTGCGTGAGAATTTTATGTCTGAGAATGTAAAGCTGCAAAGCCAATTTTAATTTTTTAAATAGTTAAAACTACCACAATGTTTCCCCAGCCAGCAAAGCAATCCAGCTGATTACTAACAATGCCCTGAGACACTCAGTTGTGCAATAAAAACACAAACTCATCTTGAAACCAAAACTGAGCTTTTCTCTACAGAATGCATTCCTCAATCAACGATGCAACATGCCAAACCTACACCAGATTACCAAAGTAAAAAGACCAAAAAAACACCTCACCAGAAGTTGTCAACAACATTTTAACTTTGGACTATAACAGTTAAGCACTGAAGTAACCTGCAATTTTAATCAGCTTTCTAACCTAAAGAATTTTTAGGACAAAGCTTTGTTAATTTTATTATGACACAAAACTTACAAAGCTGGCTGAGAAACTGAAGGAGAAGGAGCTGAGTCTTCTTTCTTTGAATCTTCCACTGCTTCTGGTTCATCATCATAGTCAAACCGATCTAGCAGCTTCTGAAAGAAATTATGTTGAGCCAACTATTTTTTCTGTATCATATAATTGGCAGCCAAAATATCCTTATTATCGAAGTCTTACTATATATCTAACAGCTCTGGAATTAAACACAAGGTTAGAATCAGAAAAAAAAAAATACAAATCTATATTCTAATACAGAATCAGAAACTGTCCAAACCCATTTTTATTCATCTTCAGAAAATGCAAAGGCTATAAAAACAGGAAGCTGATCTCCAAACAGAAAAAGAACAAAATTTGCACCATTTTTCTCCTAACAAATGGAGGACATTGAGGAACCTATCAAACAGTCTTCCGCTGAATTGAAAAAGTTAAACACAAAGAACAAATGAAGACTTACTTTGTCAAATGACGTTTTTTGCTCAGGCGGTGGGAAAGCAGCTTTTTGTTCTGGTGGTTGTGCTGCTGTAGTTTTCAGCTGAGCAGTAATAGCTTGAACCTGAGCCATCACAGTGTTATCTATGACCGGTGACTGGGGTTTCTGAGGCTGCTGAAAAGTCTGAAGAATTTGCTGAAGCTACAAAAACATATAGTGTTAAGTATATATTCTTACATAAACACATAGCATTGAAAGAGTTGTAGGATATAAATTTTAC
This sequence comes from Grus americana, assembly GCF_028858705.1. NCBI lineage: Eukaryota > Metazoa > Chordata > Aves > Gruiformes > Gruidae > Grus > Grus americana. The sequence goes on from NC_072852.1 coordinate 116,277,219, forward strand.
ATCAAACCAGACTATGGCACAGGATGAACACCAACAACAACTTGACTAAACTATGGAGAACTTTCAGCAAGATCAAATGTCACTTTTTAAATACTTCGGTGGCAAAATTCAGCAGATCCCAAAGTTTCAGCATTCAGGCCTTTCAACACTGCAGATGTTTAAGCGGACCAAACAATAAAACTCAACATTTTGTTTTATATATTCCACCTATTCTTGAAACTTTGTAACTGCATCAATTCACAACTAATTATTTAGGAATATATAAGTGAATTTCCCTCAAATACCATAATTACTGGATAGAAGGGCCACAGATCATTCAAATACTGACTTTAACTCTCACGAGTTTTCCACTGAAGACCTCAGGGAGGCTTTTTGTTTTGCTTCAAATCAAGGCTATTACTTCCATCATTTTCCTCCCCTGATTTAATATAAAAAGCAAAGTTAGAAGGGAACCAAATATAAACAGATTACCTGTTGTCCTTGCGTTGTTTGAAACAACTGAGCTACAGCTGCAAAGGCATCAGAACTGGGCAACTGTGGCACAGTAGGTACTGAGTTAGCAGTAACTTGAGCGGGCTCCAAAGGAACCTTTGCTGGAGGGGGCGGCGAACCTGAGTTTCACAGGAATTGAGAAAGTGCTATGTTACTCCAAAACATTCATCTTGCTCTTCAGTGCATACATTTACCTCCTCAAAACACGTGTCTATCTACAATACTCTATTTAACCCAAGAAGTCCTATCTAAACTACCCAAACTGCATATTCTATTCACTTTGCCTTCAACTGCTCCATTCACTGCTCACATCTGCACATTATATATACTAAGAAAGAAAGCAAAGACAAATGGCCTATCTGAAATCTAGTCCAGCAGATATTTTAGATCACAACACAATGTTTGTAATTGTACAATTTTAGAAAATTTAAGAGGAAAAATTAATATTAGTGCTAAGCAATGCATATCAATACATTTAAAATGTTAGTTCTGGTTACAAAGTTCTGGATGCATTCTTTTAGATAAGTATTTCAAATCAATCATGTAATGGTTCATTTTAAGAGCAACTGAGTTTCTCTTAATATTTTCTGTTTTCTAGCAGTAACTGAACTTTTGCTGAAATGTCTGGTAATAATTAAATGTTTTTAAAAATTAATTCACAAGCAACTCTTTCTTTGATAAAGTTTGTTCTCATGCCACTTTTGCATAGGCACAAGCCCAACCTGCATCTGATCGATAAATCCTCCTACCATAAAAATAATTTTCACTAATTCTTCCATGAAAAGATTCACATTTCCACTGAGCTTTACTAAACTGAGATCACATTTTAAGACATACCACTAGCTTTGTCATGCAGCTTTCCCATTCTCTTTGCTTCAGATTGCAATGTTTTGGGTTTTTTTAAAATAAACATTTTGCCAGTAAAAAGTAAATTAGCAGTAATACCATTGATTCCTACGTGTGGTGAGCAAGTAACTATTCTTTAGCAAATATATTTTAATGGACTACTGTAAAACTGTACAAGGAGCTACAGTTTAAAAAACCCCACAAATAGAAATATTTTTTAGTTTGAGATACTAAGCAAATACGTTTGCCTCACAATAACAACTTCTTTAAAGCCATTCATGTGTTTGCACTTTAAATAACTGCAGTGTTGACATGCAGCAAGCAGACACAAATGTGTTGAATAATATTTTCCCAGAAGTCAGATGCTACATAAAAATGCTGCAAAAGATACGTGATTGTTTTTAAATATAAATTAACTCCCAGATTATTTCCTGTATATATTCAGAAATATATATATTCCTGCATATATCTGCTTGCTCAAGGGAGAAAATTTGCATTTCTCTCTCTCTCTGGTTTTTTTTTTTTTTTGCTAAACAGACTTTGTAGAATCTGTTTAGCTCATAATGCTATTTCACATAATGCATTCATATATTTATTATTATTAATTAGCATATTTATTTCAGGGTCAAATTATCCCCCTCTAGTGCATCTGAATAAGCTCACTGAAATGAGTAATTCTGTACATGAAAATCTATGCAGAAGGCACCCAACCTGTTACCTGCTAGCAACGAGAGAGATAGAAAACCAGTGCCACTCACCTGTCACATCAGAATGAAATTGTATAGCCACCAGTCTGCACCCAAGCTGAGATGCTGAGACAATCTCTCCCCCTGCTCTGCTATGTTTATAAAACATGCCAATAGGATACACTTTCCTGAACACCGCTGGAGATGATTTTACTTATGCTATTGTGCATCATTATTTTGTTATCTCTCACCACACCTCACTCACTCCATTACATTTTTTGCCAGTCCGACTCCAACATACATGAGCGCAATAAACAAGAAGGTTACCAAAGCTAAGTCTGAAATACAGAGTGCAAATTCAAAAAGGCGGCCCTCCAGAGAAAGAGAGGATTGTGGTATGCATATTCTCATCCACAGTTCAGTAACCTCACTACCAGCTTTTTATGTGGCGTAACATAGGTCAGTGAAAATACTGTGGGCAGGCCATCATTGCTTTACTCTTTAGGTCAGCGGTTTTCAACCAGTAGCCCGTGTAAAAGTTTACTGCCAGGCATAAATTTACTCTTCAAGAATTTGGATTTGAAACCCCAGTTAAAATGTTTCGGGGCTGCATATTGAAAAAGACTGACAGCTCCTGCTTTCAGATACTAAGTTAATTCAAAGAAAGATCAAGCTCAATGTGCAAGATCACACTTTAGTTATCCAGATTCTAATATTACCAAAATGACATCAGAACTATAAAACTGAGAAACAACAGAAAAATATTTCAGACCAAAAGAAAAAAATTAAAGATTTTTTTTTTTGAGGGGACACTGAAGTCATCTGTAAGTAAAGTGTGCACATATGTATGTATGTATATATGCATACACGATATAAATTTTAGGTATTTCCAAAAAAATGTTCACATTCTGATAATTTCTGAAGTACAGTATCAGCATTTATTTAGAATGAGTTCAGCTGCTCCACGTAATTGTGACAACAAAGTTGAGTTTATTAATACGCTACTGTTGAAACTAACAGTAGGCACTTTAATGTGAAAGCAAACAAGCTATTATCATTCTCCCTTTTAAAAGAAGTTATTATAATGTCATTCATACCTTCATTATTAGTAGCATTTTCTGTCATCGGTGCTGTGGCACTAGTTCCTGCTGCCATATCCAGAAGAGGTTGAATTATTTCAATTTTAAATACTCCATTTTTCTGCCAAAGGTTCAGGACACGGACTATTTTACTCTGTTGAAACAAAAGCAAGCATCGACATGAAATAACAGCTTTCCTAATTCATGAACTCCAGATTTATCTTCCATACATTGAGAAGAAAGGTTTGAACAGTATAGGAGTTCAACGTAATCAGGCATACCTATTTAACAACCCCCTAGGTCATACAGGTCACATGGCAAAGATAAAAACTGCCAACTTATTTTACTATCCGCTTTAATAAAAAGTAATTTGTGCCACCACTTCTTCACAGATGGTCATAAAGAGGTGGCACAAACAAGAAATGCAACAAGACAGACAAAGAAAATGAAGACGAGCTGGAAAATGCTAATGAAGAGAGGGGCAATTAGATATAAAACACTAGAACAAAGCTTTAGATAGAAGATTATTTGCTTGAATTTTTTTCAACTAATCCAACCAATTCTATGTTGACAGCAGAAAACCCATCTCCTCTATTATTCAAAAGATCAGGAAGGCAAGAGGAAAACGTTTTAACAGATCACTGCAGAAATATTAAATTAGAACCTCTGACTGTCAGCTGCTATTTTAAGCTCGTTTCTTTCTTTTTTTTTAACATTAAGAACAATTAAGCTTTCAGGAACAAGCTGGAAATTAGTTTTTCCTTCTTTAGCCCAGTATTAAACAATAATATCTAACTAGATGTGCTCCTTCAGTTGGAACATGCAAGCAGGTAAAAGCCAGAATACGTTATATTGACATACCTGTCCTTTTTGTATACTTAGTCATCTGACTTGCAGACATACAGGTTTTAAGTACTTTTTCCTTGTACTATAGCTGCTAAGAAGGAATCAATTCTGTTCCCTCTTGTTTGAACAATAAAGTGCCTTACTGTGACTCAGTTGTATACACCCATGCAAATCCACCTATACTTTCATAAGCTAAGCTATTAAAGAATTTCACAAAATGTTTTCTACACAACATTAGAGAGAAACCTGAAATGGCTATTTTTAAATAAGATATCGGTGTGAAAAACAGTTAACTTTAAAACAGCAGCATTTTTTGGCTTTGGGTATTCTATCTCTCCAGAAGACTTGAAAATAACATGAAGGCCAAAAAAAAAAGAATAAATTTAATACTCTTGTTTTCAGTCACATATTAATCTTACAGAAAGGCTGTTTAAAAAAAAATAAAAGTAGTAATATCATTCTCTTTGGATATTAACCATAGCAGTTGTGTATCTGCAGATCAGGTATTTTGTTTAGGTACTGGAAATTCCTTAAAGCAAGTATGTTATAAATAGTATTATTCCCCTACTGGCAATCATCTTGTCTATTTTAGCAGTGAGATATCAGTTAGTTTCATAAAGGAGATGGATAGCCTAATTCATTTAGATGAACAAAATGGTAACCACAAAGACAGAAAGAAGGGACTTCTTTATTTCACCAGGGTACTGGCCCAGAAGCTCCAGAATATCAGATTCAATGCCTAAAGGTCGAAATGTTTACCATTAGAAAACTACATGCAATGAAATCCTCAAGCATGGGATTTGTAAAGACTGAAGAAATCAACGTGATGATTTTTGCAGAAAATTTGGGAGCAGAACTTTCACTGCCTACAACACTGGATCTTCTCCTGTAACACTTTTTGTAGGAGACACCACCTTCCATAGTAAAAGTTTTGGCACAGTTACACACACTGTTGAAGTGTCTGCATAGGCAAAACAAAGCTGATGAAATTAGGTAAAATAAATATTTTAACTAGAACTTTCATTTAGCTATCACCTTTGATAAACTTTCTCAGCATGTTTTACTATTTCATATAATAATATTTGCTACCATGGACATAGAGAATCAATAAATCAGGTTTCATGTATGTGGAAACATCAAGGTAAGCACTGTTATCAATTCATAGCAACACCTGAGAAATTATAGATGTACCTTGTCTTCAGATGGACAGAGATACAAATACTGGAATGTGGCAGTAATATTTTTAGAGAATCTTGGCCCAAAAACATCTTTGTCTGTTCCAAACTGGTGACGAGACTGACGAACAATAGAGTCAATAACGTACAATCCAGGGACTTTATATTCTGGTTTACACTGAAAACATAAAAATAATTTTCCATTATGCAGTGATACTAACAAGGTAATATGCATTCACCTTAGATCCTTAGACAAAATCTATACTTGGTGTAACTGGGTAGAAAAAAATTTAATGTTAATTTGTTTTATGTAGAATTCTCTTACTGATTTGTTTTGTTTATAGAAATGGAAAAGGAAGGAGAAAAACTTGCTTTAACATTTGCAACACAGTAAATATACCTAGATATCTTGAAGCAACCTTTATTTTCTCAATCACGGCTTTTAAAGTATCTTTAGCTTGACAACACGTGACCACAACAGCAGATCTACTACATTACAGTACAGACTGTCACAACTCTGCGATCAAGCTACCTCACACTCAATGCACTGAACTACTTCCATCAACTCTATTCTCCACAATTTAATGCAAAGTCCTTCTCTTTGGAGGTCTCTGAAGGACTCAGGATGAAAAAGAGTATTTTTCCTGTTCACTCAGAGGAACTTACTTCAGGCATCATGATAGTTTGGTTTTAGCAAGTATTACATTCTAGCCTGTTGTTCTACGTGCCTAGGCAAGCATGAAAACTGTATTTTCTGAAAACATGTACTATCTTAGCCACTGAAAATTAATTTGAAGTTCAGTACATCCAGTTTCCTCCCCAGTTGCTGGGTAGAGGAGAAAGGGGGAATTTCACAATTTTTTTCTCTCGTCCTTAATGTACTACAGAAAGCTAAAATGAGGAGATGGCATAGACAGATACCAAATGTATAAAATCCTAACAACGCAATATCCTCCCTCAGTCCCTGAATAACAGAAGCCTTTTTGGTTATTTACTAGCATTGATAATATCTAGTAATGGATGCAGACAATTTATCAGTAGATTATTTTTTATTTTTTACCTTTTTGATAAACTTCTCTACAATCTGGACAACATGCTTGTAGAGCTGGAAAATAAATACATCAATTAATTTATCATCTACTCAACAGTGGCACATCATTTTAGAAGTATTTTAACTCTTTGTGATTACTACCACTTAGGAAAGACTACTAAATATTGTAGTCACATTCTAAAAAGAAGTATGTTATCAAGTGAAGTTAATCAAGCACAGAGAAAAAGATTTCATGGGGGGGACAGAAACAAGCCATCCTTTCTGTCAGAAGTGTATCAGTGTGTACACAAAAGACATACTGCTTCTAGAGTATTAGTAAGAGCTTTCTGGAGTTACTTTATAAGCAAGTCCACTGTTTTAATATGCTAAGGTACAGTTGCATCCTGCAACATTTAAAATTGTATTACATAGAAATCACAACACTCTAGTGGGTGTAGCATTAAAAAGCAATGATTCAAAAAAAATCAAGCTGGCATTATGCTACTAGTCTAAAACCAAGAGATGATATTCACCACCCACTTCTTTCTAGATAACATTCTTAATGCCAACTAGAATAAAGACTGGGAAATCCAGAGATAATTTGCTTAGAAGTAAAATAATATTGTTACTGTTACAGTTATGTTTGTTCTACTGTACTTTACCTTAATAGCTTTAATGGCAGCTTTTGTGATGAGAATCATTTTTGCTCGGGAAATAGGAGGTTTCATCTCCATCAGTGAAAAGAGCTAAACAGAGAAAACAAATATTAAAAATGTATTCCGCAGTTTAAGTAGTTAACCAAAAAGACAACATTTCAGACAACTGGTTGATTACTGACATTGCATACTATGTATTGCCACAACGCTGGGTGACCCTCGAAACAAAGAGACTAACAGGGAAATCTTTCTAGGCAATATTCAAAGGTATCTTCCTTGCGAATTAACCCATATTCTTGATTTACCAGATTTTGATAACGCTGCTGTTGAAGTTCCATTTGTGTCTAAAAATTAGTATCTGCTAACTTATGGTACAGGCACTGCTAACTTATGGTATAGGAACTTGCTATTTTACAAAAACAATATAAAACAGAAGTAACTGCAATTTGATTTAAATTAGCCTGAGTATCTGCTTACCAAATAGAAATATTAGGACGGTCCTACAGATAGCTAGACTGACATAATCCTATTATCTTAAAATAATGTGCATAAAATATGACAACTTTCATCCATCAAGGTGATCAAATCAATACTAAGTCTTCAAATTATCCTGCTATATACAAGCATTGTAAATGTCTTTAACAGAGATGTTTACCATTTCATTTGCTATGACCATACCATATTATTATTAACTGCACCAACTGTTTTGGAGAATCCCCTGCATTATTCTCCATACTAATGTCACCCAGTTGAAAAGTTAATTCCTCAAGGACAAAGCTTCCAGAAGCTGGTAGTCTTTATAGATGGCAGTTTAAGGCATTCTGTGAATCCGACTTACAGAATAATTCTGATCTCGTTTCTATAAACATAGCCCAGGCACACTATTTCAAAGTGATACTGATTTCGTATCAGAAGTTGAGAGGAGTGCTATTTTGTTAAGACCATGAAGCGCAAAAAGGGATTCTGCAGTGCTAGTTTGTTTTTTTTTTTAAGTCCGAATTCACAGGAAGCATACTCTATATTCAAAACAACATGTAGTAGGATACAGGTAAAAAGTTCAGCTCTTCAAATCTGAAAATGTGGCTCTAAGCAAAAAAACCCCAAACTTCATTTTCACAAATAGCATCACCATGACTTACATCTCATGTGTGAGGAAATTTATTACAAAACTTTCAAAAAGTCCTGAACCTAGGCATTCAGAAAAGACACTGCTCTGTCTACCAGTCTTGACCATAACTCTGAAAATAAGTATTAGCTTCACATTTCAGAAACAGGAAAAACTAAAACTTGCACACAGAACTATCAGAGCTGATGAAACATCTGTGAAGGGTTGAACCCCAGCACCACCTGAACAGCATGACTTTCTCACTGTACTTTGTTTCCTGTAGAGCATTTTAAGAGAACAGGGAAATAAGGGATTTGGGGAGGTTTGTTTTTAAATAACAGTCCTACAGTCTGACACTCACAAGTATGCATGCACACACACCAGAAGACACCAAAATCCAATGCACATTTCGCCACTTTCCAGACCACTCTGCCCACCCTGGATCTACAGTTAATTCTATGTACTGCATAAGCTACTGTTGTAATTTCACACTGTAAAATATCCAGATGCAAAAACTACACTGTATGCTACACTATGTTTTTGTGTCATACTCTGCACACTTCTGTTCTACTAGTCATTACACCCGGAAGCATCATCCACATTGGCTTGTTAGGACCATTCTCTCTTCTCCAATCTTCCTTCCTGTCTTCCACACAGAAATAGAAGCCAGGACATCCCAGTACTACTTTTTAATTCTTCCTTCTCTATCACAGCTCATGGTTAGGTGTTCTGCATCATTAAATATTATTTTCTATTCTTCCCATAAACTTAACTTCCTATTTAAGCTGTGGCTTACTGAAGGTAGAATCATTTTATTGTCATGATTTGTGTAGTGCAAAAAAACATGGAGGCCTTCAACATTTCCTACACACAATCATTTTTACCTTGAAATATTCCCCACAAATCATAGAAAAAAAAAGGGGTTGCATTACATAATTTGATTTTGCTCTTCACAATAAAGAAAAAAAAATGAGCCTTTGAACACTACCCAAAAATGTAATCAATTATTTGCCACAAAGCAAATTAAGAGAATAAAAGTATCTTCATCTGACAGTGTAATGGAAAGGAAGATGTCATTTAAAAAATTATCTCTTATTTTTCTATTAATTTAAAGTTCCAAGACACTTGTGAAGTGACCAACTAACACAGATTTATCCACCTTCTCAGTTAAGGAAAAAAACAATGCAGAAGAAAATTTGGCCAAATATTTAAAGGCAAGTAAAGTGATAGCAAGACTTTCAGCAATACAAAATGAAAGCCTTACACCAATAAAACACAAAGAGTAGGCAAGAAGGTATTTACTTTCTTCATTCAATTCCTATTCCAGGAGATATGACAGAAGAAAAACTGTCCTTCAAGACAGTGGTAGCCTTTTCCAACGCCAACATCAAGTCAAGACCATGATTCTTCATTACTAATCTCCATAAAAGGCAAGTTCTAGTGCCAGAACATTTGATTTTTCAAGCCATTCAAGCTGTAAGAGTTACTTCAGCTAACATCCCTGCTTGCTGAGAAATGACAGTATGGACAAATAAAAACTGTCAGATAAAAGACAGAAGGAGAGAGGTGTCCGAGTTGTCTTGTTTTTTTAAAAAAAAGCTTAATTTCAATTTCAAATTATATTTCTTTAGAGTAAGTGCAAAGACTCTTAATGAACAAAGTCAATGCTATTATTAAAACTCAAGAAAATCTGTTTTAAGAGGTAATGAAAGACAAAACCAGAATTTTCCAAAACCCAACACCCACAAACAAACCACCAGAAGGCTTGGAAAATGAGATAAAGGAGGAAAAAAGGAGCCAATATTAAGATGGGCACTCCATATCCTTTCCTTTACACACCAAGAGGCAACTGGTCCTCCAGAAAAAGGAGCCAGTCCCATATAACAATACAAAGAAGCTGATGTGAAAGCAGCACTTCAGCATTTGCATTTCATGAACACAACAGGAGGGAAACAGGAAACTGGGAGTCTTAAAAGATGCCCAAGAATGACTGTTGCAACTGGGAGGGAAAAAAAAAAAATCCAAGGAAAAAGAAACTGCCAGAGGGCAGGAAAAAGGGAAATCAGCTAGATGCACTGAAGTAGCCAGGGAAGATGCAATAAAGAATATGGTAGCTTGGAGAAGTCATTAATTAAAGAACATGAGGGGCTGAAACTTAGGCTACTAAGGCAGGAATAAACAAGAGCTTTGGAAGAACAGGACTGAGCACATCACTGTAAATTGTTCCTTTGCTGTTACAGACAGCTCTCGGGGCAACTGCAACAAAAACATAGTAAAAGCAATGAGGTCAGTACACACAGATATTTCCAGCTCAGGATGAACTAGAGCTGAAACATGCATCAAACTGAGATGCAAATATTTTTATATATAAATATATATGCACACATATATACACGTGTATGTGTATGCGTATATATGTGCGTGCATATATATATGTGTATTCTGCCCTCTCTTCACACACACCCCCATCACTGTCTCTTGGAATAGCGCATCAAAACTGTTGCCTTTTTAAATTTTCATAGGATTTTAGAATACCAAATGACTATTTTAAAACTGATTTTTAGTTAATTTTCAGTATCATAGTTACATGTGTCAAAGCCGTGTTTTAAAGACGGGTAAATCTAAAATTTAACAACCTTACCAGTTCCTTGTGGATTTTCACTGTTAGAAGGGGAAACTGTTCAGTAAGACGCCCATGTACTTTACATTTACATATGTTCGATTAGACTTCGATCTTCTTTCATACGCATTTCCCAAAACAATATATCACAAAACCCCCTATTTTCAGAGGACCGTCCTTCCAATAATACATGTAATTGCTCAAAAGGCATCATGATTAGCTCAAGAAACAACCTAGACACAAAAACTTACATTTGAAAAAAAAGAAGAAAAAAAAAGAAAAAAGAAAAAAAAGAAAAAAAAAGAAAAAAGAAAAAAGAAAAAAGGAAAAAGAAAAAAAGAAAAAAGAAAAAAGAAAAAAAGAAAAAAGAAAAAAGAAAAAAGAAAAAAAAAAAGAAAAAAAAAAAAAAGAAAAAAAAAAAAAAAAAAAAGAAAAAAGAAAAAAAGAAAAAAGAAAAAAAGAAAAAAGAAAAAAATGTGATGGATATAACAAAGGCAACAATAATTTGCAGCTTAAAAATGTTTCCAATGTACTGCCTCACAACAGGAGCCTGTCCCTGGAATGCTCTGCGCTGTAAAGCTTGACCTGCTAGAAATGACTTGCTGCTTTTACCAACCTAACTGGATGTTTGGAGAAAAAAAAAAACAGCTCCTAGATGTTCCCTACCTTCCTTCCCCATAGTGACACCACTGGCTAAAGAAAAAAGTGGAAGTTTATCTCTGCCTCTATTTCTACTGGCCACTGCCCCCGGTAAATTAATTTGGCAATGAAAACCACCCATGGTATCCTGTTCACTAGGATGGGGAGGTACCATAGGGCAAGAGACCGCAACCAAAAAGAAATTAATTGAAACTTTACTTTTATGTAAGAACTAATTAATCCAAGGACTATTCAAGACATATCTTTAGTCAGTTTTGATAATTTCCATAGTTTAAGAATTGTCTCCTGCTTTCTGTGTGAATTCTTTCATACACAAGGAAAAAACAAGGTAGAAAAACTAGTAGAAAGGCTTAGCCACAAAATGTGATCAAAATCATTAAGGTAAAGGTCATAAGAAAAACTTTCCTATTTCAGTTATAATAGTCTCACCTGTTGAAAGTAGCATGAGAAAACCCACACTTTGTTTTACAGAAGCTCTAGCTTAGGATACAATTTCAATTTAAGAATTTCCAAACATTTCTGGAACCTCCCTCCCTATATTTGAAAGTATGTGCACTGCAGCTGCACGTTTTTAAAAGCACTGTGTTTTTAAAAGGAATCATTTCTTTGTTGCTCCATATCAACCCATGTTCTACAAAAAAGTGGAGGTATTAAAGAGCCTACTAAACTCAATCCACAATACAAAATATTGATTCAAGCATATGTATCCACACTTTTCACAACAGTACAGAAATACAGGATAAAGTATCCATAAAGCCAGGAACCTCAAAGGCAAAAAAATCACCTGCACATTTTCAGGCTAATAAATGCAATTAAATAACAAAGATGAGCCATTCATTAAACCACAGCAGATAGCAAGAGGGAGACTAACCATACTGCCTGCTATTTAAAGAGCAAACTAGTAACCACCCCCAAATTAAAATTAAATGTAAAGTACAGAAGTACTATAGAAAACACGTGACAGGAGTGAACTAAGGCAGCCTTCCAACTCAAACTGTAGAACCTGCTCCAGTTCATGAGCCCTGTGTGAGGAGTAGTAGGAGGGGTGGGTAATGGGAGAAGGAATAGGATGATGGCCTTTAATTTTCAGCCTGTCAAGTAGCAAGTTATTTATTTCTGCCGTTCTACAGTCAATGCCATTGAGGATCTATTTTACACAAAAACTTGAGAACTATGTGGTTTTGAAGCAAAGGGGAGAATCACTATTTTCAAATTTGCGCACAGCCTTACCTTAGAATCCTAAAAAGACAGTATGTCTGGGCACAGCATGTCTTCAGAACAACAGCAGGTTGAAATGTAGGAATATTATCAGCTTCACTTCGTTACTGAAGTCATTACAAGAAAAGCAAAACCAGACAGTGATGTGTACATGCCAGTAGAGAAGGAACAGAGGTGCCAAGGGAAAAACGTAAGACACATGGTCAGAGAAAAAAGGCAGCTTATACACTTTCCAGACACGAAACCACCAGCAAAGAAGTGAGACAGTGTCATCCAGTACAACATCCCATTGGCACAGAACGAAAAAGATCAGGCTTTGGGGTGTCTATATCCTTTGGGGTGTCTCAAGCTTGATGTATGATCTTAAGTCTATTTATTTGTTTTAAGCATGAGATAACATAGTAGGAAGATAAAAATACCTTAAGACTTGAACTGACTTCCCTGGCTTTGCTCTCTTGCTGAAGTTTCTTTGCCATAAAAAGGTTTCTTTATTTACAAATAAAGAGGTACAGCTCTGTTTTATAAACTTACTAAATAAAACCCACAGAAAAGAAGCACAGATAGAAGCATGATGTACTGAAAGAAACACAGTGTTCAGTGATTAGTGGATATCAAGCACTCAGGTCATTGTTACAATACTCTCATTCAATCTTCCCTTCTCCAGTTTTCACACAGCAATCTAACACGCCCTCAACAATTTCATCAAGTCTTTTGTGTCCAAGAATATGTCTCTAAGCAGGCTCCATACACAGATATGACACAGTCAGCACTCTGTACCTTCATTATTATTTTTCTTAATTTGTATTTTATTTAGGCATTTAGAAACCACCCAATGCAGCCACACTACAAGTCACTTATAGATGTATAATTGTAGTTATTTGCTCATATGCCTACAGAAAAAAAAATATTATGGAGGATGTGACTAACAAGCACAGATACTATACTATTTTGTTAACAAAACACCATTACTATTAATGCACAATCAGATCTTTACAAGGTCAGATGTTGTAAGAAATACACACAGGTCCAAAAAAATCTGTTAGCCGCATACATTTTCCTTCCCCTAGGAAACTCCTCGGTTCCTTTCCTCTTCAGGTCCCCACTCTTCCTTGAGCTACTAAGAAAAGGAGAAGGATAATGATGTCTACTAAACTTCTGCCGCTAAGCTATGTCTCACAGGATCAATGTAAGTTTTAAATCCTTGACCATCAGCTGTGAAGCATACCAAGTATTAGGTGCTGCTAAGGTAAGAGACCACCATAAAATTCATGGCTGTCAGGCTACATTCTTTGAAAAATAAAGTGAGATTTAAATTTGACCAGATATGAACCCCAGGCAATGAAGCTAAATAATACTTTATCAGCTAAGCTATTTCTGTGGCCTAGAAAGACCATTCACAAATTCTGAATCACTGGGGAGAAACATCTTTACAAAAGACACGCATATGAAAATGACATCATACAAGTACACAGAATAGAATTTTGGTTTTTACACACGTTTTTGAAACTTAGCTGCCTCTCAGGATCAGCGCTGTGCTGGTAAGTCCAGCATGTCTCCTGAAAAGCCATTCATCTCATTTCTTCTCTTACCGAGAATCTCTACTAGAATGCCACAGCTTTTCAATATTCCTGGAAACAGTTCAGTCCAGAAGTAAGAGATACAGCTCTTTCAGGATGAAAACAATTATGACCCTTCAGTTACTGTGATGCAGTCATAAAAGCAACAAAGCAACTTCCATCCCAGAAGAGCTGCACGCTACTTCTGCAATAATTTCAGTCTGGGTCTCGCAGTTTAAAAAAGGGACTAAATTCACACTAAAACTCTAGCAGCACTCTCCTATCTTTCTCTCCCTCCACCCCACCCAAATGGCATTTGAACTGCTGCTTAAGCTCTCTCCCAGGACATGTGGGAGGCAGCACTGACTTAAAAATACAGCCTATTGCACCTACTGGAATATGGGAATCATTTTAGTCAGCTGCAACAGGTAGCAGCTTTCACTGTGTTCTTAAAGAGACAAAGGGTGCCAAAATGCACAAGAGGTATTAATCTTTCCTCCAACCACAGATATTGGTAGTTGTGTCCTTGCTGCTTTGCCATACAACAGAGGGAATCTAACTGGGGTTCATGAGTTCCAGTAGCTGCTAAAGAACCACTGTGAAGGATATCCTGCTAACCTCTATTTATAGGACCTGGGGAGGGGAAGAACAGGGAGCAACAGATTGTAATAGAACATGCAAAATGAAGTCTTAGCATTAGCATAAGATAGCTATACTAGATCAAAAATACAACTGTCCAGTTCACTGAATATGGATAAACAGTAAAGAAGAAAGCTGCAGCTGTAACTTTAAAGAAAGAGCGCACAAAATATCTATCCTCTTTGTGATCTAGACACACTTAAGTGAGGTATCAATTGTTTCAGTGGTACAGATTAACTATTACCAACCTGAGACACACGATTAAGTGAATATGCTGCGTTACTCAATACAAATATAAGATTACAAAATAGGAAACTTTACTTTATTCTACTTCCAGCAGCAAGACTGTGAAGAAATCTCTATTTCTAACTTTTATAGAGACTAAACTATCCCTCAAGTTTTTCAGATTAAAGAGACGGAAGCACATACCCCTGAATTACAACATGACAAGGATTAAAACCTTTATAAACCATGGCAGATGCGTGGTTTTGGTGGTGGTTTGTGCAATTGTTTTAAGAAAATGTTTACTTGTTTTCTTAAAAATATAACAAAGTTTTGCACCATTATCAAGTTACCTTTTGTGATTTACTTACACTGTACTATTAATTTAACACAACATATACACCTAACAGTACATGGATTCTAACTTACTCTTCCAGGATACAGTTTGAACTAATTTCCTCAGGGAAAATATACTATACTACATAACTGTCAAATCCCACCTATTCAGTTGGTAATACCTGCTCAGAGTACAGCTGGATAAAAATAAAGCAGCTAACATGTTTGTTCAATACAAAAAACATGCTTGCTCCTGTAGAAAAATGAGAATTTTTAAGAGGCGCATTTACTAGTAAATTTCCATTCAAAATATAGATACAAAGAACAGGACTAAGGGAATGGGCAACACAATCAAACATGATCAAATTACGCAACACATGTAAATTACCACCCATTGCCAGAGCCAAACTAATTGACTTTAAGTGTTCTTTCCTAGCTAGCCACAATTGCTAAGTGCAACGTGCTAGCTCAAACCCCTGTATTTAAGTTTTACTTCACAATTCAGATGGGCAGTTAAGATCACATGCGTATCACAATTAACTATCACAATTAGCTGACAGGCAAAAACTTGTTACTTCACTGCAACATAATCATAAATACCGTCAGAAGCCTATAACCCAAACACAGAAAACGAACTTCCGAGTACAAGTGGAACCTAAGTCAGCCAAAACTACTAATAGTTTCTACTGGAATGGGTGAACAGCTTCAGCCAAAACAAAACGGTTCAAATTGCATAAATAGAAGTGTTGCTGGTGCTCTTCTCTTCCTCCCTAAGCTCTTTTGTCTGAGAATAGGATACCAACTTAGAGGATGCCTAATTTACAGCCATGATTTGAACTTGGACCTCCCACCATTCAAGAAATTGCTCTAATCACCAAACTCACACCAAAAAATCCCAAATAATCATATCACCTGAAGTAATAAGTGGCATCTCCTCCTTCATGTAGACTGGCAAAGAGCTGACAGCTGCCACCTCCACAGAAGAAGAGATGGTAAATGCGGAAGTGCATCACCTCTAGCACACATGGGAAGTCCAGCACAAAACTCATGGCTGCTGCAGTTAAAATTGCCATTATAAAACTGCAATTCTCTGTCTATAAAAGTATTGTACAGCCAGCAAGTTCAGGAATTCTTGACCTACAGGGTATTCTGTAAATACCCCAATCTTCGCTGTTGAAGCTATTCCACTCCCAATAAAATAATTAACTGTTCAGCGAACAGAGACTGGTACCTCTGTAGTCCTCACAAAGCATCCGCATTATAAGACAGTCTTACAGACAAAATGAGTCCTCACACACACACTAGCCTGTGCTATTCCCATCGTTCTGTGAATAACGTTGAGATCTTTTGTAAAACAGCTCTTTTGCTTTCTCTGCTTCCATTGAGAAAGCCCAGAAATGGAACAATATCTGACTGTAAATCTTACCCTCCTCAAAAAAGTTTGAGATGTTTCACACTTTATTTTAGTACGTATTGTTTTGCATGCACAGCTTCAGGCAACACGTGCTGAAAAGTTAAGAAAACAGTTAAAGAACTGGACTTTATGTTCTTAGCTAATATCATAAACACGCCTTCTGAGAACAGGACAGCAATTACACAAAACCTGAATTTATTAACACGCTAGCTTTACACATAAGTAATCCTATGGAAATAGTCATACGTACAAATGATTGCAGAACCGGGATTTTAGCAAGTATAGTTTTCTACCCTGTAACTGCCAGTGGCCAGCCATCAGAATTTCACTCATTATTTCTGACTGTATCAAACAAAAGCATCACGCTTCTACTACATCTGAGAGGAAGACATATGAAATAAAACATACCTATTTCTAAAACGGAGATTAGTCACAGAATAACAAGAAACACTGCTTTCACTCTAAAGTCACACATTCTTTCACCACCAGATCAGCAAAAGAAGTGTTTCTTATTGTTTGAGAAACACTAAGCACTGTCTGTACAATTAAGCTTTATCAGGTAGCAACATGTTGAAATGAATAAAGTGAAAGCGATCATCTGCTAGAACTTCTGTTTATATTTAGGCAGGTAAGAATATTTCTGTTCTCCGTTTACAGGAAAATTGAAAATGCCGCATGCATGCCATTCTATTTTAGCGTATTTGGGAAGGTTGCTTTGTACTGTTCCGTACCACTGGTTCAAAACAGCAGAATGTACCCGTAACATGGGCAAATAAATAAAAATAAAACTGTTAACAGCAGGCATAAGCTATCTACTTTTCACTTTGTACTTCTATAATTTTGTTAAGGATGAGTAGATATTCAGTTGCATGTGTGTATGACAAGCAGTTGCAGAGAGTGAACTTTACACAGCATGACTTCATCACATGAGATTAGTCTGCCATTTTTCCTGTTTCTGTTCAGCAAACATGCACAGCAACCTAACCTTCAAAACATATTAAACATTCTGGAATAGGTTCTGGGTAACTGATCATCTGCAACGAGAATATGGGTGTTCTACAGTCCATACAGGATGTGCAAAAGCCAAATCGTCAAACTGAGGCGAGAGCGTCATCTAATCTAAGAATCATTTTAAGTCATGTGTCAAAAACTTTTTATAAAGTAAAGGGCAGAGTATTTTGTTATATATTATGCAAAAAATAATCACGGTCCATTTTGTCTCCAATTCGTATTAGCTGACTAAGGAATCCGAAAAAAAAAAATCATAAGAAGACGACAGGGACCTTCTGTGTACCATGAAAGGAGACTGAACGCCTTACGCTTTCCAACCTACCTCCCACATCCCTAGTGTCGGGGTCGATCCCTTAGTCCCATATCCAGGCGTCACTTCCATACAGAGATAAGCCCCCTCGCAGTCTTCCCTCTCTGTTCAACCTCTAGCCTATCCTATCTGCCGCCTGTTCACATGGCAGGTCTCTCGCCAAACCACTGCGAGGAAATAAAAAGTGCCTCGCGCCCTGAAACGCGGCTTCCCCCTCCTTAACAACACACACGCAGTGGGAACGCCTTGGAACTGGGATCCCGGCTCGGACGCTCTCCAGTGGGGCGAGGAGGAAACTGGGGGGGCACGGGGGGCAGAGAGAGGGCCCCGAAGATCCCCTCAGCGCCCCCCCGCCCCGGCCCGTGCGGGAACCCGGCCTGCGCCGTCGCTCGGGGAACGTTCCGGGCCGTTGCAACTGCCGCGGTGGGCCTGACCCCGCTTGCGTCCATTTTACTCAAAAGACCCGATCTCCGCCCCCCTCCTCGCCCCTCGGGCCGGCGGGAGGCCCCGGGCCGAGCCAGGCCAAGCGCTGCCCGGGCCCTCCCCAGAGCAGGCCTCTGGCGGCGCCGCACCGGGCCCGCGCGGCCCAGAGCCGGAAGCCGAGCGCGGGTTGGGGGGGAGCGATGGCGGCCACCGTGAGCCCCCTTGCCCCGCCGCGGCCCCCCGACCCGCGCTCCCTTCCCCTCCCCCCCCCCCCCACTCCCCGGCTCCCACCTCCTGGTTGAAGGCGTTCACGGCCTCCATGTTGGCGGCGGCGGCTGCTGCGGGCGGGCGCCCGCGCGGGGGAGGGAAGGAGGGGAGGGGGAGGAGGGGCAGCTCGGTCCCGCTCAGGGGCTGCGCGCGGACATGGCCGTTTGGCGGTGGGGGGCTCGCGCTCGCGCTCTCCCCTCTTCCTCGGTCGCTCGTTCGGTGCGGCGTCTCGCTGGCAGGGCCCCGGCACAGACCGTCTCTCCTAGCGGGATGGCGGAGCCCACGCCGCGCACAGCACCCTGGGATCGTACAGGCCTCCCGGCCCCGCGCCACCCACAGGAGTGGGGGGGGGGGGAAGCGGGGGGGGGGGGGGGGGGGGGGCGCGCGCGGCGAGGCGAGGGCACCACGTGACCCGGGGGCGAGTTACTCCCCGGGCTCCGCCATGTCAGCGCCAGCCCCGCCCCCGGGGAGGGGAAATGGCGGGGATAAAGCCGCCGCCCGCCCTGGTGTCTGTTTAGGCAGAGTTTTGGGGGCGGTGGTGTCTTTCCTTCAGCTGCTGGGCGGGCAGTGGGGTCAGGGCAGAGCCAGGAGGCTTCGTGGCTCGTCCCCTCAGGGAGGCCGCAGCTCCTGTGGCGTTGTTGGGGGTGGCCGGGGCCTGGTTCGGCTCGGTCTCCTTCCCTGGGGAGTGGTTGTGGGGCGAGGTGCGTGTCTGGGCTGAGGAGCTGTGGGGGCTGGGGTGAAAGTGGTGCTTGCTTCCTTGTTCTCGTTTAAAAGCTGCTGTTTCTTCAATTGCCCGTAATCGTGTCTCGCAAGTGGCACAGGGCATACGCTGAATCCCGCTCAGACCAGAGCGAAGGACCGGCACCGGAGTGGGTTTGATAGCTAGCGTGGCCGGTATCGCCTCGGTGGAGGAGACTACCTTGGTTGCTTAAATACAAGCCAGCAAAACTGAAAGGCTGTTCTGATAGTCAAGTGTTTTGCACCGGTAAAGAAGATAGTTAACTGCTACATTCACACTATCAATAGGAGCTAATGTTCGTGACAAAACTACGTGTATACTGCAAAGTATAGTTTCAAGGACGTTAGCTGGCTATTGGCATCTATTAAAGAGCGCGTTTCTCAAATACACTGTCAAGTGCTATAGTAATGTGTTGGTATCAGTGTCAAATCCTAGCGATTTGAGGCTTGCAGAGTGCTATACAGTATGTTCAAAATGTTACTGTTTTAACTTCATTATCTAACTAGTTAAACATCACCAAGGAATGAAATTGGAAAGAGGGGACTCAGACTGTTACAGAAATCTCACAAAGTGTATTTGGCTTTATTTTGCGTTCTATTAAACTCTGTGCCTGCTATGTTTGAGTTGTTAATCTAATGCAGATTACTTTCAGGAATCTCTTCTCCCTGTCATCAATATATGGCTGTCCAGTAATTAGCACTCTTTAAAAACAAGTATTTTGAAATTTAAAATATTGACAGATTAACAAGAAGTCTTGTTCTACTCAGATTATGAAATGCATAAGGAGGAGTTCATGTGCAGTTATATGGCTGATTTTTTAAATTAGGAATTTTTAAAATAGGTTCTAGTGGCAAATGGAAAGTTCTTCCAGATGTCATTAATTTCTTCCTACAGGTTGATCTTTTATCGGGGGGAAAAAAACCAAACAGCTTTCACACTTCTCTTTTAAAAGAAAGCTGCCAAGCAAGAGAAGAGTGGAGGGGAAAAAATTGTTCATCTAGTGTTGGTGTCTTTGTTTTTTGTGATTTCTGCCAGTTTCCACATGGTAAATTCCTTCATATGTAGCTTTTACTACTGTTCTTGTTCATGTCACTGTCCCAGAATTCACAAGAGGTAGCTCGTTCTGCCACCTGATTTGAGCAGCAAAGTTATACATGAAGTATGTGGTGAGAGGCTGAAAAAATGCAAGTTAACTCTGTCCAGTTCTTGTATCAGCTAAAAAACTCTAAGATGTAAGGAGGATTTCTTTGGGGGCTCTTGGCTTGGGGAGAGATAATGAGTGAGAATGGACTTCCTGCGCTGGCAATTAATTTTCAGGTTTGAAATCTAAGTGTTAAATGGTGACAGCTGTTTCTATAATGTTGAGTACCTGACATCATCAGTATATACTTTATATTGCTCTCTCAACACCCGTTAGTAGCTTGTACAGAAAAACAAAACTTTCTCAGGACAGGAAAGGCTGCCAGTGGTTCTGGAAATTCAGATAAATTTGGGAGTTCTTTTGCCTATTAAAACTTTTTAACTTTTATTTGTTATATATAATATATATTTGCCTTTCACAGTGTGTCACTACAGGTGACTCTAAAAAATAGTGTTACATACTTTGAGTTCTCCTCATTGCTATTTATTTATTGTTTTATTATGAATCTTATTTTTTAAAAAAACTGCTTTTGTAGGATGTTTGTAATCAGACTTTTTGTATAATTGGACTTTATGTAACCTGTGGGGGTGAATAATGTAGGTGTACCCCAGTGTGTTTCAGAATTGTCTGGTACAGGTGCCAGTAGCTGCAGTGCCTTGGTGCTCAATGGGCTGGATGTGGTAGTGCCCATTCACCTACCAAGCTAAAATCTGGTGCGGTCGTGTCTGTGCTATAACGTGGTCCTGGTTCTGCCTGCAGAATCCTTACGGACAAATCCTTAAGGTCTGTAGAATTATCCCTGGCAACTTTTGTTCATTGAGAATTAAATTCTGATTCCTCAGGGGCTGAATGTTAGGAGCTGAAGTGGGTTAATTACTGCAGCTTTAGACTTAAGTCTGGGTTTTACTAGGCTGTGGCTTTGCTATTCAAAGCAGTTCCACTTCATCAAGATAACACGCTCAGTGATTTTTGAAGTAAAACTTGCCATTGCTTGTATTGTATTATGACTACCTGTAGAGAGAGGAGACAATCGTGTAACTTTTAATGAAAAGCATGTTCTTTTCGTTATAGTTTAGTCAGTTTTACATTTGCAGGTACTTGAGCTCGCAGCAGGTTTATTATTTAAACCTGCTTTTATAACAACATTAGGCATTGTATAAATATATGGTGTACGATGCCCAGCATTGTTAAGTATCTGTTCTATATAAAGGATGGACCATGCAATCCAGTGTGGCTCATACAGCTTCTAATATCTTTCATATTGTTCGTGTAATGTATATTTTAAAATATTGTTCCATATTATTCCATATGTCTAACAGTTATGACTTGTGTTGGTGCACGGGTTTAGTTTGTTCAGCTTGCTTTTGTTTCTGACAGATGGGCAATAAATGGGCACAGCAATGTATGGAAATTGCTATTGAGAACAAATTATGGTTACTTGATGTAATGATTCTTTTTGTTTTTGTACCAGCTGATGAAATACATGTGCAAGTCTTATTCAAGCTTGTTGAAATATGAAATGTTTTTGAATTCAGTATAGTCCTTGTCATTTTGTACATAATGAAATACAAGCTTAACTGAATTTCAGTTAGCTTAAGCATTTAAAGAGTTTTACATAATAATGTCTGTCACTTTTTCTTGCAGTAACATTAAGTCTTGATCTTTGAAGATGTTAAGAATCCTAGATTTTGCTCAGTCTCCTAAATTATTACTAGCATTACGCATCACTATCAACAAAGAGAATGATTGACAACAATCATCCATAAAAATGTCATATTCCCTGTTCTTTGGTTATCTGTGTCTGCCCATCAGTGTTTCTCTGACTCATCTGATAAGGATTAGTTATCACTTGCACATTTTCACTCTCTACTTTACTGGTGTAATTTAACTTATGGGGCAACTTTTTTTTACTAGAATTTCCTGGAATCCTGTGTTCTATAGAAAGCAAGCCTGGTTTTCCTGCAATGTTCAATATATTGCTGTGGCTTTATATTCTGTATTAAAATACTACTGTATGTGTTTACCATGATTCATAAGTATTTGCAATGTGATTGGCACTCTGGGTAGCTCTGCCTCACATCATGGGGGGAGGGCTTTACTTAACTGTTCTCTAAATGTTGGCATCAAATGCAGGCCACGCTAAAATCAGATCCCTGAAATCAATAAATCTTTGAAGGAAGAGTTTGTCTTTCCCTCACTGTTTGTACTCTGGCAGGATTAAACTTGTAGGTCTGGCACCTTTATACTTGAGAGTTAAACTGGTGTTTATGGTTGCTGATCTGTTTGTAAACTCAAGTGTTACTGACAGGCAGACTGTACTGGAACTGTGCTTTGAAAGCCTTTTGGAAACTTCACAGGACAGGGAGCGTTTTGCCTGCCTGCTTAGTGGAGTGAATCAGTGTGCAGAAGCTTTGGACAGAGCTAGCTTTCAATTGGGTTTTAAATTCCATCATAAGTACACAGGTATAGTTTCATGTCCTGGGTTCTAACCTAGAAAACCTTGTAAAGTTTAACAGCTGGTCACCTTAGAGGTTAACTCTCTTTGCGCTGTTGGAGTGATATAAGTGACCAAAATGTATTAAGATCGTTCTGCAGGCAGCCCTCTGATGCACACAGCTGGATGTCATGTTTGCACATACTCCAGTATTTACAGAGATTCCGAATCGTACAGCAAGGTGATAATAAGGAGCTTGCTTTGCAGCATCTCTGTGCAGCTCCTTATTAAGTGGATGGAGATTTTGCACTTGGAAAGCTTATGGGGTAGACTATTAACTTGGTAGAAGACAAACCACCGCTTAGTTTTTCTGTGCAATTTAGACTTGTTTTTGCCAGTAGACACGTGAGAACAACTTCCCATTTTGTTCCTCCATAGTTACCTAACCAGCCTCTGGTCTGATGTGGAGGCTGGCGAGATGATGAGACTAGACAAGGTTTTATTGTAGGTGCAAGACTGAAGATCAGAGTATGTCAGAAATTACTTCCTTCTCTGGTAATGCTGTGGTACTGCTGTTCCTGTGTCCCATCAGAGGCACAGAGACTGCTGAGAGCTAACAGCCATTAAACAAAGACTAACTAATTCTTTTGAAAAATTCAGTTATTTAACTGTGGCTTAAGAGATCATGTGAACATATGGAATTCAGGACACGAGGCAAGGAAACATACAGAAATACATATATGTGATGATCTCTCTAGCACAATACGGGGTTTATAAGAACAACTGTAACAAATGTCTTCACATCATCACATTAAAATTAATTATTCAGTGCTTTAGAAAAACTGTTGTGGGGTTTTTTTAATTGGGAATCATGAATGACATTTTTTAGTGAGTCATTTATTTGGAAAAAAGCCTGCACTTCTAAGGCAGTCACCATTCTGAGTTTAAGTTAATTTCTAGGCATGTATGTAAGCCAAAAGCAATAAAAATTTTAGAAATGTGAAACTGTTCACCACTTGTAAAACCTCTGTCTCTTTCTGGTAACTTTGTGGTCCTAATTCTTTATTCTATTTTTTTTTAGGTATTTTAAAACAAAGTGTTTTATTTTGGATTCAATTAAATTTGACTTCAAAGAGGTTTTCCCACCCCCTCCATAAGTGAGCTGAGAAGAAGCAAAAAGCTGTTTGTGTCCAACTGGAAAGGAGTTATGTTTCTGGTTTTCTGTGTTTGCTTGTTTATTTAGGAGAAGAAAAGTCAGATTACAGAGTCAACAGAAGCCGAAAATGTTGTCTTTATGAAACCAGCTTTCAATTTACTGTGTTTCTTGTGAGTAAAACCTGGGATCATTCACCTCTTCTAGCACTGGTACCTGTTTTGCAAAATCAGTTCTAAATAGGATCAAACCCTGAATATCCTTATTTCAGTTCTGTGCTTTTGAATTTCACCAGGATGAATCTTCAACGGGTTGCAGTGGGTTTTGGTGGTACGCTATTGCAGGCCTCAGTTCCCTTAGTCTGCACTTAACCTCCCTCAGTAGGTCTGAGGCACTGGGGGCTTTGTCTTGTGATTATCACAAAAACCATTAAGCTCACTTTAAGTCTCAAAAGCTTGGGCCAAACGTATTGCACAGAAACAGTAAATAGCTCCCTATTGCTCCTTTTAGCCTCTCTCCTCATCTAGTCTAGTGCAAAAGGGGTTCTGGATTTTAAAGTTATTAATATATATAATATATATTTGTATAATTTGCTTGCAGTATATTGTATAATCTATGTTTACAGTAATCCATTCTGCTGAACCTGTGTTAACATGCCTTATTTTATATTGTGTATGTCAGGCATTCAAAAAAACATGTTCAGTCCGTTTTTGCTCCCCCGTACTGAAGGAGACTTAAAAATCACCAAGAACAGTAGAAGTGTTTCATAATTATTTGCTTTCTAGCTTTTGGAAGTTGGCTTTTTTGGTGTTTCTTCCTCATGTGGATGAGAAAATTAAGGGGTGTTTTAAGATCAAGATGTTCAGGTAGTCACTGCTTCAGAGGGTGGGATTTTAAGGCAGCTAAGTGTCATGGGGTGTAATAAAATTCTGGGTACTAGCAGTGATGCTTGATTTACTATGGGATTTAACCACAAAGTATTTAAGACTAAGAAGGAATATGTAACTAACTTTAGGCATTTTTGGTTTTGCAATATACTGGTAAGAATTTCTAGTCAGATTATACTTGAGGGAGGAGAAAGAAATCCTGTGCAAGAGACAATTCATGCCTACGTTTATAAAATGTGGCAATAAGTAGGCGTCTCAGTCTTCGTGGGCGATACATGGACAGATGGCTGCGACTCACTTGATTCAGGTGCATACTTGAGCAGGGTTCTGTCTCGCTGCTGCAGCCCAACAGCACAGTACAGGGGTGACAAACGTCAGATTCTCTGAAATTCCACTGAAGTGCCCTAAGAGGGATTTGAACGCTTGTCCTTGGTACTATTGAGAAGTTCCGGTGGCACAATCCTCGTTTGCGGCATCTATTTAGCTTTTCAGGTTCCAGCATGTTGATCTTGGGAACGCAGGATAAGAAGGACTTTCTGGGCCACTGGTTGCAGCTGCTTCCAACTGAGGCAAAAGACTTTATCTGGTTAATGCAGAGCTTTGTGTCTATCCTTCCCCACTCTACCAACATTAGGATGTTTGCAAACGTCAAAAGTTCTGAACTTTAGGAAGAAGCTTTCACCTTCCAGATTAAGTTCCTTCACATTAAATCTGTATGTACTTGTTCTTTGTCCAATACTATCTCTGGAGCAAGTAATTCTTCACAGACACCTTAGGTCTAAAACCAGTTGGTTTGGTTTTGTTTTTTCTATTTTACTACTCTTACAGTTCCTGTTGTGGCCAGAAGATGGCACTTATGTACGCACTAAGAAGGGGTAAATGAGGCCAATATAATTTATCTTTGCTGAAATAGTGTCTGTGGGATGGCAATAAATATCTCGGGCAAATGATAACTCACAGGATAAAAGATCACTTTGATCTCGTAGCACATGAGGGGCACAGATTCAAGAACAAAGTCCAGGAACTTGTTACTCCACATAGAAACTCTTTATTTCCTTATTCAGTAATAAGGATCTGATATGCCCCTGAATTCAGAAGGCAACCATCAAACAAAAATCTTGGGTGTTGCTCTTTTAAAGGAGAAGAATCTAAAAGCAGTTTCTAGCACTTTTTTCTATTGCAGCTGAGATTTTGTGCTGCACATTAAGGCCTCATCTAAGGAATTACTTTCCTCTGGAATAGCTTTATCACCTAAGGTTTTTTTTTGTACTTGCCCTTCCTACCCAAATTATGGTATTTATATCCTTCACAGAGACTGGGTTGTACTGTTCTTCAGTATAACTAACTTCCCATACCCATTCGGGATAAGCCATCTCAACATGAACCTTTTTATCCCAGTATAACTTTGTCAAACATCGGGGATATTGCTCTAAATGAGTCTTGTTAAAACAATGCAGCTCTTCTGTGTGGCCAAGTTTGGAGGGATGGAACACTTAACTTGCACGTAAGAGATTGCGGGGGGAGGATATAAAGTGGCTGCAATTCATCCAGGCAGTTTCCCAAGGCTGTCAGCATATTTTTGTGCAGATCATGGGGCCCATCTAAATTGGAGCAGAAACTAGAGTGGTTGTCTGGCCTGCTGTGCACGGGGTAACGCTGCCTAAAATCCCTGGACTTGTGCCTGTGGCGTTCTCATGGGGTCAGGATCCAGCCTCCATGTAGCCCTGCTCTTCGAATAAACCTTTTATCAGGGTCTGCCAGGCATTTGTTGCTGTTGTCAGTTCATCACACCAAAAGTCACTAACCCTTTGTGACCTTCTGTCCCTTTCACCTGCAGCTGCCTACAGCCTTCTTCACACTACCTTTTTTTATCACTGATTTGTTTTCAGGATTCACTTCCAGACGTTTTGCTTTGCTCTCTATAAAAGCAGTAAGCATTGCAGAGGGGAGTTGCCAGCTTGCATCCTAGCCCCTGAGTCCTGTTTCAGTCAGAAAACGAAGTGTGAGAACAACTTAAAAACCTGTTTTATTTGTGTTTTCATCAGATGTCTCTTGGTAAGAAAATCATGATATATATATATATATATATATATATATATATATATATATACACACACACACAAACCCCCACACATGCATACTGCACCATGGCCACTGACAACCAGATTATTTTCTACACTGCATGCAGAAGGATTCTTGCAGAGGATGGTTCATCCCCTGGATCTGGTGGTAGCTTTTGTGATTCAAGACCATGTTAAGCCATATCAAACCTCAACCCCATCTTGGAAGGTCCAAATCCAAGTGCTAAGCCCCTAAGCAATCAAAAGGGGCTCCTGGGTCTTATGAAGTCTTAAGACTGCAATCAACAGTCTGGGAAGGGAAAGCAGTTGGAAAATACCTCTGGTGTCGATTGTATGCCAAAGTCAAATAGTTGACCACTGGCGGGAGATAAAAGACTATGAGCTGTGAAAGGAGGAAGGACCGCAAGGAGCACTGGGGGCGGGCTGGCTGCATCCAAACCGGCCTTGGGGAGGCTGCAGTGTAAGTGCTGGAGCCCTGGCTCGCCGATTGTCCAGAGCAGGGTCCTCACTGGAACAAGGCAAAGTTGTTATCCAGATCGCATGCTTCCATTTACTATTTTCTTTGTATGGAAACCACATCTCAGTAGTTCTTTGACTGGATGGCTACAGGTGCTTGGCAGTGAGATGTAAGCCGCCTGCTGCTGTTCTGCACTGTCCGACTGCACGGGTCAGAGGTTTCGAGCAGCTCGTGGCAGCGTGAGCGTACCTGCTACTAAATGCCTGTGTAATACTGTGCCTTCTTTGACCATGCACTGTTAGCTGAACTGTTACATGCTTCATTTGCAAAACTCACTGGGGTTTTTTGGCAAAGTCAAAATACAGTCATTTCAAATATAAATAATTAGCAAAGCAGACCCTGCCAAAATAAACGTTATTCTGCTTGTGCGAATCTTCCCCTACTTAAAGAGAGAAAATGAGTTGTATGATGGGTATGTTGTTTCATGTGCTACTCTTGAAAACCCGAATACTAGGAAGGGGGTGTTGTAAGAGCCTGAGTTGCATATAACTGAGATCTGGACGTAAGGTACCGTGGGAGTCGGGAGACCTGGCTTCTTTTTGTAGCCGTCCTACAGCACCCTTGTGATGCTGTTCAGCAGCTTGGCCATGGCACCCTTTCTGTAAGATGTGGGTGATGGTGCCTCTCAGGAGAAGTCACTGCTCGCTTTCAGGTTCCAGGTGGATTAGTATTTATGAAGCAAGTAAAGGACTTTAAGCAGTCTGTTTCAAAACGAGGACATGAAACATCAATACGTATCAGTTTGTATTTGCTTAATATGTTTTCGGTAAGTGAAATGAGATACGTTTACATTTCACTGGGTAGAGAAAAACAGCTTCTGAACCCATTAACTGAAGTTAAGTCTACCAAAATAGCAATATACTGTTGAGGTGAAATTTTCAGCTAATTGCTTAGCCTCCTACAAAACGTATGTAGGTTGTTTTTACTTACACACACAAAAAAATCCCGTTGTGTGCATGTGAAGTTAGCACTTGCTCATGCAGGGTGCTTGTCGATCAGGTCTGCAGATGGAAGTCCTGTGTTTTTCTGCAGAAAAGCAATAGACTGGCGTCAGCATAAATTCCTTCCAGTATGTCACATAGCGCACCTGGGTGTCCTGTCACTGTGGCTGAGGTGGAAATCCAGCCTATGTACTTTGCTGGGACAACCAGAAGGTTCCAGTTAGGAAGGTGGCTTTTTGGTTGCTGAAGCTCCTAAAATAGTTGAAGACACTCTTGAAATCCTACTGTGAATGTAGAGTGATCCTTGGTTACTTTGTGGAGGTACTAGAGGCAACCATCCCAGGCCTGAGTGGCAGCACATTAAGCTCTCAGGCATGATAACGCCTGCAGGGTGCAAGAAACTCTGGAGGATGCCCTTCAGCTGCGTTCGCTGTTCACAGGGATGGCAAACTTTCCTTTTGAGGGCAGTCTCAAAGCTCTCCTCAAAAAGCAGCAGAGACTTAAATGCCAAAGCATTTCCCAAAGCTATGAAAGCCCTCAGAAGACTGTGTCCTGCAGAAGTCCACAGGAGCTAGGTGGCCACGCGATGCCCTGTGTCTGTGCCTAGGTCCGTGTATGGGGAGCCAAGACGGGCATCCGGGGAAGGGACCCTTGTCAGATGTCCCAGTGCCACCCACCTGGTAATACCACCCGTGGCTCCACAGGCAGCGTGGAAGTGGGAGAGTGGCTGCAGAGTCCCTCCCTCCATCACCCTCCTGGCCGGGCGCAGCCCAGCTCATCCACAGTTGCAAGTGCACGAGGTGTTTAGCCCTAAACCTTCCCACGTCTCATAGAAGCAGAGAAGTCATTTGTTTTCTTCCAGATTTTCATCTTTAATTTCCTGTTAAAAAGAGCAGTGTTCCTTTACTTTGTCCTGTTCCTCTGAGAGCTTGCCGTGGCTCCCAAGCCTGGCAATATTTGGGTTTCTGCACTCGCTCTGCTGTTGCTATGCGACCAGCCACCACCAGCAATTTGCATGACCCTTTCTTCAGATGATATTAATATGCAGGAATTAGTGCCAGCTGTAGCTGGTGATGTGACTGTTCACAACCAACCTTCTCCTCTTTGCTTACCTCTGGAGTTACTCTGTTGTTTGGTATTGGGAAGCGTGTAAGAACTGAACGTTGGCAGAAACGGGGTGTAAGTGCCGTGAGGTTGTCCTCGCTTACTGAAAACATAAAAACACTCAAGGACATAAAATATGAGTGTTTGTATGATGAGCCATTATACACAACTGAAAGTTAGAAGGCCACATAAAAAAAAATACACTAATTTTTGGGACGCTACATTGGCAATTCAAACACTTGGGAAATCTAAGGGTGTTTTTGTAGCGTGTAAGGAAACCTTTCGGGGGAAAGGTTTAACTCTCTGGCCATCCTTTTGGGGGTAGCGCAATCCTCAGGGTGGATTTTCAGAGGTGGAACCAGCCCTTAGGCCATTGATTCTGGCATTTTTGTTTGGCATTTTCAGGTGGGCTCTGGCTTGTGGCATCTTTTTTCAGGCCACTCGCAATATCCTTTGTACTTGAGGTGCCGTTTGTACTCTGGAGTATCACTAAGGGGTTTCTGTAAGGAGCATTCTTAACGTATTAGCAGAAGTGAATTATTTATTTGAGATTAGTGCATTGTTTTCTGGCGACGTACCATATAAGTGGGTAGATAAATAGAAGCATAATATATAAAACATGTTATTCTAAAGTTAAACCAGAATAAATTGATAACTCTGTCTTTTAGTTTTAATACATTTGCAAGGTCTCTACTGATAAGTTAGCTGCAGCCACAGTGCCTTCATTAGCATGATCCTTGTCCTGCACGTGTGTATGCATGTGTTTTGTTTTACTAATGTTTACATGCCTGGGGATTTATGTGTGATGAGAAACATACATCGCAAAGATATTTTCCGATATATTCATTACTTTATTCTGTCTTCCTGTAATTAATCTATATCCACAAATATGAGATATGCTGTAAAAATATAGGTAAGTTTATAGTGGATTATAGGAAAAATATCTTGTCATAAGCATACAGGTATAGTTGGAAACTTATACTAATGTTGAATACATGTAGTTCTAAAGACTTTTATTTAAATAATTTGCTTGAATGCAGGGATTGAGACATACTTCAGAAATAATTATTTCAGATATTTTGGAAAGATTTTTTAGAACTGTTCTGTATTTTTTATATTACACTATTTGGAAAACAACCAACTGGAAATGAGATGCATTTGGCATGTACAGTGAAGATGTATGCATTATGCTTTGAATGACCATGAAGTTTGGTAGCATTTTATTTAGAATCCTAAGAAAACGAAGCTCATGTAATTATGGTTTTTGTACACACTTTTGGGTTTTTGAGAAACCAGGTTTTAATCTGTCACAGGATGACATATTTATATTTGTTGTTTTTGCATAACTGATCGGGTAAAACCTTGCCTATTGAGAGTCAAAACCTTTAACCCCCTCAAGTAGTAATCCTTATATGTAAAAGTCATCCTGTTAGATCAATAGGGTTACTTCTAAAAATAAACTGCTGTAAGAATGCTTTAAATATATTTATGAATGGCTTTGATCCACTTAAAACTACTTATTCTATTTGTTTCGAGATAAAGAGCTATTTTTTCATCTGCCTTATTTCTTATACTATACTATTGTATTTTAGGGGAAAGACTAAAGGAGTGCTTGTATCATAACTGTAGGTAATTCAGAATGCCACAGTGCACTTAAGAACTAGGTATTTCATTATAATCTTCTTGCTACGTATTCTTCCCTGTCTGCCAGTCAGTCGATTGGTTTTGCATACCCACTGTGACTGCCTGGCACAGTAAAACACTTGGCTGTTTATGTGAGGGGCTTGCAGGGTTATTGGCATCAGAAGCAAGCTGACGGTGAGAAGTACGACTGCACTCATCACACTATGGCTCGTACCATAGCAGCAATTTTAAGCCGTGGTAGTCTCCGTTCTGAAGCGTTAGGAATTTCACACAATGTAATGCGGGTACGGGAGAGCTCTGCCTCAGAAAAATAGGGTGTGCCTTACGTTTTATGGAGCCATCCGTAGTTTCTCTTTGTAAATCATTTATGACTCTGCTGCCCACTCAGCTTAACACCTTTCCACGCGCTGATGGTTTGTATCATGGAAGTCACTGCATCTAAGGATTTGTGAAATGTCAATTACTTGACCGAGAGGGTGAGCGGATATTCCAGCCGATTTGCCAGGCCCCTCCTAATGCCATACAAACCCGACGTGGTTCAGCCCCAGCCCGTCCGCTCGCTCACCCCTCCCCCGGCGGGCTGGGGAGGAGAATGGAAAAACAACGGCAAAGCCCCGAGGGTTGGGATAAGGGCAGGGTACTGGGACAGCAAGGGAGAGGGAAACAATCAACAACAGTAC
This sequence comes from Grus americana, assembly GCF_028858705.1. Lineage (NCBI taxonomy): Eukaryota > Metazoa > Chordata > Aves > Gruiformes > Gruidae > Grus > Grus americana. The sequence continues at coordinate 116,309,131 of NC_072852.1, forward strand.
TGATAACAGATATTCACAATGGGTGATAACAAAGAACAATTTACCGATCCCACGACCGACCGGACGCCGCACCCGCCCCTGCCCGACCGGCCCCCTTTGATGGTGAGCATGACATCCCGTGGTATGGAATAGCCCCCGGCCAGCTCGGCTCACCTGTCCTGGCTCCTGGAGAAATTAACTCTGTCCTTGCCAGAACCAGGACAAAAACATACGTAAGTAAAGAGGAGTACAAGGTCATCAGAGATTAGATCACTTATTTTCCATAAATGAGATGGATATCCCTAATCGAAAGGAAGATAAAGCAATTGAACCACTGTCATTTTTCTAAATTTTTGTGCCAAATTCCCCACACACTCAGGAGCTCAGCACCTTCGTAATGTGTAAACCAAGATTTTCTGCATTTTGACTGTTGAGCTAATCACTAGGCATTTAAATATATCACCGGGCTCATCACATAAACACAACTTTGCCTCATTTGTCCTTCACCCTTCCATGTCTTACAGCTTCTTCTCATCTTCATTGTAAGTCTGCTTTTCTCTCCCTTTGCATTTCCTAATGACAATCTTGTGACTAGTCCTTCAATCACCTTCCACAATACGTGAAGCTGGGTTTATCAGGAGATAGAATATTTTATTAGATGAATGATTATAGCTGGAAAAACTTCCAGTCAAGCTAGTGAAAGCTGATCAAACAGTATCAGTTGATTGAATAAAAGATAGTGTCTCTCCCTATAAATGATGCTTTGCTTCCCCTTTCTGCTCTCCCTGTTCCAACGATCTAACTTCCAATTCCGATGGCAAAACTTTCTCCCAGTTCTCCCCGGAGAATCTATTTCATTACAAAAGGATAATTCTAGTTTATGGTTTGTAATGCCAGATGGGCTACTGCGATGCTCCAGCCCGCCTTCCTGTTTGACACACAGCGTCGGGCTCCTTCCTGTTTGAAATACAATGTCTTTTAGAAAAACATCTGATTTTGATTTAAAGAATTCCAAAGGAGGAAACTTTGCCATAACGCCTCGCTGGGTTGCTGTGGTGGTTAATTACCCTCACTGTTAAAAATATGTGTCTTATTTTATGGCTTGAATTTGTCTAGATTCAGCTCCCAACCACTGGATCTCATTATAGCTTTGTCTGTGAGCCTGTGTTCATACTTAGACATAGAGACTATGAGCAATCACCCCCTCCCTTTGCTAGGCTTAAAAGGACCAAGTTCTTCCACTGTAAAGTGTATTATTTAGGTCTTTCTTCACTCTCAGAGCTCTTTTCTGAATTGTCTTCGGTTTACCAACTTACTCCTTGAATTTTGGAGAGCAGAACCAGATGCAGTTTTCTGGATAGGGGTTACAAGAGTGCAGGATACTCTGATCATTTAGCAGCTTTTTTCTTTACTCTTTTTTTTTTTTTTTTCCTTTGTGTATGTATTGATGGGCCATGTTTTAAATGGACTGAGATTTTCTTTTTGATAGGCAGAAATACCCACCCAGTGCCTCAGTCACATTATCTCTTTTGGCCGTTTAAGTTAAGAGCAGACAGGGAGTAGTAGGATCTGAAAGTGATACCAAAGCCAAAGTTGTCATAATTCCCCTTCCCTGCCAAATCTTTCACGATACTTCATGTTCATCAACCAGGTGGATAAATCAGTGCTGATTCAAGGGAGAAAGTATGTGTTTGCTATAGAAACAGGTGCAGAAATTAATAACCTACTGGGTTTTGTAATAATCAACCTGATATCCTGACATATTCAACTACATCTTGGAGTGATGCTGTAATCACATAAATATACAAACCCAGAACTGGTTTGGTGTGGCATTTTTTTTATCTGTAATTTTTTTCTCCATTTCTCTAGAAAGTCTGCCAGTAAAAAATGTAAAAGCTTTATCTGGACCCAGCAGGAACTGACCTCCAGTTTTCCCTTGGAGGACTTATGAGGATGTGCTGACTGGAACCTCTCTGCAGAAAATTTTTAAATAGCACTTTCTACACCCAAAATGGATTCCATATGTATTTAGGGCCAAATTTGTAAAACTTCCTCACTATGACTAGTCTGATTTTGTTAAACAGGAGTGTTCATTTGAGCATGGATTACTTATGTAAACAAATGTTTGAGAGACCACGTGTGCTTAGAGCTAGACTAAATGACCTGTACCACACTAACCTAAAAAAGCCAGAAACCAGAAGGGAAAGGCAAAAAGAGCTACGACTTATTTTCAAGACAGCTTCATGGGTTTTGGGAGGCATGAGTAATGATTTTTAGATGCTCGGATTAGCGTTACTGAATGAGGGCCTCCTGAGCACCGGCTCTGCAGGTGAGCTGGCTGAGGAATCAGATGGGAGTGCGAAAGCCAACCCTCCCAGTGGTGCTGCGAGGCTGGGTTTAGTCTGCACCTTCAGGATCTTCATATGGAGACAAGGCTGGAGCCAAACAAAGCCCTCTCCAAAACTGTTATTTCAGTAGACTTGAAGCTCGGGAGTTTTATTTCAGTAGACTTGAGGTTCAGGACTGCAGCAGGGGTGCCCGGGATTACGCAGATAGTTTGGACATCGCCTGTTTGGTGGTGGACCCAGCTGCCCATTGTTGAAGGGTTTGAAAAGATGCATCTGGTGGTGATGCCAGATCTAGGGCTTCTTGAACACTTTATCCAGATCCCAGAGTTGCAGCAGGGGAGCGTTGTGCAGTGCCAGCTGCTGAGCACCGTGTCCTGCTGAACCAGCTGCAGTTGCGGCTCCCAGGCAGGCTACTGTTGAAGAAACTGCTGTTTTCTGCTGAGCTTGGTAGTCTGCCAGACACTTTAAAAGTCTGGGGAACTTTCCTTCTGCTAACACTGGCCAACTCCTATCCTATCTCTCTGTAAGTGTTTGAAGCAAATCCTCCCCTGGCATCACTGGGACCAGAGCCTGCAGCAGCAGCCAAAGTGGGAGCTGGGGGCAAGAAACCCATCTCTGTACTGAGGCCACCAGTAACAGAAAAGGCAATGAAATCTTGTGGAAAAGGTTACTTCACCAACATATCTTGGTTTTGCTTTTGTTTTTGTTTTTGTTTTTTCCTTTTGAGGGGGAAGTTGAAGGCATGGGCAAATGGTCTAAACCATCAGTAGTCCGAGCTCCTCCTATTTTGTGTTCTTTGTCTGAACCAACATGATAGAGGATTTGGGCTTGTCGCTAATACTTCTGAGAATGAAAAATAAGCAAGCAAGAAAAAATAACCTGCAGAGAAACAGAAAATGAATGGGAGCGAACATCCCTTTGAGTATGCAGCGAGCATCGTTCAGATAGGCTGGTTTTGGCCAAGTTCCCGGTGAGGGAATTGGGGGCAGCTTCTGGAGGAGCTGCTGCTTGCTGCCACGGCGTGGCAGTCTCAGACGCCCAAGCCAGAAGCCGGGATTTGAGGGTGATCTGTAGCTGTGCGGAAAGGGAACAGTGCAACGTTGAGAGATTCAGTTGTGGACTAAAGCACGGGTGGGATGCAAACGAGCTTTGGAAGGAAGGCTTTGCACAGTGCATCCCCAGGCTTTTGGAAGGAAGACCAAAACAGTGTGGTTAATAAAAAAAAAAAAAAAATTAAAAAATCATACTGCAGGAAACTTTCAGGTAATTTATGAAATAATTACACAAGAATGTCATGTATGAGCTACACTATTGAGAGAGAGGTTCCTTATGAAATACGCAGTCCCTGGAAACCGCATTTGTTTCCAGGCATCAGTTCACGCGTCGCTTCTGATGCTGCGAATCCAAGACCACCAGTTTGGACCAGTGAAACAACGTAGCTTGGACTGAGGCTGCCCAAGGAATTTCCTCTTCTCCTCCTCTAAGCCCTATCTTGACAGCTGAGACCAGCCAGAGAGCTTTTACTGACACACCCTGAATTTGAACATCTGGAGAGTGTAAGCTCTGCTTTCTTTGTGAAACATCCTCAGCTCAGGAATTTACTTCTCCCAGTGGCCTAGCGGAGCCGACGTCCATTGACCTTCAGGGCACAATGTAAGGCCCATCTGTTTTCTCAAATTTTTGCTGGAGGGTCTGGCAAGGAGACTCATGGTTAACTTGTCCTGTGGGAGTCTGTGCGAGATGAACGGTGGCCAGCCTGGTATGTATCTGTTTTTTTAAACGATGTATATGTGTCCAGACTTTTACAGGGAAATTAAACACAATCATTTTACCTTACAGGCATTTTACAATAAATAAATTTTTCAGAATAAATAAACCTCTCAGATTTTGGTAACTGTGCTATGAGGGTTCTTCATGCTTGAGTGAGAAAGTGATCTCTCCCAGACCGTCCCTTCTTGATCCTGCAAAGAAAGTGTATGACAACTGCTTCATTGACAACAGACCGGCACATATTATGTGATTAAACCAACATTGAATCATTAAACAGAAGAAACCCATGTGACAGAAAGCCCTTATAAACACTAAAAGAATTTCAAGGTAACAAAGAAACACATTTCTTTTCTTTCTCTTCTCTTTTTTTTTTTTCAGCTCAGCCCAGTTAGTCCTTCTTTTAAGCACGCAAAGGAAAAAAGTCTGCAAGGCTGGCATCAAGCTGAAATACCTGTTGTTTGGAATATCTGCGGACTAAATGTAGGGTGGGAAACGGGTACTCATTAACTCACGGAGGCTTTTGCCATCGATATAAAGTCTGGTGGGAATTAGATGTCAAAAACTTGTTAGAAAGTACCCTAGACCACAAAGGGATCATACTATGTCCCAACCAAAAGGCTCTGACTCTGCATAATCATGTTTCCACTTGAAATCGGATGCGTTCCTCCAAGTCACCCCTCCGTTCACCTATGCTCGGCATGGCTGCCTGCTTCCTGCGCAGCAGCGTGACATCCTTCCTTACGTTGTTTCTGCTTCCACCGCTCTCCCTCTACACCTGCTTCAGCCTTTCAATGTTTGCAGAGCTCTGGAAGCAAGGATCAAAAGCCAGATCTCTGCTTTCTTACTTGCATGAGCTGTCCTATTAAAACATAAATCTGATAAACAAAGAAACTGGGAATTGGTCCCATACTTACTTTCACATTTGCAGAACGCTGTGCATCCCTTTCTTTTTGCGAGTTAAGAACAGTCCCATATGGATTTTAATGCTAATTGTGAATTGTTAGAGATTTCAGATATTGAGTTCCATTTAGGTAAAATCACACAAACAGGACTCATAATTTAAAATTGAATTCATTTATTATTAAGCTCATATCACTTTAGAAATGTTTCAGGACTATGCCAGGTCCTGACTGTATGCCAAAGTATTCACCTGTAAAAAATTGTGCACTTCATAATTGGGTTTCCCAGCTCTGAATTTTTGATGTGGTTTCAATAGTTAAGGAAGTTGCATACAGAGACATGACTGCAGCAAGTTAACCATGATTTGCAAATGAGAGTTGCAGTAATCAGGCGGCAAGTCTACCCGAACACAGAGGAAGACACTTGGAAAATTAATGTTTTCAGTGGCAAAGCACCAGGATGAATTTTGATAGCTTAGTACAGGATTGCAATCACTTCAAGATTTTTAATCTTATTAAATGTATAAGGGTTCCCAAATTCTAATTAACACTAAATATACTAACAAGATTTGTATTTGTAGCAGGTTTTTGATGGGATTTGTGTGCAGCAGTCGGAATGATGGCTGGCTGAACTTTTTCATTGTTTTTCCATGTCACGCTATGCAATCGGGAAGATGTATCATTCCTTTTATATTTTTCATAGGTGAAGTGCTCCCCAAGTTAGCAGCCTACGTACCTAGTACATTATGAGCCTGTGGGAACCTGTTTATTGACAGTCTGGAGAGGAGCTGTTACTCTGCATCTACGAAGGACCGAGGAAGCCTGGTCCAGAGCCGAGATGTGCGGAGCCGCTGTATGTAACATCCGGGTAACTCAAGCTAAAGGCAGCCTGAGCTGAACCGTAAGTGCTGCCGACTGCGCCCTGCGTGCCCGCGCCTGCTGTACCCCGCTGCGCAGCGGTCTGTACCTGCCTGAAAGGAAGGAGCAGGGGCTGGAGCTGGAAGGAACACGACCGAGTTAGTCCCCGCGTGCATCCGGCTGACGAGGGTAGACAACTTGCTGCTCTCGTCCGCGGAGGAAAAGCCTGCAGCAGGGCTAGAGCACAGCTAGAAAAGACAGTGAGCGGTTTGACCTGAGCACTTCAGATCCTGTCCCTAAGTAGCCGCCCTCCCGCAGCCCGTAGGTATAACGTATGTATCTGAGATGATAGTTTTGTGACGGAGCAACGCGTACTTTTACCGCTGTAAAACTCTGCTTTCCGACGATTCGTTCAGTCATCAAAAATTCTTTCAGGAGTAAACCAAACATAAAAGTTTTCGTTCAGGAGTGAATCACTGGTTCGTTCACATTTTAGCACAAGGCGTTTGGAACATTTTTTGCAAGAAAGTGTTGAAATAGCTGGCTTTCTTCGACTGAAAAAACAACAATTACTAAAGATGCAAGCACACAGCAGACACGGGCTGATGGTGCTCAGCCTGCAGCAGCAACAGGAAAACCACCAGTCCTGTATTAGACCCTGTGGTACTGGGATATTTTCTGATTTATCACCAAGAAAAAGGAGAAGAGTAAGGAGGTACAATCTTACAGCTTGAGGGCATCTTGATTCTGAATTTCCGTTATGGCAGGTTACTTCCTTGAATGTTGTCTGGCACGACGTTGGCAGGATAGTTTGGACTAGCATCAGTCCCTACTCGAATGTAAAGCTTTATTTCAAATACACGCTCATCTTCTTTCTCATTACGCATTTAAATCACTTTTAGAGCACAATAACAGTGTGCCAGTGTGACACCATGGAGTGACCCAAGAAGTTCACTGAAGGGGCTTTGTCAGCATTGGTAATACCTCACGCCTTTTTCTGCGTGATACACTAATTCCGGAAATTCACAAAAGTCTGATTTCCTTTTTCTTTAAATGTCATCCGTCACTGATATCTAAAGGCTTTTGAAAATACAAAGTATTTCACATAGGCATAATTATACAATACTCTTGTGTTCTGTCATATTGTGGTGGGTTGACCCTGCCTGGGGGCCAGGTGCCCACCAGAGCCGCTCTCTCACTCCCCTCATTCACCAGACAGGGGAGAAAAAGTGTAATGAAAAGCTTGTGGGTCGAGATAAGGACAGGGAGAGATCACTCACTAGTTATCATCACGAGCAAAACAGACTGAACTTAGAGAGGGAATTCATCTAATTCATTACCAAGCAAAACAGAGTAGAGGAATGAGAAATAAAATCAACTCTTAAAACACCTCCCCCCACCCCTCCCATCTTCCTGGGTTCAACTTCACTCCTGGCTTCAACCTTCCCCCCCTCAGCGGCACAGGGGGACGGGGAGTGGGGGTTACGGTCAGTTCATCACACGGTGTTTCTGCCGCTTCTTCATCCTCAGGGGGAGGACTCCTCTCATCGTTCCCCTGCTCCAGCATGGAGTCCCTCTCACGGGGTGCAGACCTTCAGGAGCAAACTGCTCCAGCATGGGGTCCCCCACGGGGTCACAAGTCCTGCCAGCAAACCTGCCCTGGTGTGGGCTCCCCTCTGCACAGGTCCACCAGTCCGGCCAGGAACTTGCTCCAGCGTGGGCTTCCCACGGGCCACAGCCTCCTTCAGGTGCCTCCACCTGCTCCGGCGTGGGGTCCTCCACGGGCTGCAGGTGGAATCTCTACACCCCCTCATCCTTCCTCCATGGGCTGCAGGGGGACAGCCTGCTTCACCATGGCCTTCACCACGGGCTGCAGGGGGATCTCTGCTCCGGCACCTGGAGCTCCTCCTCCCCCTCCATCTGCACTGACCTTGGCATCTGCAGAGTTTCTTACATCTTCTCACTCCTCTCTCCGGCTGCAAAAGCTCTCTCTAGTTTGTTTTTTTCCCTTCTTAAATATGTTATCACAGAGGTGCTGATGGGCTCGGCCTTGGCCAGCGGCGGGTCCGTCTTGGAGACACAGGGGAAGCTTCTAGCAGCTTCTCACAGAAGCCACCCCTGTAGCCCCCCTGCTACCAAAACCTTGCCACGCAAACCCAACACACATATGTAAATGAAACTTAAATTCAAGGTCCTAAATTTTATGACACCACGCACTACAAGGAGGGTTTCACAGCAGTTTTAAATTCAAAAATTGAACGTCTTAATGAAATGTGAAAAAGAATAACAACATCAATACAGCAACCCCCTGCTATTTACTTTGATATTAAATTCAATTTGGTTTATGATACCTCCAAGCCATCACACGCTCTCAATGTCTATATTGGCTGCAGAGAACTGTGTTACAGAAGCTGCAGGGCAGAGAGCAAACTGGAGATTTTGGTGGGAGCACGGGAATAGCAGAGCTTTTGGTGCTCGGACAGACAGTGACAGATAACCCCATTGCCAACATATGTCTGTAAAAGTTATCAAATAGTTTTAATGCTTATGTAGGTACTTTTGCATATGTATATATAGTTATATATTTGGAATATTTTTGAGGACAAAATTTGTTCAATATTTTTCAAGTACAAGTTTTAAGCTTATGAAAGCTTAACTGTAGAAGTCCTTGTCCTGCAGCCATTGAAAGGTGAAATACATTCATTCTCTATGATTACAAGAATATATAGATTTAGAAATACCGCTGTCACTGTCAGCTGAATGATATCTGCAGTACCCACATGTAGGCACATAAGTCGTAACGTTATCAGTTGACTCTGGACATGACTGTCATACCGAAAGGGTTGTCATCTTCACTGCTATGCGTGTTGCAGCACAGGGGAGAAAAGGCACTCTGGCTGTTCAGGGTACATCATCTGCTATCGTGGAAGTGCCAGTAAATTTAGGTTGTTGTCACTCTGAACTCAGACAGGGATTTAACCTGTTTAACCAATCCGACTGGGATTTAACCACTATAAAAACCCCTGTCTTACAAATTCTTTAAGAACAAATACAAATACATTCTCACTTCAAAAAATATAATAAAGCCAACTGGTTTAAATTATTATCCCTGTAATATCTGAAACCCAAATATTACAAAACTAGACAGCTGTAAAAAACAAACCCCCCAAACCCCAGTTATTTTAAAGCGGAACAAAGTACCAAAGAGAGCATAAGCGATAACAGGATGACTTTTTTTAACCTAAGATATCAGTAAGTCAGGGTTTCTCCTACAACGTGCCTGAAGTCAGCAGTTAACCACTGACTTCAAAAGGCCCGGTGACGTGGCAGGTAAACGGTAAATTAGCCCCTTTTAGTTTGACTAGAACAGAATTTACTCGTTGCCCTTGTGCAGCATGATTACGAGTTTACCCGCGTCTTCATTTACCATCATCCTGTTGAAGAGAGCTGAGATTTCATCGTTCCTTCACTCAAGGACCTCGGATCTCTTCAGAAAGATGAGCGAGAGCAATTAGCATGAATGGCACAGGCAGGTGAGGCGGAAGGAGAACTCTCCCATCCCGGGCGTGCTTCCCGCGAGAAGTGCTTGGAAAGCTGCCGCCGCCGGCTGCACCAGAGGAGGCGACAGTGCGGTGAGGCCAAGCACTCTGCCGACAGGCTCTCAGGCTCACAAACGTTTCCTTTGCAGTGCCACGTCCTGCTGCTGGACCAGCGTTTTCCAGTTCTGTCCCCAGCCACATCCTCCTTGGACGTGGTACTGCAGCCTGGGAACGTGGCTGCGGTGTTTGACCCCTTGAAGGATTCAGCTGAGGTAGACCTTGACGTTGGGGATTGGGCTCAGGGGCCTCGGTCTTCCTTGTGGCTGCAGATATCCCAGTCTGCGAGCCGATAATACATTTTACTTCCATATTTTAAAATGCTGAAGAAAGCAAAGGACAATACTGTCAGGGTAACTCTGAATTTCTTTGCTTTTATGGCTTTAAATCAAGCTCTAAATTATTTTTAGTAGCTTTTTATCACAGGTTTTGCAACCTGAAGACAGACTACTGCCTTTAATTCATTAGTAATTTCAACGGTTAATCAGAAAATGTCATTACCTAGAAAGACTGCAGCTCAAAATAAAGCACACTGGAGTTAAATTTAAATTAAAGCATGGACAGAAATGAATGCAGCCTTTGATCCCCCTTCCATCCAGACTGCACCCTGATGGGCACAGCTGGACAGGATAGAAATCATGAGAAGGCAGCAGTCTCGCCTGTTTAAAAGGATACTGTCAACTCATTAAGTCCTCAAGTTGAGTCAATTAAAAAAAAAAATAATTCACTGGGTTCTTTCAGAGCTCTCCTAATGTTTGCTGCAATGGCCACTTCTTGCCAGTTTTATTTTTAAGAGAGGTTGATTTTCAGGTGTTTGACTGGAGAACATACCATTAACATCTGTTTAATCATCACGGTGGCCAAAACCATGTTTCTGTTAGCTGAGTGGGAGCTGTGAGCCTAAACAAAGGCACATACCTCCGTCCATCTGTCCGTCTGTCTGTCTGTCTGAAAGCATATTCCTTTGGGCAAGGGAAGGGTCCGGTTTGTTTTGCAGTGTGTGAGGTTGCCCCCTTCCCCAGGTGGCACCAGCAGGGAAGCAGACGATGAAGGCACAGGGTCTCAGCTCACCTCTCCTATGCCAGTAAGGATTTGTTGATGCTCATGTGCGCCCCTTTTTGGGCATCCGTGCTTACACAGACGCTGAGGCCGGCGGGGGGGTGGCTGAGATGGGCTCTATAGCCAGGGAGCGGAAGATGCGGGCCTGCGCATGCTGAGCATCTCTTGCTGTGTAGCGCATATTGCCACTTAAACTGTGAGCTGGTCTCCTGCTGCTAACGAACGCGTTCCTACCTTGCGGCTCTTCCTGCCCAAGGGCACGCTGCCCCTGTTGAAACAGTGCTACGCCTTTCCTCTGCGCTCCATCGCTGCGTGTAAGGATTAGCCAGAAGCTGCATCCAGGCATGACTTCCAGCATTTTCTTGGGCGGCCACGTTTTCTATTTCCTTGTTCCAGTTTCCTGCTTAGGAAACACTTAGGAATTTATGCATTGGCTGTCTGAAACATGTGTTTGGTCCATTACAAGAGCAGCAAATACAGTTGCAAAACCTCTTAGAATTGTTATATCTTTAAATAGTATGGAAGATAGCCTTTGCACAACTGGAAAATAACATGTACTTTTTATTCTTCCAATGTAACTGCAGTACCGCTCTTTCTTCCCCACCCCTGCCTCCATACAACAATATTGTTAAAAATCTCACATACATCACACTGACCAGAGAAGTCTTTGACATCAACCTGGGCTCACCGCTGAATGACATAGCCTTGCCACTGTCCTGACCTGTGCAAGGATTGGGTCTCCTTCCCTGCAAACACACAGGGATGCTCCCGGCATCTTCCCACTTCCAGCTTTGATTTAGGAAGCACCAATAAAGTCCTCTCCTGGACCATTCAGATTTGGTGGGAGCCAGGTTTATCAAGCCCAGTTGATTCAGGAGGGACAGGAAGGTCTGATAACGGAGGTAATTTGAGGATGACATTGGCACGACACAGTGTGGTGCAGGTGTACCTGCGCTGCCTTGCTGTGCCTTATGTTTCTTTGGTGGCCAGGTCAGCAGAGGAGTTGTCTTAAACTTCCTGACACTTTTAAAAAGACTAGATCACCTCACCAACCCTGTTTATAACACAGCAGTACGAACATGCTGGCACAGCACTGCACCGTGGAGGAGATCAGTGGCAGGACCAGTTTTGCTGTTCGGGACATGTCACATCAAAGTGCACCCCAGCTACGAGGAGCAGAGCTTCAGCACAGCAGCCATCAGTTCAGGCAGCGCGTTATGGTCCTGCGTCCCTACGCCTTCCCACAGGGGACCAAACTGTTCCCGGGATAGTGGTAGGTCAGAGAACGTGCAGACTTTTGTTTTAGGTGGCTGTGTACTGTAATATTTGTAAATGTATCCAGAGCATGGGATGAGTGTATAATTTAAAACCAAAATATTATTTATTGGCTTTGAAGCTTTCACTTCTCCAATTTCTGCCTACTGGGACAGTGCTGGATTTCTGTTTCTTTGAAATTTAACCTGAAAACATATATAACATTGAGTGTGGTGGTGCTGGTCCCGAGGTTCTCGGCAATGGAACTGCTCTGTATTCAGCCATAGAGAATACATTTTGGAGGGGTCAGTAAAAGTTTCAGGGAACTTGAAGTCAGATGGTGGAAGGTGGCCAGCTGAGCTCCAGAAATCTGTAGTGTGAGTCTTCTTCCCCAGTTCTCCTTCTACCTTGAAGTAAGGGCCTCCATCCCACACAGCTATCAGCCACCACCTCCACGCAGCATGGGCACGTGCTCCCTCCATCTCCTCCTCTCCCTCCATCTCCTCTTCTTCTCTTCCCAGCAGACTAGACGCTCTCTTACCCCTGCAAGGAAAGAGAAGGGGTCTGGATAAGGGCTGCTCCTAAGTGCAGGAGGAGACTGGCATGACTCCTGACATGGCTGGGCCAAGAGGGCTGACAAGGTGGCTGGAGAGGGCTTGTACCCCAGCTGCACCCCGACCAGCCCCAGCCGTGGGGTCATCAGGAGGTGGCAGGGCTCAGCACCTCTGGCCAGCCCAGAGCTCCTCGCCACCAGCCTCCCTGGGCAGCTGCCCACCTTTTGCTTAAAGCCACAGGTTTGTTTTAATCTGATTATCAGTTGCCTGGGAAGCCTGGACTGACACGGCGGAGACTACAAATTGTTATGCATTACAATTGACATGGTAAAATCATGACGTTGCTCAGCTCTGGCTTAAATTAGGAAGTTTTACCAAAGTGGTGATGTCAATGAAAGGTGGTGTGGAAGGAGCATATGGCTCATCAGCACCTGTGCCAGCCAAAATCCGATTAGCAATGCAGTTAGACTACGCCAGCAGAAGGGACCAGAGCGGTACGGCTCTCCCAGCGAAGTGATACAAGTGGAGTCGAGACAGAAGCAAAGGCTAATGGACAGCAGCGTGGTGTAAAACCGGTTTGGCATTTTTCAGGAGTAAAAGAACAGCCTAAAAAGAGGTGGCAGAGTGTGCGCGGGGAGAGTTGTGCTAGCCAGCCCTCTAGTGGGAAAAACAGCTTCACATGGGGCGGAGTGTGATTGCAGCAAAGCTCTAAGCCGGTTTTTATCAGGTACAACTGCATCTTTATGGGAGGTTTTGCTGACATAGCTCGCATCTGCTAGGGTGCGCGTGATTTCTTTCTTTCAAAGTATTAACTAACACAGCTACGCGGGCAAAACTTGAAAACGTAGATTAAGCTTAAAGATAAACAAGGGTCTTTGATTACTTTCTTGCTGATACCATGCTAAAGATAGGGTTTAGGTTAAAATCCTTATGAGTCCTGAGACATTTCAATGAATTAACCGTTTTATTAGCATGAGCTGAAGGCTGCTAGCATCACTGACCGTCGGAAGCTCAAAGCAGGGTAGGGCATCACTGACCGTCGGAAGCTCAAAGCAGGGTAGGGCATCACTGACCGTCGGAAGCTCAAAGCAGGGTAGCTCTGCCAGCTCTGCCTCATCTCCCATCCCTGCTCTCCCTCGCCGTGCGCCTCCTGTTTGCCAGCACAGCCTCCAGCTAGGTGGAAGGGGGCTGGGCAGTGAAAATGGCAATATACCCGTTTCTTCTCCCTCTCCACGAGGTGAGGGAGATCGCTTGGGAAAGGACCGATCTCTGGACGCAGCCTGCGGCGGATGGGTGCCCGGTTCGCCTCCTTTCTCCCGGTCCACCAAGCCTCGGAGAGCATTTGGGGGATGCAGACCGCGGGGGGAGGGGGGGGGGCCTCGGCCAGGAACCCTGCGCTGTAAGTCAGGAGGAGGAGGAGGACGCCGCCGGCAGAGGAGAGCCGGGCGCCGGGAGGGCTAAGATGGAGAAGCGGGCGGGGAGCGGAGCCCGCCGGCGCCGCCGGAGCAGCGGGAGCGGCGGGCGGGGCGGTCACGATCGCGTCGCAGTAGCACGTTTCCCCGACACGGGGGTGAGGAAAGCTCAGGCGTGCTCGGGATGGAAGGTGGGGAAAAGCAGCACAAAAGATATTCCCGGGCGGCAATAAAACAGAGCCACACGCAGACAAAGTCACGGCGCTGCCCGGGAGCCGGGACCCTCGGTTCAATTCCAGAGAGGGATGCGCTGCCACCCCCGGTTTGGGGTGCCGGGCGGGGGCGGGGGAGGAGGGGCCAGCCGGATTTGAAAACACCCAGGCTGCCGGGTTTGGATCGCATCTGCTCCCGCCGCGTGCGAGCGGATTAAATTACCGCAAATTCAAACTGAATGAGCCCTTTCCCCCCTCCCTCCGCCCGTCCCTCCCTCCCCCGGTCCCCTCCTCCCCGCTCGGCGCGGCAGCCTCACGCCCGCAGCCGCTGCCGGCGCGGGGCAGAGCAGCGGCGGGCGGGAGGAGGGGAAGAGCCGGATCCAATGAGGGGCGGCAGCCCGGGGCACCGCGCCGCCGGCTCGCCCCAGCCCCGGCCCCCCGCCAGTCCCGCTCCGCCCCCCGGCCCCTCCGCCCCAGCCTGGCCGGCGGCGTTCTCCCCGGAGCAACTTTCCTGCCCGCCCGGTGACCGCCCCGCGGGCCGGGGGCAGGCGGCGCGGCAGGAGCAGGGACAGCGGCAGGGCCGGGCATGCCGGCGGCGGCGGGCGACGGGCTCCTAAGCGAGCCGCCGGCGGTGGCGGGCAGCGGCGGCGGCGGGGAGGCGCGGAAGGCGGCGGCGGGCGCGGAGGGCAGTTTCCTGGCCGCCTGGCTCAGCGCGGCGGCGGCGGCGCCGCGGGAGCGACTCCGTGACTTCCAACACACCAAACGGGTCGGCAACTACCTGATCGGCAGGAAGCTGGGAGAGGGCTCCTTCGCCAAGGTCCGGGAGGGGCTGCATGTGCTCACCGGAGAGAAGGTACCGCGCCCGGACCGGGGTCGCCGGGCACCCCGCGGGTGGTTGCCGGCACCCCGGGGAGTGAGTGTGTGAGAGTGTTTGTGTGTGTGTGTTTGGGGGGGCTGGCGGTGTGAGATGGGTGTGCAGGGTCTCTGCCGGCCGGGAGGATCAGCCCCACGGAGGAGACCGAGCCGGGGGGCGCCGTGCCGGGAGCGGCGTGGGGCTCCCCTTCGGCGCCCGTCCGCCAACTTCCCCACAGCGCTGCCGGCGCTTCCCCTTCGCATACTGAGATTTCCGTGGCTGTAATTTTGCTTTCCTCACTTAAGTTGCCTTGAGCTGTCTTTTTTTCCCCCCCCCTACCTTTTTTTTTTGCTTATTTTTTGGGTCAGAAATGTGTTTTTAATGGTGAGACTTGTGTTGCTGAGGACCAGTCACTGTGTGCAGTCTAGCCGCGACATTTCGCGTGTAGGTACGTACAGGTACTTCTTGCTCATCAAAGCGATAGGAGATGCTGCTTGTGTCTGCAGGAGGGGGTACAGTCCGGTGATTAGAAGTTATTGATATCACTGCACGGCAAAAGATACGAGATGCACCCTGGATGGGTTTTTTTTTTTTTCCAAGGAGCTGGTAAGGAAAGTCCGCGGAGGGTCTCTGCTTTTTGTTTATTATCCGGAACCCTTCAGTGGAGGCTCTTACCCATCAATCAGGATACGTCACAACGTTATGAACAGTAGTAGAGGCTTGGTTGGGTGGTAAACAGAGCAAGGACAAGCCCGCTAGAGCCCTCTGATGAGGATTTGGATGAGGAGTTGCGCTGCTCTTGTTTGAGCTATCTGACTTCTGCCTCTGTTTTACCAGATCCTTAACAGCGGGCTACCCAAAGCGGGACGCCTTATTGTTACTGAAAGCTCCTTGGACCAGTGGGGCTGAGTACAGTGTAATTTCCTCCAGCTCTCACAGCACTATAAACGTGCTGCTGTTATGATTGCATCTTGGTAGCTTGCATTCCTGTACTCTTAGATATTTTTCTTTTCTTTTTTTCATTCCAGTAAATTTGTCACAGAGTGAAATTTAATATAGGGCTCTGAATTTCATCATGAGAAAAATGATAAGGTTAGTGATTATTATCGTATAGGAATGCAAAAAAATAATGTTGCTCTCTTCTGTTACCAAGCGTGTGCTTCTCCTTGGTAACAGATACATCCAATGATCCTCCAGTTGATAAAAGGCACATGCACACACACGTCCTTCCCTCCTCCACGTTTTTGGATTGCTACATTTATCTCAGTCTGTTAAGAGGGGAAAAAATAAAAAGACCCACCACACACCCCTCTGTCTCAGCTCCCGGCCTGCTGCTTTTTTTTTTTTTTTTTCCCCCTCAATGCCTTGAATAGCACACACTGTGACAAAGAGATAAGCAGAAACTCTAGGAGAATCACACTTCCTTCCTGCTGAGCCACCGCATCCGTATTAGCGGACAGGGATGATGATCTCTGAGCTCCATCTGACCTGATCTTGTACCATGGGATCAAAGGAAGCTCTTGCTGTTGACTTCACTGGGTGAAAGATCAGTTGCATAGTTACAAATTGACTAATCAAAGGTCCATCTTCCAGAAAATCTACCTATTTAATTCCAGGTATTTATGGATAAGCAATTTGAGTTAATGGATAGGAGGTAAGAGTAATTAATGATTTGCTTCAGGTGAGGTCCTATCTCAGTGAAGTTCCTCCCTCTAACTGGAGAGGTGAATGCTTTCCGTCCCAAGCGTGACCCCACGTGAGAATTTCACCTCAAGTAGAAAGCTGATGGACACTCAGCTCTTCTGGGCGTATTCCTTTACCGAGCTTTTGCGTGGCCTCCAGCCAAAGGCAGCTGAAATGTGCCCAAACTGGCTCTGCCTCACAGCTGCCGGCAGCTCTGCCTACATGGAGCCCACCACGGCTGACTGAGCTCTGCCCGTGATATGAGGAAGAGAGAAGAAAAACATCTGCTTACTCGGGCTCCTTTCTTTCGGAGCGCAAGGCTGTGTCGGAGAGGAGGCTGAGGCTGGCAAGGGTGGGAACGGGATCGGGAACGAAACCACGAGGCGGCAGCAGGTCACGGGAGGATGTTCTGTGGGAAGAGGATATTTTACATAAGAAATGTTTTATCTCCATGGCAAAGTACTTCCACAAGAGCATCCTGATACATGAAGGGCCAGACCCATTGATTAAGCTATATTTGTGCCTTCTGAGAAATCTCAGTGAACAGCGGGCCAGGTGCTGCAGAGTTGGGTGCAATGGTGCCAGCATCTGAGCCTGGGTGACACCGACGCTCAGCACAGACCTCCTCTTCCTCCTCCTCCAGACATTGGGTGGCCAAAGTCAGGCTGGAATGAACGGAGGTGTCTGAGACACGGCATCAGTAGCCCTCTGTGACTGTTACCTCCTGTCATCTCTCCCTACCCACCTCCATCCCTAAACTTGTCTTGTCTCGGGGCGGGGGGGGGTGGGAAATGGCCCAAGAGCGACACTGTGCGCCTCCAGAGGCTGGGGAGAAGATTGCTCCGTAAGGGCCTGACGCTGCGCAGCGTTGTCCCCCCTT
This sequence comes from Grus americana, assembly GCF_028858705.1. Taxonomy (NCBI): domain Eukaryota; kingdom Metazoa; phylum Chordata; class Aves; order Gruiformes; family Gruidae; genus Grus; species Grus americana. Next base: position 116,326,488 of record NC_072852.1, read on the forward strand.
CCATGAGGTGAGCCAGAAATTGGCCGAGTATAGTCTTCCAATCCGTTCACTTGCAGAGGAAAAGTTAATCTGCAGGAGCGTATACTTAATGCGCTTGCAAGTGGAGTTCAGTGAAGCAAGATGTGGAAACAAAGCCGTCTCCCGTGGACAGCTCGCTGGATCAGTGTAATTGCTGCATTTTTCTAAGCTGATGTTTTATGAGCCTATTATTCCAGGATTAGTGCCTGCATGTATTTTGAATGCAAAAAAAATAAAAATAATTGGCATCTGATTTTTGTCTTGTAAAGCTGTTGTTGAGCAAGGGCATTGCCTAAATTTCAATAAAATTGCCATAATAGTGTAAAGTAGGGGTCTTGCTACTAATGTCTGGTAGCTGTTTTGGCAGAGGCTGGGCCCTTATGGTCACTGAAATGTCTAACTTCAGTAAGGGGGGCCCAAGCAGGTTTTGATTTGTAGCAGACTTTAGCAACTCCGGAGGAGTTAATGCGCATTATTGTTTCAGAAAATTGTGTGTTTAGAAATGAAATCTGTGGATTAATGAGTCCCCCAGCTAGGCTTGGATCCATCGCACTGACACAATGCATTGTACAGAATCAAGGCAGTGGGGAACGGATGCCAAAAATCTGCCATTACCTCACCCTGAAATTGCTAGAAGCGAAAGAGGTCTCGAAGAGAGCATGAGACGTTATATACTGCGGGCCAAATGCTAGTTACTTTACCAGCTGCTTCGAGGGCAGTTTGATGGACGATGCGTTTTGAGTGACCCGTGTGGGACAGGAACCAGCAGCTCCTTCCAGCACCTAAGCACAAGAGGGTGAGCTAAGGTGAGGTTTCTAAACCTTCCCCATGAACATCTTCAGCGTTGGACTTTAAATCAAATCTTTTATGGTACTTCTTGTGGTTTATGTTGCCATCATGTCAGGCATGTTATTATTTTCTGGGCTTGAAAAACGTTTGGTGGTGCCTGATGCAATTAAGTGTATTTTAGCTGAGCACAGGAGAATGTTGAACAGATTATTCATTCCATTGCTTTTGAATAAAAATATCGCAGCCTATAATCTGACATTTTTGGGTAAAAGGCTGATTTGTCAGATCAGCTCAGGCAGTCTTTATTGCTAATCCTAAGGAAACATAGTTCCTGTATGAAGAGCAAGCCAATTTAGCTTTAAATTGTGGCTCTGAAACCCCGCTGAGTTAGTTGTATTGTTATTCAGCTAACTTTGGGAGCCTGTGCACAATACAGTCTCATTGTTTCAAACCTTCTGCTTGGGGCTCAGAAGGGTCAGTCAGCGGGGCGGTGGGAATTGGGCAAAGGCAGATATCACAAGATAATCATTTTTTGCATTTTTAGGCAGCCGAGATTATGTTGCCATCACTGCGGTGGGGGTGGTATGAGGCTCTATTAATAGACCGAATAGATTGTGTTATCTGCCATGGGCCCCCATGAAATGTCCGAATAACTCCGTATAGCGTTACAAAGTGACAATGTATTGACAATATATTGAACCAAAGTTCTTATAAACAAACTTGAACCGAAATTACATTTAATTTCTTTTAGGTATAATCTCTAACACTATGAAAAAGAGTCATTGAGGCAAATTGAATCATTTGATTTCTCATCCACCAAAAAATGGGTTTATCGGTTTCCTTAGCGCTATTATGAAGCTTGATAAAGGTACATTTTTAGTTACAGTTAGTCAAGTGGTTTTCTGCAACAGTGGGAAGCAGGGGCTAAAAATACAAGTTACCAGTTTCTTCTATGAAAGCAAAGCAATTAATATTACAAGTGGCCTTTTCACAGAATGGTTTGTGTTCAGAATGCATTTCTGTATTAAAGAAGTAAAAATAAGAAAGAAAAATGTATTTGGGCACCCTGGAGGTGCTGGGGTGGGTAGGTGGGGAGAACAGCCTCCCTGCAGAGAGCTGGAAATGCCTCTTTCGTCCCGTGGCGCTCTCCTCGAAGGAGGGAGGTGTTTCCGAAGGGCGCCTGCACGGCTGTCACCCGCTATCGGCACGTTGCGCTGCACGCGTTTTGCAAAACGATACACCGGCGCCACGGGCACGTTTATGTGTGAACTTCGTGCCCTGCCTTTGCCTTCTGAAGCGCTTTTCGATGAGCACGGCAGGAGCGGTGCGGCTCCGCAGCCTTTTCGGAGGGTGTGGAGCGACTGTGGCTGGAGCCACTGCCAGGGAGTCCTGCGAGGTGGAGCGGCGGTCGGGCGGGTTACGTGACTGCTTTACATGAGCCAAGCCTCCTAAAATGCCTCCCCTGATTAGGCACGGGCTGTCAGTTTAAGCAGTGTTTACGTAAGTGAGAGTACAGAGAAGTCCGTATGCAGCGGTATCGGTCCCTGGCCCTTTCCCCTTGCAAGCCCCCTCCCGCTGCAGCGCCCTCCGTCCTCTCCTCAGGTGGGACGGAGATGGCAGCTCTCATCTGAGCCCGTCAGGACCTCTTACCTGAAGCAAAGGCTGGAGCGACTCATTACGCACAATTTCTGTCTTCTGGCAACTGTTGAAGAGAATACAGGCAAGCGGACGCAGAGAAACATGGACAAAAATGGTGCCAGTAGACAACAGCAGATGTTACGATGCCATATACGATGTCATGGTGGTAATTCTGCCTTTAGTAAATTGACTGTTTTCCTGTGTCTTCCACCATACACTGCAGAGAGTGGAGACTTAACTTGGTGGCTGTCCTGGTTTCGGCTGAGATAGTTAATTTTCTTTCTAGTAGATGTGTTTTGGATTTAGGATGAGAATGATGTTGATAGCACACTGATGTTTTCAGTTGTTGCTGGGCAGTTTCAGTGCCTACACCAAGTCAAGGACTTTTCAGCTTCTCACCGTGCCCTGCCAGGTGCACAAGGAGCTGGGAGAGCACAGCCAGGACAGCTGGCCCAGGCTGGCCAGAGGGATGTTCCCTGCCATGGAACGTCATGCTCTGCATATAATGGGAGAAGCTAGCTGGGAGGTGGGATTGCTGCTCAGAAACAGACTGGGCATCGGGTTGTTTTATTCTCTTTTTGCATGCAGTGAGCAATTGCATTTGTGCATCACTTGTATTATTGTTGTTGTTATTATTATTCTCTCCCTTTGTTATCCTATTAAACAGTCTTTATTTCAACCCACAAGTTGTTTTTTTCCATTCTCCTCCCCATCCCCTTGCGGGGGGGAGAGTGAGCGAGTGGCTGCCTGGTGCTTAGTTACCGGCTGGGGTTAAACCACGACAGTGGCCAAAAGCCTTTGGGTGTGTTGGCAGGTGAGATCTTGCCCCGTGTTGTGGTTTAACCCGCAGGCAGCTGAAACAACCACCCAGCTGTTTGCTCACTTCCTGCTCCCCCAGTGGGATGGGGGAGAGAATTAGGAAAAAAAAAAAAAAAAAGGTGTGGGTTGAGTTAAAGACAATTTTGTATGATGGAAAAGGAAGATAATAATAATAGGATATACAAAACAACTGATGCACAGAACAGTTGCTCACCACCTGCAGACCACTGATGCCCAGCTAGTTCTTGAGCTGTGGTCTAAACCCCTGGCTGGCCTCCCCCAAGTATATACTGAGCACGACATCACATGGTGTGGAATATCCCTTTGGCCAGTTTGGGTCAGCTTTTCTGGCCATGTTCCCTCCCAGCTTCTTGTGCACCCCCAGCCCTCTCGCTGGCAGGGCAGTATGAGAAGCTGAATAGTCCCTGACTTGGTGTAAACCTCGCCTAGCAACAACCAAAATACCGGTGTGTTACCAGCATTATTCTCATCCTAAATCCAAAACACAGCAGTATACCCTATACTAGGAAGAAAATTAACTCTATCTCAGCCAAAACCAGGACACCCCATTACTGCGCTTGGTAACTGGCCCTCCCCCTGTGACATTGCTGCTCTTCATCGGGGAAACCAACACTTGTGGAGGCTTTCCACTGAGGGCTTCTGTATTGGGATCTGCCGTTGCCAGCCATGTCCGTATCTCAAGATCTAGGCTTGCCCAAGTAGTCGTAGTACTGGCTTAAAACCTGGGAAATTTGGTGTATACTCATACGTAGTTGTAGGATCTTTATCTGTGTCTGATTTCTGAGTTTGGGGGGCTGTGAGTGTGTGTGTGTGTTCACTTTCAAACCATCTTGCAACCAAATAGGCTGGGAAGTTACTTCACTGCAAACAAAAGTTGAGTTTCTAAGGTGGTCACTAGTCTTTCAGTTCAAGCCTTTCCTTTTTTTCTCCCCCAAATATGAGGTTGTAGGTAAAACTGTGAAACTTGGTACACCTTTGTTGCTTTCAGTGGCTCAGAGAGTAAAGCCACAGGATCTCAATTTGAAATTTGATCTGTTATTTTATGTTCTTCCTCCAGTGATACTTGTATATCAGTTTCCTAGAAGCGTTTGTTCTTTCACTGTAAGTATTTAATTAGTAGTTCTCTTCTTACCTGTTCCTCTACATATTTTTAAATTTTATCTCTATCAAAAAAAAACCAACCAACTTGTTTTGAAAAGTGCTTACTGCAAATCTGCACGGTGGCTTTCTCCCAGGATGCTCTTCACTTTTATTAACAGCTGCCAACTGTTGCACCTGGATGACACACTGCTCTTAATTATATGCACCGAGGGAATGAAATGAGGGTGTTTCTGCAGCCTGAATTTTGACATCTCCTTGCTTCTAAGTGTTTGCTTTCACAGCTTTGACACTATTCTCAGAGAGGTTTGTGTGTGCACAGATGCATAATTTGTATCTAAGCTACTAAACATATGCTTTTGTTAACATACGATACTTCAGAAAATTATTTGAAGGACAGTGTCATGCTTGCAATGGCATCAGTGAGGACTTGGCTGGAAGCAGGACCAGAAGGTTGGTTGCTGTGTCAGCACAGGATTCCCTGATACGTGTTATGGAGCGTGTGAGAATTTAGGCGTAAAGCAGAATAAATGCCAAACTGCTGATGTGCACCTACCTGCTCAGGTTGCTATATGATCACCTGCTAACAGTTTGTTCATCTGGAGAATAACTAGTTGCGTCAGGCACTTGTTACAAAGCCACGCTCTTTTCTCTATCTTTTTCTATGTTGCATGCTTGGCATAAGCAGGAATAGGCTTTAATAGGCAAGAGAGCCTGTTCATCAGTGCAGTCTGTCTTCTAGGAAGATTGCTTTAATATTTTTCAGCTGTAGCTTGCAACTTGTTCTGCAATGAGCTGAATTGATGCACATGTGGCAGTTGCTTATCCTCTTGAGATAATCTGCTTTCAAGTTTGCATTCAGCAGTTTCAAGGATGTCACTAACAGTGCATGTCAGCAATGTGCTGCTTTTCGTATAGACTGCTATAATTTTAGTGGCATATGCAGGATTGAGGGAAGCCGAGTGTTTAGGTTGAATTGACACCAGGTGTAGTTCTTATGCAACGCTCACATCTGGATCCTTGTATTTGTTGTACTTGCAAGTTTTGTATTTTTAACATATTTAACGACGCGTAAAGCTGTGTGCCTGTTTTTCTAGGCATGTGTTACCTATAAATGTCTTGGTAATTAAAACACGTCTTGCTTTCTACATCTTGCAGTTTGCCATATCTCCTTTTGCACCAATGAGCTGGAGAATGCTATCGTAGCTTCATGCATTTCAGCGGACGTAACACATTAGGCATCTTTGCCCCTCTGCCCTCGGGAGTTGTTTGTTAGCCTGCACTCGGGGAAAATGGAGGTTATTAATGAGCAGCACTTACCCTTCACAAGGATATAACCCCTGAAGGAAAGCAGTTGTGAGAATCTTTTGCTGACTGAATTGTAATAGTCTGTCTAAAACTGAGCTCTTCTGTTGTATAAACAACAGTATAAAAATGAACTGAGAGTTTACTGCTGACTACGCCACTCTTCAAGGTTTTGGAGAAACATCTAAAGCTGTCCAAAGCCAATGATTGGGTAGGTACTGGACAGAAGAAGAATTAAGGTGGATTGCTGTGTTGGTGCTCACCTAGCAGCACGGGATATGACTGAACCAAAGCAAACCAGTACTGGCTAGATTCAGACCATCTTGAGTACTCTTCTGCTTGCCGTATAGCCACAATTTGCATTACTCCAATTCCAGATTGGCTTAGCTGTTATTTTCAGATAAGATTAAGAGCCAAAAACCCAAACCTCTTGACTCAGTGGCTCTGTGAAACTTCTGTTGTGCTTCCCCATGGGTTGTCTGTTGGCTGATCTCCTCGAGGGTATGAATCTCATGGTGCCACTGTCTTTAGTGGGCTGATGGAGGTCGTGCTGATAAAGAGAACTGGGTAGATTTTTTTTCCAGTAAGCTTTACTGGAGTGAGAGAGAAGCCACCATCATGAACACGGCTCTGGGGCCCTCACTAGGGTGGAGGTACCTGTTTCTAAGCTGATGAGGTGAATCGCTGCCAAACCTATGTGTTGATCTGTGTTTAGCATCAGCGCTTGCAGGGAGCAGGATCAAACCTCATCCTCACAGAAAGAGTCTGGGAGGAGTTACCGTGGTCCCCCAAGGAGACCACCTGCAAAAAATGAACAGAAAGCTGGTGCTGCTCTGACCAAAGTCCGCTTTTCTGTCAATGCTTTGCTCTAGTATTGCACTGCTGAGCTCTAGGTCCATCACCTTTAATGCTCAGCCCAACAGGGTTCTTCTCATTTGGAGTGCAAGATCAGTGCTACTAGCGCTAAAAGAAAAATCATTGCAACAAAGAGAACTAAAAAAAGATAAGTTATATATAATAAAGTTCCTTTGCTCTCTGCCTGTTGTGGAAGATTGTCATGGAAACATTTTTTTTTTCCCAGAGAATAAATTTATTTTCTGTGAATAATGTCCACAGAGCTAAGGGAGAGAACATATTATTTATATATAAAAACTTTACTGGAGACACCTTTTTCTTGGCTCCCAACAGTTGTAAATGTTTCATCTACTCTGTTTTAAATCACTACAAAGGAGGGTATTACCTGGGTCTCAAAAGCAGTGCTCTTGGATTTTTTTTTTGTTTGGGGTTTTTTTCTTCCTTAAAGCCATAAAGCTATATTGGTATTAAAGTGCTTTAAATCAGGAACACTTAGTCTTCCATAAGTCTAGTTATGTGTTTGATCAATAAAATATGAAACGGGGACTATTTAATATGAAACACATTACGAATCTGTGATCAGGAAAATGGGAAGCGGCATTAGCTGCTAGGTTTCTCCTGTAGGGATCGGTGTTGGAGGAATGTCATTTGGAATCACTCCTCTGCTTTTGCTTCCCCACACGTAACCTGAGATCTTCATCCATCTCACTGTGACAGAAGAAGGCAAGTTATGGTTTATCAGAAACAGCTGGATGGGATACGGTTCACTCGCATCAACCATGCCTTGCTGTGCCTCTTGTGCTTCTTGTGGCTGCTTCTTGTCCTGACAGCTTATTAGGACCAGGTATGGGTGGAGAGGACCTCTGTTTTCCACCAGTTGTCACACTGGCCTCCTCCGGGAGGAGTTGCAAGTAGCCATCAACTTCCGTCGATGTCAAGTAAGGGCCTTGCTGGTCTGAACAGGTTTTCCATCTGACTGCACGTCAGGGTCCGCACGCACTTGTGTCACGGGCTCTGAAAAATGTCTTTCCTGTTCGCTGATCATACCTTGAGTTCTAAGAGTTTTCATATTAAGTGCTGGACGGTGTTTCAGCATGTCAGTCTTACCTTATGAGCTGGGGTCAAAAAGTCCTTTTCTGAAAAACAGCTAATATTTGGAAAGTGATACTGGAGGAATATTTTACATGTCAATGGCAAGGCAAACCTATCTGTCCCAGGCATTCAGACACACGCTTTCTCCTTGCAAGGGATGTCTCCGGCCCGGAGGCTGGTTTTGACAAGCTCGTAAGGATTTCTTTTGGAACCTCTTTAGAGCGTCCTCATGTATCTCTGAGTCTGGCTTTCCGCCGCCACTGCTTCCATCAGTCTCTGCGTAATCTCTCTTGACTCGTGTAGATATCTTCAGAGGCCAAGGAGGTAAAAATGTGCTCCTCTCCCTCAGGGAATGCAGTTATAGCTACCCCATTAATTAGTTTACCAAGACAGCACTGAAAGGTCACTGGAATTGATTTCTTTCTGCCAAAGGCGAGATAGATCCTCTCCATGACCCACTCAAGACAAGCCATGCGTTCCTTCCCATGGACGGGGCTGTGCTGTAGCCGCACAGGTTCCTGCTTCCTGGGCTGTGCTCTGACCTTGTGGCACCCGTGCCTTGTACAAATCCTGCTGCTTTGGACGTATAACACCAAGTTAAAACGTAATTTGTGGGTTTTTTTTTTTCAGAGCGGCTGGGTAGGGGCAGAATTGTGGCACCCCCCTTCCTTCAAAACCGTCTTCTGCTGGTCACTGTGTTCTAAAGATCTGGCCATTTCAGGTGGCAGAGACTCTAGCAGATAAGAATATGTCTGTCTGTCAGCTGTTTGAAAAGGGAGTGAAGCGGAAGATCAGAGGGAAGGGGGCAGCCGGCTTTATGGAAACAGCAGAGCGGAAGTGTGTCCAGGAGAGGATAACAATAGTTGCCCATGAAGTATGGCATGAAGTTATCCAAAAATAAAATGTGAAGTAAAAAGCATGTTGAAGAGAAATACAGCCAGGAATGGCTCTTCTCCAGTGAAGCTGAGCTGCTCTATGGAAATGGACCACATCGGACAAGGCATTAGTCATGTGTTAAGTCAGCAATTACCTCTGCTTCCTGACTGAAGTAAGAGTAAAGGGAAGGAAGAACTGCAGAAGTACGGGGAATGCCGTACCACATGGAAGGGTGCTAAGGTAGAGCGTGAGGAAGCCCCAAGGAGTCTGTGCACACAGCCTTGCAATATTGGCAGTCTTAAAACCTTCATGCGGTCTGCCCTTGCATAACAGGAGCAACCCCGTAGTATGTCCTTACAAACACCGGTGGCTTGACACATGAAAACTCCATCTCCGCGTGGAAACGCTACTTTAACTGTGCCGATATGGTTGGCAGCAGACCTGGGGGTGAGTTGGGCTGTCTGCAGCAGCATCAATACTTGCATGACTCCTCGTGACACTTCATGTCTTCTGCTCTGGGGAGATCCAGGAAGGATGTCAGAGAGAGCTTGCAAAATTTACACCCCTTGATATGACTGCTGGCAGCTCCCAGAGCGTCTTGCCTAGGTCAACCCCCATCGTCCTGCGTTGTGCCTTGTCCCCTGCTGCTCTCTGCAGGGACCAGAGACTCTTCACATATGTACAGGCGCTGAAGCCCAAAGGGATCCCAGCAATCATCCAGCCTGACTTCCTACAGAAGGCGAGCCTCAGTATTCTCTTCAGGAGTATCTGTATTAATGTTTTGTTGAGCTATTGCATGCTTTTAAGAGTGGGAGGAAAAATTAAAAATCTACATTAATCTTTGTAAGATAAGATGTTTCTATCATTACTTCACTGCACCTAAAAAAACGTGGATCGTGTTTATAGCCTGACTTTGCCCAATTTACCTTTTGGGAAGTTAATTTTTATTTTATTAGATTAAAGAGCTTTCTGTTATCAGAAGTCTTTTCCTCATGTAGGTACTTGCAGAAAATCATCAAGTCAGTGCTTAACATTCTCCTAATTAAATATTTTGAGCTTCAGTCAGTTACTACAACAAACAGTTCTTGGACCTCGGACTGTTCCTTTTCAGAACTCTTTCCAAATTTTTAAGATCATTCTTAAGATCATTCTTTAATTACTGGCACCAGAACTGGATACGGTAATCTAATAATAGTCCCCAGTGCCTTGGACAGGTGTAATTAATACCTTTTCTTACTTTAACAAATACGTCCAGCTTATGCTTTGAGAGATTATGTTTAAGTTGGCTGTGGCATCAAGAGGGCTTATGTTCATTTGCTTATCTAAAGTACTCCCGAATCCTTTTCTGCATTGCTGGATGCTGTCGTCTTTGGGTTGTAGGTAATGGTAAGATTTTCTTTTTATCCCCTGGCGATTTGATTCTTTCAATTCAAGCTACCTTGAATCAGAAGTATTTGAGTGAGCATACTCAGAGCTACTTTCTTATTTAGAAGAGTTTATATTTCTTCGGGGGCTGATTTCAAGCTTTCCTGACTCTGTCTAGTCTGCCAACAGAGAGAGTGGCCTCCTGCCTACTGAGACATTTATCCTGTACTCGTCTCTACAGCAGCTGGTTTTATGTATTGCTAAGCTGAAAACTCTTGGCTTACACTGTCAGAAACTTAGAAGAAAAGAGAATACTTCAACAGAAGTGACTCCTCTCTACCTTTTTTGATTGCTGATTTTACTAATGTCAGAGCAAATACAAAAGAAAAACTACATATTCAGCTGTCCGACAAAAAGCAGATTGCCGCTCAAGTGTGAAGCAAAGAGACGATACTGCTTGTTTAAGAAAACCTTAATGCTTCTCTAATTGTATAGGTACTGAGCAGCCTCAGAATCACAGACTGGTTTGGGTTGGAAGGGACCTCAAAGACCATCTAGTTCCAACCCCCCTGCCATGGGCAGGGACACCCTCCACTAGACCAGGTTGCCCAAAGCCCCATCCAGCCTGGCCTTGAACACTGCCAGGGATGGGGCCTCCACAGCTTCTCTGGGCAACCTGTTCCAGTACCTCACCACCCTCACAGTAAACAATTTCTTCCTAATATCTAATCTAAACCTACCCTCCTTCAGATTAAGGCCATTACCCCTTGTCCTGTCACTCCCTGATAAACAGTCTCTCTCCACCTTTCACAGTGCATACATGTGCACGTGCATGCACATGTTTAACTCAACCTCTGTCCCTCCATTCCATTCGTAGCAAGCATACAAGGCAAATATAAAAGGTATCAGATGGCCATCACTGAATGGTTGTCCTTTTCTATCCTTGATAAATAGGACAGGCCTTATCCTTCTGGAAGAGTCTGCCTTTACACATTGTTGTGGGTTTGGACGATTGCTGGCTTCCTTGAAGTGAATGGCTAAGCTGTAAGCAGAATGTTTAGCAAGTGGTTACCTTCTTGTGATACTCTCAGAAGTGCTCTGTGTTTTTCTTTGAAAGCAGTTCTTGAAAGGTGAACAGGATGCTAACATTTGTTAGGCTACTGGGAAGCCAAGCAGGATAACTGAAGGGAGTCCCACCAAAAATGCCACCCTGGGAGCCTCTTCAGATAACTTCTCTGAATTGGGTGGTATGGGCCACAAGGTAATTTGGCAAATGCTTAACATCAAGTGTGTTACCTTTCTTATGGTTTCACTGCGTTCAGTCCCACGGTGGAAGTTAAGTTTGCATTTCTGTGGTCGTGTCTTGACTCATCTGTGTCTGACAGTCCTAAGGGAAGAGCTGTGATTTCTCTCTATCCTGAGCGGGGACATGTGTGGTCCTTGCTGAAGGTGTACAGTTTACTGATTTCTGGTATGTGTTTGCTTGGATGATCCTTTTCTTTAATGTTTTATTTCTTAAGATATTGGAACTCGCTATATAAAAAAAAAAAAATTCTTTTGCTGTACTATAAAAATTGCTAAGCTGTAACAGCTAAGGGAAAGGATAAACGCTACCCAGTGAATGAAGTTGGCATTTTCTAATCCTTGGATTCAGTTGTGAAAAACAACTTGTTATATGCCTAGCTGGTTGGTTGCCCAAACTGAGGTACTCTTGAAGGGATTGCTTTCAGGACTGTGCTGACAATTGTGCAGGCTTCAAAGTTAGGTCTGTTTAATATGATTTGAATTGGCCACCCAAAATCACCAGCCGGTTTTGAAAACTAAGCTCAGATTTTTGTGGTGAGAACAGTGGTAAATGCAAAGCAAGCTACAAGTGATGCCAGAAAGCTATCACTGAAAGGAAGGAAGAAAAGAAAATGAATTCATTGCATGAGCCTTCTTGGGCATTTCAAAAAAGAGCTGGAGATGGGCTTGCACTAACAATGGCGGTAAAATATCTACATGGTCTGGCTCATCGTCTCATTCTCCTGGCTAAGCTTAAACCAGACAGTAAAGGTTTGTGGATTTAGGTGCAGAAGTCCAAGTCTCGGGCCTTCCCATTGACTGTCCCCCCAGCTGCACGCTGTAGCCTGCGGCTCTGAACTTCATGTGAATGGTCAGGGTGCATCAGGCCTCCAATGGCCCGTGGCCCAGGACGGTGCTGAGAGTCGGCGCTGCTGCCTGGCGTGGCATCATCTCCAGCAGGTCTGCTGGAAGTACACTCTGGCAAAAAAAGAGGAGGGGAAAAAAAAAAAAGGAGGAGAAAAAAAAAAGGCAGGGGGGTTGTCCCTCTAATAGTTGAATAGTCCCTCCAATAGTTGAAGTTGCTTCTCTTGTGCTATGTTGGTCTCCTGGCCAAATCCCATGGTGCTTGCTGGATTCTTATTCAATCCAGTTTCCTCTCAATTCAGCTGGAGCTCCCTTTGGCAGAGGTCTGCAGTAACTGCCTTCCTCTTATTTAAAGTTAGGAGAGAATTTGCAGAAGGAAGCAATTCAAGTGGTTGGGTAAGTGGAGAAAACTCTTAAATAAAAATCCTCAAAATGTCATACCCTGATTTTGCAAGGCCACATGCAATCTTCTCTTCTCTGTAAAGTTAAACATGTTATAACATTATTTGCCAGGCAGGGTCATTACTGTGAAGCTGTTTTTCTAGGCGTTACTGCAAGTGTCTGACGTGAGTGTTGTTCAAGACCTCTTGACTTTGACTCGGCAAACAGGCCATTGAGAAAACCCGTTTTCTGGCAAACAGGAAGGCTTGCTGGCATTGAGGTGCTTCCTTCTGCCAAGAGACGGCCTGTGCAAAGACATCCGATCTGGCAAGCAAGAAGCCGGAGGCCGAACTCAGGCCTGGGTTCCCAGAGTGCTAATGTACCGTGTGACTGAAGTCGCTGCTGGTCAGACGGTTGTTACTTGCTTTTTATTCAAGTGGAGTCGTGGTGTGTCTTAACTGGTTGAAGCTTGAGATCCACCAGGGAACGTTAGGTAGAGGAATAAATGTTTTTACTGTAAAACCATGGCTTGAATAAAGCTCTTTGCAGCTGGGGGATGGGATGGGGGACGACACACAACCAAAACCCAGAAACCTCATTTCCTTCCATCAATTTTGTATGTAGTTGAAAATAGGTTCTACAGCAGGCTTGGATCTGCCCTTCCCCCCCAATATTATTATGGTTTTGTGTTAAGCTTCATCCTGGTATCCAACATTTGGTTTCCCATCAGCAGTACGCTGCAGGCATACCATGCCTTGGATTTCTTATTGAAGCACAACAGAAGCTGAAAAACACAAATTTTCAAAGCAGGTTTCCAGCACTGAGGAGTATTTATGGAGGATTGGTCCAAAGAAAAAAAAAATGTCTCAGACAGAGCCACACTCTGACAAAACAACACTGCTGCAGAGCAGTTGGGCAATGATCTGAGTAGACCTTTGCATGTCCGCTGGGTAAGCAAACATCTTTCCCTCACTGACAAAAGCACTACTTCCTGACCTGTGATTTTTCCAAGTGTCACTGTCAGAGTTATAAATAGCCGGCAGAAGGGGAGGGGGAGAAGACGACTTTGACATCTGCCCACTGAGCACCTGGATGTTCCTCCTGCCTGGCACAGCAGACCCGTCACCGGCTCCGTGGGCTCGGCGTGCTGCTGGGGTGCAGGTCTGGGGAGCTGCCCACCGCGAAACGTGCATCTTGCACGGACATATGGATGCTACGCTGGGGCATGCTCAGGATGTGTGTGAGCCACCTTCCATGCTTTGTTGCAGCTTTAGAGTTCGAGGCACGACTGTTTGCAAAGAGGATACAAAATGTGTTTTCTCTGGATGCAGCAGTGATCTAGCAACCGAAGCCCTGGCTCCCAGATCTCTTCAGCCAACGTTTGGTCCTTTAAGCTAGCTCTTCTTGCTTTTTCTCAGGGCCTTGCTGTGACTGTTTTTGTGCAGTTTGATGCCAGTGAGCTCCACCCTCCCCGCCTCTCTCTTGCAAATTCACAAACCCTCCTGAAGCACTAGCTGGCAAAAATCTTCCGCCCGTGTGTGTCAAACACGTGCCTTTGTTTGGGTGATGACACGTGCCTGTATTTGCTGATGGTGTTTTAGCTGCTTGGTTCTGTAAGCAATGTCACCATCTCCTCCAAGGATCTGTGGAGAAGAGTGGTGCTTGCACTTCCCCCTCACCTCCGCTCCACTATGCTTTAGCCCAACCTGAACTATTTTAGTGCAACGATCGAGAGAAGCAGCAATTGCTCATATGATGTGTCACACCATAAACTTCAGGAAAGTAATTCATTCCAACAGTATAATTGTAGGACTCGGGAACCAAAAATATGGTGTATTACTCATCTTTGTAGCTCATGACACAGAATAACCTAAACCATTTATTTATTTACACAGCAAAGGTTTAGCCAAAAGCAAAGTGTTGAATGTCAAGAGCCACTGTTCCTTCATATTCAGAGTAATTACTTGCTTTGTCATTTATTTTTTATTTCTGTGCCGATACTGGTCAAGAGTTCAAGTCAGGAGACAGGCATGATGCAGAGACAAAGAGCCCCTACTTGAAACTTGGGAGAGCAAAACTGAATAACTGGTATGTCTTGAGTAGGTTATGAAAGCTCGAATGTGTTTGTTTTATGGTTGCCTAACATCTACAGTATTTTCTCTACTGAATGATTTTTCCTTCTGCATGAATGAAATTTTCAGGTGTATGCACACACATATACACGTACAGGAGGCTGTGTATATTAAATGCATTGGGGCACACTTGATCTTCATTTACCTTGGTCTAACTCTGGATGAACTCAAAATTGGGGATATTGAACTAAGTCAACCCTGGAGTAACCGAATGCAGAGTTTGATCCCTAAATTTCCTCTGTATGCTTCAGAGAAAATTGTAAATCAGAGAAAAATCCAAGAAACCCAAACAAGCTAAAAAAAAACCTCACAGGGGCTCTGCTTGAGAGTGCTGACCCCTTTGCACAGCCCTTGTACTGTGGGGTGCATTTCATTTAGTAAAGCAGAGCGATCCTATAAGAAAGCAAAAGCAAAAAGAGCAGTGCAAGAGAAGGGGCATTGACTAGGAGGACAGGAGAATAAGTGAAAGGAGTAGTAAGGAAGAAGACCCACGAGGAACAGAGGAACAAAAGCTAGAAGCTATTACGGAGAACGTCCATATGAAAGTGGATAGGCTGCTTGTGTGTTTGGGTCAACTACAATTTTTTTTTCTTTAGATATATAGAGGTTTCTCTAAAGACCCTGGCTGTTGAGTAGTTCCTGAGGCAAAGAACGGGAGCATCTGTCCGAGACGTTGCCGGGATGCCCTGTGCTGCAGCACGGACCTAGGCGAGGAGGCAAGGTCCCACGCGCATCTGTCCCAGGAGCAAGCACTATCGCACTGAAGCTAGTTTCCTGCCTCTCTCCTGTGCCGATGCAAGTCTCCCGTAGTCTTACCTAGTGCTTTTCTCTTTCTCCTATGCAAAGTTGTTGCTGAAACAAAACTGTTGTTTCCACCTTTGTCAGCTCTGTCAGCTGTGCTGGTGGGTCTCTCGGATCTGATGCCAAAGGTGTTGAAGGGGGAAAGGTACCTCGGAGTCAAGGGTGGGTCTGAAAGCAGCTTTACTTCTCTGCTGGGATAGATAGGGTGCCTGACCAAGTAGCTGTCAAAATTGAGGAGAAAATTTGTCCTTAAGGCACAGAAAGCTAATTCTTTGTGATAGTAGAAAAGTCATCAAGTAGTCACATAGTTGGCTCTGTCTCCTGGGTTCAGGTGATTGCTCCTGCTCCCCAGAGCTACACTCAGCCTGGGCAGCAAACAGGCCTGTGTTTAGTAATGGGGGGGTTAGGTCAATGAATTGGGGATGACTTACTCATATGGATAACAGATTACTGTTCCATACTGTTAATACTCCATGTTTTGTATCCCGCAGCTGTGGAAAATATCAGCTTTTCTTTTTTTTTTAAACTTTTGCAGAGATTGTATTGTGTTGCCAGCAAACAAACTGGCATCTCATGTTTCTGTAACCCCTGAATTTGTTTGTCCTCACCAGAATAACTTCTGTGGTTTGCTGTCTAAATAATACATGCAAGCCTCTGTGTTCACGGTCCTATCTCATTAGATGGAAGAACGTTCTAATTTAAGACTGTTTCCTTGGTGAATCACCTGAGGCTTTCAAAAATGGTGAAGTTAAGCTCTGATTTGCCTGTTGTTTTATCTTAAGACTAAGTGATCTTTCTCTAATGTGACTAGTCAGGAATGTAGCTTCCAGGCATTTATGGTCCTGATGCTGCTCTGGGCTTCACCCAAGCAGCTGTCTCGTGTGTGGTGTTCAGCCTTATCTCTTTATCAAGGGTATTTCATCAGAATGATCTTTTAGCAGCAGAAATGCATCCAGCTAATAACATGCTCAGCAATCCTGACTTCTGGCGCTTAAGACAGGCTATGAAGCCCCAGCTCCTGTAGTTTTATTCTTCAGTTCCTCTGCTGATAAAACTTGATTTTGATTCAAGGTGTTCGTGTCAAAGGGTCTGGATCTATTTTGGTTGTCATATTTCCAGACCATATTTTTCATGGCTTTTGTTCTCTAAAGAAAAACCCAGATGTTCTCTAATTTAACCTTTCCTTTGCTTGCAGAAAAAATAAAGGTAAGGCTAGTCAGACTGGGAGCTGTCATGTGCTTGATGTGTGCTTGGCACTTTCTCAAGCTAGGAAGGCGGCCAGCTATGCTTTGAGTAAGTTTGTCTCCCTGTTGCCGAAGCCCACCAGCCCGCAGTGCTGTGGGTTGTAACGATGTCGTTGGCCATAGTTAAAAGTGAGTTTTGTTGCGAGTAGTTAATTCGTGAGCCGTGAGGAGGGATGTTGTACAAGCCGGAGATGGAGGAAAGCCTCTTGTGCTTGTGCTGTTGCCTGGGTGTTAAGGCTAGGGTAAGTAAAACTCTGAGGTTTCCCCCACATTTGTTATTCCTTCTTGTTGTCGGAGTAAGGTAACGCAGGAAATTCTCCCAAATCAAGGCAAACAGCAAAGATGCAGCTGCAGCATCTTTGTGCCTCCATGTGGGGGGTAGGGGAGGCAGAGGGATCATGGCATTTTCTGTGTGTTTGTTGAACCCATACCCATGTAAACAAGGCGCTTTCACATCACGTAAAATTCAGTGTCGGGCAGGAATACCAAGCACTGTTTCCCCCCGCCCTCATCCTGACAAACAAGCGGCTGTCACTTGGGTAATGATGGGCGAGCTGCGGGGTCGGGATGCGTGCGGTGAAGGACTTCCTTTGTTGCAGAGCTCTGAGGAAAGGAGGAGCCGGGAGGAGGATTTCGCGGTGCCTTTTGTTGCTCAGCTGGCACAAGCTGTTAAATCTTTGTCTGGCGCAGATGACCTGGAAGTCTGCAGCACCCGGTCTAAATAAGAAACCTCAATAAAGAAATAAATGTCTATAAATTTGAGGCAGAAAAAGGCAGATACTTTTATTATGCCTATTCAGGGAATCCAGTAAAACAATAAAAGGAACCAGACTCTTTAAGCATAGAGAAGAGCAATATCCTACTTGGTCCCATCCTTTTGTTCTCATGTGGCGTTGTGCACCAGCAGTGAGAAGGAAAGCACTTGGATAGGCCCTAGCACGTGCTGTGTCGTAGGTTGTGGTACAGAGCCTCCTTAGTTTTATTACGTACTTTCACGATGGGCTGCAGCTGACTTGGACATCTCAGCAGATGTGCCACTGAGAACTTGTATTAAGAAAAGAAAAAGTTTTGCCTTCTTGGATTTTGCAGAGTTGCTTGGTTCTAGACGTAGCAAGGGGATTGTCTTTCATGTACGTTTTAAAAGAAGGAAAAGCAAGGTGCCAGAAGAGTGATACCAAAATAATTTTGGTTTTCTTACTTATTTTTTTCTTTTTAATAATGCAAAGCTAACATTTGGCTATAGTTTGAGAAATATATTATCTCAAGTCTCATGTCGAAAGCCAGGAACAGCCAAAAATGACACTTTTAAATGCCAGCCTGAAGACTTTCTGAGAAAATAAATGAAATAACTGTCCACCATTAAGTGTGCTAAGTATTTGTGTATGGTTAATGAGATTGTTTATACAAGGTTAAAGCAATAAATCATCAGTGTGACTGCTAACAACCCCTTCTCCTCTGTTTTTTCATTAGGTGGCAGTGAAAGTAATTGACAAGAAAAGAGCCAAAAAGGACACCTATGTCACCAAGAATCTGCGACGGGAAGGGCAGATCCAGCAAATGATCCGCCACCCAAATATTGCTCAGCTGCTGGATATATTGGAAACTGAGAACAGCTACTACCTTGTCATGGAGCTGTGCCCTGGTGGCAACTTGATGCATAAGATCTACGAGAAAAAAAGACTTGAGGAGCATGAAGCGCGCAAATATATCCGGCAGCTTATCCTGGCAGTTGAACATCTTCACCGGGCAGGAGTAGTTCACAGGTAATCTTAAAAAACCTCTCCAGTTAAAATTTATCTCAGAGCATCTAAGTGGTATTTTGGCATTTATTTGTATAGTAAGGAGTCTTCCTTATAAAAACTCATTCCTGACGGCTTTTTTGGCTAATCTTCATGATATTGTTTAAATGCTTGTATTGTAGACATTAGAAAGTATCTGCAGAAAGCGCTTAAGTAAGCACGCAACTTCAGGTGAGCGCACAGGAGCTGTGCTGACTCCATGTCCTTAAAGATAAGCCTGCGCTTTGCAAAAGTAGGGCTCTTTCCCTGCAAGTAGCACTATTTTGCCTCTCCAGAGCACTGTACCAACATTAACTAATGAATCATTTCACTATTTCTTTGAGGAGGTGGTTGCGCCTGTTGTTTTACTGGTGGAAATACAGCAGTATGGGGAGATGAACTGATTTGCCCAAAGCCTCACAGTGACACAGCTGGGACAAAGCCTGAATGGAACCACAGAAGTCCCTTGCTTCTCCTCTTCTGCTTTTCCCACTGGTTATATCACCCCAACAGGACCTCACAAGTCTGAATACTGTGAAGTACAATGCAGAGCATGCAACTGTTCAGTTCATCTCACAGTGTCATCTCAGGAGAGATCCAGAGCTGTGGTGATACATCACTTCCTTTCCTTAGGACCTTCGTTCAGTCAGTATATAAGCAGGATGTGGCTCTCCTTGCAGGAGGAAGAGATTTACCTGGGCTGAGGGGAAAGAAGACAAGTTCATCAGAGAGAAGTCTGCAGAGGGTTGCTGAATAAGGAGTAGCTGCCTCTGCCTGAAGTCCCTGAGCAGCAAGTGGTAGAGGCTAGGAGAGTACAGGTGGAGGTATCACACGTGATCGCCTGTCCCCATTCCTTTCCCCGCTTACGTGTTCTTGGCTGCTATGGAGACAGGAGGACGGTGGGCTGGGTGGACCTTTGGTCCGAGCCAGTATGTCTCCTTTTCTTGTCTTAGGTGTATTTATAGGGTGGTGTCTAAGACGAAGGCTTCACTTTCTAAATTTGGGCCAACTGGTGCTAAGTCTGGACTCCTACATACTTCCCATATGATGCTGAGCAAGTTGTGTAGGCCTCATCCTCTGAGATTATGCAGGCACATAGTAGGAGCTAGACACCTGAATACTTTTAAGGATCTGGTTCTTAATTTCCTTGGCTGCACTGACTCTGTATGACTCTCTGATGGAGAGCTGTTATGCACGCCCGTCCACAGGGCTGCTGTGCAGGCAGCTGGCAGACCGCCTGAAGGCAGCCAACAGCCAGCTCCTCCAGCTGTGCCCAGCTGTGCGCTGAGCTGCCTACCGCTGTGCAGCTCTGTTGGGTGCATCTGGCTCGGTGGAACTCCATGCGCTCTGAAAACTGCTTTTTTTTGTCTTGAGTCTGCGCGTTCCCTGTGATCTGTTAGGGATAGGTGCTATGTGCACGTACAGCCTTGGTTGTACTGAGGTCTTATCTCGAGCTAAATTTCTGGTATCACTGTAGTATAAATATTTGAGCAGCCACCAGGTCTATTCTGTAGGTTCTCTATCAGCAGATAAACTGCTGACCTCTTTAAATTATTAACCCCACAGTTTAAAGCATGGAAAAGGAAGAAGTCTACTTATTGCTTTAAGGGATCAATTGATATCCGGTATATACAGAGAGAGAGGAAGGAAAAAGGTCAAAGTTTATGAGATGGGCAGAGGAAAATCTGGCAGGAACAAGATGAATGCATTTAGCTTTTAACAGCAGTGTTGAGTTCAGCAGCAGTTCCTCTCCCTGAAAAATTTACCCTCTGCGTAGTGTCTGAAGCACTTATGAGAGGTTGGTAGGTTTGGCTTTGATTCCCTTCTTTTTCAGAGAGGATCCAAACCCACATTTTGTACCAAAATAGCTCATTCTCTAGGTACAAGCTAGAATTCACAGGCTACTGTGGTGGGAAGAAGGCAAGGCTTTGGGGTCCGGAGAGAATGTGAGCATGAGTTCCCATATGGATGCTGCACTCTCACAGCAGATGTAGCCCTCACCCCTTCTTTCTCTCTGCTGTCTCTGTGAACGTAAGCGCAGCTCACAGAGACCAAAGTGTGACGGACCTTCGTGAGCGGAGGAAGGAAGCAGCCCTGCAAATACTGACATGCTCTGCTGCATCTGGCAGCTGAGCTCTCTCCGTCCAGCCCCGTGGTGTTGGATTAATCCTTACCCTGAAGGCAGCATACTCCATCCACTCCATTTCTCAAATCACAGCATGGCACAGAGCTCGTTCTTGGGAGTCTTCCATCTGGATAATGAGCAGGTCCAATTCTGCTTAAACTGATAAAATTTGACAGAATCACAGTCAGTATATCTGCAACTATTTTCTCTAGCTTAACCATTCAATGTCTTGACTTCTTCTGCAAACGAGGTACGTAGAGCAGTGTAGAGATGCAGGAAAAACACTTGCAGTGTGATCCATATTTATTCTCCTGGCTCTCTGCGAGCAAGAGAGGGAGAAAGAATAATAGTTACCCCAGGAGTTGTCCTTCAGCATCTTGGCTTTTGCCCGTGGCAACTCTAAAAACAGACTACTCAATCGGCAACTGAAAAGAGGGGAAAAAATAGCGCAGAAATCTGATTCATTCTCACCCTGGATGAAATGGCAATGTTCTGTTGTTGTTATTGTTGTTATTTTTAAAGCAGGTAAAAATAACAGCACTTTCATCTATGTGGTGATCTGTGGGTGTTTGCATTCACTGCATGTGAAACAAAACACGGCATCCTAGACCAGAAAACGGTCTGCTGTTTGTCTCTCTCCAAATACTTTCATTGTTCACATTGAATGGGGCAGGACATTGAAAAGTGTTCACTGACTTATTTTATTACAAAAGTCACCAGCGTTTTTGTCTGCGTTATTCAGGGAGTAGTATAGATGACTTGCCCTGTTGTATAACGCAGGGTGAGAAAAAGCCAGATGAAATAAGTCATATGAAATTTGATTACGTTATTTGATGAATATTACTTGGTAAGCTTCATGACTTACAATCAAGACTTGGCATGGCAGAAAAGCACTCTGAGCTTCGGACAAGAGCTGGGACCCAGAACTCAAAGGAAATGCATCTGTTAAGAGGCACTCATGTACAAACAGCCTAAAACTAAAATACTCCAAGAAACCTCACTTTGTTTAGAGAGGTAAAAAAAGCCCAAAACCTCATGTTTGACTGTATAGATGTATTTTAAATTACAAATATTTCATCTCCAACGATGGATGAAGACTGCAAGTTCCTGAGTGCAGAACCTACATCTTTGGTGAGGGGTGTCCAGGGTTCAGAACTCCTTGGCTGCTCGCCGAAAAAAGAAATGCCGCCATTCTAAATATCATTACATGTAATCATTTGTGTTTCATTCCTTCTATCAGAAGAGCTGGTTGGTTTCTAAAAATATACTTGCAACAAGCTCAGCTGTGAATCAGGTAGGAATATTTATCTTTCCCTCTGACAGAGGAAAACAAACCCAAATGGCAGTATCTGGTGAAGCTTTCTCTTTTCAGAGGGTGTTTACATAGGCCTTCATGCTGTCAAAAAGCCGGATGAACAATAAGCCCCTTGGGAGCGTAAGGACAACAGAGAAAATGAAGTGAAAGCCTTGGTGCTTGCCACTGCATCCCACAGGAAATTCTCAACAACCCTTTTAAAGTAATTTTAACAAAATTCAATCCCATTCAGTGCAATTACTGTCAGGATGTCAAAGAAAAGAATTTAATAATGTATTGGTAGCAAAGATAGCTCTCTGTATTCCCCCTTTTTCTGTCTTCGTGGCAGCATATTCATACCTTCCACTGCCGTTTTGTATTTAAAAGCAGATCAGGAGTTTGAAAGACACAAAAAAACCCTGAGATTTTGCACGGAGTTTATATGTTTTCCCATAATCTCTTTCCCTAGCAGAGTAAGGTGGTGCCATATGATCCAGTTGCTCAGGGTGCTACGGGATTCCTGCCTTGGTACCTGCTACTTTGACATGTTAGCTTTGATAACTTCCACCCTATTAATTTTAAGTGCCAGTAGTCTGTCTGCTGATGCAATATTTATGACAGATCCTGCACTGCAGAACAAAGTCTCCTTTTGAAGTGCAAAGCTGGTTTGTCTTTCTATTTTATGTCAGATTTCAAAATTACCTTTGGGCATTCTGTCTTGGAGTACTCAGCTATAAACAAACTAAACATTGTTTTAGTGAAGACAATGGCCTGAATTCCTCTTTTGCAGAAGCAACTGCATTGAATTCAGTGATGTTGTGACTGATAAAAGAATCAGAAGATAAAGAATATTTTGATAACAAAGCCTACGAAATGTATACTGATGTGATGGTGAACCCAAATCTCTGCAACCTTTCCAGCTCACCTCTAGCTCTTACATGGGGCTAGAAAGCAGGCTTGTGGGTTGGTAGTTAAGGACTGAGTTTTCATGATGCTGTTATGATTAAAAATAAGATGCTGGAGACAGCAGCCAACCGCTGCTGCTTTGCAGCTGCTTGCTGGTAAAACCTTCCTTCTCATTGCTGCTCCCCCAGACAAGAAATAAAGTGTGAAATGCAAAAACTTCGATTTTGCTGTCTGATGCCTGCAATGGCACTGAACAAGCTTCTTTCCAAAGCACGCTGAGCCGACAGCTGAAGCCTGGGGTAGCTCACTCAGTGAAGCAGGCTTGTGTTGCTTGGTGGAGTCACCGGCTGCAGTTGGGGTTTCCAAAGTGGTCTCTGAAGCTCCGAGCAAAGCCGGAGAAAAATCAGCCCCATCAACAGCAGAACAAACTCCCAAACAAACCATCCCATGAAGAAGGCGTGATTTCAAATACGGGGAACAATGGCTGTATGCTGCTAGCTTTGCACGCTGACAAGGCATAAATATATGCTGATTCTCCATGTTGTAGTAACACAGCTTGATCTTTCTTGAGTGTCTCCAGTATTAATAGATTTGACTATCGTGTACCATAGTTAGATGCTCTCAACGTCATGGAACTAAGCCCTCAGAAAAAGGTAAAACTTTTTGTTCTTCTGATATTTAATCACTGAGGGTGCACTCTGGTATTTTGAAGTATTTCAGCAATGAATGCCAAAAATTTGCTAAAGGGGAAAAAAAAAAATCCTTTAGTCCTATTTTTTGAGGCGCCAAGACAGTAAGGAAGAAGATCAGATTTACCTCGAGGAGGGAAACTTAAGGTCTCCATCAACTACATTTCTTCTCCAGCTATTAAAAACATGCAAAAAATTCCACTGACTAAAATAAATAAGGCAGAGTGTTTGCTTTTGTTTGTTAAACCATTTATGAAGACAGGCTGAGAGAGTTGGGGTTGTTCAGCCTGGAGAAAAGAAGGCTCCGGGGAGACCTTATAGCGGCCTTCCAGTACCTGAAGGGGCCTACAGGAAAGCTGGAGAGGGATTGGTTACAAGGGCATGAAGTGATGGGACAAGGGGTGATGGGTTTAAGCTGAAGGGAGAGTAGACTTAGATTAGATATTAGGAAGAAATTCTTTACTGTGAGGGTGGTGAGGCCCTGGAACAGGTTGCCCAGAGAAGCTGTGGAGGCCCCATCCCTGGAAGTGTTCAAGGCCAGGTTGGATGGGGCTTTGGGCAACCTGGTCTAGTGGAGGGTGTCCCTGCCCATGGCAGGGGGGTTGGAACTAGGTGGTCTTTGAGGTCTCTCCCAACCCAAACCATTCTGTGATTCTATGATTGCAATATAGTGCATGAAATTCAGGGTTCCCTAACGCTTTTGGGTGCAATGGTGCTACTTTTTCCATTACAATGAGTTAATGTAAACATTTAAACAAAGCAGCAACTCAGGTGAGCCTCTCTTTGTAAAAAATAATTTAAATTTGAATTGGAGAGAACTGCCAAAACATTTAAGAACTTTGAGGAAATCGGTCCTGTCTCTCTGTAGGATGAGCAGATACATAATTGGATTGTAGCACTGCACTTTTTGTTAAAAGGAGGGTAATTTGGTGCATTGTTAAAGTCTCTTAAAGTGTTCACTGAATAACCCCTCTGTCCTGATGGATGTGGATCTTGTCCAGACACATGGGCTCTATTTGCACGTCTGCTGTCCTGGCTGCAGGTCGCTGCCATCTCTGTGCCCCGCTGCCAGCCTGCTGCAGAGGATCAGGCTGCCCGGGGGTCCTGCCCAGTGCCCACCCTAAGGTCCACATCTGTGTAGCAGCAGTTCTCAAACTGTGGCTTAGTCTGGGGATTTTTGGTTTGGTGTCATACAGCTTTAGCTTTGCATTTCGAAGGCTGGTTCACGTGGAATCTTCTCGTTAGGTTGTATCAAGGAGTAAAAACCTGTTGTCCTAGCTCACGGTGTCAGACCAAAAAAAAGTACTTCTGTATTGACATGGTTTGAAAAAAATGTGGTGCATATGGACCATTAGATCAGTTACCACTTACCAGCAAATCTGCTGAGAATAGGCATATGGGTAAACATCTTTAATTAACCAGGTCTGATTGCACTCTATACTGAGGCTATATTTAAATGTTTATTTTTTTCCTCTGTTAGCTTTAAAATGCCCTGTAATATTTACCTTTAGTTTTATTTTTTTAACCTTGAATCCTTTTAAATATCTTTTCTTGTGTTTATTTTTAGCCTTCCTGTCACTCATTTATCATTCTAATTGCCTGCATGTCTTTTCTCCTCAACTTACAGCTTTCATCTTTCTGTTCCCTTGCCTTTATTTTTAAAGTCTTACCTTTTCTTAGCTAATGTTCAGTATACTCAGAGCTTCCAAATGATCTTCCTCCTTGCTTTGAGACATCGTACTGAGCATTGCAGTGTATGACTTGAAGCTCCATGTGCTTCTGCTGATTTCAGTTCAGTTTTGTGGGGTTCGGTTTGGTTTTTTCCTCTTTCCCATAATGTTTTTTTGGCAGTCTCTCCCGTTAAATTCCCGGCACTGATATCTTTCTAGAGGCTAATCATGCTGTCTGTGAAAACCTCCACCTGCAAGCAATAAAGATGCAAGACATGAAGAAATAAGCCCTTTTTTGGCAGTAGAGGGAAGCAAAGTGGGTTGATCCAGATCCATCTGGCAGGGCACATCTTCCTACAAGGAAGCCATTTGTCAGTGGCGGCGGTTGCCCTACAAGGGAAGCTCTTTTTGGACGACGCAGAGCGGTGTATCTGCAGCGCCGTCGTGGCACATGGAGCCTCCTGCGGATGAGGAGAAGGATGCCATGGTTGCCAGCCAGGCTCATGGGGTGCATGGCCCAAAGCTGGTGCTCGCCCTCAGAGCAGGAGCAGGGCTGGAGAGTAGGCTCTTTGTAGGCTGGGTCTTAGTCAAAACACGGCCGAATGCGGTTACATCTTTCCTGTGGTATTTGAAATTAGCCGTCGCTTTTAATGTGGCTGGTTTCCTCAAGTTAACACACTGGGTCCCATCCTTCTGTCTCTCAGGCTTGTGCTTTATTGATTGAATTACGTTGCTTCCCCACAAAGAGGACTGGTGCAGAAGGCAGTCCTCCTCAGGAAGCCTCATGTTCAGCTGAACGCTCTAGGAAAGCCTGGGTATCACCCCAAATACTTGAAATTTGCAAAATACTCTCCTTTGGTAGATCTATATAGTATTTCCCCTATTTCTTTTCACATGCGAAGCAAGGAAAATGTGCAAGAAATGCTCACTGGAGTGTAGAAACATCTGTTTGGAGAAGGTCCTTGTGGTCGTGTTGATGAAGTGAGTGGCATCCTACCTGCAAGTACTCTTCTGCCTCAGGTTGATTTGAAACAGCATGGGCATAAAATGAAATGGAGAGGAACGTTTTAAAAAAGGCTTGGAGTTGGTCACAGTTATTTTTCTTTCTTTCCCAGATCCTTTCTTATGGAAGTGCTTTGTTTGGTTTGGTTGGTTTACTTGTCGTATTTTATTAAGCTTTATATTTTCATCTGTAATAGAGGCATCCTTCATTAGTCCCTTTGCCTTACAAAGGCAAAATACCATGGATGTCACTGACTTCCCATAATTATAGCTGATGGCTTTATTATCCAGATTTTTCCGAAGCGTGCTGGGAGAAGCATCACTGCCCATCTCAGCTATTGATATCCCAGCATGCTGATTGTTAGAAATACTTTATGTCTGGATGGGGGAAAAATTCTTGTGATAAAGACACAGCCAACCGCTAGGAGTCATGGACAAGTCATGTAGCAACTTAATGGATTTTTTTGATGTTATACTTAATGCCTAGTCTGTACGGTTTGATGTTTTGGGGTGGTTTTGGGGGGGGGTAACCTCTGGGAAATTTTTTTTACGTAGAACATGATTTAGGAAAGCGCAACCACATTCTTAAATGATGAAAGGGCATGTGTGAAGTGAACAACGTGCTGACATACATGTCAGAAGAAGGGCCGGTCGTCTTGTAGAAAGAGACCATTTTCTTTTTATCCTCTCTCTCTCAAAACTGGTCCAGGCCTTGATCTGTCTGGGCTCTGTGGGGTCGGGCAGGGAAGCACAGTGGAGAAAGCACTAAAGTGGCACTCAGACAACCTGTGTGGCTTCTTCTCTCAGCTTTGTTACTGGCCTTCTGACTGGTTTTGGGCAAGTCATTTCAATCCCTTAGCCCCAGTTTTCACCTGTAGCGTATGGGAGTACCAATGCTGACCACCTCTGTAAGGAGTTTGGATGCTTCATCCCCAGGGAAGGTTGATTCTGGTCTCCGTTGTAGACAACAGCGGAGGACAGATGTTTTGACTCGGCGGGTCTCTGCAGAAGAAGGTTTATTCTTCAGCTGCGGCCAGTGAAGAGCCTTTGGTTGTGAAGAATAATGAGAAAGTGATTTCCAATTCCAAAAACATATTTTTGAAATGTTTCCAATGTATAAGATTTCTGCAAACTTTTAAGTACATGAGGAATTTGAAGAACCTGATTAATTACAGGATGTTCTGACAAATGTTTATAAAGTCATTTTGTGCCTGAAGAATAGGTGTGAAACTGTGTGTGAAAGCGCTGGTAATTTTGGAGAGGAGACAATGCATGGGGCTTTCTGCTTTGAATGTGGAACTGTGTGCACTGCTTGCATTATACATGTTATTATATATGAATCTTGTAAATACACTGATGAGAGTGATGGGAAGCTGCTTCATTACTTTGGAGGCTCACTCAAAATATTTTATTTCTTTCAGAGACTTGAAGATAGAAAATCTGTTGCTAGATGAAGACAACAATATCAAGCTTATTGGTATGAAACTAGTTTGGCAATTCCAGTAATTAAAATTGGTGGTTTCATAAAGAGTTTTTGAGACTTCATAATCCTCTATGTGACAACTGCTAATGTTGCTTCAGAGAGGAGCTGAGAGAGTATAGATAGCAATCAAGCTGTTCCTGACAGCATCTTACGAAAAAAATGTTCCAAATAATTCAGCTTTAACTGGGTATGGGAATAATACTACATCTTTTAATCAGCAGCTTTCATATTCAAATCAAGACCTTTGTAAAGAATTAAAGAATTGACACCACAGCTTCAACTTATTTTATTATCTTGATCATTTCATATTTACTAAGGGTTGGATTCTGCCCCCATATGCATATGCTTCCACTGAAGTCAGTGGGAGTTGCACACATTTTTAGCAGCTGGCAAAATTTGGTCCTGTATTTATATTCATTAAATTTGCTCCCAGCACCCAATACGAAATTAGTTTAGAGGGCTGTTAAAAAAATAAAAAAGATCAATGACAGAATCTTGATTGTATTCGGGTATCGGTTGCACGCAGCGCTCGATTCATTCAAGTTGTGCAGACATTTTAGATTAATCATCGGTGGGTATAGTCTCTCACTGCCTTTGCGTAACTCCCACTAATGTTAATGTGGGCATTGAAAAGAAAATATTCCCTTCATAAAATAAACCCCAAACATCTGTTTATATTTATCTCCATGCCTACACTTCTGCCAAAGCAGTGTCTGTGGTTGCAGACTTAAAAACTCGACTGACTTTCTTCAGAAGGTTTCATGATCTGAAAAGTGATGAAAAACACTTAACATTCAGGTCAGATGGACAGTCACTGTAACGTATAAAGCACATGCATCTCCAAACAAGCCAGAGGAGGATGGTTAATGAAATCTGAAATACTCAAAATTTAACTTAGGGAATTCAGTCTTTGGAAATATTACCATGACTTTTACTCTTTACTCTGTAGCGAATCAACCAACTCTGGGAAAATAATAGCAAAAGAGAACTCTGCATTACCTCAGCTACGGGTCAAGAGTATACTGATATGTTACCATGAATCATTCATCAGTAATGATGGATACCACCCATTATCTTGATTTAGCAGATAACTGAGACCAGATGGTTTGCAACAGTGCTATATGAACATCTGATAGATTTAAAGAATTTCTATAACTTTCCCATTATTTGGTGTTTGATTACACAACAGTATGTGAACTTGACATCCAAACCCAGACCTAATCAGATGATATGTGTACAATTAAAACTCCCATGCCAAAAAATTACTTCAGAACTGTTCCTGCAGTTTCATTTGCTTCGGTTGCATAGAAAGGTCTCCTTGCAGTGGGTGGCATGGGAAGAATAGAGAAAAGAGACAATTCGATCTTCCGTAGCCTTGCTAGCGTTGAAATAAACTGTCCTCAGGTCTGCAGCCTGATGTTTTAAGCAAAGCAGATTGTACACAGTGTGTATTTTAAAACAAAGCAATTAAATCCCACCGTCCAGCTGGGTATGTTGCAGACAAATAAAGGTTGTTTTATTAGTAATAATTTTGCTGTAAGTAAAACCACATTTAGTATCAGAGTCAGCTCGTGCCATATCTCACTAGTGACACTGGTGATCTCTGGTTGTTCACCCTGAAGAAGCAGTGCCTCCATTCTTCATGCTCTGTCTGCTGCGCTTGCAGGGAAGGCTGGAGAGGGGGCTGCAGAAACCGGCCTAAGGTCCCTGGGCAACCTCTCCTCATGAATACCTCTTTTCCTGGTGGTAGCAGAAGTAGTGCTTGAGCTGCCACATAGGTTTCCATTGCCACCAGGCCTTCCCAGGACAAGGGAAATTTTTCAGCACCTGTCTGTGACTGGTGGATAGACCAGATATCTATAGACCAAATAATTTACTCCTCTTCTTCCTCCCTTCCTATTCCCTCATTGAGCTCATTCAGCACTTAGTACAATGTCTTAGGTAGTCTGTCTTTGTAGGAACGTGATGGATCAGTTGTGTCATCACAGGAACATTCTTGAGGAGTAAAGAGCATGGTTTGAGAAACGATGTGCTGCTTTTCATGCTTGGGAGAAGAAACTTTGACCTATAAAACCAGATCACATTAACCATGGTGTTAACATTGAGGTGCGAGCTTGGTCTCCGTGTCTTGCGCAGCAGCAAACACGCTAGTATCTAATAAAAAATGTTGCTCTAGTGATAACTGTGAAATGAAAAAAACCAACCAAACCCCACCATAAAGGCAAAAAAAAAAAAAGGTGAAATTACATTGAAACTCCCTACTTGTTCATGCATTTCAGTGAGAACTGAATCCCTTGAGTCCCTTCACCCAGCTGCTTAATGGCACCTTGCTTCTGTTACTCTTTTTAGCTATGTGATAAGGTGGCTTATAATATGTTCTTAGATAGTATTATTGGAAAAATTCTCTTCGCTGTGTTAAATGGACTTATTCTTAACTGCCTGTTAAGTCTCAAATCTAAGCACATCAGGATTGGAAGCACTGGAAATAATTCACTTCTCTTCGTCTACCAGCCTGTGGTGGTAGGTGTCTGATAAAGATGCTGTGAAAAGCCACTCACAGGCCACGAGAGATTCTTGGCATCCTGCTCAAGGACCTATGGCACCCAAAGGACCCTGCCAGCTCTGTGAGGTCTGTGGAGGTCTGCTGGTCAAACTTGTCCACGAGCTCCTGCTTGGCGCTAAGGCTTCCGTTACTTAATAATCTTTCCCTCTTCCAACTGTCACAGGTTCAGAGATAGCCATATATCCATAGCTTAATGTTGATTTCCTGGAGGCGTTAAAGAGTAGTAGTGTAGTGCGATACTTTGATAGTATGAGCAGTGGGGGTGGTGGAATTGCCATGTCATAATATTTACTTTGGAAATCCAAGTGTGGCCTTTGATCTGAATTCTGTAATTAGCTCGGTTTATTGAAAGGAAACCCAAGACAGAAGCAGGAATGGCAGTGAAAATTATCAATGCTGGTGGTAATACTATTCTTATCAAATCAGCAGCACATCCTTAATAAAAATCACATTCTGATCTCGATGTGCTGCCACAGTGTTAATAACAATATTCCTGTTTCTTTTGCCATAAAATCCCTGTCCTCAATATGCATGTGTTTGTGCACATTCTGCATTTCAACAGGCGCTAGGGGGAAAAAAAAAGAGTATACCAGCCTAGATTAAATGAATGAGCTGAAAAAGTGAATAAGATGTTTATAGTTTAAGCAAATAAGATAATTAAAACCTCCGCTAGAGTATACCTGCATTGATAATGATAAAAGGATGCTGATTTACACCACCGCAGAATATAGCCCTTACATACTTTGATTGTAAAGCCTTATATTACAGTCAATTAATTTTGAGGTGGTATGACACAGTAGGGTAAAGACCATAAATAATACTGTGTGGAGATATTATTTCTAGGAGTTTAAAAAAGTATTTTACAGTTGATATAACCCATAGCTAATAAATATGTTAATTAAGTAAGTGGATCCTCAAAAGTATTTGTATAAGCCCCAGGGTTAATACATATCTAGCAGAGATGATTAAGCAGTGTCCAGAGACAATTGTTTTCCATCAGAGGCAAGGAAGTTGTCTTGATCCTTCCTTCCGTTTTGACAATGTTCTCCAGCAAAACCCCTTTGAGCCTCTTTGGATCTTTAAATATGGTGATTCTTGTCTCTCTCGTACTTGTCTTGCTCTCGGAGATGCAGCCAGTCGAGTGGAAAGCCCTGTGCAGTCATTTGGGCACTCCAGCTCACATAGTCATCTTTATAATCGCATTTTTTTAAGCATTATTATTTTTTTGCCTGGTTTTGTAAGGGTACAATGCTTATGTGACCGCCGTGTCAGGGCACTTCTAATACCTTGAGGAACTCCTGTCTGATTTCAGCCAAATTTAACATGGGGTAAAAGCTAAAGGACAGGCCATTACTTCAAGTCCTGTGCAAATAAGTAGGTAGATAAGGGAGAGAGACCCAAATTAATGACTCTGTGGAGAGAGAGTATTGCGTGGGCTCAACAGTTGCCTGCTATATTTGGATTGCAAGATGTGCTTTTAGCCCACCCAGACAGGTGGGTAGCACACCCAGAACTATGGTGTTTTACAAGACACGTGGATGCAAGACACAAGTCTATAGGAAGACAATTCAGTGGTCTGCTTCTCTTGGCTGCCCCATTTGTGTATAAGACAATTTTCATTTTAAACACGCATGCATTCTGGGAATTTTTAAGAAGACTGGATCAAAAAAAAAGAGAGGAACAAAACAGATATCAGTGTTCTTAACAGCACCGTTTCTGTTGTTGCAGCTGCCATCAATAGCAAGTTATTAATAAATGGGAACATCTTTGATTGTGACCTCCCTAGATCCGCTGCTCCTGGATATGTTGCCCTGCAGCAAAGGCCGTTCTCCCTGCCTGTCAGCTTTGCCCATGTCATCTTCCTCCTTGCAAGCTTGTCTTGCTTCTTCCCCTTACCACGTCAAGTTGTTTGACTTCACTCTCAAGACCCTTTGCAACCTCTCCTCACTTTCTATGTCAGCTGTGGTTTCACAATTGCTTTCTCCCAAGCCAAGTGTGGGCTACCACTAGGCAGCGTGGGCCTGCGCTCACCTAGCTGCATGTTGCCCCCAGCCACTTCTGCCACTGGTGCGACTCTGCCTTTCTTTCCTTGCTTAGTGGTTTAACTTTTAAGATCTTTCCCTAAACCCAGCTCAATCTGCAGCCATACCAACCCTTTGGCGTTGATGGTGAGCCCTTGGGAAACTGCAGCCTCCTTCAGTGCAGAGAGGCTGCCTCTTGTCTCCAGTGAGCTCGTGGTGCCAGCCTTTGCCAATCCCATGTCATTATTGCCAGCGAAAGAGTGTCAGATACATCCAGGGGCCAGCAATACAATAATTCGAGGCAGAAGTTGGGGAGGGGGTGCCACATCAACACATTCCCCTTCTTGTTCCAAGATCTCCCTGTGTTATTTCAGAGCTGAAATGCTGACTCTGCAACCTGGTGCATTTGTGCATCACCACAGTAGTCCCAGAAAGTACACCCCCCCCCGCCCCTTACATCTGATGGCTCATTTACACGATTTAGAGGAAAATGTTAAAGAAGTCCCGCACAAACTTGGCCTCTGCATAACATAATGCAGCAGTATGGAATCCATGACCACCTGAGGTGGCTTTCTGCCCATGTACGTCACGTAGTGCCTGGGACAAGCTCAACTCCAGTTGTTGCCATCCAGTTCCCAGTGAAATGTAGTTGCTTTGTGTATGAAATTGATAACTGTGCATGTTCTAAGACTTTATTGTTTGTGGAAATCTCTGGTTATTTAGCACCTCAGAGAAACAAATTATATAAAATTTTTCCATGTGGATGATTTTTTTCTTAGGCAGTTCATTGCTTAGCTTTGAGAAAAAAAATGTGCTCTTTTTCCCTTGTGTTCTAGCATGATTTTACTGTATCTGTCTCTTTCATAACTCTATCTCTGTGCCTTTCACAGACTTTGGATTGAGCAACTGTGCAGGCATCCTGGGTTATTCTGATCCATTCAGCACCCAGTGTGGGAGCCCAGCATATGCAGCCCCTGAACTTCTGGCAAGGAAAAAATACGGGCCCAAAATAGACGTTTGGTCCATGTGAGTTACTTCTCTGGTTTATAATTGTTATTACTGTCATCGTTACCCATTGCTCAAATGAGAAACATTATTCATGTATTTGGCTACTCTGAGCAAGAAAATACGTTTAACTAGCATGAGACTCTGAACTAAATTGCACAGATATTTTGTTCTGAAATAGATCTTTTAGATACCTGTATATGGATTGCTAGAACATACAGCGTAGAGAGATTGTAGTAAAGCACAGCTGTTGATCAGTGACGTTCAGACATAGTAGAAGACACAGCTCTGGCACAAGAGGGCAAACAGCTTTTATTTTGTTTTCCCCGAAGGATCCTCAAGCATTCATGTGGGTTCTGTGCACTATCCACAGTCAAGTCTGACAGGAAATATGATATCGAGTCAAGTCATCACATAGAAAGCACAGTCATTAAAGGGAAAATAAAAATGGCCAGAAAACTTGTGAGCCTTTGTGAGCATACTAGTGTTCAGACAAAAGAACAGACAGAAGTCCCTGGTGCCAGAGGTGGAAGAAGCTACAAAGATGTTTTGGAGTCAATGAATTTGTCTGCACTACTGTTGTAGACTGTGCGACTCCCACTACCCTCCTGTTGGCCATGGACATGGTGTTGGTTATCCTTGTCACTCCTGGAGAGGAATTAGCTGAAATCAGTCGAGTTTTAGCTTTTGCTTTAGTATCAACAGATTTTCTCTCACCAAGTGGGGATAATAGCGTTTGTATAAATTTCAGTGAAATAACAGAATTATGGCAATTCCCAGGTTGAGGTATTTGGAATGCTTGGAAAATGTGAAGTTCTGTATAAGCACTACTACTGTTTAGAAAGATTGGCCAGAATTTATTTATTAGATTAGGACCTGGGTCAAATTCATCTCTCAGTTTGACTCAGTGGGTCCCCTGTTGCACTTCAAGGCTCTTTAGAACTTCCCCTGCTGAAACTTAATTATTTGCAGTTTGTCCTCCGAGGAGACCCACAGCTAAATCATTGTATGGCTACTGAATTTCTCACTCCAGCAGTGGGCCAGTCGTACACATCAAGGGAGAAAGTACAAAGCCTGAGGAACACAAGCAAACAGAGTACAGTCATTGCATTGTAAACCATTTAAATTTCTCCAGTAATAATGTCCTGCTCTTTTTCGTAATTAAAAAAAAAAAAGAAAATATGGTTAACTCTTACCCTTCCTCATAGCTGAACAAATGATGCCTGTGGTCATGGTTCATGATAGCACACCAGTTTAGTTTCTTTCTGTTCACATGCATCTATTCAGCAGACTGGGGAAACAAATTCCCAAAAGGGAAGAATTCCACTCAAATTAAAGCCCTTTTAAGAGGAAAAAGAAAAAAGAGTGCCCAACCCACTTTTCATCGCTGACTTTCCTGGGCATAAACAAGCAGTAAGTTTTCTGCTCTGAAAAAATGTAATTGTTCACACCTAATCTTTGAGCTGCACCAGAGGCCGTGGAGGTGACCTTTGGGCGCTGAACCAGGACCAGCAATGTCCCCGTCGGTGTGGACAGCCATTCCATAGCCAAGGGCAGCACCAGGACAAGGCCTCCAAAAGCGGCGTGTTTATGCAGCCCAAGGAGAGGCTTAATTGTGGTGTGGCATTTAGCCAAGGAGTTGCCTAAGAGCTGGACTCGGTTCTGTGGCTCCCAGCTTATGCCCTGCACATCGTGGGACCCTCCATGAGCAAACCTCTGGGAATACTTACCCAAATCATCGTGTGCAATGGAAGAAAGAGTTTGTTTTATAGCTGTCAGACATTAAAGATGAAGTACAGTCACTAAAACCAAAGCTTAATTTTTTCCTTGTTCCAAATCATTTTGGTTTCTTTTTCTCTATGTTTTCTTTTAGTGGGGTGAACATGTATGCAATGTTGACTGGAACGTTACCTTTTACTGTGGAGCCATTCAGCTTGAGAGCTTTATACCAGAAAATGGTGGACAAAGAAATGAACCCTTTTCCCACCCAGCTCTCTGCAGGTAATCAAGGGAGTGTGCTGGGACCTCTTCAGATCCAGTCGGTCAGAACCATTGCGTTGAATTCTGGATTGTGAGTCATGCTGCTGACATGGCACGCTAATTGGGAAAAATACTCTTTTTTTTTCATTTTAGCCTCCAGAAGATCTGCGGGAGTTGCTGTAGTATAACTCCTTTTGCTTTGACTTCTGTATTTAGGCTGGAGAAGTGCCAAGTTTTGCTGCATATGAGAGAGGAACAAATCTGAAAATCTGTGAAATTGCTTTTGTAGAGTAGTTGGTCAGTTTTGCACGTTCAGAAGATTTTAGCGTAGGGTATAGATGCATGAACACATTATTTTGGAATAACAAATTCCTGGGCATTATCATGACTAAGGTTTGAGTTATAAGCTACCTCGAATGACCTCACATTTATTATGGAATAATGACGTGCACACAGAAAGTTATTTTGGGACAGTGGCCTGTGATAACCTTTGTGTATTCACAAAATGCAAAATTGTTCATGTATTAGTATTAGAAATATTAATTCCTGCTTCAAAGCCATGTCACTAGGCAACAGAATTATTTTTCAGCTTATAGCAAGACCGTTGTCAGCATTTGGAACAAACTCTGTTTTGTAGTTGGGTTTTATTTTTGTATGCTAAATTTGTTGCTGATGGAGAGCTTCTGTTCTCCTTATTACAAGGGACATTCAATAAAATTAAAAGATTGCAAATAGAAAAAGGGTAACAGAGTATACATTTTTACTCAGTACACTAAGGATGGCAACCACTGTCATGGGGGATAAGAGAAAGCCTTTGGAGGTTGTGTCACAAGATGAATTCTCCAAGTACCGATTTACCTGCATACGGAAGAGGTAGGTAGTTAAGGGTTTTCTCACACAGCTTATCTGTGGATCAAGTGGAGTATATTGTTCCTCGTTCACTCAGCATCTGTATGAAGTACACTTTTGCTGCCAGCAGTTCATATTGCTGGCATGTTGTAAAGTGGTAGGTTTACAAGTGAGCTGGGATGCTGCAAGTCTTGCCGTCTATTTGATGCAATTAGAATGTTTGGTATTTCTATTCTGGAGACTTCCCGTTAGGATTCAGTTGCATAAAATGGCTATTTTAATGTTCTAGCACAAGCTCTAAAGTCCCACCGTGTAAATTAAAAGAAAGATTATACTGACTGCTTCATGCTGTACCAATCTAGATGCCAAATCCTACATGAATTGCAAAGTTACTCTCAAATTCAGGGACTTGCATGTCATAGTAAACATTTTCCAAGTTTGGCAAAAAATTTACCAAACTTACCTCCCTGAGTGAGGCCTTTACCAATAAAGAGCGGTTATATGATGGCTGTACAGTGTCTTTGAACCAATGGGCTGGTTCCCCAATCATTGTTTTCTTTCAGTCATCTTTAAGTGGGAGATTTCACTGACTTCACTGGGACGACTCCTGTGTTAAAGGCTGAATCACCCAGGAAAGGCCTGTAGAAGACCAGACCTTGGGTAGCAAAAAAGATAACATTACTTTTGACAGTTTTCATTTTACTGTTTCATTCATCCTACCATTTTATAACGCAGATCAAATTTTCTCGCAAATGAGTCTCTGTAGCATTTGTAGCTCACTGACACGATGGTCTCCAGTGAAAATGGTATTTTGTTTATCCTGTGAGAGTGATAGCAGCTTGAACTTTCAGAGATGGTGGCAAATGAATGGAATGGATTTAAATGTGTTAACCTTTACTCACTGTGAACAAAGGTACGCTTCAGTTCCTGATCTAAATTAGCGGCCTTGCACATTCACTGCCATGGCAAACTGTGATTTAAGATTACATTTGTTATTGCCACGGTTAGGCTTTGGGTGAGTAGGTAGAAATTCTGCTCCTCTGCTTTGCCAGTTGTTGTGTTCATTCACTTCTTAGGTTTATGGATCTTT
Organism: Grus americana; assembly: GCF_028858705.1. Lineage (NCBI taxonomy): Eukaryota > Metazoa > Chordata > Aves > Gruiformes > Gruidae > Grus > Grus americana. The sequence continues at coordinate 116,363,525 of NC_072852.1, forward strand.
TTTTTTAATCGGGTTTTCTTTTTCTGTAAATTCACATATAGAGATTTTTGTAGGAGTCTGTTTTGCTTGTTCAGTACATTGTCTTTCAATATTTAATTTCTCAGCTACTGAACACGCAGTCCCATCGTAAAAGTAGCCAATCTTATCACTAAGCAAGAGTATATTTTATTTGTATTAGTTAAATTGTTGGGTGACCATGAGCACCCAAAGCAACTGTGTAGCAACAGGGAAAATGTGGAGTTAGTGTTTGATTTTCCCATTTAGGAAACCGTTTTTCATTAAGCTTCTTAAACAACACAGCTATCTGATTATTGATTTTAGGTGAGCAGAGTTCAGTTGTTCAGGAAGTTGGTATTCACTTTGCACACATTCCTTTCTTATCCTCAATTTACCACTTCCATGGTGTTCCTTCTGGAGCAGAGAAATGAAGAAGAGATGAGAAGAGGAGCCATTGTCTATCCATGTTTGTACTTTGGAGGAAGGATTTTGTTAGGTGGACCTTGCTCGTGGTTTGTGAAATGACCTCATTGCATTTTCTCCAGCTGGTTTTCTAAGCAACACCTGTACACCTCACTTTAACCAGGCACACCCTCACAGCATGAGCAAGACACTAAGTTGGTTTCCTTCATGACAAGGAACACAAAGACAGCAGAAGTCTTGTAATGCCCACTGAAGCGCTCTCCATTTCTGGTCATCACTGAGCTCAGTACGCTCAAGGAAGTTAAGAGAGAAATGTAGTTTCTCATGACGCCGGTCTCTCATTTGTCAAAAGAGCAAAGTTTGCCCCAAAATTACAGCATGGGAACAAAATTCCACCAAGTGTAGGTCACCAGCTAATCAGATTAGTGCTGTCCTTGAGCTCATCATAAACAGGGCTTCACATAATGAGGTCCTGGCGGGGTGGTTCACAGCGCCCTTTGTTCGCCAGACTACTTGGTGCAGTGGGAGAACTGGCTTCAGGCACAGTGCATCCCAAAACCAATTGGGCAGCTTCGTGTTTGCTTCCTGGGGGCTTAATTTTGCTGTCCCACGGCCACGGTGCTAACTGGAAAAGGCTTCTCTCTTCCCCGTACCATCTGACAACTCAGATTGGCTATGGCACTGTTACTTATCTCCTCCATGTTGCCTGGGTCTGGCCAGCCAGGGACCCTCCCGGGGGAGAATCTTCTCTCCAGAATTAGTTTCTCCCGGTCTCAATCCGTTGATCTCTGTGGTGCTTCACAAGCCTCATTTAATTAGCTTGCCTTTTGCTCAAGGGAAAAAAAAAAAATAAAAGAAAAAGATTTTTAAAGGAGATGTTAGCTGATTTGAGGACTGAGGATGGTGGTGGTGGTGATGGTGGGGGGCGGGTGTTGGTTTGAGAAAGGATTATTTACTTTGCTCTGAACCCGTGGGATGCATGTGGTTTCTGAGACAGGGGAAGTACTGGAAAGAGAGGAGATCAAATGGAAGAACAAGGGGTTTGTTGTTTCCCATAACGGTGAGGGTCTGCACCCGAGAGGCGTGATGGGGGGACACTCAGGGCATGCAGAGAGCAGTCATAGCATCAGCTTCCAGCAGGTTTATGAACTTGGATGTGGGCTTTTCCTGCTGTTGCCTCAATATTGCTGTCGTGGGAAAAAAACCAAAAACGTTGGGAAAGATTTAAAGTAAAGTATCTCAGATAAATCATCAATTTGTGAAAACAGAGCTTAGAAAAACCCCGGCCAAGGCCTTGCTGAACTGGTAAACACATAATCGTAACTCTCTCTTTTCCACATATAAACTTCTTGACGGTAGGCTTGCATTGAAACAGATAGCCTCTCAGGGCCCTCTCCAGCTGATACTTGACTTTTGCAGGATGTTGAACATGGAGGTTACCCAAGCTGTTAGGAGTCGGCACCCATCAGGTCTAACCCTGATTTATTTGAGGAGCAACCCTCCCTCCCTTGTCTGCTGCCCTGCCCTGGCACGTCAGCCCAGCCGTCCCATCCCGTACTGTGGGTGGGAGGTGATGTGGGTGGGCTCGGGGAAATAAAAATGCTTGAGGGGATGGCCAAGCAAATGCAAAGGAGGGCAGCAGTCTCATAGAGGAGAATCTGTGAAGGGCAGCAGCACTGTGCCTACATAAACAGTTATGCCCTTTTCAGATGAGGACTTCATGGCCTCATGGGCAGGCATATTGTTCCCAAGTTGGATGCGGGAATGGGGATTCATGAGGGTTTCGCTGTATTGCTGGTGGAGAAGATGCTTTAGAATAGGGGATGGCATGGTGCCGAGTGAGCATGCTGTGGCGATGGGACCAAACGCCTGTAAAGCCGAATGGGAGGACTGGCTCGTAATTTCACAGTTTTCTAGCACTGAGGTGTCAGCACATCCAGTTTGATCAGCTTTATAACACAGGCCTTCAAGGGATTTGGTTTGCCTGTGCTGAGCTGAAGTAGCTGTGTTGGCAAGGCTGTACTGTACCTTACCCAGTGACACATCCCAGAGGACACTGTCCCGTGCCACAGTGGTCCTGTGCTGCCACTGCCCAGGGCACCTGCGCTAGTAAGGAGATGAGTAGACATGACATGCTCTGGAGAGCGTAGGAGGGGAACCTCAGTTCTGCTATGGGAGAAGGTGGAAAAAAACCTCCCATGGTCCTGTCTATCTGACCTGGAGAACACTGTGCCACAGCCATCACTTCTGCTTCTGGCTTGCCGTTGACTTCATTCAGGACTCATTTGGCATCATCTCCCTTGACTGTATCTCCTCTAAAAATCTTTCCAATCTTGTTTTTCCCAGAATTAAGTTTCTTTATCTTTCGTGCGGGGAATTGTAGAGAACATAGTTAACTCTTTACTACCTTGTAGCCGATAAACTGAATCTAGCCTTGATAATTAGAGGAATAAAGACCAGACCTAGTTAAAAAAAGAGAGTTTATTTTCAGCTCAGATATGCACTTCTTGTGAGTCTTTATGCAAATCACTTAATTTCATTGGTCCTAACTATATAAGAAGCACATGACTTCAAAGTATCAGAAAAGTACTTCTGAGGGTTTTTGCAAGAAACTCCTGAGGGATGGTTGAAGGCCACTGAAAGTTGAAGGTTCAGTATCTGAAAACAGAACAAAGCCCATTAATTTTACTGTACTCTTTTAATTTGGCTAAAACCTCCTGCAACTGATTGTAGCTTGGATGGAAGTCAGGAGAGAATTTGTCCTTATAATGTCAAAGGGAGCCCAATTCTCCATGTCTTCCCTCCCAGCTCTGCATCCCGCGCCTCCACTCACCCCCAGTCCATCTCCTTCTACTTTACACACAGATTGAGTGATTTACCTCTGACCTGAATCTGGTCTCTTGTCCTCATTCAAAAATCAAGTTTTGGCTAACCTGCTTGGAAACTTCAAACAAGTTCTGAAACAAAAGGCACCTTTTCTCCTCTCCTTTATGACTCTATAAATCACTGTGACTATAAATCATTGTTTATTTTACTTACTAATCCCTTATCGAGGTTTCCTTTTCCTCAAGGACATTAGAGCATACCATAAGGAAAACGTTTCTTTTTAGTATACTCTTTGTCAGGCTACACACCTGTAGTAACTGAACTACTGTGTTAAGTCGTAAAGCATATGACATAGCTGTTGTTTTTCTTGATTTCTTCACAGCGGCCATAAACTTTCTACGATCTCTACTAGAGCCAGATCCTGCAAAGAGACCAAATATCCAGCAAGCGCTTGCAAATCGATGGCTTAATGAGAATTACCCTGGGAGAGCTCCACCTAATGTCACATATCCAAACAGGTACTGTGCAAAAGAGTAGAGAAAGCCTGCCAGGGTGTATATACATTAAAATGTAAATGACTCTTGGTGTTGCAGTTTCATTCCTTGTGTGACAGCATCCCACGGCATTTTCTGGGATTGCTTTTGTGATTCCATCCTAAAAGTTGTTAGTGTTGGCCGTTGTGTTGACTACATTGACACATTGACTATGTGTTGCTTAAAATGGTCAAAACCAATACCTTAAATTAGAAGCTGGCATATGATGCATTATTTGCAGGGTGGTCCGGGGTGCAGATCATGTGATTTATTGGCTCCAGACCTTGGAATGGATATGAGTGACCGGTAGTTATGATCTTCTCCTTGTTTGTCGGTAAAAGCCAAGCTGCTTTTTCAGTAGAGGCTATGCCTGTTTGTGATACATACGTGAGGTTCTGTGGATGAGGTAAATATGCAAACTGTGGTGAGAAAGGTCAGAGTTAAATGATATTGCTTTGTTGGTTGTTGATCTTGAATACCTATGCAATGCTGAATGCACAACTAAATGCAAACAGAGATGGCCAGTCAAACATCCATCTAGGGAAAAAGAAAAAGACAGGCAGATACTTGTGGTCCCCTTTGGTTAGAAATAATCTTGCTTGACTTTCAACACATGAGCCAGCCAGCCTGGGCTCTTGTTAGAGTCAATGGAGAGAAATAAGGGCACTTTTTACAGATTGATTGATCTGACTTCTTTTTGATTCTGCAATAGGATGACTTTGTGCCCAGGAGATCCGAGTTCCTCTCCAGTGACTGTAAATGGAGCCTCTGGCAATTCGCTTAAAAATATATGTCTATATTTGATCATATAAAACCTCCAGCTGTGTCTCATACACAATCTAGTACCTGCAGAGCATTCACTGTAGGAGTTACTAGCTTGCAGTCCAAGATCCTAAGCAACACTGAGGCAAAGACAGCAACTTAAAGCCTGATTTTGGTGCTTCAAATTTGATGGTGCCCCAAAATTTCTGTCCTGACTTGCTAAGAGGAAAGTTCCCATCATGCTTTAACCCAGCTGGCAGCTAAAACAACCACACAGCCATTCGCCCACTCCCACCCCCCAACAGTGGGATGGGCGAGAGAATCGAAAAGGAAAAGAAAAAGTAAAACTCATGGGTTGAGATAAAGACAGTTTAATAGGACAGAAAAGGAGCAATAATAACAACAACAGTAGTAGTAATAATAATAATAATAAAGAATATACAAAACAGGTAATGCACAGCACAATTTCTCACCACCCAAAGCCAATGCTCAGCTAATTCCTGAGCCGTGATCCTGCCTCCTGGCTAGCTTCCCCAGTTATGTATGGAGCATGATGTCATATGGTAGGGAATATCCCTTTGGTCAGTTGGGGTCAGCTGTCTCGGCTGTGTCCCCTCCCAAGTCCTTGTGCACCCCCAGCCTCCTTGCTGGTGGGATGGGGTGAGGAGCAGCAAAGGCCTTGGCTCTGTGTAGGCACTGCTCAGCAGTAACGAAAACATCCCTGTGTTATCAACACTCTTTTCAGCACAAATCCAAAACACAGCCCCATACCGGCTGCTATGAAGATAATTAACTCTGTCCCAGCCAAAACTGGCATAGTCCCTAAGTGAAGATCCTAACTTCCCCCCTACAGTTTACTCAGTTGCGAGATACCAGATGTAGCATATGCCTAGGGGCACGATGACTTACTTTTGTCTGAACATCTTAACCACTGTCCTCCACCCAAAAATGATTTGGTGTTCACCACCCAGGCCATCTCTTTGTGTCCGTGCCCTGAAGGACTCAGTCCCATATGCTCAATCCGTGTATGCAGCCAGCCTTCAGCATTCAGCCCAGGTCACAGCTTTGCTGGTAAGAGTGCCTCCCACCCATTTTCTCCTCTGTTCCACTGCTAGCCAGATGAGCAGGTTATGTTTCAGAGCCATGGGTCCAACCCCGGTGGGGCCGAGAGGCACCTGCAGCACCCATCTTACTGCTGAAGCAGGTGACAAGTGCTGCCACCACTTGATCATGCTGAGACGTGGGCACAGGAAATGAGTTTGAGGAAATGAATCTTGGGACAGCCTTTAGGAGTTTTTGGAAACCTTTCCCTTTCACATTGCTGTTGACTGGCTTACGGGTCACAGCCTGCACGGTACAGGCTCCTACCTGAGTCACCTCCCTTTTTCCTCTGCAATGAAAGCGAACAGAGGTGCCCTAATTCAGCAGCAAGCATTTCCCTTCCAGAGGTAGAGTCTTAACTTTCAACTACTGCATTGTGGAGAATCACTGTGACTGTGCCTTTCTTTGACCTGAGGAGGAAAATAACAGATCTGCTCTCAAAATATGCTTGGATAGATGTTGAGCAGCTTGGATGCCTGGAGGCATCACTAGAGCCATCCACTGAAACAGGGAGGGCAAATGTGAGGCTAGCTGTCTGCAATCCCCAGATTTGCATGGACAGAATATAAAGATGGCCCCTACAAAGAGTTGTTTCACAAGGAATAAGAATGAGAACAGGCAGACACGTTATCTAGACATTAGTGCCCCAAATTTAAGGGCAGTTGAGTTAATTTGCTTAGTGTGCTGTCCAACAAAAGGAAATCTGAGTTTCCATGGTGCGTTGGACTGAAGTATGGTACATATGAACATCGTATGGTAAAGAAAGGGAAAACAAGTGTAAACTGAATGAGTCATTAAGCTAATGAAACCACTGTCATAATGAGTCTAATCAATCTACTAAACATGGCATCTGTTAAGTGAATGTAAGTGTAACTGAGAGTTGTATGGGTAATTTAATTCTCTTGCTGTGTGTGTCTGATTTGTAGAAAACAGGAAAAAAGACAGAAATAGGGTTTGAATGTGCTTTCACAATTCTTTTGCATTTGTAGCTACATTTTCATGCCTCTATTTTTGACTTCTTAGCTTACAGTTGTCAGGCTTTAGCCAGGTTGTGGTGGAAGCATCCCTTCTAGAGTCCGCTCATTGGTGCAGTTAGGTAGGTGACTTACAGAAGAGGCCGGCCTCTGTTAGATGGACGAGCTGTGCGATGCTTTTTATTTTTGGAGTGCCCATTAATCATTCCCTCCTAAAGGCAAGTGAATCAAATGGAAGAACAGAAGAAAACGCAGTGCGGAACTACAGAGAGGGCATATGTTTACTCATGCGTACATGTGTATATGGTGATGATAACAAGCCTTTCCTATTATAAGCACTTTTAAAGGGAACATCAATGTGGAATGCTATGCTTTGCTATTGAATAAAACCAGTTAGTTTGTTCTTTCTTTCTCATCGCACTGCTTTTCTCATCATTTGGGCTAAAAACGAGAAAAGTAGATACTCCTTCTATCTGAACCCACATTTTACGTGAAGCTGTAAAGGATAAAAGCCATACAGATTCTTTCTTTCACTTCATTTTTTGCATAATATTTCTTGAGTTTAATTAGTTGATGCCCGAAGCTTGTCCTACCTAGAATTTGTCATACTGGAGCCTTATAGGGAAAATACTCTATATGAAGTTCATAAGGTTTTGTTAGTGTGCAGATGTGGGTAAGATGTATTGCAATAGTTCTGAAAAATCCACTACTGAATTTGCAAGGAATTACTTCCTCTCTCAGTCATGCTTTTTATAACACGGGCAAGAAGCTGTCTTATGTTCTTGCAGTGCTCTTCCACCATTTTGGGTGTAACACCCATTGCTACCAAGACAAGGACTTGGTAGGAAAAGGGAGAGCATGGAGATAAGGCAGAAGAACAGCAGAAACTGCATTTTCAGGAGAATATTCTCCCAGGCTTTTTATAAGCTTGCTTTTATTAAAGAAATTCCCTGAAGGCAAGCAAAAGTTTCCCGTTTTCCTGAGCACTTAAAGTAGAAATTGCTTGAATTTCTTCTGCTGTCTAGATGCTTTAACGGGCAATGGCCAAGGTAAGTTTTGCTTTTGAACTTAAAAAACCCCCGACCCCATGCATTCCTTAGCTGCAGAACGAACGTTAATAAGCATGGCGAATAAAGGAAAAGAGTTATTTGAGATTTTCCAGACTGTGTTTTACATCTTGTCTAAGTTCTCTACGTCAGACCCAGACTGCTGTGCGGGCATTCCTCGCATCACAGATGCACAGGACAGGGGAACAGAAGGGCAGAAGTGGTAAAGCTGGAGAATGGTCCTTTTGAAGGGGGAAGGTTGTAAAAAAGCCCACAACCTAACCTCCCTTAAGTTGCCTGAGCCAGATACTAGGCTTGATATTAGGAGCAAGGAATATACTTTAGAAACCAAGTGAAACCCAGCATTTCTTTGGAGATGGATGGGAATTGACGGGTACATCTGGGAAGCTGGCCAGTGCATTTAGAGGTCTAAATAGGAGCAGAATTCGTCGGAAAAATCTCGTTTTAACTTAAGACTGAGAAGATGCTTTGCCATTTCCACAAGGCTGCTGTACTCCATTTCTCACCTTGGCTAAGTCTGTTATGAACTTTATAGACAAGCACATACATATACATGTCTTGTACTTGTGCTTTCAACTGACAGGACTATAGCAGCAGTTTAACCATTTTGAGAGCTGCTGTACGTCCCCTTTCTCCAGTATGAAATTCTCTAGCTACTTAGTGCATGAATACTGCGCAACAAGTAATAGGTGAAGCTGAATGCAGTGGTGTTTGATTACAAGGAAAGGGTCATTTCAGAAAGCCAAATGTAGCTACCTGAGTGGGATTTTACCTCTTTTCCTTCAAAACCAGCCGGATGATCCTGATGGTCCTCGCTGGTCAGATGTGAGGTAACAAATAGTGGTGCCCTCAGCATCACGGTGCCATTTCACATCAGGGTGGGACGTGGTGGGGAGAGAGCTGTTCATTCAGCTGTCGTGGCTTCCCGCAGTGCCTGTGGTTCCCAAATAGTCTGCCCTTTTCATGCCTGCTCACAGGAGGAGAGAGCTAATCACTCCCATGTTACTGAGCCTTTCAGACCTCTTCTTTACGCTCTGCCACATCCCCCATGGCTGGCAAGGCTCCATTGCTGGAAGGACGGTACAAACAGCGTGTTCTGCCTCTCTCTCCTGTGCAGGATTCACCTTGAGGACCTCAGCCAAAGCGTGCTGCTTCATATGACCGAGAAGCTTGGCTACAAGAACAGCGACGTCATCAACACTGTGCTCTCAAACAGGGCAAGTCACACGCTTGCCATCTACTTTCTACTTAATAAGAAGCTGGAGCGCTACTTGGCAAGCCTTAGAGTAAGTACTGCTTGATGCTGATTCTTTGGATGAGTGGGTGAGGAGGGTAAAAAAAGTGCTAAAAGTTTCCCTGCTTGCTGGCATTTGATCTCAAGGCTTTACCTGAGGGGTTTTGTTTGGTTTTTTTCTAATTTTGTAGCAGCAGCCATGAAGGGGAAGTATTCCTTGCAAACTAATAACATTATTTAAGATAACAGTTCCCCAGGTTGCAGAGATAATTGCTGATAGGCTTTGTATCTCACAAGACCCTGTTTCCATAGAAGATCCCCTCTGGCTAGGCAGTTAGTTACCCTACAGAAAGCAAACTGTTGCTATGCAGAGTCTTACTTGTCACTTGTGGTGTACTGTGTCTGTATGTTGAGATAATTCTGCCGCTTGAAATATCAATAACACAATGTAATTTGATTCAGGAAATCAAGAGGAAGCTTAAGAGCTATTAAGATTTTATTTAGTTTTTAAGTGAAAACTTAGCTGAAAGTTTTAGATGAGAAATAACATGAATATAAAGTCTCCTAATCTCCTGCCCACCTTCCTGGCCACCGAGTACGGCTTGGGGGTCAGAAACACTGCCGACGGCTTTGCACAGCAGCTTGCTCTAGGGCAGGTGTCTGCTGCCACACGTCATCCTTCCTTGGACACCCTCGGGAGCCGAGCTCTCTGGCCACACTCTGCGTGGTGCTTGCTGAAGTGCTGGGACGGGCACGGCGCACAGAGACAAGCTGCACGCTCTCTTCCCTTGGCCTCTCCACGCAGCTGCCTGTGGTCTGGTGAGGAGTCTTAGCTAGCTGAGGGTCTGTAGGCTCCTACGTGACTGCAGGGGCAGGAGGGTGGGTTGTATGGGGTTTTCTTCTTATTGTGTTTGCTTCTTAGAGAAATTATCCCCAACAGCTTCTTAGGTTTTTTTTCTTTTCTCAGTTCTTTTAGCAAGCTTGTTTTAATGATGATGCCATCAATGATATTTAAAATTTAATGGACCAAATTCACCATCTCTGTAAGTTGCTGCACCTCGACTGAACGCCAAGAGTGGATACAGTCCATTAGGCAGTACTTGAATGTTTTCTTTATCTTACATACTTTACTTTTCTGTGCTTCTCTCTCCACAGAAGTCTGAAGGCCAGGACAATATTTGCCACAAGAGCCAACTATACCAGATAGAAAAATACAAGGCAAATAAAGACTCCTATGAGGTAAAGCTTATTAAAGCTCGTTAAGGTACTTTGAAAGCAGACTGAATTTGAGGATCCTTGGTGATTGTGATTAAGGCGACGCGTTTCTTGACCAGTGGAGAAAAAAAAAGACATGTGGTCTTGCCTGTGCAGGACAAATAATTCCCTCAGTTTCTTTTTGAAGGAACAAATAGCAACCACCTAGGGTGGAAGTGTAAAAGCAACTTTCAGCTTTTATGAAGAAAATAAAAGTTTTAAATGGTCTGTTTAGCAAAATAATGCAACCTTCTTCGGGGGCTCTGTAGTTTCATTCTGGGGCACAAGTTGCTGGTGTTGTAAGAAGACCATAATTGTGTTGCCTTGAGTCTCGAGACCTTGGTGGTGTAGGGCAGAGAGCTGAGTGACAGCCAGGATGACCTTCCCTGGTCACTTGACGTTCCTGGTGTCCTGGGCCAACCCTGGCTTGACTACCAGGAATGATGAAACTGCATTAGCATAAAACTCTGCCCAGGTTAGTATTTTTTGCCCCTTAGCAGAAGTGATGCAGAACTAGCTCACTGCATTGTGAGGGACTTTCCTTGGCCAGAGATAAGTTTTAATTGGCTTACCTTTTGCTTTGTCAGTCTCCAGTCTTTTTGCCTGCAGAGAAGGTAGTTTGTATTAAAAGAATACTTATCAGATTATAGGAGTCTTCTTATGGCTGGATTTTTCTTCCCTGGCTGATTCTTTGCCAAGCACTAAAATTACAAGAGTAATATGAGCTGTGCAAGTCTTACTTACAAACACAAAGAGCAGTATTCTTGAGGAGTCTACCTATTTCAAAAGCTACTCTTCAGCGCTGGATTGATGATCTAATTGCAGGGGCAGATTTGTATCATGGCTGGTTTTGTTTATGTTAAAGACTGCTTGCAAGACAAGTTGAACTGCAAGCCAGATGGAAATATCAGGGCAAAGTACTTATCATTCTTTTCTTACACAAATCAAAAACCACCTTACTTAAAATGTATCAGCAGTGGGTAGACTCAATGAATATAATATTTCAAAACGCTCTTTGACAGCTTACTTCAAGCTGTTGCAGGGCAACCTTCCCCTGGAAACACAGGCAGGTACCTGGAGGTGAATGCTGCAGATGTTGCATGGTGCATCCTGATGTTCCCTGGGCCAGTGGTGACACCAGCTGCCGGTGTCCCTTCTGTGTGCAGTGACGGAGCGCCACGGGCGTGCTCTGCCTGCTGTCCAGGCATTAGCTTACAGCTTCTGCATACCTACCCCGTGCAGGACAGTCTGCAGCAAGGCCTGCCTGTGCGCCTGTGTGTAGCCGAGAGAGAAATACATGGTCTGGTTTGGTGGTGGTCCTGAAATCTCCACGCCCCTAGAGGGGAACAGACATTTGACTTCCCTAAGGGTAATTGAAAACTAACGATAGCGCCTCTGTATGACCCCGGTTTGGTTTGTAGGCATGCTTAGGGATAAAGGCTCCCTCCAAAGCCTCTCCTGCACTCAGAGTTAGTCCCAGTGTAGCTATTTAGAGGGTGAGGGGGTGTCATTTCTTTCTTGAAATAGCTACCTTGATGCAATCACAGTGCAGACACTTCGATAATAATACAGTATATTCTCCTTCTGCATGGGCATAGCTGTATAAAGCGTGCTTTATATCGCTTTAGCTGGATTAATACAAGGGGATCGTGTTACCCTTACTGTACCAGGACAGCTGAAGCAGCACACGTGGGTGAATACAGACCCTGAGATGCTACTGCCATTTGTACCTATGGTAGACTTCTCTCCTAAAATGCCTTCATGTGAATGGGAACACAGCCTTGCTAGTGTCTAGCTCATGCCGTTGGGATCAGTGGGTGCCACTGAGACTCAGGGGTAGGGATTTTGTAAGCTCAGGCAGGTTCATGGGCTGCAGAGAGAGTCCCCTTATCACCTCCCCATTTCCAGCGGGGAACTGGGAGGCACTGGTCCCTAGGCAGATGCTGCACGGAGAGCGTAGCTGTGCGTTGCCATGGGAATAGCAGGGAGAGAGCCGGTCAGCTTCGGCAGCCGACTGAATTTCTTCCACCTCACTCCAGCAATGTGAAATAAGGACTTTGCCTCGGGCTGGGGGGGCTACCTGCCAATGGCAACCGCCTGCTGCTGGGGCAGGCAGCGGGGCAATGGGCAGGGGTGATGCCCAGCCCCTCTTCCCCATTAGGTTTCCTAACCTGGAGTGGTGGGATCAGTGAGCCAGGACTGGGGGTGGTGAGAGCTGCTGGTGGTGCTATGTAACCAGGCTGTTGGGCAGGCTGATTTCATTTCAGTGCTCGGGGTGGATGGGCAGCACAGGGAGGAGGGAGGGAGGCAGCAGTCTGTCTTTCTCTCTCCATCTCTCTTTTTCTGTTGGAGAGGCCTCAGGTGATGAGCAGGTCATCCCTGCAGCAGATGCAGGAGACCGGTGCTGGGAGTACCTGCCTCCCGCAGGGTAGCCAGTAGGCTCAGACTCGGGGAATCTGCAATTTTTAAGAACTTGTGTCATTCTCCTATCACTGTTTTAGACATGGCCAAGGCAAATACCCTTTATCTTCCTTTCAAATCCGTTGCTGGGACTAAGAGTAGGTTTTCGGGTCAAGGTCAGGACAGGAAATAGCAGAGGATGATGTAATGCCAAACCTATTCAAGTATAACATACCGGTACAACTCCTGCATTGTGCAACAGCATGCCATTACATGCCTGCTGCGCACGGTACAGTGAACAGTGAACTTTTACAACTCCCCTGAAGGAAATCTTCCTTTCCTTTTAAAATATAATGGTATGTGGCACCTTGGGAGTTTAAGGATTTTGGTCGTTTCCCCTTCAACAACCATCATCTAAGAGAAACAATCAGTAAATTTTAAAAATACTTAAAAGACTAGTTGCAACATTCATCCAGGGTAAAGTAATTCATTGCTAACACCGGATATGTGAATTTTCCTTTTTCGGGGGAGCTTTACTTGTACAGTATGACTGTGTTAATGCTGCTCAGAAAACATTACAGCAGTGTGAAGGCAAAGTCAGGAACACTTGGCAGGTGAGGAGCTGCGGCTTGGCTCTTGCACCATTAGGCTAAAAATATTGCAGCATTGAAACGTCCTGCATCCTGACAGATGCTGCAGCAACCGACATGCAAATTCTTTCCTCACCTATCCAAAATAGCAGAAAGTTGCTAACAATCTTGATCAGCTCCTTTAGGCTTAATATAGTTACCACTTGGTCTCATCCTCACAAGTAACTTTTAAAAAAAGATACTCGGTAGAGCCCAGTCTCTGCTGAACTTGGCAGCAGAGTTTCAGAGCCTGAAGAGGAAAAATAGTGTGGTGGGCTCAAAATTAACTGTACAGCTCCCACTGACTCTATTGTCACCGGGCATTATTCACACAGCGTTGTTATTATTATTATTGCTATTGTTGTTATTACTGTTGTTATTACTTCATCGTCGTCAGTGGTGACTGTGCTCGCCAAGATAGTGCTTGGGACCCATCAGATGTTGCATTGTTCCAAGCATGGCACGGGCAGGGAGGAATAAATGTTTGTTGCCGGAGGTGTTTACAGCATCTGAAGGCAAGGGGAAAGACATCAGGTGGACAAAGAGGTATCACGCAAGCGAAGTGGTGACGGCTTCCTAATGCATTGGTTTGTTTCTGTGGAAGGGCTAGCCAGCTTTAGCTAGCTAAAGGGAAAGAAATTGGAGGGGATAAGGGATGGATGGAGAGAGGCCAGGAACAAAAAACATGTTTGTGAGGGGAGACTGAGGAGAAGGCAGTGAGGAGCTCAGAGAGGGTCTCTGGTTCTCGTTCTCCCAATTCACCTAACCACTTGTGTCATAAAACTAAAAACCTTAGTTGATGATTCACTGAAGCTCTTCATTCCGACTCCATAACTTCTGAAAATTCAAACCAGTGGTGCCCAGACACCGTCTGTGCGGGTGGCTGGACTCTGTCCGAGCTGGGAATCATCAAAACGGGTGCTGTCAGGTTCTTTTCCTCTTAGGTGTCTTAATATGTTTCCAGAGCTGTTTAGTGGCCTGAGAGAATCCAAGTTGTCTTCTGCGTCTTTCTTTCCCTCTCTCACATGTATGCACCTCACTTTGCATTTGAGGGTTTCGATAGACTTCATGCTAATGAAATTTCAAAAGAAAAAACTTTCCTGCATTTTTAAAAAAAAGACTTGTAGTTACAGTGTCTTTTCAATAAGACACAACAAAATATGTTGCTTAAATGAGAATTACAACCACACAAAGAATGTCATGTAGATGCTGCTCTAAAGAATCAGTGCCAAAGCAACCCAAACAAAAGCCCCACTTCTTTGAGATTGACATCTAAAACCAGACCATACAGCTTTGTTGCAGAAAAGTGAGGGATTCTTGAAGTCTTCGAGGGATGGCAAAAGATGGGCCACAAATTTGATGCCTGATTTTTAGAAGTGAAATAAGATTTTTGGCTCTCCCTGACATCAGTGGCAGGTAGAGAGTGTTACACAGCTTGCAGAATCTAGTGATTCAAGTTGAAAAAAGATACAGTGAATTTTCACTGTAAAACAGTGCTTTGAAAATTGGATTCCTCTTCAGAGTCACACTCCCAAGTTCTGTTTTTCCTCTGTCATCACTGGAGATCAAACCTCTCTTTTAGGATGTATGCGTTTGCAGTCCCACCTTCAGCTGCCTTCCCCATCACGAAAAGGCGTTAGGGCTCGGTGAGGGGCTGGGTCAGTAAGTTTCTCACCCTCCGTGTCTTGTGCAGTTGCAGAGATGCTATAAAAGACTACTAGACCTAGGTGGTTGGTTTAATACTGGGCGAGGGCTGTATTCCTCTGGATGTTGTTCGGGCAGAAGATAAATGACTCAAAGAGTTTAAACTTCTTTAAAGCTTTGCAGCTCACCTTTTCAAATGTCAGAGGAAGTGCAATAAAGAGAAATCAAAGACCTTTTTTCGGTGTTTAAATGGGGAGGCAAATTTCAGGTATGAAGGAGCACAAACCTGCATCTACCTGCTCCAATGAGGTCTCGTAGGACAAATGGCCTCTGAAGAGAAAGCTTTCCTTTTCCTTTAATTTTCCAAAGCCAATTTTCACACTGCATGAGTGTCAGAGCAGATGGGAGCCATGAAATCATGTCAAACAGATCACAAGAAGATGAGACAAGGAAGATTTAGTTATTTCGAGTAGTCAGGATAAGTTCCTTGTACATGTATAGTTTTTCATTTGGCTTCGGTAAGTGGTGTGCTTCTAAGTCTGGGGGTCATTTAAACTTCCCTTAAGTAAACCAAATTGTTCTTGTTTGTTTTACAACTTAAAGGACAAAAAACTCAAAGAACAAGAAAAGAAAGGGGAGATTCTTCACCGTCAGCTCCCAAAGAAAACTGAGAAAAGTCCAGTTTCATATAGACAGCCTTCTTCCTGTCTTATCTCGCAGATACAGAACACCAAGGCTCTGCTGAAGGACCGGAAAGTCACCAAGGCTGGAGGTCCGGAGAAAGGTCAGTGGGAGAAGTGCCAGTGGTGTGTCTCTGTGTGCATGTGCATGTGTGGGTACACGCGATATTAATGAGAGTGTCTCGTGTGTTGTGTGTTCGTTAGTAAATAGTTGTGGGCTTGCATTCGCTGTCTGCTCTGGAGGTGGAATGTGAAAGAGGACTGAATAATGTAGTCAAACATTGAACGAAATGTCCTGAGGAAACCATGATGATGTTCAGCAGTCATGAATCCTCACTTTTACTTCTCTTTTTATTTGATAGAATCCCCACAGGTTTTTTTAAAAAAAGCTTTCTTTCCCTGTTTATACCTACGTATACAAAATCAGCTGCACTTCACACTGGCACTTTGAAAGCATCAACACCCACCCCAGATCACTGACAAACCAAAGCCAGTAAAGATGCCTCTTCCTACTGGGGAACGTGTTTTGCTAAGAGGGGGATAAGGGACAGCACGGGAAGAAATCCCTGACTCTGAGGAGAGCGCCAGTAATGGTGGCATCCCTGGGAGAAGCAGTGGGCAGCAGCTGATGGTTGGAGGAAGGGGAAACAGGCACCCAATAGGAAACGCAGGTGGGACTGCAAACCCCAGCACATTTCAGGCAGCAAAAGGAGGGGAAAAAGCATTAACAGGGAAAGGAAAAGACGAGAAAACCGGAAGAGAGCAGAGCATTAATCACACAGGGTAGGAGGCAGCCTGGGAGGGATGGGTGAGAGCTGCTCGCAGAAGGAGGCAGAAGAAAGGAGTGGAGGACAAGGGGAGTCAGCAGGGAAAACGGGGTGTCAGTAGTGCACACGTGGACAGGAGACATTGAGGAGCAGGAAGGCGATGTAGCCGGCTATTAAATGAGGAAGCTAAACGAAAGGAGGTCATTACAGAGCAGAGGGGGAATAGGGTGATATAAAATGTTTACTGTGGTATCGGGGTTGTTTAGAGTGGTGGCTTATGGTGGTTTTATGCTCTTTCTCATGACTTGATAAGTTATCATTTGATGCTTCCTGCTTGAAAAAAAAGTCAAAATGGTGTTTGTCTGGCAGCACAGGCACCTCTGCTGCAAGGTAGCAGTAGTCTGTGGAGCTGGTCAGAAATGGGACGTACTTTTTGTGAGAAGTGTAAAAAATATTTAAAAATGCTCATTTTGTTGAGAATTTGTCATTCTTTTTGTGAGGGAGGCACAGGGGAAGCAAACCTAGTTAACTTTTGTTCCTCTTTCCTTGCTCTTTTAAACTGAAACCTCAAAATTATTCAGATCTCAGCTAAAGCATTTCTCTAGTTATGGAAACCATGTTTTGACACTTCTTAAATAAAGTGGTCAAATAATTTTGACCAGTTTTGGAAAGAAGCTAGTCAGATTAAACCTGGTCTGCTTTTCCCAGACAACTCTCAATGCGAGTTATTTCATTCCGTACATCCATTCAGGTCTCAAAGCCCTGCCAAGACCATCCCTTTCAACAGAAATATATGTGAGATTTATGGTTGTGACCTGACCACTGGCAGACCTATATTATTTTATATCCCTTTTAGATGGTTTGAGACCGAGGGAACTTGGTCCACTATTCTTTCAATTAGGGGGAACCTAGCAAAGTAGGCTCCTTGGACAGCTTTCCCTAAAGGCAGCAAAATGTGTTTTCTTGCAACTAGCTTGGCATAAGCGAGTGCCAGCATCCTGTAGGAACCAAGCAGGTCTCCTCCTCGAGCTGTTTTGTTTTACTGGGCCAAATCCTGCAAAGATTGTTCCATTTATATTCGGTCCTTGCTGGGGGAAGATTCTCACTGATGTCGATGCAGCAAATCTGTTCCAACTGTAACAGCCTGAATCTGGCCGGTGCAGCTACTCCATATTTACATGTGTGAAACCAAGAACAGATTTTGTTCCAACATGCAAGGAAAGACATTAGTGATTAACTCACTGCTGTCCCCTGTGTCTCTAGGTATGTCAGTGAATACAGTACGCAGACCCAGTTAAAACCATACAGAGTTGTGCTAAGAAAGGAGAAATGTGAGATTTCTCAGACACGGCCTTAGAGGATATAATTAATGCAAACAGCTGAAGACATCTGTGGTTTTCCATGTCCTTGTCTTACTCGGTCTAAGCACTTTTCCTGCCTTTGAGGAAAGGGGCAGGTAAATTACCCATGAAACAGCAACGTAAGTATTAAGAAAAGAGTCAGGGAATTACGTTCTGAGTATATCCCTAAGACCATTTGTTTTAGCTAGTGCATTTGTCACGCTCTTCTAAAATTTGTTAAAGGTGATGTTGGACACTGCCGTAAGGCAGAGAAGGCAGTGCTATTAAATGCAATCTGCTCTTCTGGTTCCTTTTCTGATTGCTTTGCAGACTCCAGCGGTGCGGTAAGCCCTTTCCATGAACCCCTGGCAACCAAGACGGGCTGCGTCACTTCTAGCTCCCTGGAGTACCTCGAAGTCCAGCAGCCGCCCCCCAGAACACCTCGGCTCCTCAAGAGGCAGGAGTCTCCGCAGCAGGAGCCAGCCCGGATCGGTGGCCGGGCAAAGGACTCTCCTCTCATCCTGAATATTGTGCACTCCTTCGAGTCGGTTGACAGAGAGGACCAAATAGACCAGGTTTCCCCCTCACATCAGTACAGGATTTTAGGCTCGCCAATGAATTTTCCTTACAAAAGCTCAAGTGAAAGGACACTGTCCCCGCTTTTTCAGCCAGGGAGTACGTCCCCCGTCCATCCCACCCAAGTCTCTTTCACATATGAAGAAAAAGCGTATCCAGCAAAGGAAGAAGCAGTGTCCCCTACTCAGCTGGTTTCCAACAACCCCCTGGGCAGCCCTAACTGCGTTAAAAGCAGAGGCAGATTCCCCATGATGGGGATCGGACAGATGCTGCGCAAGAGGAACCAGACGATGCAGTCGGCGAGCGACAAGCCACTGGAAGCAAGGATGCCTCAGCTGCAGCAGATGAGCCCCACGCAGATTTCCTTCAATGCAGCAGATGCTGTCAGCGGCCAGTGTTAGTGTGACATCCCAGGATTTGCACTGCTGTTCTCTGAGACCTAACCTTTTTTTTACTTTTAACAAGAAGGGAAAGCCACAGGCACGTTACTGTCACTACATAATACACTACAGTGGTCCAATGTAGAAAATCAGAGGTCTGCTTGTAAGGAAGGTGTTGTCCTACATATTAAAGTTCAAAGAAAAGGGCTCTGCTTGTGCTGTTAAGAAATATTAGCATTTGGCATCTAACTATACCGTAAAACATGTCCTGAAAGAGCTATGTGAATATGTATTTTCACTGCTCTTATCTAGTATTGCAGTAAGGTTGATTGGAAGAGCAGCAAGCATCAACAATTTGATTCATCAAGGTAATCTGCGTGGTGCCATGAATGCCGATCCCATCCGGGATCTGTGGTAAGACTGCCCGTGCTCCATCTGCCTGTGCCACACAGTACATGGTCCTACTACAGGCATTGTTCACGTGGCTAGACAAGTGGAAAAACTCAACATACTATGTCCAGAGTCAACATGCTAACAAGCACTGCCAAAAAGATGAAGTTGGTAGAAGCTTGAATAAAGACACAAGTGATCTAAACATTCAGAAAAGTGGGAGTATTGGAAGTCAAATCAGATTTTACTGTTAATTACATAAAGTAGCTAATAACAAAATCATAAGTTTCATCACATGGAAATTCATCGCACTAGAGGCCTGTTCCTTTCATATGATGGGTCTCCAAGCGGATGCTTCAAACAGTTATCCAGATTGTGACACACTGTGTTTAAACAATCCAGTCACCTCTGATTTTTGCAGCCGTACTAGTTCCACGGCGCTCCTACGTGCAGGACTGCATTAGCCCGTTACAGCACGGCAGCACTGGACACACCTGAAGGCTATTCTGAGAGACTGCAGTGAATTAAAAAGACTAATAAAGGACACATGAACCTGTACCAATGCCATTTTATACTGCAAGATTGGTAATGCAGTGGTTACCAAAAATTTGGTATTGTTACGAGCAGTGAAGTTTAACTTTCTTAAAAGGCACCATGTTCTGCATACCGGTCTTGTTTTTCTAAGTAAATGATACATCTGAGAGGTTGGCACCATTTTTTTGGTTCTGTTTTTGTCTTCAAACCATTTCCTATAAATTAGAAGGTTTAGCCAAAGACTACTCTTTTCTTTCGTCCGTACCGCGCTTGCATATGTGTTTGTGTGCACGGGACATCTCGACAAAGCTTGTTCCAGTCTGGTTCCCAAGTGGGCAGCCCTGGCCCACGTGTGCCCCACTGCCGCCCACCCACTTAATGCCATTTCAAAACCCAGGCAGCAGAGGCGTTGTCTTCTTCTTGGGGTTGTTGCTGGAAGACGGGTACTTTGCGTTGAGACCATCGGTAGGAATCCAAGCCCTATTTTTATCGATATTTTTGCAAACGATTTTGCGGCCCCATTGGTTTGGTGTCTGTGCAAATGCTGAGAGTTCCCCCTGTTTGAGAAGCTTTCCTTCCCGTTTCGTGAGAGAGATACACAGGGACTGGGGGAGGAGGGCCAGCAGAGGCAGGGGAGAAGGTCCCCAGCAGAGCCCATCGCTGAGCGCATGTTCCCGATTCTCAGCATAGCACAGGCCTTACACCAAAATCTGCAAGAAAAAGATTGGATGATAACCCAGATACTGACAGAACAGATAACTGGACTGTTGAGTATTTTGAATGCTTGCTGGCAAAACCAGCAGAGCGTGAATGCCCAGAGCGCCCTTCTCATTCCTGCAGATGGGACCGACCTTCACCTCGGCACTGAAGCCGCCCGTCAGCTCAGTACAGGGGAGTCCGTATGCGTCTTGTACTCTTCAGTGTAGGGAGGACACCCACCTCTGGGGTGGTTAAGCTACCTGTAAAACAGTATACGTGAAAATCCCAATACGGTAAGAAAGACAGCCCTGAAATAATTTTACTCATTTTCAGATTGAAAAATGTCATCATCTGTTTGTACAGAGCACCTGTATGTACATCCTGGCGGTCCATTTCAGCTCTTCCTTTTGTTTAAAAACATCAAAGCATTTTCTTTTTCTTCATGCTAAGAACATGTTTGCGCTGCAAAGCCAGCGAATGGGGACCACTGAAATCCCATCTTTTGCATGCATCGGACTTGCATACCTGAACAGATGGCAGATACTGACTTGAATTACAAACTCAGGTTTATTTGGAACCCAATAAAAGGTTGGGGGAGGCAGGAAAGAGACATGTATTTTTTGTGAAAACCCAGTAAATATGTGTAAGAATCAGAATGAAAGCAGAAATGTTAAATCTTTTATTATATTTATAGAGAATATATGAGTACTACACTGCTAAAACATAACCATGTATCCAGCTTAGACAGTAGCTATGTACAGTCAAACTGCAGTGACCATAGAAGGGACTAACTGAAATACAGTAGTGGATATTCCAGGGGAAAATATTGTATTTGTTATCACTATTAAATATATGTACTTTTTGAACAAGATTGCCATGGACTGCTGACTTTGTTCGCCAGGTCACTATGTAGCAAGCATTAATCTAAGTACAAAAACAACCAGCAAGACGGTGAGGTGACAAAAAGATTGCCAGCACCTTTACCTTCACCCATCAAAGATTATCGCTTTGAATCTGGCTGCTGGCTCGCCTGTATACCCTGAGTGAGCTAAAAGGCACAAGGTGGGATTTCCCTTGCTTAGTATTAGCCCTCTGCGAGTTGCCCATCTAGGTTCTGGTCATTATCCAAGCTCTGTTTGTCACCAGCGGAGGCTGATAGGTATCTCCAGTTCTTCCCACCTTAAAACAGAGGTCCAAAGTGGTGGGAATTAATTGCTCCTCAGCAACACGTAGCTGTATCCAGATACAAGGGAGGGAATAAGGTCAGCGGGTTCAGATGAGAACCCAGCTTTCAACCAGCCATAGAAAGTCACACCGATATAAACAAAAGCATTTGCTGATCAGCTTTTTGCATCTCTGGAGTTCATGTCTTCAAGTTGTAGCAACTAGACCTACCTTTGCTAAGCTTAGCATAGCCATGCAAACTGCTGATCGGCCTTGCAGCTTCAGTTGGAGCATTTCTGTTGTTGATCCTGCAGCTCTTGTAAGTGCTGTTTCTTCCTCCTCGTACCTTTGCACAAATCTGTTTCCTACCACAACTGACGTGAAGACCTCCGAAATCAGCTGAGGTCTCTTGGCACTGAGCCTGTAATGAACCTGGTTGATAGATCTGAAAATACACCTCACACTTGAGGTTTACGCATTGGGGAAAACAGCACTGCTGGGCTTTGGATGCAAGATGGAAGCACCATGGCTTGACGGGGCCTTTTTGAGTTGCTGTTTACGTGCAGAACCCAATGGAGTCAGCGGAGCAGCTGTGAAGCACTTAAAGAGGGTTTTGCAGACTAACTGATCACTGGACAGCAGTTCAGGATCCCTAGTGATACAGTGATTTTGTTCAGGCTCTTCTTCCTGGAAAAATAGGTGTCAAATTTATTCAGCAAGACAAAGAATATATCCACATCTGTTGCAAAAGGTGTTGGGCTTTGTATTTGTCCTGTAAATGGGTTGATAAATACTAAAATTCCCAAGTATCCAGGTTTACAAATCCTAAAACTAAATATCAGTTACTTTCATACTTTAACACTTGATATCACTTGATTTTTGCAACAAAATCCCTTAGTGTGTAGCTGCAAAAAGGTTGGGTCGGGTTTGCAGGAGACTTGTAAGTCTCCAGTGTACCAGTAAGATGGTTTGTCAGCCGTTCCCCAGGGACAGCCCAGCACAAATCTGCCCAGGCCAGCAATGTGGCTGTGGCTAATGTATGGAAGAAGGGAAAGGCGGGGGGAAGACTAAGTGGTCAGTATAGCTTCGCTGTACTTCCGCCGGGCAGACGGTGTCAATGGCAGAGCGTGAGGCTGCTGGTGGGTAAACTCTCGGTGTGTGGCTGGGTCTAGGGCTGATTCTTGTGGTAAGGGAGTTTTAGGGTGGTACAGATACATGCCCTCCACAGCTGGTGTGAGGAAAAGCTCCAACTCAAGAGGAAGATGACCCTTTTTGCTCATTTGTAAAGAAGCTTTACACTTAAGTGTCTGAAGCATCCCAAGCTCGTAAGGGCCATGCTTATCAAGAAGCAGAAATTTCAGGGATGCTATTGCTGTGTGCAGTACTTTGGAGTTTGCCTGCCTCTTCCCTGCTTTTTTAATACTGGGTGGTCAGTTTTCTCTTTTGTTTCCCCCTCCACGTAGCTTCCCTGGAGCATAACAAAATTGCTGGGTACAGCACTGGGGCCTGTTTTTCCTATTAAAAAAGTTGTCATAGCTCTGTGGACTGAGAGCTACAAATCACTCACGTGCAGAAATGCAGCCGTGTGGCAAATTCATTACTAGGTGTGACTCCTACGGTCTTTCAGCAAGTTCCCTGCCTCCTGGTTATGTGACTTGTTTGCATCGGAGGCAGTCGCAAGCAGGAATAGCGCGGGGGAATACCGAGAGAGGGTTCAACTTCATGTCATCACTTATCATTGAAAGAATTTATTTGCAGCAGGTTTTCCGTCAAGGGAGCTGCTCAAGCATTGGTTCCTAAGCCGCGTACGTTGTCATGTGTTTCCCGGGACGTGTTTGCATCGCCTGTAATTGTCTTTCACAAAGATGGCTTGCAGATGTATGTAGGGGGAGACAGGTGAAATAATTTTGAGTCTTTTCAATGTTTAATATCAAAAGAAGCCTGTAATATGATGCTTTCTGTTATTGAGGTATGGGCAATTAGCTGTTGTTAGAAAAAAAGGGCGTCAGGGTAGAGCCTAGAGTAGGATTTGGAGTTCACCTGAGCATCTCTGCTATCTGCCTGCTGACGCCCGGGCAGTGAAACGCCCGAGAGAGAAGAAATAAGAAGAGGTTTATTGGTGAAGGGTGAGGCGCTAAACTTGTTTTAAAATTTTGTTAATATCTAAAAACAGGACTACTGCATTTTTGAGATATAGATCATAAGTATATTTATTAATGTTGATATGAATAGCACTCTTCTACCTATAAATGTAAAAATGCCTCAATTCGTTGTATCTCCTGCAACCAGAAAAGATAGACTCAACCTAAAACAAAGAAAAGAAAAGCCACCAGAAGCTTTATTTCAAAATAGCTTCCCTCTTTCTGTTTCACAGAAGGAAACAGAAGTGTTGTCTTGTGTTTATAACATAGGGATGGCTGTTTGATAAAATGTTTTATTTTCCTGCCATCTCTATCTGCCCCCAGACAATTTGTCTCCGACTTGCCCGTGTGTGGACTTGGACCCCTGTTTCCTGCACACCCCATTGAACTGATCTGAGTTTCCTCTACCTGGTCACCGATCCTCATAAAAATCTGTGAAAACTTCAGATTTCGGAGACCTCCTTTGGTTGAAAGCAGCCAGGAGGGCTCAGACATTGTTCAAGAGACTGACGGATGGATGGACAGACTGATCTGGGATCCACGACAGAAATATCTTTTTCACCCCATGTCGACCTGACTGTTATTGCCGGGGCGGGGGGTGGGGAGTATCTGACACGTACTGATACCCAGTGTGTGAGGCGTTTACCTGATAGCGGAAATGACTTGGGTGCTCACACAGCAAAGCTCACGTCCATGTGCCAGGCTGTCGGGCAGGCCTGACACCGAGGTCTCTCAGCCTACCGTGCCAACATTAGCCACTAGAAATTACATGGGGGTTTTTGGTGCTTGATGCCAGGCTCCACCTTTAAAATACTGTTTTAATTTAGCTAAAATGCTTCTGTCACTTCTGAGGACAGGGCATCGGGGAGGGACGGAATACGGATTTGCAATTGCCAGGTTCACAAGTTGTCGCAGTTTCTGCCTTTGAGCAGCTCCCTGAGTACAAACCCTTTCCCAGAAAGCCTTCAAAGTGCCTGCGGGTGGCCTTTGCGCTGGAAAGTGGTCTGTCCACCCCTTTGAGAGCCACCCACATCGGACCAGACCATAAATCTTTGAAAAACGGTGGTGGGCAGACTTATGAGAGGAGGCTGGGTTGTTTTAGCAGCTCAATTCCTCAAAGACCCTCCCCTGAAGACCCTGGCACTGCAGGAGCAAGGGATTTTGGGGGGCAGGTGGCAGAGCCACCCCACCATGATGGCTAAGTGAAAGCTGGAGGTGGGATATGGCACTGTTGAAGGTTTTGAAGGATAAGACAAGTTTCTGACATAATCTAGCTGCGTGTGATCAGCACCCAGCAGCATCAGTAGGAAGTCCTCCAAGCAGGGCCCACAGGTCTTGGAGCTCATCCTGCAAAAGGCCACCATCGCAGTTTTGGAGTGGGGAAATGGGAAGCCACCCTTGAAGGTAACATGGAGCAGAAGCCCCCCTCCCAGAGACAACGTCTGTAGAACTGGGAGGATCTTCTGCCCTAACATTTTAATCGGGGCACTTGCTGTAACTGCCCCAGCAAAAGTTCCTCTCTCACATTTATTGATTATCACTTTCCAAAGAGCAATTAAGTAAAACATTAGTATAAAACAATTTTACAGGGGTGAAAAAGTCCATTTTCACAGCATGGCTTCTGAATGCAGGAGTTAGCTATCCCACCAGAAAATGTCTTAAATTGGTGCTTAACTCTCCCTGCAGAGGCCACCAATTTGTGACAGTTTATGGATTCATTAGATTTTACTTTGAACCCTGGGGCTATTGATAAAAACTTCAGGCTTTTTCCTGGTGTGTTTAAGGCTTAGCTTCTTAACAACCACACACAACACAAACCTTCTTATTTAGTTACTTAAGCACGCGTCAAAATTGCAAGTTACAAAACCAGCCTTTATTTATGAAAACAATGGCGAAGTCGGTGTTGCAGCCAACATTTTATCGTCCACAACCGTTTTGTCAAACCCCTTTGAAGAGGAGAGAAGGGAAGGAGAACAAGCCTCCGTCCTGCCACTCAGCAGGTGGTCACTGCAGAAGGTGGCCTTTGGGTCCTTCAGGTGCCAGCTCTGGGAACCGGCTGAGGGCAAGGGGGAAGGTGGAGGAGACCCGGCCGATGGAGCAGGCTGATGGCAGAAGCCCAGGGGAGCAGCTCTCCAGTGGAACTCTTCTGCCTTTTGCTACAGCTAAAATAGTCCTCCAAGCAAGCAGGTTTCCTTTTCGGCAGCTTCCATGGGGCGGTATTTACCATTTCCCCAGCAGCCCTGGGCTTACAGCTTGCGCTTGGGAGAGGACACCAAACCGCATCATTCCGGTGGAGAAGTTATTTAGAGCTCCATGGGACTTTCCCTTCCCTCCATGCACCTCATGCCATACCCGTAGAGGTTTTCCTTCTCCCAGTTACTGGCCTGAGCCCACAAGCGAGGTGACACATGCGATACGCTTCAGCGAGTGCGATTTGGGAATAAAACACAGCAACCGCTTTGGCCACTGAGGTCAGCGTGACTTGGGATGCGCAAAGGAGGGTATCTGTCTCCTCAGTGGGAAGGTGCTGCTGCCGCCAGCTGATGTCGAGAGTGGCGGGTGGTGTGTGGCGGCTGGCGCAGTGCGTACACGGGGCGTGCGAGCAGCTCAGCCGGGCTTAACCGGGATGTGGAGCCCATCGATGCTGCCTCAGGGGGACTGGAGGCAAATGGAGCCCGGGAAATGCCAAAGGAAAAGTTAATAAGTGACACCTCCCTCAGAGACGGGTGTTCTGAAGGGGGAGGAGGAAAGATTTCATTTACAGCTGAGCACAAATGACCTCAGGATGAAATCTTCTGGACGCCTGCTTTATTAACACAGAACCGGCTGGGGCTCCTTCATTTGGGCTTACTTTGTGTGTGAGGAGGGAAAATCTAACTTTAGCCTGTACTCTGCTGTGTTCCAATGTTCATGGGTAAGTCCCATGCTTGTGGTTACGTGCAGCAACAGTATGGCAGAAACCACCTCTGCAAAGACGGACATGTTTTGCTTTTTCCGAGTCACCGCGCTAATTATTAACTCAGACAAACGAAACCAGAGGGCAGGCAGAGGGAAGACGGGGTAGATGAGGGGCAGCTCTCCCATAGCTGGAACCTCACAAAACCAAGGCTGCGACTGGACCGTCCACCCCTTCCTTCTCGTGCCCACCACCCTCCTCCCATTCTGCTGACCTGTTTCTGCCCTCTCCCACCCCTGGGGCTGGCTTTCCAACACTTGACAAAGAGTGACCTCAGGAGGTGACCCAACCGAAAAATAATTAACCTATTTGCTGGGCTGGTTTTCAGCTCCCCCAAGCCCACATTCTTTTTCACATGTGAGAGGGGATGGGAGCACACGGATGGGGTGGGGGGTGCCTCTGTGACCAGCCTGAGGTCCTGCAGAGCTGCACCCTCAGGTGCTCTGCTCCCAGGTGGGACTTCTCCTGATGGCTCATAAACAAGAATCAAAGGCCTGTTTATTCGTTTAAACGTGAAGGCAAATTTTAGATGTCAAAGTGCGCCGATCTGCCCCTGCTTGCTTCAGCAATGGGTCTGCCTCAGCCTTCATAGTAAAACTTTGATAACATGATTTAACTTGGTCAACCCTGAAGTGGTCAGGCAGTTGGGCTAGATGATTGTTGTAGGTCCCTTCCAACTGAATCAGTCTAGTCTAGTCTAGTCTAAAACCTGCTCAACCTTTCACGTCCACAGCCCCAGAGGCAGGAAAATCTCTGTTTCTCCTGCGTGGGAGAACGAGGACACGGCAAACTTGGGCAAAGGTGTCATCGCAGTTGCCAGGAACGGGGCCATGCTCCATCAGTGCGCAGTGATAACTGTGACACTTCTGGCCTGAATCTCTCGCAAGCGAATCTGAACAGTTTTAACCTGTTATCAAAAATTCTGCAGCCTCAAGACTGCCAGAGGCGATGCTGCAGCTAGGCTAGATGGCTGGGTGCAAAGCCCCAGGTGAAAATATATTGATGCTGGGGCAGTGAAAGCATTTAAGGATATAAAGCTGCCAAAATAATGTGTCCTGGATGATGCTCTGTGTCAAGAGAATTTCATGTGGAGAAATAGGGCTAAATAATTACAGTTTAATTATTTTTTCCTCATAATGGAGCAGTGCAACCTCAGAAAAGAAACATGTTTAAAATGAGTAGAAACAGCACAGAAATAGGGGAAACTACAGGGAGGGGGGGAGGGAGGGTGTTGCTGATTGCAGCATTAAAGACAACTCCTGCCTCACCAGTGGCTCTTGCCATCTCAGACCTCTGGTAGGCCAGTTTGATGACTGCCTAACTTCTTTATTTTGAGGGGATATGTAGTAGAGCAAAGCCCTGTGGACTTCTGAGGCTACCACAGCACATATGACCCAAGTCTGAGAACATGGATTTAGGTAAAAATGCGAATGTATCTGGTGCTTTTCCCAAAACTGAAAGCAGTTCTAACCTTTCCCCTTCCTGAGCTTGGAAAATAGCTGGAACTGATGCTTTTAAAAGCATGCCTTATCCTTTCCAGCAGCTGTGTTTTGGGTTTCTCTGCTGAACCAGCAAACCTTTCAGTACTTGCTCCACAACGCTCAGTTTGGCAGGAGTATCTCCACTGCAGTTTCGGGGGGCTTGTGCAAGGTCTGAAGTGTGGACAGGGAGCTTAAACAGAGGGTGCTGGCCAGGCCTGGCTGCCTAAAGAGTGTTTCAGACCTATCCCAGGCAGAGCAGCTGCAGAGCTGCTTTAAATCACGTGTAGACATGTGCGTCCCTAAGGGCTTAAGTGCCTCTGGGTGCAAGCAAGAGAGAGGGTGGGCTCCGCAGCATCTCCTTCGGGAGGTATTCAGTACACCTGAAAGCCAAAACTGCACTGTGGTGCTATGGACAGGTATTTCAGTGTGTCTGTCCTATCAAGAAACCACTGGGAAAGGGAAGGGGGATAAGTATTCAGGGTCTGCATCGGCTGTCTTTACTGCACGTCTATAGTAATGGAACTGGGGCAAAGCAGAGCCCCAGATAGGGCTGGTTGTCTTGTGCCTTACAAGAACAATATATTACTACACCCCGAGGGCCCTTTTCACAGCATTTCATTTAAATATTTCATCCATGGATACATCTGGATGTGACCCCTCTGTCCTCTCCCAGCGGCTGGGTAAGGATGTGAACCTTCGACTGCGCTGGGAGTTTCACATGGAGCTGTGCTGATGGCTTTGCATCAGCAGCACCTGGTTAAAAAATGCTTGCCTTGCTATCCTGGGGTGCTTCTGGATGCAGTTATTCGTCACTGCTGTTTCACAGAGTGCCTGTCAGGTTGTAGATTCAGCTTCTCCAAGGCTGCTGAAATGCGCAGAGCATTCAATGCATAAATCCACGCAGTTGTTAGCCACGGTTGCCGTTCCCCTTCTCCTCCGGGTCCGATGTCATGCTGACTTGCTGAGGGGGCAGGGATGGGGCAGAGCCGTCTGTGCGAATTCAGCAAGGAGCTGCCAGTGCTTTAGTGCAGTTTGTCTCTAATCTGGCAAATCCGACGGATGCTCTGAATTTTTTTTTTTTCCGCAGAGCTGTGCTCTCTTTTCCAAATGGGAAAGATGACATATTTAGGTCTGCTCTCCAGAAGGATGCTTTAAACTACCTGCAGCTAAGTGCAGTCCCCCAGCTTGCCTGTGCCAAGGCACCAGGAAAGAACTCACGTGTCTAAGGTATGTGCTAGTCTCAGCTCCAAGACATGTTAATGCAGGGCTTAGCAGAGCAGCGTCTGACCGCTGCGTCGCTCGCGCCCGCAGCGATAGGTACAGCGATGAGACACGCTTGTTCTCCAGCCTCTGAGTGAGGAGCTGGGCTGTCAGATGGCCTGGGGCTGTGATTAGAGCATGTAACACGCTTACCATGTCTGTAAGTGACAGCTAAATACTCTCTCCCCCACCACCAGCCCAGGTTTTTCCTGGGTCGTGTTCTTGCATTTCAGATTGTGTGCCGGGACCGGGGAGGACGTGCTGCTCCCCAGGGGCTGCACACCCAGACATGCCGTAGCTGCTGAAAGACGCATTGTTTCACTCAGCAGGTTTTGTGTTCCTAAGCTATTATGGCTATCCGGCCTCTGGTCCAGACGTGACTGGGAGCCCTGACATGGAAACTTGAGGTCTGCCTGCACCCACCCCTATAGACCTGCCTTGGGACCCTGCGTACCTGCAGCTCCCACTGATTTCTCTGCCTTTTGAGATGACTCCCTGAACAAGCCATTGCAAGGCTTTACATGAAGTGTAGAGTTTTAGAATCATAGAATCGTTCAGGTTGGAAAAGATCTTTAAGATCATCAAGTCCAACCATTAACCAAGCACTGCCAAGTCCACCACTAAACCATGTCCCTAAGTGCCACATCTACACGTCTTTTAAATACCTCCATGGATGGTGACTCCACCACTTCCCTGGGCAGCCTGTTCCAGTGCTTGATAATTCTTTCAGTGAAGAAATTTTTCCTAACATCCAATCTAAACCTCCCCTGGTGCAACTTAAGGCCATTTCCTCTTGTTCTATCACTTGTTACTTGGGAGAAGAGACCAACACCCACCTCACTACAACCTCCTTTCAGGTAGCTGTAGAGAGCGACAAGGTCTCCCCTCAGCCTCCTGTTCTCCAGGCTAAACAACCACAGTTCCCTCAGCCGCTCCTCATAATAAGACTTGTGCTCTAGACCCTTCAACAGCCTCATTGCCCTTCTTTGGACATGCTCCAGCACCTCAATGTCCTTCTTTTAGTGAGGAGCTCAAAAGTGAACACAGTACTCGAGGTGTGGTCTCACCAGTGCTGACTACAAAGGTACGATCACTTCCCTAGTCCTGCTAGCCACACTATTCCTGATGCAAGCCAGGATGCTGTTGGCCTTCTTGGCCACCTGGGCACACTGCTGGCTCATGTTCAGCCAGATGTCGAACAACACCCCCAGGTCCTTTTCCACCAGGCAGCTTTCCAGCCACTCTTTCCCAAGCCTGTAGTGCTGCATGGGGTTGTTGTGACCCAAGTGCAGGACCCGGCACTTGGTCTTGTTGAACCTCACACAGCTGGCCTCAGCCCATCAATCCAGCCTGTCCAGATCCCTCTGTAGACCCTTCCTACCCTCAAGCCAATCAACAGTCCCACACAACTTGGTGTTGTCTGCAGACTTACTGAAGGTGCATTCAATCCCCTTGCCCAGATCGTTGATAAAGATATTAAAGAGAACTGGCCCCAGTACTGAGCCCTGGGGAACACCACTTGTGACCGGCTGCCAACTGGATGTAACTCCATTCACCACAACTCTTTGGGCCTGGCCATCCAGCCAGTTTTTTACCCAGCGAAGTATATGCCCATCCAAGCCATGAGCAGCCAGTTTCTGCAGGAGAATGCTGTGGGAAATGGTGTCAAAGGCTTTACTGAAGTCCAGGTAGACAACATCCACAGCCTTTCCCTCATCCATTAAGTGGGTCACCTTGTCATAGAAGGAGATCAGGTTAGTCAAGCAGGACCTGCCTTTCATAAACCCATGCTGACTGGGCCTGATCACCTGATTGTCCTGTACATGCCACGTGATGGCACTCAAGATGATCTGCTCCATAACCTTCCCTGGCACTGAGGTCAGACTGAGAGGCCTGTAGCTCCTGGGATCTTCCTTCCAGCCCTTCTTGTAGATGGGTGTCACATTGGCTAACCTCCAATGGCAACTGGGACCTCCCTGATTATCCAGAACTGCTGGTAAATGATGGAAAGTGGCTTAGTGAGCATTTCCTCCAGCTTTCTCAGTACCCTTGGGTGGATCCCATCTGGCCCCATAGACTTGTGTGTGTCTAAGTGGTGTAGCAGGTCAGTAACCATTTCCCCTCGAATTATGGGGGCTTGATTCTGCTCCCCATCCCTGTCTTCCAGCTCAGGGGGCTGGGTACCCAGAGAACAGCTGGTCTTACCAGTTGTTAAAGACTAAGGCAAAGAAGGCATTAAGTGCCTCAGCCTTTTCTTCAGCCTTTGCCACTGTATTTCCCCCTGCATCTAATAAAGGATGGAGATTCTCCTTAGCCCTCCTTTTGTTGTTAATGTATTTATAGAAACATTTTTATTGTCTTCAATGGCAGTAGACAGGTTAAGTTCTAGTTGGGCTTTGACCCTTCTAATTTTCTCCCTGCATAACCTTACAACATCCTTGTAGTCCTCCTCAGCTGCCTGCCCCTTCTTCCAAAGGTCGTAAACTCTCCTTTTTGCCCTGAGTTCCAGCCAAAGCTCTCTGCTCAGCCACGCCGGTCTTCTTCCCTGCCAGCTTGTCTTTCAGCACATGGGGACAGCCTGCTCCTGCACCTTTAGGATTTCCTTCTTGAAGAGTATCCAGCCTTCCTGGACTCCTTTGCCCTTCAGGACTGCCTTTCAAGGGACTCTGTGGACCAGGCTCCTAAACAGGCCAAAGTCTGCCTTCTGGAAGTCCAAGGTCCATGTTCTGCTGACCCCCCTCCTTACTTCTCCGAGAATCAAAAACTCTATCATTTCATGATCACTATGCCCAAGACAGCCTCCAAACGTCACATCACTCACAGATCTTTCTCTGTTCACAAACAACAGGTCCAGTGGGCCCCCTTCCCTAGTTGGCTTACTCACCAGCTGTGTCAGGAAGTTACCTTCCACACACTCCAGGAACCTCCTGGACTGTTTCCTCTCGGCTGTATTGCATTTCCAGCAGACATCTGGTAAGTTGAAATCCCCCACAAGAACAAGGGCTAGTGATTGTAAGACTTCTCCCAGCTGCTTACAGAATACTTTGTCTGCCTCTTCATCCTGGTTGGGTGGTGTATAACAGCATCACACCGTGGTATCTACCTTCTTGGCCTTTCCCCTGATTCTTACCCATAAATGCTCAACCCTATTGTCACCATCATCAAGCTCTAGACAGTCAAAACACTCCCTAACACACAGGGCTATCCCACCACCTCTCCTTCCTTGTCTATCCTTCCTGAAGAGCTTGGAGCCATCCATTGAAGCACTCCAGTTGTGCAAGTCATCCCACCATGTTTCCATGATGGCAACTATGTCATAGTCGTCCCACTGTACAATGGCTTCCAGCTCCTCCTGTTGCCCATGCTGCGTGCATTGCTGTAGATGCACTTCAGTTGGGCTACTGATCCTACCACCTTTTTTGGGGGGGGAAGCTCCAATTCCTATGTGACCATACTGAGGCACTTCTGTAGTTTCTAACACATCAATAACCTTTGCGTCTTTGCTGCCACATGGTTCTCCATCCCCTACCTCCACTGAGACAGCAGACCAAAGGACCTCACTAGAACACCGTCCCTCAAACGTTGGTGTGCCACCTCCAGGCTTATCTCCAGCAAGCCTGGTTTTATCCCTTTCCCCATGGGGGTTAAAACACCCTGTGAAAAAGGGGGGATCCTCCAAACAAATCTGAATATGACTGTTCCTCTGATGAACGAGCCCAGGCTCCCACCACCTCCACCAGTGACAGGGGCCTGATCCATATCATATGGACTCTTCCGCTTCGGGAAATCCCACCTAAGCAGCTGGCCTGAGCACTGACTGTTAGCTGGGAGGGAAAAAAACCCTCTCTTTGCCTTCAGGCACTGCACACCAGCGTGAAAAAAAAGCTCTTTCCAGAAAGCCACCCAGCACCTGTTGCTTTCAGCTGAAACACTAAGCCCAAATTGGTGACTTTGCAACAGTCTCCATAGTGATTAATTGTACCTTTGCAGACAGGGCATCGTGACTTGGCAGGGGAAATGGGATACAGAAGCAGAAGGCCTCCCTGCTTCTAATAAGCTGGGGAGAGAAACATTGAATTCAGCAGACCTGCTCTGTGTTGTGGCTGCTGCTCCTCAGCCTCTCCAGGCCTGTGGAAGGTGCTCAGGAGGCAGCAAGGGGCTGAGGCAGAGAATTCCCCCTGTAACCCAGATGAGTGATTTCACGGAAGATGACACTTCCCTGCCTGCCGCACCTGAGCCAAATGCATAAGTGATGAGAGCACGCAGGCTGACAGCGCCAGAGGATGAAAATCCTCGCGGTGCTCACTGACGCCTGTGCTGAACAATCCTTCCAGGAAACAGGGATGTGGCATCCACTCGAGCCCACTCATCGCCTGTTTTGTGGGATACTTGGGTGAACTACTTATGAGAATGATTTAAGGATGGTCAAACATTATGGGGATGAAAGGATGTCATAAAACAAATATCCTTGTCTTTTTCTGTCTTTGCAGATGTATTCTGGGAGAGCCTAGCATCTGTGTACTTGCACAACTGCTCCTCTTTCCAGGTCATCCTTTTCTTTGGGTAT
Organism: Grus americana; assembly: GCF_028858705.1. NCBI lineage: Eukaryota > Metazoa > Chordata > Aves > Gruiformes > Gruidae > Grus > Grus americana. The sequence goes on from NC_072852.1 coordinate 116,397,304, forward strand.
TTTCTGCTTCTCAAATTGTGGTTGCCAAGAGAACAGCTTGCATGGACAGTGTCATCTTCAGGGAGTCCTGTCTCAGGTTTATTCAGTTACCTGCAATCCTCTTTGAATGAAGACACCAAATTCCTAGCTCACAGCCAGATTAGAAAACCGATTAGTTACCTGTGCATCCCATGTTAGAAGGATAGGATTATATGGCAATTACAGAGGATCAGACTCAGCCTATTTAAAGGGATGCTGACACCTTGGAAACAATTTTTACAAGCATTTTACACAGAGCATCCTTACCTCAAATCCTTTCAGGCGTGTTAAATGAAATCTTAAAAGTCAGTTTCTTAAAACCATTGTGGTTTGTACTTTGTGCTGCAGTGATTAGGGACAAGAAAGGCAAACTGCTGGCAATTACCCTTGTCATTCTCCGTCTCGAGTCCCAGGCAGCACCATGGTGACAGCACTGCTTAGGCCCAGGTACTGACCTGGAAATATGATATAGCTGTGTGCGTTTTTTTTTTCATCTTTGAAAGAAAAAGTAATTGATGCATTGGAGCGGCTGCTGTGCCTTCAGAGTTTTAAAGAGCTACTGACTATACAATATTTTTTAGTAACTAGTAATATAAGCTGAGGGTTACAGTTGTGTATTCATGCATTTTTACTATATATTATTGTACATGAATATTTAACTCACAGGTGAGTGCCTGTTACCTGATTCACACACAAGGTAAGTGGGAGCAGGCAGGCTCACAGCATTATAAGTTGTTTTCTGCCCCTCAGTGTGTATGTCTGTCTTCCCTGGTCATTTCTGCACTGTTGGCCAAGCTCAGCTGGTGTTGACAGCAATGCAGGAGTGGCAGAAATCACATTGTTCCTAGAAGTTTCATGAAAATACACAGGGAGATAGAGAAGGTAGAGCTTGTACTCCCACAGAGGACGGGCTGCAGGCTGCACTCAGCTTGCAACAAAAGCCAGAGCGCCCGCTCAGGACATAGGTGCTGTGACCACCACAGCCACAGCAAAGCTTCAGTCAAAGCCCATGTCCTCCACAGGCTCCGCAGACCCCAGTGATGGGATTGATCCATGGGATGCTTGGCTTAGTTACTCCCTCTGCTCATGCAACTACTCTTTTTGTCATGCAGTGATGCCCCCCTCCCCCTTTAAAATGCAACCAGCTACTTCCAACTGACTGTTCAGTTTGTCATCTCCATCTGTCTCAAATCCCCAGTGAGCACCAAGGGCTTTTTCTTTTTCTTTTTCTTTTTCTTTTTTCTTTTTTCTTTTTTCTTTTTCTTTTTCTTTTTCTTTTTCTTTTTCTTTTTCTTTTTCTTTTTCTTTTTCTTTTTCTTTTTCTTTTTCTTTTTCTTTTTCTTTTTCTTTTTTCATTTTTCTTTTTCTTTTTTCTTTTTCTTTTTTCTTTTTCTTTTTTATTTTTATTTTTTTATTTTTTTATTTTTTATTTTTCTCCTTTTTTCTTTTTCTTTTTCTTTTTCTTTTTCTTTTTCTTTTTTCTTTTTTCTTTTATTTTTATTTTTATTTTTATTTTTTATTTTTCTCCTTTTCCTTTTACTTTTTCTTTTTCTTTTTCTTTTTCTTTTTCTTTTTCTTTTTTCTTTTTCAATCCACATTCTAAAACTCCTTGTGCACAACTTCTCTGTATTTCTTCCTAGTCTACGTTTATTGTACAAGCTATTCCTCGGGGAGCAAGTAGCTGTGGGGCTGTAAAGTGCAACCTAGGGAGATGTTTTCCTGGTGAGGGAGATCCATGCTTCTGACAGCAGTGGAAAGGCAGATAAGATCAAATCTAACTACTGCCTTTTCTGTTGTTCATCAGGCCCGCAACCCAGATGCACGTGCTGGTGTTGATCAGCACAGTCTGCGGGAGGCATTCATAACTCCTGCACTGAGGCACTCCTGCACTGCATTGAGCTCATGAAATTCGGCAGTGAAGCTTCCTTCCCAGTCAATGAATCAGCCGATGGAGGAGCACGACTGAATGATCTACATTTGCCCTGGGAAGGAGCCAACCTGTCTCTGCTGACTGAGGGAGGTGGATGAGTACCTCCATATATATCTTCAGAGAAGTTGCAGCTTCTAGTAAAATCTGCTTCTTTAGCAATGTTGAGTCAAGTGCACTCAGGCTCCCGTTCACCGGGCCTTGTCTCCTGTGGCTTTTATTCCTCCTTTACTCCTCAACGTGCTGCTGCATAAACAGTACAAAAAAATTGCCTGTCTTCCAGCGAGGAGTGCTTCCAAAACTGCCATGCTTAAACAGAGGCCAAGAGGAAGGAGGTGGAGGGAAGAAGGTTTTGTTTATTCCATGTTACTTGTCTTCGAGTGGTTTTTTCCCTCACTTCTTTGGGAGCGGAGAAAGGGGAGAAGGTGGCCAGGATTCAGAAGGGCTGCTGAGAGCAGCAACCTGCAGAGACTGGGGGAAGCCGAGGCTGGGGACACAGATCTTGACAGCCAACCGAGACACCAAAACCATCATTTCTTTTCACACATGAGACCAGGGTACCTTTAATAAAGAAGCACACACACAAAAAAACCCACTCAAAAGCACAAACACTATGGAAAAAGCAATGGTCCTGGCAGTGTTTTCTCTAAAAGGAAACCTGATGATGATGGATGCATCAGCTCCATGAGCGAACATCTGTGCTTCTCCTGATAGGCATCTTCTGAGGCAGAAAGGGTGGGTTTCTCCCACCGCACTGGCGCCCAGAGACATCTGAAACCCAGACTCCCTCCTGTCCCTTCCCCTGGAAAGGAGCTGCATATGCATTGAATGCCAGCAATCACTCTGCCTTGCAGCAACAACTGAAGGGAACAGCATGGGGTTTACTGGGCAATAAACATCCCGCTGGCACACTCTGCTCCTGTGAAGTGTCAGACTGATGACCCAGGGACAGTGCTCTTTTACAGCAGTCATTCCCAAATCTACCAGATCCCTCACCCCCAAAAGGCAGTGAGACACCAGTCCTTGAAGAATCTTGCAGTACAAGCAGAACTGGTGTGTCTTCATATTTTAGGCTACAGGATCATCTTCCCTCAAATCAGAGAGATGGGCAGTTTAAAAAAAAAAAAAAGAGAGAGAGAAAATAGCAAAATGAATGAAAGCATTTTTAGCCCAAATCTCCAGCTGAAGGAAATTGGTGATGCTTCACTGAACTCAGTGGAGGTAAGGTAACGTACAGCTCGCCACGGTAATGAAATGACAGATCTGACCTTGGATTCAGATTCCGACCCAGACTCAGGCATTGGAGATTTTGATTGTGTTTTTTGGGGTTTTTTTTTTTAAACTGTTTCCCTTTAGTAATGACACAAAACCTAGCTTAAATACTAAGTATTAGGAATGGCTCTTCTTAGATAGGGAAGGACAATGCTTTTTCTATGCTTGTCTTTCCCTTTGTTCCTCCATCCAATCTGTTGCTGATCCTAATGGTTTTGGTGGTTTAGGTTGGTCTATGTACCACTTGAGGGTGGAAGGTCTGCTCCTATCGCATGTCTAAGGCATGACAGGGCTCGGCAGGACTCCTGATCTTCAGTGGTTGGTGTCACTTATGTACATACATCTTTGTCCTTAAAACTGATGCCTGGAATGTCTGTGAATATGGTGGCTTCAGCAAAATTTTAGAAAGTTTCCTGATCACCATTTTTTCCCCTGTAATTTGTGCAAATCTGATCAATAACTGTGTTTGAAAGGTTACATAAAGTTTATACTTATATTTTATATAAGTTCAAGTCTTGTGCTGGGGTGCCTTAGCTAAAAGAAGCAAATGTTGTTTGTTGTGTCAGCTGATGGTGATATTCTCTCACCACTCGCATGTATGGCAGGGCCCAGGAAGAGGTAAAAGGGGGGGAGGGAAAAGGGATGGGGAGGACTTGGGGCATAACAGCTGTGCTTGTCTGTAGCAGGCAAAACTAAGGGAACTAAGAACAGTCACAGGCTGTAAAGTGTCTCCAAATGAAAAGCAGACTGCTAGAGAGCCAAAATTGAAGAAAAATACATGGACAACCAGAGTGGGGAGAGTTGCTGTTCTGTTGCTAGGTGATAGATCTGTTATCATGCTAATGACAATAAAGGATGATACTGGTACCAATGAAGCATCTTTCATCTGAGAATTACCAAGGGTTCTCCAGACAGCGAGGCTGTATTATTTCCATTTACCAGAGGCACAGACAGAGATGAATTGATTTGCCAAAGGTCACCCAAAGCAGCACTGACAGATTTCAGCATAAGAAATTGTCCTACTTTAGTTCTATTAGACCAATGATTGCCATAAAACCTTTCTTTGCGATCAATCCCCCCCCCGCCATCAATCATCCCCATGTCCCTCTCTCCTGAGGGGACATCCTCCTGTCTTGTTTGTATTTCTCATCCTGTTTAGATTACAAAATCTTCTGGCCCCAGAGCGTACCTTAGGAGGGATTGTGAAGGGCAGAGCAAATGCATGGGCCAAGCTGTGCTTTTCTGGGGCTACGTGAACAAGAAGAAAGTACGGGGCACAGCTGAACATAGCAGGCATGCAATATAGGATGGGACTGTGTTATGAACCCCACCATGGCCCTGGGGGGGTTCATAACCTGTGATCTTGGGCTGCGGCTCTATCATCAGCAGGCTGGGGCACAGGCTCCCTGAGCCCCTACTCTGATACGATCTCTCCTTGCAACGCGTGAGTTGGTATCTGCTGGTGGCAGGTCTGGTACCTGCCAAGCTCTTGAGATGCCCCCCAGAACAGAGTTGGTGTAGCTTGGGACGTAGGGCCAGTAGCCCTACACACCTGGCACTCTCCTGTTCTCTTATACTTGGGAGCAGAAACGTTGCGATAGGCCTGAAAGCTTCATGTAAGGTGACGCTACCTTGCACGCCCTTGCTTGTTGATTTATGACAACAAATTGTGCTAAGCACCTGTTTCTCCCAGATACTCTGACCAGGAAAAATCCAAGGGGCTCCTCACTGACAGCAGCTGTGTGACTTCAGGGTGAAGGGCCCCCCACGACTTCATGTTAGACAGTACCCGCATCGCAGCCCATGAAATGCGAAGGCTGTGTGAAGAGAAATGCTAACATTCCTCAACCCACCAAATAACAGTTCTCCCTGACTATCTGCACGGCTCTTCCCAATACTGGGGGTCCTCAGGCATGAATCAGTAAAGGCATGAGTCAGGCATAATTTTTTCTGTCATTGTTTCCCGTTAGAGATCATAAGGGAAACACAAGCAAGCCTAAATTCTAGCACTTGTAGGAAAATAGCATTTCTGATTTCCGTTTGAAGAACAGAGTTTCCATGATGACGAGGAGCAGCCTGCAATTTGTTGATGAGCTGATGTAGTCTAGCGAGGATAGCAGGGTGGGAACACAGGGGGGATGCCTACATGAGCAGTTTTACTCTGAGTCATCGTTCCCTTGGGGGTCTGGGCTGGATGTATATCCCACCAGGTGTTTCCTATGGTGCTTCCAAAGGCACAAACCCCGCAGCTCCCGCTATCTCTAAGAGGAGTACTGGGCCCCTCATAGGCATGAAAGCCAGGCTTTTACAACCTTTATTTCCTTTCCTTTATGTGTAAAATAGGGATGCATCTCATTTATCTCTGACTGTCACCATGAAAATTTAGCTAGTCTTTCAACAATACAACTGAGACACAAATTGCATTCGCGGTAGGTGCTAAGTGTTGTAATGACTCTTCTCTCCTGTTTTTCCTACCTCTCAGAGTCTTGGCAAGTTTCCTCAGCCTCACATATTTCAGCACAGGAGGACACAGCCCCAAAGCAACTGAAATGCAGGAGCCACACAGCACCTTTGTGGGGTTTGTTCAAATCATGTAAAAGACCAAGACAATTTAAAATCTCAGGGCATGTCTGTAAAATAGGTCCTAGTGGACTTCTACATCCTCCTAACTGAGGTAAGGCTGCCACTAACTAGCTAAGAAAAAGTCTACGTTTGCCCCTGTCTTGCAAAATGTGTTATAGACATGAATTTAAGGTTAGCATGTGCTTTACTGTACTGGGACTGTTTTCCCTTTCCATGGGAAAAAACCCAACCCACTAAAACTCCCAAAATGTGAACTGGCACTTCTTTAGGTGAATGCACACCCTGGGCAAGGAGGGGTATTAGAAGCAGTGGAGTGGGGTAAAGCCAGCTGAGGAAAACCCTGTTGGCAGCCTCATGGCACTGACAGTGTAAGCCCTGCTCTTAGACTTCACATTATACTTGAGCCTGGCTTGCAGAGGAGCCTAGAAGCTCTGCACATGATTAACTCCTTCCAAAAGGTGGAGACGCCAAATGGATGGGTAAAGCTAGGTCTGCTCAGGGAATTCTGGAACGTCCCCTGTGCTGCTCCTCTGTAGGTGATAACAGAGAGCAGCTGCAAACAGATGTGGTGTCTTTGGTGAGCCACATCCTCTCTTTGTCTCCTAAGCCTCAGGGATTTGTCCCCATGGAGAGGATGCCCACAGCAAGGCTTAAGTAGGTAGTATTTTAGTCAAAGAATTTGGTGAGACATAGCAAGCAGTCACTTCTCCCAGCAGCTCTCCTGACTCCCGAGCTTCCAGTTTTGTTGTCACCACTGCACCCCACATGCCACACAGTCCGGGGAGGGCGATGGGGAAGAGGCCATCTCTCAAGCTGCAGCTGGGAATCATAGAATCATAGAATGGTTTGGGTTGGAAGGGACCTGAAAGACCATCTAGTTCCAACCCCCCTGCCATGGGCAGGGACACCCTCCACTAGACCAGGTTGCCCAAAGCCTCATCATCCAACCTGGCCTTGAACACTTCCAGGGAGGGGGCCTCCACAGCTTCTCTGGGCAACCTGTTCCAGTGCCTCACCACCCTCACAGTGAAGAATTTCTTTCTAACATCCAATCTAAATCTACCCTCTTTTAGCTTAAACCCATTACCCCTTGTCCCATCACTCCATGCCCTTGTAACCAGTCCCTCTCCGGCTTTCCTGTAGGCCCCTTCAGGTACTGGAAGGCCGCAATTAGATCTCCCCGGAGCCTTCTCTTCTCCAGGCTGAACAATCCCAACTCGCTCAGCCTGTCTTCATAGGAGAGGTGCTCCAGCCCTCTGATCATCTTCATGGCCCTCCTCTGGACTCACTCCAACAGCTCCATGTCTCTCCTGTACTGGGGCCCCCAGAGCTGGATGCAGTACTCCAGGTGGGGTCTCACAAGAGCGGAGTAGAGGGGCAGGATCACCTCCCTCGACCTGCTGTGACCGGTGTGACACTGGTTCTGATGCAGCCCAGGACATGGTTGGCTTTCCGGGCTGCAAGCACATACTGCCAGCTCATGTTGAGCTTCTCATCCACCAACACCCCCAAGTCCTTCTCCTCGGGGCTGCTTTCAATCCATTCTCCACCCAGCCTGTGGTTGTGCTTGGGATTGCGCTGACCCACGTGCAGGACCTTGCACTTGGCTGTGTTGAACCTCATGTGGTTCACACAGGCCCACCTCTGAAGCCTGTCAGTGTCCCTCTGGATGGCATCCCTTCCCTCCAGCATGTCGACCACACCACACAGCTTGGTGTCATTGGCAAACTTGCTGAGGGTGCACTCGATCCCACTGTCCATGTTCCCGACAAAGATGTTAAACAGCCCCGGTCCCAGTACCGACCCCTGAGGAACGCAACTCATCACTGATCTCCACTTGGACATTGAACCATTGACCACAACTCTTTGAGTGCGACCATCCAGCCAATTCCTTATCCACTGAGTGGTCCATCCATTGAATCCATGTCTCTCCAATTTAGAGACAACAATGTCATGCGGGACAGTGTCAAATGCTTTGCACAAGTCCAGGTAGATGATGTCTGTCACTCTTCCCTTGTCTACCAACACTGTAACCCCATCACAGAAGGCCACCAAATTTGTTAGGCACAATTTGCCCTTAGTGAAGCCGTGTTGGCTGTCACCAATCACCTCCTTATTTTCGATGTGCCTGAGCATAATTTCCAGGCAGATCTGCTCCATGATATACCTTCTTGCAAGGTTCCCCAAGCACTCTCTCCAGAAAGGCTTGTCCCCAGCAGCAGTGCTATGCTAGGGCCCTGTGACCATGTCCCACAGGCCAGGCCCAGCCCCTGACCTCTCCCATGAGCTGTCAGAAGCAGCCAAATAGCCCTGCAAAGGGGCTAGGTGCAGGCATGGAGTGTAGCAGGAGGGAGGTGGAATGAACTGATCTTAGACAGAATTGTTTAAAACTTGGCAGTTAGGCTGATCTGTAATAGTAAAACTCCCACACCTTCACTCCTAAATCATGACCTAGAGAAACAATGCTTATTTTCAAACCAGCCTTGCAATCCAGATAAGGGCTCTGTGCAACACATGGGAACAAACTTATATTTGGGGCACTAGGAGGAGGTTAAACAGAAAAAATAACCTTAAGCTTACACTACCATTTTCTGTTATTCTCCACATACGGACAAAAAATGGTAGACCCAAACTGGCTCAGAAATGCTCCAGGTTTGCACCAGTTGCTCAATGTGGGGTTTGGACTACTCTGCAGACAAGTAAGGAGCACCTGAATGGGAGGGCCTGAACTATTCGCCTTCGACTTGCAGCCAAGACATTCCTCAGGTGGCCCCTTTCCAAAAGCAGCACTAGGCTTTCTCTCTCAGATAGAGCTCTGGTGGAAGGCAGACTGCTACACAAGGTCCCACAGATATATCCCAGATAAATCTGTTTCACAGCCAAGCTGTCTCCACAGCTCACCCCCTTTGGCAGCCCCCTTCAAGCCCCTCTCCAACAGCAACCCCGGGCTCACTCTGAACCCTAAGCTTAATCCTACCCTCATGTAAACACTAATGGATGGCTCACCTTCGGAGAGGGCAACCAGACAAAATATATCTCACTGCCAAGCTCTCTCAGCAACCCACACTTCCCTTTCCATCCTGATGTGAAATGCAGCTCCATGATTTCTCTCTCTCTCAACCCTAAACCTAACGCTTAACTTATAAACTTATAATTAACTTATTGGCAAGGAACCCCAGGCATTGCCCAAATAAAAAATACCTTGCATCCAAGCTCTCTTGGCAGCCCACACTTCCCTTTCACAGATGCCTTCTCCACCCCAAGACAAAAGCAACTCCAGCCAACTCCCTGTCTTAACCCAAACCCCAAACCTAACACTAACTGACAATCATTGTTCGGACAAGGTGCCCTAGACAGTGCCCGAACTGAAAAATAACTCGCAGCTAAGTTCTCTTGGCACCCCACTTCCTGTGGGCAGTCCCTTTCCATCCCCAAGTCAAGTGCAACTCCAGGCAGCCTTCCTTCCTCAACTCTAGCCCTACCCCTACCCTTACTTGAGGGACAGCCTTTGGACACGGCCCTCCAGATATCCCATACAAAAAGCATCTCATAGCCAAGATCTCTTGCAGACACCTTTCGTGTTGCACACACCTTTCGTGTTGCACACAATGAATGCACTTCCATGCTACCTCCATCCCTCAACCTTAACCCTAACTGTAACCCTCCAAGAAGGCTGACCTTTGGACAGGTACCCAGACATAGCCTAGACAAAAATCTTGTAACCAAGCTCTCTTGGCAGCCATCAGTTCCCTTTGGGCAGCTCTTTTCCATGCACATGAGAGCTGAGCATCCAGGCCCTCTCCCTCTTTCAACCATAATGTTAATGGCCAGCCTAATGGTAACATGAAGATTTTCCTTCAGACAAGGTCATCTAGATATTGCCCTAAGGAAAAATATCTCACAGCCAAGCTCTCTGGGCAACCCATAATATCCATGGCCAGCCCCTTTCCATCCTAATTCCAACTGCAAGTCCTTGATTTCTTCCTCTCTCAAATGTAGTCCTAACTGACGATCAAACCATAGGCGAGGGCTTTACCCAAGTTGAAAACCACCTCACAGTCATCCTCTCCTGTCAGCCCACAATTCCCTTTCCATCCGTGCTCTAATTGCACCTCCAGGCTTTTTTCTGTCAGCCTCTCTAAACCCAAAACCTTCCCCTGTCTCTGACGAGAATTGATGGACAGGCTTTGTGCAAGGCCCTCCGGACACAGCCTAGGTACCGCACCACCAAGCCCTCTTTGCAGCCCACAATTCCCTTCCTTTCTCACCAACTGCACCTCCAGGCTTTCTTTGTCTCCCCAGCTTTACTAAGGGCTTGGTTTTCTCCCTGACTCCTCTTGTTTTCTTCCTGTGGCACACTGCAGTGATGGCTTTGGGATTTTTAACTCCTGATGTTCATTTTTTTCATAGAAGCTGAGCACAGTCATACATGAAGGTTGAACTCTCTGCCTGCCTTTCTGAACTGTCAGGGAGGGTTTGGTTGTCCATACTACCAAGAATCTGGGCACCCTGGCCCAGCCTGTCCCTTCTCATCCTGTGTTTCCAGTATTTTGACTGAAATGTGTATCAGTCATCAACTGGCTATGAAGTTTTATGCTGCTAATTTCTCAAGGCAAAGCTATAAATTCTGTTTTAAGGTGAAACCACTGGAATGAAAGGATAGGACTAGTTTTTCCTCTATGCAGCTCCATGTGTGTAAAGCAACCCTGAAGCTGGCATAGCCCACAGGCGTTGACTGCCTTCCAAGCTCGTTGCTTGAGTCTGCTGTGAAAACAGAAACAGGGGATAAATATCTGTTGGGAAAACAGAGGCAGGGGTAGGATTTTATAGAGCTCTTGAAGCACAGATGAAGCTCTGGGTGGGTGTCCTCCACATGCACATATCTGCTAACCAGGATCAGCAGGATTTGGGAATCCTGGCACCTCTCTTTGGGAAGATCCCACAAGGTGTGGGAAAAGAGTTAAAGAGCCTGAAATGAAAATACTGTTTGTTTAAATATTTGGAAGGAAACAAAAAGAACAGGATTTTAGAGGAATGAACAATGCATGCCTGTCCCAGCTAAAGTCCTGTGAGAGAGCTACTTGTTGCTTTAATATCTTATGTGGGTAGCTGGAATGCCTGGACCAGCGAGGAATTTATCTTAAGTGTTGTGCAAATACCCATGGTGAAGATGGTTCCTCTCCCAAGGATACTGCAGCCTACAGAAAACACATGGAAAAGGACAGGGTAACAAGGAGTTAATTTTGGTTAGTGTGATAAAATGTCTTCTCCGTACCCAGAAGTTGTGTCTATTCTTTGCAGGCCCTGCAAAAAGGAGCATTTATGTGGGGGTTAGGAGGAGAAGTCTAAATTAGTTTTACAGATGCTTAGAGGGAATTTTCCCCCAGGTACAATGGGGAAATCTGGCAGGGCCTGTTAGTTAATGCAATGCATGTAGCTCTCCTCACGGGCCCCTCCGAGGTGGGAGATGACCCACCAGCACTGAAGCAAGGCAGGAGGCTGGGTAGGGGCCACCGGGTACCTTGTGCGTGACGTGGTGAAGACAGGTGGTCAGAGGGTGGGCTAGATCGTACGTTCATCTCCCTCAGATCCCCACAGGGATGGTGTAACGTATCAGTCTGCTTTGCATCAAACAGCTGTCTGACAACAGCCTTCCTGAAAGCAAGGAAAAAAAAAAAAAAAGAAGCAGCAGAGAGTCCTTAAAATTCAGGCGCTGGCTCTTGCTTTTGTCAATTGCTCTTGTCAAAGCCCATTTGTCAGAGGCTCTGCAGGCTGTCACGTCACACGGCTCGGCACCCGTGGCTCCTCCGCTGTCCCACAATAACCTTCACAGCAGATGAAAGACTGAGCTATTCTTCTTCCCCATCTCCTTGGGTTTTTTTCTTTATCAACCAATATTCATTTATTAAACTGGCATTCATACATTAAAATTCCTATGATTAGATGAACATGCTGTCTTCATAAATGATGATGCAGTAGGTCCAGATCTGTCCTAGTATAAAAGAGTCCATATAGCAATAATACAGCAACAAAGGATAAGCTAGAAAAATCATTTCAGTGATTGCATAAATTATAAAATGCCGCCACTTGTTTCATTAACTTGTGTTAGCCTTGCACGGCCACACGCATGCCAGGCTGCCTTGAAAGACAACTCAAAGGCGTCATGGTCTCAGCTTTCCCAGCAAGTGATGGCCCCTGGCAAACGTTTCTGAATCCAAATGTCTTCTGTCACCAAAGCCTGAAAAATCCCTCCATGGTACATCACGTCTGTATGTGCCTCTGGCTGATTTCTCGTATCTGTTTATTATTTCTGTTTCAGATCCTCATGTTTTCCTGAGTTTGATAGGTATAACACAGGCATAACGATATCTTCTGCTAATTCCACACTTGACATGAGAATGCAATATTGTTCTGTGTTGGCTGGTTTTTTGCTGTTTATGATGGTAATTTTTTCCTTGGAGGAGGAAGGATGGCAATTCCAATGGCTTGTTATAATTCATTGTTGTTTGGGGTTTTTTTAAAATCAAATGAAGCCTGGGGGTTCTGATACTGCACTGTCCTACTTTTAGAGGCCAAGTTCCTATTAATTTACAGTTTTGTCTGTGGAGCAGCTCAGCACCAGTGGGATGATTAAACTGGATGGAGTCTTCCTGATTTGGCAACAGTGGATAATGTGGAATCTTCATGGAGAAACCTGCAATGTGCCACGTGCCGCCTGCCATGATCTGGTTAAAATCTCTGGGAGGTTTGTGTAAAGACTGAGGGCCAGACACAGGACTGATATAAACCACCTCAGCAGAGTCGGTGTGGTTGGCATCAAGTAGAAACTTGGCCCAGGTTGCCATGAAACCCAACGGCACACCACCTCCTCCGTTAGCCCTGCAACAGGGGTGACAACTTCCAGCGACAGCCAGACCAAGAGCAATAAACTTTTAGATGGTCCCAGCACAGATGACCAGGGCCTGGCCAGAGGCAGCCCTGTTTATCAATAGTTAATGCTGGTAAAGATTTCTTTCCCAAAGCCTCCATGCAGAAGGGCCTCTGTGTTGTGCAAGGCGTCACCTTCATGACAAGGAGATGTTAAACTGTTGCACGCAGAGGGAGAGTGTTATTTTGGACAGCACATTATGGCAGCAAAATGGACAGAAGCCTCTTTAGCAGCTGATTTTATAGTGTTCCCCCTCTAAGCCTCAGGTGTGGAAAAGCCATTCACTTTGTGCTCAGCATAGGGATTTTTATATAAAATGGATGCTCCACCATATATAGCTGTGTCATGACAATTGTAGGACATGTTGGCATTACACATCCCACTTGACATGCCCATGAACGTGGGCTGAGTAACTTCAGGTTGTATTTAAATAAAAGTGACTATATTTTTCTTGCAAGCACAAGTCAGTTAAAAATATCCTGTGGTTACTGCTTTGAAAAGGCCTTAAAACAAACTTAATCTGGTCACAAAGGCAGGGTGATCGTGACAGTCGCATTAAAATACTCAGCTGGAGAGCATGCCCACAGAGAGGTCAGTTCTCGCAGGTCAATGGGAGCAGACCTTGCCGTAAGGAAAGGTGGGCTGCCTTTCCCTGGCCACCACAGCAACCCCAAGCAAAGAGGCAGCTGCTGAAGCCTTGGTGGAGGCATGCTCAATGCCACCAGAGACTAAGCACATGACAGAAAAATCTCTGCCTTTGGACTTGTGTAGCACATGCTTGAGCTATGAGATGTGCTGTCCATCTCTATTCCCAAGGTCCGCTCCCAGTGCCTCAGCCTCCCCGGGGATGCAGACTTCCCTTTGGAGGCTCAGGTTGCATGTTTGCATGTCTTCCCTGCTCTCCTCACCTTTGACTCTCCTTGCAACAAAAGCCAGCTCAGCCATAATCGGGGCCCTGGGTCCGCAGTCCCGGATGTCCCTGAGCAGCCTCGCTTGGGACCCCCATGCACACCCCTGCCTGCAGGAGCCCCATTGCAGCTGCCAAGGCCTGTCCCATGCTGCCTCGCAGGTCACCTGTGCCCACTCCTGCCCCACAAGTCCTGGCTCGCTCACTGGGCTCCCTGGAGGGACCAAAAGAGAATGATTTCACTTTTTAGTATGGTTTGTTTGATCTTGAAAATCTTGTTGGGAGAGCTGGCCTGCAGGTTTTCAGTTTTCCTTCCCTTGTGTTCATTCACTTACAAACATGCTTCCACTTTTCCAACTTTGTCACTAAAGATGAGAGTATAGTTACCCCCAGGTGAGGGTATCTAAGCAAAACCATTCATTATCACCTCGCTGGCACTGGCATAGACACTGGTCGCAGGATGGGTAGTACAGAGGAAGCTTTCAGTGCATCTAAAATCCACGTATCTCTCCAATGAATGGTACAGCAACTGCCAAAGTTGCTACCAACCATTTCCCCATCACCTTACCCTCTTCTGGCAGGACGTGACTCTTGCTCAGAAAACATGCCAAGCACTGCAGATACAAGTTCAACTCCACAAAGTCCCTTTTCCCTCACCCAGGACCCCAGTTCCCACACAAATGTTACAGAAACCAGAAACAAACACAGTCTGATTAGTTTTATAAGCACAGCAAAATCTCCTTCCTTAATAAGCAGGTGAAGCAGCCTTCCCGTGCTGTTCCTGTCCGCTGTAATCCTCCATGACTAAAGGCTACCAAAATTGCACGAGTCTTGCTAGAAACCATCAGGCAGGATTAACCTCTCCCCACCCCCAGCCCCTCTCAGGGCTGAGCCTCTTCTGGGGCTGGAGGTTGAACATCCTCCAGCGAGGATGGCCTTGCAGGCGCTCCTGCGTGCGCTGAATGGCTCCTCTGGTTCTGATAAATACTGGGGCTCCGGGCCAATGCGTTTGTACGCTTGCTATGGGGGATTCCTCCTGCCAAATACTCCACACACCAACATAACTTATGTGCTGCAGCTGGAAGTCAGTCAAGTCCTTTGCTCGTCTTCCAAAAAATGAGAAGCAACATACTGTCCACCTGGCTGCGTTGTCGCTAACCTCGCGCTGCAGTAATTTGCAGGGAAGAGAGCTTGCGAGGCGGCTGGACCCTTTCCAGTGCCTTTTGGCAGCACGAGATACAGCCAAGATAGAACGCACAGGCTGGGACTGCACCGCACGTTGCGCAGGGCTGGCTGGCTTGGCTGGGCAGGGAGGTGAAGGTGAGCGCTGGTGAGGTGCTCCCATGGCTTTCCTGCAGCAAGCTGGTAGTTCAGATTGGCCCACGGCTATTGCATGTTGGCATTGTCCTCCGAGAGCCCTAAAAGTACGTAAAGCAAACCTGGTGTATTTGCAATGTGGCTTTATGCTCCCTTGTTTACCAAAAACACTTCAACACTTTATCCCAAGGTCTTGTTTGTAGCTCTGTGATTTTTTTGTTGAGAATTCCAGGTGAATTCCCAAGTGCCTTGCTCTCCTGAAGGCCAGAGGGAAACCTCCTGCTGACTCCAGTGGCCGGCTCACTGCCCTGCTCTTGTTCCATGCCCACTGCAGGGAAGGACATTAAACAGGCCTGGTGGGGAACCACCAAGAGCAGCAGGGAGCTGAGCACAGTCCTGATTAATATTATTTTTCTTATTATGCTCATAGCCAGTCTTGGTTAAAGCTTTCATTCACCAGCTAATTTTTAATGGCTGATGTTAGGGTTATCCATAAAACTGAGAACTTGGTGATTAAACCCAAGAAGAGTTTCCCCACACTGATGACACTCTGTGAGGGTCTCCTTTGTCTAATTACTAAAGTCTACTGTGCAGAGAATGTTCATTGCCATCTGAAGAAGTAGCTACTCACTCCAGAACGGAAAACTTGTGGTTCTGTTGATTTAAATTATTAAAATTATTTATGAAGTCTTACCCTCATAGACAACAAACATACAGCCCATAAATTGTATTTTCTCTCATGCAGTTGCTGCACGACACACAGAGACATGAACTTGACTGCTCAGGAAAAGTGAAGCATGTTCCTCTTACCGTCACGATCATCTTAGTCGCAGAATAGGATTTAGTTACTCCTAAGCGTGTTACAAATACAGCCAGCTGCAAGATCCAGACCCAGAGCTGCTCCGTGGGGCGTGTGGTTTTCCCTTCAGCTCACAGTAGGAAAGAGGGGCCAGCAGCAAGTCTGAACCCTAAATTTCCCTGGAGTCCGAATGCATTTGTATCCACAGATGCAATCATGCTCTTGCCTTCCTTGTACATAAACAAGAGCTAGATGTACATTTTGAATCTGGACTCGAGCCCTCCTCAGACACTTTCCTGTTCAGGCTGAGGGTGTGAGCCCAGCTCCTCAAAATAGAGACTTCAAACTCCAAAAAGCAAGTGTCAGAGGTCTGTGAGCTTCTTCCTGGGGGGAGGCACTGGATGAAGTACCAAGGCAGAAGAGCAAGGGATGATGCAGTGCTGAGCAATTGCTGGCATTTGGCTGCATCGTCGAGTGGGCTGGTGTCCCTTGCGGAGATCAGGGAGTGGGATGAAGGCCCTGTCCATGTGGGGGGATGTGAGGGCAGAGGAGGGAGGGAGGCAGTCATGAGCCCTGAGGATCAGTGGCTGCACTGTCATGGTTTAACCCCAGCCGGCAGCTCAGCCCCACGCAGCCGCTCGCTCACTCCCCACCTGGTGGGGTGGTGGAGAGAATCAGAAGAGTAAAAGTGAGAAAACTTGTGGGTTGCGATAAAGACAGTTTAATAGGGAAAGCAAAGGCCATGTGCACAAGCAAAGCAAGACAAGGAATTAATTCACCACTTCCCATGGGCAGATGGGTTCAGCCATCCCCAGGAAAGCAGGGCTCCATCACACGTAACGGTGACTTGGGAAGACAAACGCCATCACTCTGAACATCCTCCTCTTCCTTCTTCTTCCCCCAGCTGAGCATGACGTCATATGGTATGGAATATCCCTTTGGTCAGTTGGGGTCAGCTGTCCTGGCTGTGTCCCCTCCCAAGTCCTTGTGCACCCCCAGCCTCCTCGCTGGTGGGGTGGTGTGAGGAGCAGCAAAGGCCTTGGCTCTGTGTAAGCACTGCTCAGCAGTAACGAAAACATCCCTGTGTTATCAGCACTGTTTCCAGCACAAATCCAAAACACAGCCCTGTACCAGCTACTATGAAGAGCATTAACTCCATCCCAGCCAAAACCAGCACATGCACAGAGGTGATATACAGTCAGGTGGGTTGGAGCGAATTACCGCTTGTGCAGCAGCTTTCAGGGGTGGAGGGAAGAGTAACCTTCCCATGGACCTGGACCCTGCTTTGCCTTGAGGAGAGAAAAGAGAAGAAACAGCAAAGCAGCAGCCACATCAAAACCATGTCTGAGCTCATAGCTTTTCCATCCATAAGAGAGCTGAGGTGAGGTGGAGGCCTCAGTTGGACATAACTCTCCTTTAACTGATTCCATTAGGAAACAATAATTTTGTCCCTCTGTACCAGGGGGAAGAACTGCAGAGCTGCTTCGAGCCACAGCTCAGGACATATCCTGTCATTGTTGTGCTGAAGATTGGATTAAGACCCTGCCAGGCTCTGAAACCTAGTCACGACTCCGTACAAGAAGGCATTTTACAGTGAAATTCATTTTGACATATTATATATTTACTTGATACAGATATATATACACACATGCACATACATGTATGTATATATACACAGACATATTAAGGGGAAATTAAAATATGCTATGTCAGCTTCTTACAAAAAGACATGTTAATTCACATATGAAAGTCTCCTGGCTGTATAAGCAAAGCCAGGATGCTAACTGAACAACCCATCCCAAACAAAGAACCTCTAGCAGCTCTTAAAAAAATCACAGAAGTGGTCAAAGGTTCTCATGTCTTATTATTTCCACACACAGGTTCATAATTTCACTGGACCAATTGCTTTTGATTGATTTCACTTCTTTGAGACACCACACATCTGGAATTATTCAGGACGTTATTGTATATAATACTACGCTAGAATAATTGTTCCATTTAGCTTTATCCCCTATGCTTACAAAATCTTAAAGGAACTTAAAATACTCTTAACATTTGTATGTGTGTGTTGGCATGTTTGGTTTATGCATCTGAATGACAGCATGAAAATGCCATGAATGTAATATTAAACCAAAGACTGACTCTATACACAGAAGTCAGGAGAATTCAGATGTAATACTCTCACAGCATTGTTAATACTCTTAAGGCACAGGTCTCCTTAGGACCCACACTTTGATATCCCCATTTGCTCAGCCCATGACTTCAGGCCAGGATTCAGCTTACTGAAGTCAACAAAACTTTGCTTGCAGAGTCAGGGACTTACTGTAAATAACAGTACCACAGACTCATCCCATGATCACATGCTACCTCCCGTCCAGTTTGTCTGTCAAAGAGATTAAGGAAAACAATGTTGGTTTAATAGACAATGATGCAAAACTCAGCTTATTTATAGAAGAACAGGAAGAGGAAAATATAAACGGACCATCCCTCCTATGGCGAGGTAGGGTTGGTTTCTGCATAGCTAAAGCTGAACTCAAAGGAAGGAAAAGGGTGTTTGCTCTTGCTATAGATTTTGTGTGGTGAATGAGGATGATGTCAGGGTATTTGTCTGGCATGTGTATTGAGGGAAGACAGATTGCTCATACCTTGCTATTGGAATTGTTTGGATTTCCCAATTTGTTTGCTCTTTCTGAGTGGCTCTTTGTAGGACAGGGAAACCTGCCTGAGCTCCAGCCTTCATTATGGGAGAGGAAAACTGTAATTAGACAGACACTTCAAAAAATAGTGTCCTGAATTTGTCAGAAAAGCCAGCAGACAAGATGTGAGAAAAGGTTGTCCATGGAAAATTCACTGGCATTTTCACCATGGCATTCATTGTCACTATTGCATTTGACTCCAAAAGGCCTGCCAGCTATCCCACCTCTAAAAACAGTATAAGTCAAAATGTTGTGTTATTTATAGTTGTACAGTAAAGAAGGAATGGCTATGAAGTCTCTTAGGAGATGTAAATTGTTGTAGTTCCTTCAGCATCGATGAGCAGCCACGCCAAGCGAGGATGTGCCAAAATGTTAAAGATTTAACTGCCCATTGCCAGTTGCATTCTGGATTCTTAGCTCTTCCAAAATTTGCCCAGTCATTCTGAAAGTTAACACATGCCTATGGTAGAAAGGATTTCCTAAAAGGCCAAGGCTCAAGTGATAGCTCCAGCACACTTCTGACTGGTATATTTTTGCTAACATTGCTGTTTTGTAAAGCCATTTAATGCAGAAATCGCTTCTACCATGCACATGAGAATCTATGTAAAGTTGAGGCTGTTTTAAGATGTACCAGGTTACCCCTAGCGTGTCATCTGATGAAAAAGTGTGGCTGCCTTTGCTTTCTGCATTTTGAAATTTTCAAGGGCATGACATGTGCCAGAAATTTCTGCCATTTTGCCATCTGACCCAAATGCGGTTGGGAGAAACTTCCATAAAATTGTTCTCATCCTGTGTTTTCACAAAGTGATGGTTGCTGCGTTTTGCAAGGTTTCTCTGTGGTGGTAAAGCCCTCTCAGTTTGGCTAAGGCCTGAGATGGCTGGACGCTGGCATGGTCTCTTTCGTATGACTCAAGTTATATTGATGAAAATGTATTTTACAGCTACTGAATAATCACCATGAACGACTGATGTATTGGTGATAAAAGGTACCTTTATGCCAGTTCAGCTACAACTGCATTAGGGACCACAGTAATATAATTACTTTGGCAAAAAGCGCGCTCCTCATCAAAACCTTATTACCAGAACAGAAGGCAAGCTCCCAGCAGCAGTCAGCCTCTTTACAGCTGACGGGCTCTCCCACTGCAAACTGATGAGTACAGGAAAAGGAATTATCCCTTTTTTCTTGCTTCTATTTTGAAAGGATTTGATAAACATTTAAATAAAAAGTTTAGCAGTTGCCCTGTGTTGTATATCATGCACATCTGCAACCACCTCCTGTTGAAGTTTGTTGACTGCTCAACCTTTTGCCTTTCTTTTTATAGTTCTCTTGGTAGCTTCCTTACCTCATTAGGCTTTTGAATTCTGAAATAAAAACTTGACGCTTGACTTCTCTGTCCCACGTTTGTTTTTAAAGCCCCTTTTGAGAACATTAAATCAAGATCAGAGCCAATAACATTCTGCTTTAGGAGCACACAGTGACTATTTAAGGTGTTTGGGACCTCCATATGATCATTAATCATAACATTATTCCAGTTCAAATGCTTAATTATAGCATATCTTCAAATCCCTTTCCAGAAGCTCTATAAATACCTCAGCAACATCTAAAGACCGATTTAGCTGCCGATAGCTAAAACTATCTTTTCACACAGACTGGCCTTTGCTTTCTCTCCTGCTAAAAGAGATTCTGTTTACATCTGTGTTTTGCATCTAGGAGCCCATAAATGTTGGGTCCTTTCTTTGGATGGCATTTGCTGGGTGCCACTGGGGGCTGAATATCTTGCTTTGCCGTGGCTCCGTCTTGCACTTCCTAGGTGGCTGACACGAGTCCTCTGAGGCCAGTGAAGGTGGAGGTTGAAGGTGGAGGTTGAAGATTTCCCCCATCCCACCCATGTTCCTCCACTGTTAAGCTAGAGAAGATTTTTAAAAAGATTGCAAAACACTTAGGATTCACTGCCTTGGCCAACTGCTATCCCACGCAGCCCAGAGGAACGATCCTCTCTGGGTAGGTTATCCCCTGCTGCTGTTGCAGGGTGCGTTTGGTTTTGTCCCAGTGCCTGTGGTGCTGCCCAGCCCCAGCCCCAGCCCCGCGTGGCTGGATGCACCAGCTTGCTGGGCTCAGGCTCGGGCAGCGACTGCTCCACCCCGTCAGCAGTGATTTCAAGATGGTTTTGTCCAAAAATCAGTGCCACAGGGAGACATTTTGGTCTTCAAAGCAGAATGACTTCCAAATGTCTTCCTTCTCGCTCTCCATCCTATACAAGTGTAATGAAAACCTCCTGCAAAGAAAGAAAACAGGAAAGTTTTTTCCCTTTCCCAGCGCACTGCAGTGAGGAAGCCTGCGTGCTTTGTGGCCTCGGGATGCTTGATGCACCTTTGGTCCCTTTCAGATGAGCTCCTGAGGTGGCCGGGTCTCTACCTGCACCTGGGCCAGTCCCACTGCATGCCTTCAGTGGTTAAAGACATTTTAAACCCAACTTCACAGACACCAGTTTGGCTGGACTTACTTGCTTTCACTGTTTAAAGCATGGGAAAGCAACTTAAAAATAGACATTTAACACATTGGATGAGTAATATTTATAACACTCTGCGCTAGACTGGGGCAGAGCCGTGTATATACATATCTGTAAATAGTAAATTCATTGAAAAATGTGGCCTTGGTCTTTCTGGAATCATCAGTGACTTTAGAGCTGTCTGACCTGGAAATACATTTATTTGGGGAAAAGGTTCATAAAACTGCCTGGAGGTTGGGAGATGGGAGTCTCCTCAAGCAGAGGAAGGAAAAGAACTGAATTTACCCACATCCCAGTGAGTCCTTCCAGCCCTGAAATGGTGAGAAAAGGGGGAGGTTTCTTCTTGCAGTTTTTAATATCCTAGCTTTCCTTTTTGTTTGCCTTTCTTCCACAAGTCCAGAAATCATCATTTTGTTCAGGTTGAAGGGGTTATTTTGTGCAGAAAAGAATGCCTTCTTTTGGTTTTGATTTTTTTCCTCTCAGAAGAAACGAATTTAAAATCTTTTGTAACTTAGTTCACTCCAGAGGGATTTTGAGCTGATTTGCTTTGTTTGGCTGATGTACTCAAAAATCACTTTTATTTTCTTAGCCCTAAGCAGCTTCCAGCAAGCTCTTCTGAAATGCTCTGTATCTAGTCTTGTCATTTAATGGTGAATTTGGAAAATCAAAAAGGAAAAATAACATTTTTCTCTTTCACTTGTGTTTACACTTTAATTGCAAATTGTCTGCCTTTGACAGCTCTGCGTGTTTGTAGCTGGTACAGCTGTAGCTGCACCCCTCAGAAAAACATGAAGATAACGTTTAACATATTGTGCAGTTTTCCTGCAAAGGGTAATATGGAATCCAAATGACCACTGCAATTAACCTATGTGTCTACCCTGAAATCCTTATCACATGACAGTAGTAAAGTAACAAGAAACCAAAGTGGCATCAATTACGGGAACAAATCAAAATTTCCATCATGCTCTAACATAAATGAAACACTGAGGCTTTCAGTGTGGCATATGTTAAGGATGAAACCATTTATGAAATAAATGTGAGGTTGGAGCCAAATGCTTGTCCCTTTGGTTAGTTACTCATAGTCCTGGCAATGTGAAACTCCGATTTCCAAGTGACACCAGGCAAGGCAGAGCAAGTGACCACGCTTATGAGGACTACAGTGTTGCCTAGCGTGGCTCCATAATTTAAAATCTTTAAAATGTGTTTGTAACCCAAGGCAAAATTGAGTAGTGGGAGGTTCACCTAGGACTCCATAGCCTGGGAAGGGCCCTGCAGTGCCAACACGGTGATGCAGGGCACAGTTCAACTCAGCTGGAATCAGATTTTGGCAATGGTTCAGAAGTGCTACAAACCCTATATGCACTTACCCAACCCCTACTGAAAACAAGAATAATAAATACAAAACTGAAATTTAAAAAAAAATTCCTCCTACCGCTAGGAAAATGTCAAGCTGATCTGCTTAAAACTTTGGTGGCAGCTACGGGGATGATACTGAAACCTCACACCCACTTTATACCAGTCCCACAAACATTTTAAGGTAGGTTTCAAAGCTCAGTGTGTGGGCAGGTCCTACTGACGTCAAGCTGCTTTATTGTGTAATTTTCAAGATTCTTTTACACACCTTTCTGAGAGTCTAATGCTGAGTTTTCTCCTAGTTGGACAACTTAGCAGGTGTGATGCTTTCTCTTGGGCCTGCTCTTGGTCTATTCTTTCTAGTGATTTACTGTGATTTTTCTGGTCAACTGTGTTGCACCTGGTGGGTGGAACACGTCATCCTACAGATTTTAGAAAATGAGATGTTTGTGCTGAACTGCAGAATAAAGAGAAGAAATAACCCTTACTAGAAAGCTAAAATATGAATGTGTTGGAGTCAAGGATGACACCATCTCCCGGCCCTATTTCGACTGGCTCTTTCCCAAGACCACCCACTTTCAACTCTTGGTCTGCATGACTGGCCAGAACCCAGCAGACTTGCTTTAAATCTTTTGCCCCTTTTGGTTCCCCAAACCTCCGCCTGACAAATAGCTGTAAAATTCCCATCAATAACTCCGCAGTTAACCATAACAGTGAAGATAGATTCTCTTTTTCACATGCCTTAGCGGACCTGGAAAGAGCACAGGTAATAATTCAAGCGTCATCCGTTTTGGTGGTCCATGCCAACCTTGAAAGGAGGCTCCTGGTTTCGCTGGCTTCCAGAAATGTCACCTGATAAGCAGCAATTTTCCAAAAGACTACCTCGGTATTTTCATTGCAAAACTGCTCATTTTGGTGGATAAAATCCTAGAAGAGATGCTATGGCAAAGCCCGTGAGAAGAGCTGTAAGATGCCCTCCATCACTGTAGCAGAGCTTTCATGTAGCTGGGAGCCCCCACACACACAACTTACAGCAGAGAGCCAGGACCAAGCTTCAGAGAGGCCATGGTTCCCGGGGCTACGTGGTGGGGCAGGGTGACACTGGCAAGAGGCTGGATTTCAAATTTCTGCTGTCTTCAGTGAAGTTCAGAATTTCATCTTTTGTGTTTTACCTCCCACTCAAAACCTCTCTGTCTTTCTCTCCATCTTGGTATCACTGCATCAGCATATGCTGGAGGACATTAGCATACTCCTTAGCATATTGCGGTGACTTTGGCATGTACAGTCGTCTGATTGCAATTACAAGTAATTTCTATTTCTGCTTAAGCACATTCAATATATGACCAGATATATACAATCAAGATTCCAAATCCTATGGTGACTTTCAAATAACTTCAAGTTATTTGACTGCCTGAGAGTTCCCAGGACTGAGACCTGTATAGGTACGGAAACACTGAAAATACAAACACAGTGTTGAAATACTGTCTAGAAGTTTTATTGCTGTTTTTGTATTACTTTAATGGAACTCTGTATTCAGAGCGCATATGACTTTGCAGGATGTAAACCTCCTGAAGCTGCTGACTGAAGAGGGGATTTCTCATCCTCATCCTGTTGGCTATTTGTTGAAGGTTTTAAGTTGTAGACAGAAGAGATCTGGACCAAAGTTATTTAAAAATAACTTCAGAAAAAAATCAACTTTTCTACTGGATATTCACTTATTGAAATAAGCATATACAATTTCAGGGTACAGTTACTGCAGAAAACCTTCCCTGTCAGTCCAACCTCTCCTTCTTCGGCCTTCTTTCTCTTCAGTACTAGCAGTGACTAGGAGGAATTTAGTAAAGCCGCGTATCTTTCTCCAGCTGTGAGTTTAAGTCTGAAGGACAGGACATGTTGTCAACTCTTTAAATCAGATGCATGTAATGCCTATCTACGAGCTGTGACATTATTTTTCATTCAGCCTTGATAACAATTAATAGCACACTGTTAAGGAAGCCTTTCTCATTAGTAGTGTGAGGAAATCATAAAGACACAGCTGGGTTCCCAATCACAGTTTTTATTGCGTAGGTATATAAACAAACACAGCTTACCTCCATATGCTGCACCCAGCTCTGGTGCCTTCCGTGGTGGAAAAGCGGGAAATGCGTAAGGAGGCTTGCAGGCTGCTCAGAGGGACGCGTGCAGGCTCCGTATGGACCCCATACGCCAGACGCCGTGACGCGGGGCTGTGCACAGGAGCCGCTGGGGCTCGGCTCCCCCCAGGCGTATCCAGACTGGCTGTACCAAGACCGGCTCAGTCCTGAAATTTCTGAAGGCTTTGGGTTGAATGGAGCCTGTTATCCAATGCTGTAGAGTTCAAGTCCAAACAAAGCAACGTTTAAGGCTCCTTGCAGGCTTAAAATGAGAGAGGGTTGGTTTTAAAGGAGCTATAGGACAAATTAAGAACAGCATTTTACATTTGTATTCAAGTGGGTACAAATGTCCCAAGTTTGAACAAAGGAAAGGAGTAACAGTATAGCAAAATATTCTAAAAAAAGAGAACAAGAAAAAAGCAGAGAAGTTGTGGTGATATTTTCACAGTGCAAGGACAATAAAACCTTCATCTCCTTAAAGGTGTTTCCAAGTGGACCACCAATAGAAACATCAGGGTGTCTTCTTCTGAGACAGCTGCCATGGGGCCAGCGCAGCCCCTGCCTGAGGAGGTCCTTGACAGTGGGCAGAAGGCTTGGGCAGGGTAGTCCCACCAAGAGATACAAAGGCAGAAGCACCACTGAAATGTTTGCTCGCTGGGACATGGGGAGACACCAAGAGCCCCCCGCTCACCCCGGGTTTGAGGGCAGTCACCGGCACCCGACGTCTTCCCCAGACGAGGGGTGGCAGCTGGCGGGATGAGGCCCTCTCCTCCTCCTGGCATCTGATTTCATAACTTGCCAGATGCTCTCCAGGCTCTGTGAGATGCTCTGCTCCTTGCTGAGACCACAAGACGCCGCTGCAGCAGAGACCGGCCACGTCCGCAGGGCTTTCCCACCCTGCTTGGCTGGGCCACCAGGTGCCCTTGGCTATCCTGCCCAGAGGAAAGCGGTGCTCCCAGGCCAGCCGCTTTCTGCTTCAGCTTTGCAATATTTCAATTAACCAAAACTGACTACTTTCTTGCAGGATTCCTTGCAAGTGGACAGAACCAAACGTGGAAAGGGTCTTTTCAGGAAAAGGAGCAAAGTTATGAGCAATATTAACCCTGCAGTCATCTTTTGGCATTATGGGTTTTTAAGAAAAACAGACAAAAAACCCAACAGGTGCCTTTTGGAAAAACAGTATCCTACATACTTGCCTAGAATTAGAGCAGAAAAAAATTCCTGCTGCTTGTATTTTACCCAAGGTCAAGTTGCTATATAGAGGAGCAGAACAATGCGAATGATATACATACATATAGATAAACAGCCGGTGTTCCTGAGGTATGGACCTTTGAGTGCGGGAAATTAATGACAACTCAGAACCCTGTTCCTCTCCAATTTCCTCTGTTAATGCACACGAACTGATTTGAGCGCACAATTAGGAGAAGGCCGCCTGTTTTCAATTAGGTCAGAGGGAAGGACTTGCCTCTTTTCTAAATGAATTGCAGATAAAGCTTGCCAGGAGTGGGCCTCCTTCTGTCCCGGCTGGCGTAAATCAGGGAAGGCAGCGGCAGCCCGCAGCGTTACACCAGGGAAAGCAGGGTCCAGCCTTGCCAAGGGTCCCATCCCACCCTGGAAGAGCAACCTTGTGGGTTGGTCGAGCCAGCTTTGTCCTCTTTTTTTCCACCATTCCTTGGTTTATAATAGTTAACACATCTGTGTTTCATTCCCTGCTTTCAGTCTGAAAGGTCAGAGCAGGGGGAAGGTGGTCTCTCTTTCAAAATCCTTGTCAAGAAGACGGAGGGGCTGGAGTAATCTGAAGGGGAAGAGCAAGTTATTTTTGTTGACAGGATTTCAACAAGTAACAGTTCGGGCTAATTACACTGTAATTGAATTGGCATGTTAATACGGACTTCGAGGGACTCTCTTTACTTTTTTTATCCATTACAAAGGGATTTTGAAATACAGGCTGTTTTGCTTTAAAACCAGAAACATAGCAAATAAAATAGAGCAATTGAATTAATTTGCTAAACTCCCTGAGGCCCCGGCAATAACTGTTGCCACTGAAAGCCAGATACTGCCATATGAGGAGCACTCGGAGAAAGAAGCTTTAGGAGCGCAGATGACCAGGATAACCGGGCACTGATCACTCAGCATTAGCTGCAGTCCAGTTTCCCCAGTCACAAGAGGGATTCTTCTGTCCTTTTAATGACCTAAAACCTTCGATTCACAATCATTTTTTTATGATCATTTTTAATAGGAAAGAAAATAAATCTGCATTCATATGGGAAACAAAAATCACCATTTCAGATCTACATTAAGGGAATTAATGAAAGTGCAGCCTCTCCCCTTTCCTTCCCCCGCACGTTTCAGGAGTTAGGTCAACTGGTGCTTCAAACTAACACTGGGAAAAAGCTTTCCTCTTGTCCAGCGTGCTCTAAAATTGTCCGGTCCTTGTTCTGCAGCATCTGGCATTGGTCGCTTCTTGGAGTCAGGCTATGAAGGATGAATCTGAACCTAAAGGAATGGGGAAAAAAAAGCTCTGCTACTATGAGGACGTATTAACATTGTTTCTATAAAACGCAATCTCTACAGTGCAGTGAAAGTTTCATCTGAGTGCTTGTAGGTGTTTGGCTTAAACTGCACACACAAGAACGCTATGAATGTACTTCGATTCACCCAGCCACACAACAGCTAAGTCATTTCAAGTATCTAAGACCAAGATTATGCTTTCCTCTAATAATAAATGTGACACTTAAAAACATGACATCAAAAAGCTGCCGTGAATTCCAACATCCCTCACAAGGTACTGTGATTCTAATGTGATACCATTAAATATGATACGATGTGCTGATTTAGCCTTTTCCTTAATTGCCTCCAATGGCACCATCTCCCAGATGCTCTTTTACACGGTATGTGCTTCGCTTGCCGAGTTAAATGCCACCCAACATAATGTCAAAGGAAACAGTGCATTTAAGCAAATCAATGCCATGCAAAAATACGGTATTTCTTTCATCATGAAGCACAGTGAAATGTTTTCTCTGCAGAAAGGCAACTGCTAAAGCTGTGGCATATTGCACTTAGGGTACAGACATGCTGGGGACATGTCCCCGTGCTTACCCCAAAGTGCAGACACACCTGCAGGTCCTCAGCACGTTGGAGTCCATTGCCCAGCTTTACTTTACTGCTGCAGGGCCATGACTTAATGAGCTGACCTGGCCTAACACTGTAGTAGAAGGATGTATCACACTCCACATGTTGCTCCACCTTTCAATACTGAACAGTCAATATATTAAAACCCACATGAACAGAGTCTCTGAAAATGATGGATGAAAGGGAAAGAAAAGAAGTTTGGACCTTTTGTGTGAATTCATGCATAATGATTAAACATGGCTCATATGCTGAGTACCAGCGGAAAGACTCTCTGAAAACACATTGAAAATGTATTTTAAGGGCCTCAGAAGTGCACAAGCCTTTTGTGGATCCTCTGCACGGGGTTAGTTTCATGATCTCTGATTTTTCCCTAGAAAAACAGTGACCAGACATGTCCCTGAAAACACTGCGGCGTTGTTATTACAGTGGTATGTGTGGTGCAATTTGATGTACGTATCCACTGATAGCAATGGAAAAACTTCCATTCAATTAAATGGGCTTGAAGCCAGGCCCACAGTGAAGCCTTGTCTGTAGCTGTTACTGTGATGGTGGATTCTATAACAACTGTATCATAAAACACTTTACAAAAGAGTCATGAACTCTGGCAAAGAGTAAGGCTTATATATTCTATTTAAACAGAGGAAGTTGCTCAGTGACTTGGCAGCAAAGCATGACCCCAGTTATGGGTAACTGAAGCCAACATCAGAGAAACTATATAAGCAGATAGTTAATATCAAGGCTCACATCTTTCCAGTCTGTTACTGATTCTTACGAGTATTTCTGAGCTGGATCTAGAGATGGATAAGAGGAAAATGAAAGTGATGTGTGATGAGGGTGACAGCCCCCTGCATGCAGAGATCCTGGGCATAGCTTTTTGCAGTCTGTCGGGTCACTGTTTGAAATTGCATTTTCAGTGAAATCAATAGCTAAATTCCTCTTGACGTCAGTGGGGCCAGAGTTTCCCACTTTGGACTAATAAAATGTCAGAGGGTGAAGTGAAGTAGCTATCACAGAAAGAAAGAATGCAAATACAAATAGAATGGGCACAAATTAATAACTGACAAACATTCTCTCCTAGTCATATGGAAGATCTGGAAGAAAAAAACCCACAGTGTAAGGAATAAGTTAATCCCCAGATTTCTGGTTTTGGATGATAAATAAATGTCTGAATAAAAGGAGAGAGAGGAAATGAGAGGCAGGAGCACATAACTTTTTACTCAGAAGGGTCTGAGTCTTGGCTAGGAGAAGACTATAGGGTAAAATAATTTTCTCTTATTCTCAGGCCAAGGTTTGATAGAATGGAGGCTTTAGTGACAAGATTGCCTTAAATAGGTGCCTCTTCTGGCCTTTTATTTCCACTCCCGAGCAGCAGCACACTATGCCCTTACTGCATTGACACAACTATATGTGGAGCCATGCTGGTAACAGGCTCAGATAACTGATCAAGTTTAAAAATAAAAGCTCTGCAGGAGTGTTAGGAAGTTGTTGGAAAGATGGTGATGCCATCAGACTTGGCATGGGTATGGACCCAGTGACACCAGGAAGCTCGATCTGTCTTTGGATGTTCCCTGGATTTCCCAGGAAAAGCAGCTCTCCTCCTCCCCATCCTCCTGACCGCAGAGGCGGGCTGGGCTTGTATGGTATGATTAGGGCAACAGGTTTGGTACCTTGCCCTGCATGAGCTGTAATCAAGCTCAGGACTGCCTGGCATGCAATCCTGATCACAAGATTCATGTATCTTATTCTCCCTTTTCCTATCTATTAACTGTCCTTTTTGCAGTGCTTTGTTTCTCCCTTTCTCCACCCCAGGCTCCTTCCAAATAAACAACCCACTCCTAATTACTTTTTCTTCATTTGGCCCAGTTTTGCTACATCTGTACCAAATTTGATATTTCTGATACTGGTACCGAGGTAATATTGTCTTTATATGGTGTGCCTGGGTAACCTACGTGCTGTTGGCCTTGCAAGGTCTTACTCCCCGAAAGATTCCCCAGTGCTTCCCTCCAGTTATCTGTGAATTCTAGCCATTGCTCACGTAACACCTCCTTAACCACCTGCAAAATCCAGTTCTTATGGCCCTATCTGTAACTTTTGTCAGCTTCTCACATTGTTATCTCCCAGGTCCGGCGATTTCTCATGTCCTGTCCAGCAGTTTCCCACGTCCTGTTCACTTAGCTTAACTTCAGGCCAGGGCTCAACCAGTGGCCTTGTCATCTGCCCGCAGCTCTAAAAAGGAAATAGGAAGGGGAAGATAGTGAGATAATATTTCTCAGTTGTTCGCTATCAACCTGGGAGACTGCACTGAGCTGAGTTCCCCGGGGATCTCTCCTGGAGCCAATGCTACTCACTGATTTCATTAATGGCTCATGAGATAGATAAGACATCCAACAATTACATAGATGCTATGATGCTGTGTAGGACTGTAAGCCATCTCAAGGACTGGCACAGAATTTAGATTAATCTTGTCCAGATGGGGACCCAGTCTGGAAAAACATCAGTTGCGATCCAGTAGGGATAAGCACACTGCTCTGTGTGTCCATAGGGACCCTCTGCACAAGTATGGGACAAAACAATGGGCTGTGGAGGAGTTTTGTAGAAAAAGGTTCGGTGGTTTAGTGATTACTGGATGAACTTGGATCGGTAACGACAAACTGCTGAGAAGAAAGTACCCCGCAGTGAGAGGTACAGACAGGAATGCCATCCGTAAGGCAAACAAAAATAATCCTTTCCCTCTGTTGGGTCTAGTTGTGAAGATGTTGGTTGGTCTGCTCCGTCTAGTTTTAGGGACAGTTCTCCAAGAAGGGTGTGAGCTGGAGAATGTTTCAGAGGACAGCAATGAAAACCAGGTCTAAAAAACAAGGCCTGTGAGGAAATGTTGAAGGAAATGAAAATGTTCAGGCTAAAGAAAATTAAAAAAATGAAGGGAAAGACGCCAGCAATCTTCAAATACATAAAAGGTAGCTGCACAGAGGAAAGAATAAATTCCTCTTTCATGTGCTCAGGGCACAGAGGAAGAATTAATGGCCACGAGGGAAGATTTAGGTTATTGTGAGGAAAGCTTTCTAATGAGCTTTGGACAAAGCTCTGGACCAGCTTGCCTTGGGAAACTGGGGAAGCTCCAGCAGGGAAAGTTTTTGAGAACAAGCTGAAGTACATCTGTCAGGAGGGCTTAAATACAACTGATGGCTTAAATACAACTGATTCTGCATTTAAGCTGTGAGATTGACCTCTTGAAGTCCCTTCCAGCCCCGTCCTCCATGAGGCCATGAAAACTCCCACAGCAAGACCAGAATTTGCTCAGTATATTGTTAGCCCTTCTGATCCAAGCCATCAGCCACAATCAGGGCCTCTTTGGCTGCTTCTATTAGGAGGAGAAACTGATGGTGGAATTGGGGATCTGTGACAGAAACATGTTTGTTTGCGAAAGATGGACAAAACCCTGTTGCGCTGAGCCCAGTAGAAATCCTACGGCAGAAGCCAACTTCTTTGCTTACAGTTTTCAGGCTCCTTTCAGCCAACTCTCAGATCAAAAATATCCTCAGAGGAGTTTCTAGCTAGTGTATCCCCAGTGCTAAGTCAAGTTGCATCTGGTGTGCTTTTTACTGCCATCTCTTTGAATTCTTTCCATCTTTCTGCTGGTCCCCTTTTAGAGACACCCAAGTCTTCACCTTCCTTTTTTCCTCCCTGCATCCCATCATCCCTTTGTATATATCTTTTCATTTTGGGAGGGGACGCCTGGTAACGTATAGATATTTCTTTCAATTTCTTCTTTCAATAACTGGAAGTCAAGGAGGTTACTACTTAAACATGCACATTCAGAAAAATTGAATTCAAATCCAACCAATATTATGAATGACTAAAAACTCCCTGCAAACTGTAAAATGGCAACATATGCAGGCAACAAAAATGACTTAGTGTTAGTCATGATTGTGAACGATGATTTAGGTGGAAAAATTGTGAAGAGGAGCTTAACAGAGCTAGGTGAATGAAAAATAAGATATTTAGTCTAATACCGGCCGGTGCTGGAGTGATCATAGAAATCTTGAAACTATGCAGGTGAACTCTGCTTAGACTGGAAAAAAAACCAACACTAAAACTCATCTGCAAAACAGTTAATGCTAGTGGCGGATGCTCTATTCCTGTTTAACAGGTACTTTCAGGCTTTTTTGCCTAAAGAGCAGTGTCTTTTTTCTCATGTTAATGGAGATGGTTCCTTTAAAAACACCAAGTTAAGCAGCAAGGAGTAAACCATATTTATTCTAAATGGAAAGGCAATTACCTCAGTGATGTTCCCCTGGGCATAAAACTCTACATGCACTATTCAGTGGAGCTACAGTAACCCGCTTTCGCAAGTCGTTTAGCAAGTGGAATTGAGTTGTTTTTAATTGGTTGTTGAATTACCTGGGGTTTAGCTCTCAGCCCTTCCAGTTGCAAATTGGTTACAAGCTGAAGTGGGAAATACAGAGAAGCTGTAAAGTGCTTTCCTCTTCGTATAAGGAATTTCCAATCTGAATTGGAATTGTTCTCCCATCGGAAAAAAGAAATTGCTGGGGATGCACATTCAGACGTCTGAACAGATTTCGTAATCAGGTTCTCCCAGACGGAGGGAGGACAGCTTTCAGGTAGTTTTGACTTAGTTTCTACCTATCAAAGACAACAGATTGTCTCAATGTTGTCTCCAGCTAATATGAAGAAACAGGTTCACACCCCTAATAACTAGTTTTATTTGAAATCTTTTGGCATATGAAAAGATGAGATTTACTGGGATTTTTAAATGGATGGGTTTTCTTGAGTTAACTGAGGATCTTGGTTTGGATGTTAAGAAATCCGTTCTGACCCCTGCTGTTAGTTTTGGGGAAAATAAGATTTTCAGCAGCAACAGCAAAGCAATCCTGGAAGCTGGTCTGGAGAAGAAATGGTATCACTGCAAAATGTCAGTGAGTTGAAAGCCAAGTACTTGAGGCTGAACCAGACTTGACTGGTTTCTACAGCACAGTGACTGAAACGCCCACCACAGTCCAGGGCAAACAACTGTGTCTTAGCTTCAGCAGGGCCTGGCCAGAGCCCTGCAAGGGAGATCTCTTTTGCTGCACCTCCCACATTGCTTCTTGCTTGGGAGCCTCAAAGTCCCTTCCTCTGCTCTGATCTCAGCATGCTTCTGTAGAAGCAAGGCAAACCAGCTCCTCTCGTTCCTCTATGACCAGAAATAATCGTAATTGGATTTTTTGCCTCAGTCGCTTGCTCTCCCCATGCTCTTTTTTATGCAACAGTGCCTGCACCTCAGAAAATTCAGTCATCTCAACCTCCTGTACCTCTGAAAATACCTTCCTGTGTCCTTTAAGCAGCCCTCCTGTCCACAGCACTGTCCCTGTGCGTTTGCACTGACACCATGTTGGGGTAGCAGTGATGCTCTTATGTCATCTCCATGGGCACGTAATGACAGGCTTTTGTGTCGTCCTCATGTGGAAATTCACCCTCTGCTCAGCCAGATGTATAGCTACACAGTGATGAAGAAGAAAAAAGGAATGTGTCATGACCTGGAGGAACAGGACTGCTTGCAGACTGGAAGATTTTCAATATTTGAAACACCAGGGAAGCTGGACCCTCAAAAGCAAGCCACACCCATGCTTCTGAGCCCTATAAAACAAAGCTGTGATGGCAAGTAAAAGCAAAGCCAAGTCCTGCACTGAAGATAGCACTTAATACTTCGCAAATGTGCATGTTTTGTTCTGTCACATTTGTTTGCTAAATTCCAGCTTGATGCAATTTGAAGCAGCTGGGACCTTTAAGTCCTGTGGTAATCCTGGCCTTCCTAAAATCAGAGCTTTCAGCACTACGCTGTTCCTGGTCACCACAAGACTCTGTCTTCTTTTCAAGAAGGCCTGTGTAGTTGCCACCAGAGCCTTCAACACCTCCTCGTCTCCCTGGTTGCCACAGTTCTGTACCTTGGAGGGAAGCTGGCTGGCTGTCTTCCCACTCTGCCCTTTTTTACCATGGGAGAGACAAGGACATACCATCATGCAAGTGCTAAAGCTCCATGCTTTCATCATCTTTGAGCCTCTGTGGTTGTTTACAGTGGATTTCTCCAAGTCCTTTGTACCCAGTGTGGGTGACTAAATCCCATCCTGGGGAAGGTGATATCAGCTGTTCCCACATGCCGCAGCTAAGAGCACACTGTGTATCCTGCTTCGTGTTGCTTCATCCCAAAGTTGCTAAGATTCTGCCGCCTAGCAGGACATCGCCCATTTAAACCGGCCAAGAAATCTGGGATTCCACCTCGTTTGCTGCTCACAAGCAATGAGGCTTGGAAAGTGAGTCAGAGGAGAATAAGCATGTGCTCTCTGCTGGAGGAGCACAGATGCTTCATAGAGAGCCTACACATCGAGATCCAAAATAGGCTGTGACAGGGAGCATCATGAAACGATAACACAGTAAAGGTAGAACAACCATAATAAAGTGTTGAGCTGAATACAGTGGAGGGGCAGCCAAGAAAATCATTGTCTCCATGTGCTTCTGCTTTTGCCAAGCTAGCTCCTACAGCACGTGCAGCATACAGACTCTCCAGGCCCTGCTAGGCTGTGTGTTGCACTGAGCTGCCGACTCCTGCAATGAAAACTCAAGGAAGAATAAATCCAGTCAGCACATACATTACATCACACTTTTATTTTCATTTTCCCCTGCAAATTTAAACTGGTGGTTTTTTTCCCAGTGTGATTCAAATACCAGTCTGAGGAGGTCATTCAGAGGAAGGTTTTGTTCTTTGCTTAGCTGGCTGGAAATCAGTGTTAAGCTTCGGACATGGCTGTGCTTTAAGACTCAGCCAATGCACAAAATCCACTGTTTAGATGTCCTACACAAAGCTGTGGCCTCCTCTTTCACTGTTCTGCAGTGAGTTACCCACTGGAGTAAGGCAACAAGGTATGTTTTTCTGCACTGACGTAGCCATTGCCAGCTGAGACAACAGCACTGCAGCATCCTCAGGTCACAAGTTCTACTTTTCACCCTGTGGCTGATGAAAAGCTCGTAGACATTGCTGGAAAGTCTCCCATTGACTCTGACGGTCTCTGGAGCAAACCTGCACGCAGCATAAATGCCTCATAGTAGGCTGCAGCTGCACGTCAGACCACGTTCGGAGCAGGGATGAAATCCAGGCTCGTGTCCTGGGTTCAGCGGATCATTGCTACACACACTCACAGGAGAGAAAGGGTGTGTCCGAAGTCAAGCAGGGGGAGATTTACTGAACAGGAGGCCCTGACTGTCCCATGCCATTAGCCACGACTGCTACCGCATGTATGCTCTCAGCATGTGTGATGAGGTAGTGGCCACATAATTCCTGACTGCCCCCTGCTCTCCATCCTCACAAGAGCTGCATCCAGCTCTATGCACAGACAGAAATGCCCCCATGGAGTCGTTTCAAGCCCATTACAGCTGTGACCTTGCAGAGTCCAGTTCAGCAAGCTGGTAGAGCCAACAGCACTAGGAAGCTGCTTTTAATGCAGAAGGGGTCATTGTAAAATTCCTCTCTCCTTTCTAGTTATGTCTTCCTTACAGGAAGTTTTTTGACATGGCTTTGGTCCAGGTGGATCTCTGAGGAAAGGAGTCTTTCCACACATAAACCTGCTCTGAACTTTATGATTTTTTTTTTTTTAAATTTACAAAGTTAAACATGTCAACGTTGTCAGTTGGTTTAATGAAAGAAGGGAGAGGAAAGAGGTAGGTTTAGGCATGTGAGATCTCTTGTTCTTAAAAACAAAATGGAAACTTAAAACCAATCAGTGCTGCAGATGGGCCCAAACGATCTCTGCGGGCAATGGGAATGCAAATAAAGAGGGTTATCTTAAGAACTCAATAAGTAACCAAGTTCTCATTTAGGCTGGGCTGATCACAACCAAATGAATAGTTCCTTCATTTTCAAGAGCAGGCAGCCTTGGGAAGTCACAGTTGTTCAGTAGCTAACCTTTAAAGTAGTTGCAGCCTTTCTGTGTGAGTTAATTTGAGGACAGAGGGAATAAAATAGGAAGCACACCACTTTGTTGATGTGTGATGTGTGTCTTATCTGTTACAGAAAGCATTCTCCCACAGGGAGGAAAAAGGACTGATCTTCACTGGCACAGCAAGGCCTTTCTGCCAACACTCTTACAAAGGGTCTGAAGTAGATAAAAACCACCTCCAAAATCCATCCAGATCATCCCTGCCTGGTGATGTTTTCAAACACTTTTATAAGGAATGAGGACTATAGAAGTTTCTTTGAAAGGAGCTGGTAGTGCCACTGTCTCCAAGAAAAATTACTTCTGAGGCCACTTATGGTCTTAGTAATACTCCTTTTGGTCTAGCGCAATAGACACAGAGGGACTATCAACAAAATTAATATGCCTGGGACTGCAGTGCACCTATCTGGATTGGTGGCAAGGGATTTTTAGTGACAGAACGAGAGATTTAGTGGAATATGGATGTCTAAAACAGGAAAGGCCAAATTCAGCTCTGGTATAAGCAGCACAGGTCTTAGCCAGCCAAGACTCCGTTTGTTTTCAGTACTCCCCAAAATGAAGCCATGCCACGTCTCTGGTGTGCGGCTATGTATCCCCAACACCATAGGAGTGCATGAGTCTCTGCTGGGTCTTACCAGATCCCGGGAGCACAGCTGCAAGGTCCCACATTGAGCTGGGTGGCTCTAGGCTAGCTCTCTAGTGACTGGGGAGGAAGTTGCATTTCCCTCGGCCCCATCAGGGAAACTGGGCCCATAAAAAGGAACCAGAGACCAAATAGCACTTTGTGAGCTTGCCTCTGCCACCATGGTGAAGCCAGTGGATTCCTGAGCTGAACAGAATTTAGATCTGACCTTGCTTTAGCCTCTCATCTGAGATAAGCCAGCTAATTCAATCTGCAGTCTGACTAACTTGAGTCAGAGATTTTTGTACCCAGACAGACAGCGTAATTACGTGATAATTCAATTGAATTTCTGTTGAAGATGTATTCCTACAGTAAATACAATTATTTAGACATGTAACAGGAATTCAGGATGAGCATAACATAGAAATTAGTTATGTTGACTGATCTTCCTGGATGTTTTGTAGCTGTACACAGATAACAATGACGTCTAATCTAGTGACTGAGGACTTATCTCAACGTCTTCCCAAGGTGAGGACTGACATGAAAAATTTTCACATCTGGTCATCTGCATGGAAAATAGAGGAAAAAATGGACAAAAATACACAATGAACAGACTGAAAGGAATTTGTGGGAAAGCTAAATTACCATAAGTTTTATTTTAGTTTTTGTTCTGCTGCTCTAAAAGTCAGATGAATGAGTTGATAGGTACTGGAAAGACTTTTTTGTGTGTGTCTGTGGGTACATATAGGTATCTCTCTGCGTGTACTAGTGTACAAAATTTGCCCAGAATCTGCTGCTTCTCAGAATCAGCAACCCATTAGGCTCCGGGTTAAGTGCAATTTCTATTGAATAAAAGGATAATTACAATTCATTAGTAGACTAGGCACTCTGTTCTCTTTCACTTTAGAGCACTGCCTTTTCTTTCTATTGAAGCAATGCAATATCATGTTTAAAAAAAAAAAATAGATCAAAAAGTGCAGTATAATTGTAAATGCCAGTAAGGAGAAGAAAAACACTTTTAAGCCTGGAGAAATCCTCCTGTTCTTAAAACTTTGTGGGTAAAATCTTGGACTTAGAGAAGCCAAAGGCAAGACTCTTACTCATTTCAGTGGGGACAAGATTTCAGTATGCTTTGTGTATTCTCAGTGTGTATAACTTGATCCCTTCTAAAGAGATTCATAGCAGGCCAGAGAAACTACAACACTATAAAATGTTGGTGCGTACATACAATGTGAATTAGTAGACAAAAGATTTTGGCACTTAAAGTCAGGTTTGAAAATGTGGCCCTTTATCAGCTTGAGCAAACTCATGTAGTAAATCCTGATAATTCCTGTAGAACTGCTTGCACATTTTTTTGAGAATGTGGTTTCTGTGTATTATACTCTTTGCTTGCCTAGAGCCAGAGTCTGCAATCAGCGGCAGTTCTGTCTGAGTAAGGACTTAAGACCGCATCCCTGTAATGCATTACAGAATATTCTGTTCCCAACGTATTATCTCCACAGACAGTAAGTATAGATGTTAAATCTGGAAACTTTCTGTAGGGAATTCAATTGATTTTCCATACACGAAAATACTACCTATACATGGGAATGCATGAGCTCTCATTTGCAGAGAATCACACATCTGGGTACAACACAGAGTTTTAAAATATTATGCCATGAATTTTGCATGAAGAGGAAATGTGATCAAACAATTCTAAAAAAGTCGAACTGTAACTTTTTAAACAAACAGCCCAGCATTAAATTAATTCATCTGAGATTCCTCCTGGTAATAAAAGATAGAAATCATGTTGACTGTGCTACACAGATGGACTCAAAATTAATATTGAAAAAGATCTTTAAGCAACCTAAATTCCCTGGCAGTTATGAAACTCAAAGTTGACTATTGATCTAGAATGAAAACTCTTTTTTTTAAATTTCAGGGTTTCCTGTGAAATGGAAAGGCCAGCAGACTGGCAGGTTAGTGTAAAATTGGCTCTGGATTTGCTTTCGTAGCAGGTCAGACACAGGCTGCCTTTGACTGTGGCACAGGCATGGCAGGGATCTGCTCCCGGCCTTTTGTCCGTGAATTCAGTGCCTGGAAAAAAACGATAGGTTCAGCGGAGGCATTTCCGAGAACTGTCACATTCTGCTTGACCCTGCAGCCCTTTTCTGCCTGCCCAGCAATGCCAGCCATGCATGGCATGGTGCCCCGGCAGCCTGCCCACCGCTCCGTCCCTGCGGGCAGCTGGGAAGGGGCTTCCCCAGTGAGCAGGAGCCCAACACAGGGGCTTGTTTTGGACCAGGCTCCAGACCCCTGGCAGGGGAGACACAAATGCTTCATCAAACAAAAAAATAAATCGATTATTAATCCAGCTAGCATAAGCCAACATTTTCATTTCAAGCGGCCCCAAGGAAGCTATGGTTGCTGTCATTAGGTCTTTCAGGGACATGATGCAGTGTGTAACGATGCCTCCAGCTCACCAGGCATGCACTTTGAAGTGACTGTGCAAGTTTTGTGCCTGGATAGAAATAAGCTCATCACTGCTCTGTGTGGGCCAGGCAGCTGCACGGCCCCGGCTGCCATGGAGCTGCATCTCCATCCGCTCTGGCTGGCTGGACCTCGACTCCAGCTCAGAGAGGGAAAAAACTGCATGCAGGCAGCACTCAACCAACCTACCCAGCAACGCACCATCTTTTGATGGCCTTGCTCCCACGCTGCCCCTCCCTGCATCTGCCCCCAAGACTGTGGGGCTGAGTGCTTGGCCATGGGAAATAAAAGTGGCAGGACTGTGAACCAGATCCCCCTCCCTGAATGTAGCTGGCGGGCAGCCTCCGCTGTGACAGGCAATGGCAGACTGGGCTTGGTGGCTTTGCTGGCCCTGCATCTTTCGCCCCATGGGGTACTCAGGAGAAGGCTGGTCAGGCAGCCATGCCAGCCCCAGCCCCAGGTGCTGGGGGTTGTCCCAGCAGTGAGGAGGGCGGAGGGGAGGGATTGCCCAGGGGGCTTTCCCCACTCCTCCCCACACAGCAGGCATTGCTTGCCCACCATCGGCTCGGAGCCAGCTGGGGTGGCAGTGAGGCCATGGGGCTGATGAGCTGGCTTGGCTCTGGGGCAGACAGCCTCTGGGGAAACTCACCCGCCCCAGGGGCAAAGCTGGGTTTTCCTGCAGATGAGGACAAAACAAGTCATGTTGGCTTCAAGGCAACACGTCTGGCTTGGATGGAGTCAGCAGTGGTGGGAGACTGGTGGGAAGGGTGCCACAGCGCAGAAGTGGAAGCCTCTTCAGGCCATCCCAGCCACCATGACAGGGGAGGGCTGCGGCAGGAGCTACAGCAGAGGTGGCAGCACAAAGGACCAAATCCGATGCCCTCTCCCCAAAGGCACCCCGGTGGAGAAACCACTGACTACAGACAATATCTGATCCCTCACAAAACAGCAAGCGGGACAAACGGCTGTGCAGACACCCAGGCTTCCCACCGCAGCCTGGCGTGCTGCCGGCCCCAGCGCCTGTGGGTGTCCTCGCCTCCGCTGGGGAGCACCTTCCCTGCAACTAATCCCAGGGCATGGCCCAAGTTCAATAGTGCTTGAGGCTTACCCGCCTCCCACCCCAAATTTCACTAAAACAGGGTTTTACGAGTCACTGTGCTGCAGCACTTCATAAAGCGCAAATTGGAAGTGCTGAGGGTGGTGACTTTTTGGGCAAACAGAGCAGCCATTATGTGCTTAGCAGTGTTCAGGGCCCTGAACATTAGGGTCTATTTTATGGAGGGAATAAATACAGGTCAGAGGGGTGAGGTTGTCCTGTCCTCACTGAAAAATGCACCATGACTTCTTTAAATACTGTCTAGTCAGCAACCAGAGAGACCTCACCAAAAGAGACTCTTCAGCTCTTTCAGCCAGATTACTTTTCAAAGGTAAAATATTCGGGCTGATAATAAAGGTATTAATCTGAAGTGCTGCCTATGCACTTACCTAAATGCCCATAAACTGTCAGGCTGTAAAAGCAAAATGTTTTATTTAATTCCAAAATAGACTTGCATAACCTTAACTCTGCAGCTTGGCGAAAGGAAAACATCATGCATGTAAAATATGCTATCCAAGATCCAAAGGCAGTACAGTTTCACCCTCAGGCTTTTCCACAAGTGTTGTGCTTGGGGCTACAATTAAACTTTTCAACTTGGAAAAGAAATATTTTTTAAAACGAGAATAATCCTCTGAATTATTCTGACACAAGCTAGGATGTTTACTTTGCATAAATCAATAAGGAACATTTCTATACCCTCCGAAGAACTTTAAACAGGATTTGAGGTGCTGCAAGAAATTTACCACCTACAATACTGAGGCCAAGGCAGCGCGGGGAGTGTTCCAGTGGCAGGCAGAGGCACACGATGGAATTAGGGAAGAGATTTATTTTCTTCTGCTTGTAGGAAATGGAGTTCCTAAGATCTTAGAGCTATTGAAACACAGTTCCTAACCCTTTAACAATCTAGGTCATACATTATGTACGTGATACTCCCTTGCATATTTTACAAAGGATTAAAATGATTAGTAGATATAAGAAGTTGCTGACATGAACAGTATGTGCTACAGATGGTGATAAATGCATCAGTAGGAGCTTGATTGTAAAGATCTCATTCACCAGTGGTGTCTGTCTTCCTTTCTTTCTAAGCACAGTGAAATACTTCGAGAATTGAGGAAGGGTTTCAGTCTAATCAACATTTAGGCATTGAATAATCGATCATTAAATGAACAAGAGAAAAGCTATTAGGGCAAGCGTGTAGACTTTTAATACACGAAAGTAGTGTGATCAGAACTGTCTCGACACCCACCACACTTGTGTTTCTGGAATGGGGCAGGAGGGCAGCTGTACATCCATACGTACAGGCTCTCCGCTAGCTCACTTTGCCAGGAGTGGCTGTTTAGGGAAGGCATACACAGAACAGGGTTGGTAAAATGTGCTCCTTCCCTAGCAAACCATCTATACTTCCAGGGACCAGAGGGTTAGAGACAATATGAGGCACTTTAAATCACAAATTCAAGGAAGTCAAGGGTATTTCTTTAAAGTTTGCTCTAACTAGATGCTTCCCAGATAAATCTTTCCATACTTTAATTCCCAGGGCACTTTACTAATTTTTGTTTGTTGAACTATTTCAGTTCAATCTGAGTTTAGAGCAACAATTTCTCTTCTGCGCTCAACTCCCCATTTCTCGCCCTGCCCCACGATCAGAAGCAAACTGTGATATTGAGAACACAGGGTGAATTTTGGCTAGTTTTTATTTCCTGTTCGCACAAAAATGAGCGACAAACCTGTGCTCCGAGGGGCCTGACCCACCCCGGGTTATGTGTGCTCCTTTGCCTCAGCGCAAGCATGGCTGTCTGCACAAGCAGGACATTCGCCCCCACGTGACTGATCAATTCGTATACTGAGAAAGGCTGATTGCGAAAACAGTTTCAAACAGTTGGCCTTTTCAAAGTGGTACTTCTTTCTGCTCTTGCCAGGCAAGAGAAGAATTATGTTCCCCTTTATGTGACAATTTTAGAAGTTGGTTCAAAGCAAACAGTAAAATGAGCTTAGAGGAATTCTTGACTCTATCACAGAACGATGTTTGTAGCCTTCTGAAATATTTGCAGTTTGTTAGAACCAACACATTGCCCAAAGAATCAAACCATCTACCAGACAAATAATTTCTGGTTGACATGATATTATGGTTTCCTTGGGCTCCATCTGCCCTTCACTAGTTTGGCTTACTCTCATCTTCCAAATTCTCTGAAGCGAGGAGCGTCTTCTTACCCCCGGTTTGCAGTGTCCCCAGCATAAACAGGTCCCAGCTAAGGCTGGTGGGTGTTTTCATCACAGAAATAATTGCAAATATCAGATTTACAGTGGAGCCTCCATAGCCCTTCTTGAGGTTAGGCAGCTCTGCTTCCCTTAACTCTGCAGCCTGATTTGCAAACCACACTCATTCTGGGGAGTTTCTGACAGAAACTTGGCTATTAGTGAGGACTTAAGCCCATGAATTGTTGCTATTACACTGTATTGAAATGTCTTCTTGAGCAGGGGTGGGTGGACTGAAGTCCACACATATGTATTTTACTGTAGATGTTTTTTAAAGCCCACTTCCTTGGAAGATGTGTTGCCTTACTCCTCTTCAGGCCTTAATTTCACGCACTTTTGAGCCAGATTGTTTCTCTGGGGTGACACAGTTCCTCTTCCAGAGTCTGCAGTGGGCTCCCAGGCAAATCATTAGTGCCCTCGGGTAGGAAGCGTGACCCTATGCAGAATGAACCAGGCTTTCTACCCTGGGC
Source organism: Grus americana (assembly GCF_028858705.1). NCBI lineage: Eukaryota > Metazoa > Chordata > Aves > Gruiformes > Gruidae > Grus > Grus americana. The sequence continues at coordinate 116,439,776 of NC_072852.1, forward strand.
CTTGAATTACTGGAACTGCAAACACTGTACTTTGCATTATTCATGTAAAACAGGCCTTTCCTCAAGATCCCTTCTGCCACTATCAGTGGCCATTCTGCAGCATCAACTGCGTGTGCTACTATTCTTGCTGGGATTATTACTAATATGCATTATAATAAGAAAGCTGCTCCCTATTCCTAATGAACAGAGAGGATTTAAACTTCTAGAGAAAACAGGTGATTCATCTCTCTTACTGGGAGGAAAGACTGACATATGCTGAGCATATTGCATCCTCTCTTGTGAAGTTATAAAGCTTTCTCTGTAGGCAAGGATCGCTAAGAAGAAAATGCTTTCCTTTGCTCTCCCTTCCCCCCAAATGGAAACCATTTGATCCTTCCCTGCGCTATAAACAAAGCTGCCTGTGTGCAATTGAGAAGAGCTGTTCAAAGATGTGAGATGTACAACTGAAGTCAACCACAGAAAGAATGGCTGAGGCTTGGCTAAATTTAATTAAAGTCATTCCCTTACTTAGGCTGGGAACCCAGACAATCTAAAAATACTTTGGCTCTTTTTTCTGACTCTGATTTTAGGCATGTGCTCCGTGTTTATTTCTTTTTGGTGACAGAAAACGTTACCTAAGAAGTTGTTGGTTTTATTTTAACATGGGCTTTTCACAAATCCTTTTCTGAAAGCTGGGGCACAGATTTTACAACAGCTGGGGAATAGCACACGTTCTATGCATTGATAAGGTACGTTATAATCTATAGCCATTTGTCTGTTGAAAAAAATGCAGGTGCCTGCTTTATGGCGGGATTTTTTTTTTAGACTGCAGGCTAACTAATTAGCTGAAGCAGAAGTCTTGCCCTTATTTTTTCCAGCTTGTCACACAGTTCTAATGCCATCAGCTCAGTTTCTGCAAAATGGTCCCCAAAGTGCTCACACCCAAATTTTGTCTTTGAGCAGAAAGACTGGATTAATAAAAAGAATGCTGCTTTACACCATACTGACATCTGTGTATGTGCAACATCATTGCCGTCTCAGAGAGATGCTCTGATCTAATCTTTCTGGCTAATTTTGAAATAAGTCAAGAGGAATTCTCCAGCTTCCTCTGGATGACTTGGTTTTGAGGCCTGGATCATAAAAACATATGGAAGATCAAGGAATCCAAAGGATGCAAGCTGAAAATTTTTCGGTAAATTGGTTGGGTGTCATTATTAGAAGCACAGAAGCAGAAAGCAACTTTTTATAACAGTTTTTACATTGTTGATTAGTCCTTTCAGTTTTATTAACTACTGAGAAAGACAGAAATGACCTGCCAGTCACACTGGCATATAAAAAAGTATAATTGAAAAATGTATTTTTTCCCAAACATGGCCATGAAAATGCTGTCTTTTTAACCAAAACTTCAAATGTCAACCAAATGTCAGTTTCAGGTTTTTATAAGCTTTATAGCTGATTGGAAACAAGATTATATTTTCAACCTTTTCAGCTGAAATTGTTGATTGAAATGAAATTTCTAGACCTAGACAACAAATTTTGTGTATTATATGAGCAACAGCTCCTTTTTTGTGCATATAAAAGTAAGCATCTCACTGTATGGCTGTAACATTTACATCACAATCCAAGATGTTATGAAAGAAGAATGCAATTAAAATAATATATATTTTTTAGAATTAACTAGTGAATGGACAGCAGTATGACAAGAATAGGAGATAGCACGACTCATTCTTTTCTCTTATAGTCTCAAATTGAGACGCTCCTTCTCATTCTTGCAAAACATTGATCTTCAGGGGATTTTCACAGAGCACTTAACCTACTGCCACATCATTTTCCTCAAGCACCGTCAGTGTTTCTCTAAAGGAATGGGGGCTCTCCTATGGGTGCTCTGCCCCTGCCTTTTGGGAGCGAGCTCTAGGAAAGCGGCTTTCTCACTCCAGCTGCTGCGGTCACCCTGGACATCCAGCGGTCCTCTCATCTGACTTTTCAGGTCCATTTCCCAAGTCCAGACACTACTGCACCAGCAAAGGAGCTCCTCCAAAACAGTTCTCTCCAGAGTTAGCTCTGCAGTCCTGGCATCCGGCTCCTGCTTCCCTTCTGCAGCCTTCTTCTCCTTGGCTGTTTTCTCAGCCTCTTCTGGGCCCGCCAGCAGCTGAGGGAGAAACTGCTGCTCTGACAAATGCATTTATCTCCATTTGGATAGTCTGCAAAGCTACGCATGTGTGGGAGAGCCCTACTGAATATCACATCGCTAATGTGCTTTGAAGCTTGAACAGACAGCGACTCCCTGCAAAGCGATGTCACATCCTTCCCAGGGATCTCCCCATCCAGGGAGTGGGGAGGCACAGCAGCTTGGGTCAGATTTTCTGGGCTGCCCGGGAGGGCACCAGCAGGATGACCCTGGAGGCTCCAGGTGAAGGCTGCTCCCCACGGGGACAACGGCAGAGAACACCAGGATGGCAGGCTGCTCACCCAGCGCCTTAGCTGCACCGGCAGGCCCCGCCTTGCAGGGGCTGCGTGATACATCCCCGCGCTTGGCTCCTGCAAGCACCTTCCGCAAGTTGGTGGTTTCACCACATCTCCTTGCCCCACAGAGGAGCTGGGAGGTCATGGCCCTTCCAAAACAAGAGCTGCACCGATACTGCTGTACAGCTATCGCGCGTCCACCTGAGCTACCTGCAGCCAGGCTCCTCTGGGTACTAGAGCAGTCCATCTGTGGCAGCGAGGGGCCATGAAGGAGATAGAAAGCAGATGATCCTCATGTGGGTTAAGCCCCACATCTGGGGGTCTGCCAGAGGGGAGTGTTAGTTATAGAGCCAGCTCTGCCCCGTCCGCAGGCCGTACCCACCCTGCCGCACAGTGCAGCCACGTGTCCCTGCAGTAGCCAGGGTCTCAGGGGGGGAAGAGCAGGTCCCTCACCCCTCTCCCATCACCACCCACAGGTATTGTGCTTGGAAAGCTCCTTCTCCTGCCGGCGCAGGCCTCCCACACGCTCTGCTCGTAAAACTCCCTCTCCATCACTCCACCCTCCCATCGCCTTCAACTGCTGCCGTCACGTGCTTCGGGGAGGCATCACAGCTTTCCCAGGTGATGCAAGTGATGGTGAAATAAATGCAGTAAAAACTTGATTAAAAAGAGCTACCTCCTGTCAAAACAGGTCCTGAGCTCAGAATGGAGACCAGACTGCAGAGGGGTTTATACAAGAAAAGAAAACCACTAGATTTTACTTTTTCTGCTACAAAAGTATATGAATAACCACACTTACACTAAGCATATAAGCACATATGTGGAAAGACTCGCAGTAAAGTATGATTAAGACCCTCAGCTTTGCCAAAGCAGAACGATGGCAAGCAGATGTTTCATAGGGCCATTTGGTACTCCAGTATCATGGCAGTAGGGAGTTGCACGGTCACTGAGACGCTTAAAAGCCCCTTTGTGGCTCAGTCCTATAACTCTGCAAGTTTTGTCCCATTTACAGTGCCGTTGAACGTAAAGGAGATCGTGAAATGCAGAGATATACCTTGACTTGTCCAATCCTGCACGTCAGGTCAATATTACAGTCTAGAAACAGCCCCAGGCATAGCTTCTGGTATGGGCAGTCTCTGCATGAACTGAAATAAATTACTTAAAGTAACAGCTTGACAAAAGGGTCAGGGAAAATATGCTAAGCTAGTTTCCATAGTAGTGGCTGCTCAAGTACTGAAAGCTGAGAACTCTGAACCAAATACACCAAAACCAGCTGCTGTCAAAAAACAATAATAACAGAGTGCAGGTATGAGTTATAGGCATGTTGCTCAGGGTCTCTTTTCTTGGCATTTGAGCTGAACTTTGAGCTGTTACATGCCAGACGAGGCACAGAAATTTACCCCAGTCTGTCAAGTCATACCATTTGCTCCCAACCCATTCTTTCCTTCAAGGACCCTGCCCAGTGCTGTCGGGGGGGGCTCCCCCTTCCAGATAGCGCGGGCTACACCCAGCACGGACCAGCTGTACGTGAATGTGTTGGGAACGCTGTGCCCCAGCAAACTTCCCTGCAAAGCCCCCGCCGTCCTTGCAGCCTGGAAGGGCAGCCTGTCACCCGCAACGCAACTCCAAGGTCACTGCAGGGCCAGAGCACAGCCCTCTGATGCAAGGCAGACAGAGAGCCCAGGTGTACGGACCCTCTATCTTTCTTTCCTGCATATTTTTTTTTAGACTTTTTTGTGGGGAGAGAAAGCAAACACTACATTCTTAAAAAAATAAGATTTTGCACCTCTAGGGACAGAAACTGTCTTTTCAACAGGCGTGTAATCTCTTCCCAGCCAGATGCTACGAGTCAAAAATGTTTCCCTTTTGGGTGTTCTTTTTTACTCCCCCTCTGTGGCACAGTAAAAAAATGACCGCAATAACTTTCTGTCTCTGCTTTTGCTGGTCCCTGGTAAAGGGTGTGCAGCTGGCTGAGATTCTGACTAGTTAATCACAGCAAGTGAGGCTTTAACCTTTAGATATCTGAGAAGGGGCCACCCATAACAGACATAGGGCTTGAATTTATGGTCATGTTACAATTGAGAGCTTATGGCACTTTTTCCCCCACCATTTTTGTGTGTTGCTGCCATATTGAAATCATGCTACATAAAAACTGTCAAAAGACTTGCAGAAAACGGACAGGAAAAGGAAAAAAAACAATTGAATTTTTAAAGTATAAATAATTTAAGAAAACAAATCAGAAGATTCCAATAGTAGCTGAAACCCTGGGTCAAAGGAACTTTAAAACAGGGAGACAAGTGTCAAGTACTCTCCCCCAATAGTTAGAACACTTAGAGCAGGTGACCATTTTTTCCATGCAATAAAATCACAGAAAAAATGTAGTTCTAGGTTAACCAAAGCTATTCACAACTTCAGGTCAAAGTATCATACATTGTTTCAGTTTAAAAAAAAAAGGGGGGGGAAGCATTCAGAGAATGTAAAATGTTTCCGCTTCTATTTTCACAATGGCATTTTCAGCTTCTCATTTCATAATGACATTTTCATTTCAAACTGACCTTAAAAAAGGTTTTCAAAAAAGGGATAAAACATTTGGAGCATCCTCAGGCAATTCCCTCCTTTGTCCTCCCTTTCTTTATTGCTAAGGATCCAAATCAAACCCCCAAACCATTATTCCTTTAGCTGCATGGTTTTTAAAGGAGAAAGAAATCTTCCCAGAATTTGAAATCTTTTGCATACCAGCTACCTCATATTTTTTTTCCTGAGTTACAAAAGTGACCAATATAGTAACAGATCCCTTCGGACTGTGGACAGATCTAGTAAGTGCCAAACTCATTTACTCCAGAATACTTGCAGCAAATGCCAAGGATGGCCTCATTAATATTCCACAAAGGTTTTAGGATCAACAGTAGCATGCATAATAGCATTTAATGACAGCAGGGCTTATTATCAGAATGATTCGGCCTCATCTGGCCCCTTTTGCAAAATAATGTGCATAATAAGGTATGTTAATGTTAGGCTCTTTGGCAGGTCTTAGAAGATGAGACAGTACAGCTGGCAGGACAAAATGGGAGCAGCTGGAAGAGGAAGACTTGGTTTCTACATATTAAAACATTTGACATTTGGTATCTGAAGGAAACACTGTTTGTTTAGAGCTAATAAATAACTCGCCAATGATGACAACCTGTAATGACAGCTTTTATTATGGTCTGGTTAATCCTCAAATTCAGCTTTGTCCTCTTAGACCATCTGCCATCAATTTTTTCTTTATTATTTTTCTTGCTTTGTTAAGTGTCTTGCACTTGAAAAATTGTAGCCGTTCAAATACAGAATGTATGTCTTGGAGTCATTGCTTGCATGGGGAGGGGAGCTAGCAGCAAGGCTCAGAGGAAAAGATGCAGAAATGAGCTCACAGACCATCCGAGCGGGGAAGCGGGGATTTTGACATAGATCTTCTACTGTTCCCCGCCCCAAGATGACAGTCGATGGATGCTGGCTTGTGTGCAGGTCCGGCTGAATGCACTTTTCTTCAAGCATTTGCATTTCCAGGCATGGGAAAATGCCGCTTTTTTTTCCCAGTGAATGAACGTGGCCTGTTTCTGCCAGAGAAATTATAAGCCTCTCTACAAACATCAAACACACCAGCACCAATGATTCCTTCAAAGCCTGAGGTGATAACCAGGCAAGGCCATAGCTATTCCTTGCAGACACATCTGGTCACCATGGATGTGGTGTTACTGTGTCTCTCACAGTCCTCATGATATCCAATGATGTCATTCATTTTTTGTATGTTGTCAGATCTAATGACTCTGCCTGGAAGACAATCATTTTCACAGATAGCCTGCCAACATGCCAAATGTCTGGGAAATCCAGACAAAACGCCATGGTTCATGTTTGAATTGACTACAATGTGTGCACAGTGTATTGCACGCATCTTGGAAGTGGTAGACTGGTTGCAAATGTGCCGTAGAGCTGATTTCCAGGTATGCAGTCAATACCAACCAGGAATGACTGCAACTCTCAGAGCAGAACATCTCAAAACAGAAAAGAAGGAGTAATAAGGAAATTATGAAAAGAGGAAAGTGGTCTGGAAGGGATGACACCTACAGCATGTCAGGAGGTGTTTGTCAATTTGTTAGTTGTTGAAAAACAGCTTGCTTAGCAGTGTGATGAGTTAGATGCACTCTTGTCTCAGAAATGTAACTTGCCAGGTTAGGAAGGAGGAAAAGTCGTGGAGGGCAGCTTGGAAAGGAAGGCAGTTGTGCACAAGTCTGGAAGTTGCTCATTTCATAAAGCAGCCCGTTTCATAGAACAGGTGTAAACACTGCAGAAGTTAAAAAAGGAAAAGCAAAAAAGAAAGACTGTAGGTCCCACTTCAAAACAATAGTTTGCAGAAAAGATTGCTTTGCCCAGAACTATGCAGATGATGATTTCTGCATTCAAAACCTTGGCTCCACTACAGTGACAGGACTGTCCTGTTTCCTTTATTCTCGGGGCCCATGTTGTCTCATCTCACTGAAAAGGGCCACACCATGGATGCCCTCTCTGAGCCCCACGAGGGAGCTGCTGAGGTGCCACCATCCTGGAAACTGCAGCTGCAGCACTGGTTGTGCTGGAAGTGGATGTTGCCCATATCCATAGGGCACTGTGGTGCTTAAAGGTGGCATTTTGCTGGTTTTCAGGGACCTTGAGACAGGCCAGAGGCAGCCAAAGCCTCGAAGAGCATGTCCCACAGCACATCTTGATAATCCCATGGTGTCTCAGGCACCTTAGCAGATCTGTCAGCATTTCCCTGGGTGATGCTTCTGAACTCTGTAGTTTGCACTTTAAACTTCCACTGGATCTTTGCTGTGGAAACTGGTGCTCTGCTCCCACCTGCACTATAGATTTCCAGCATGACCCTGAGCGAAGTCTTCAACTTCTTTGTCCAACAGGGTTCTCATCTGTAAAATGGGAATAACAACCTTCCCCCTCCCAGACAAGTTCTGTGAGGTTAACTTCCCTCACATTAGTAAGCACCTATCTGCAGAGCATTTAGCATGCAAGATGTACTGTAGAAACAAATGGTTTAGGCCAAAAAAAGAGGGATTTATAATACTGTGGATACTATACTTTAAAAATATTCTTTAGCTTCCCTTAGGGAAGAAATTAAAAACTTCCAAATGAATGGTTCAGCCTTCATCTATGTGGGTTTCCTTTTGTTGTGTAATGAGTAAGATCCCAAGGAAGAACTGAGTGCCCTTTTCAGATAGTGTTTCGTGTACCAGCGTGTTTTTTCACCTGTTAATTGATTTCCGTCACATTACTCACGTTGTGAGGTACGCATCACAGCAGCCTTCTCTGAATATTAAGTGCCATGTATAAAACCAGGTCTGTCTACTGATCGTGCACTTAATCATATCTAATAATGCTTAAATATAACCATGGAGAGTAATTAGAATCAAGAGTGAACATCTTACTACTGATTTCACAGCATTTTTTTCTGTGAAGTTTCCTTTGAGATACTGAAAGAAATGAAATGAATCAAGCAGAATATTTTAATGCAGTGCTACTTTATGAGTAGCCTAGAATGACCAGCAATTCTAAACCTATTCAGAAACAGCTCTAATTAGGCCACTTACATCAGTCAGGCAAAAACAATGTTTACATTAAAAAAGCCTTCAAGTGAACGCAGCAGAGTGAAAAATATTGGGTTTTTTCCACCGGGGCAGATTAAATGGGCACGCCTGCTGGCTTATCTACCATATGCATTTCCATCAGGGCTGAGAAGTTGCAGAGCCAGCCCAGCTCGGTGGCGTCTGACCCCCCAGCACTGTTGAGCCCAAGAAGGGACAGGCTGCGAAGAAACTGATCCCACTCCTGCACGGGAAGGCACTTACCTCGCCTAACGCATGGTTTCCTGATAGCGCGCCGTAGTCATCGCATTAGGAGGACAGCAAACAAATGATTCCTGTGCTATACCACTCCATTCTGAGCAGGCTGATGACTCTCCTGGGGAGCCTGTCTGGATCTGCTTCAAGATACAAGGAAACAGCGTGTGGAAACAGTCCGGTTGTTCATCTTTTGCTGTGCTCTGTCTCTGGTGTCAGTCCTGCAGGGCTTCCCCAGCCACGTGGAACCAGAGAGCTCCCAGACTCTGAGTATGGGGTGGGGGAGAGTGAGAGGGGAGTTGTCCTGTTATCCAGAAAGGACCCTGAGCATGGCCTCCAGCACTGTGGGCTGGGGAGGTTTGATCTCTGGGAAACACCATTATTCCAGCCTCTAGGACCAGCTTGGTAATTCCTTTAAACTCAGGAAAATTTCCCTTTCCGTGTGCAAGAGGAGTCCACCGTCTCCCAGGTCTGCTCTAACTTGGTAAGCTCACGGGGACAAGAGGCTGGCACTGTGGTGAAGGCACTAGCCTGTGTCCAGTGCACTCAGGGACATCTTCTGGGACACTGGGCAACTATCTGAATCTTTTTTTCCTTTGCATACCTCTTTGTTAACCAGGCATGAGGCTTCCTTGTGTCCAAAACTTCTGAGAACCTCAGCCAGCAGAGTTATAGTTGCTGAGAGAAACGCTTAAAAATGTGTCAACCCAGAAGTCAAACATATTTCTGCTGTTATGTCCATGTTTTTGTAGTCTGCTTTAAATCAACTAGCCCGGCTTCCGCAAGAGTGTAGAAACAGCATCACTGCAAATCCTGCCTATAGCACCGGACAATTGCCCAGCTGCCCAAGCCCTGCCGCGCTCCACGGTGTCACGGCCACGCTCTTACCAGCTCCCACGCTCGCTGCTTTAAAGCTCATTTGGATCTCTCTTTATAGGCAGTTGTGGCACCTCTGCCTGGAGTATGGCCTTACCCTTCCAGGTGGCGTTACTCTGGGACGCTGGGTTTCTAGCCCAGCACCCCTAGCTTCAGCAGCACCCAGCTTGCTGGTGCTATCTGAGGTAGCTTTCTCTGCTCTAAAATACCTCTTTATAAAGTGCTGATAAATTATGTGGCAAACGCTTAGAGAAATTCAGGACACTGAAGAGGTTTTCTTACTACTCGTGGTATGATCATTACAGAGAGATACATATAAAAAAGCCTCATACCAGATCGCCTTGGCTTTTTTACACTAGATGAGCCACAGATGTCCTTTACAGAGTAAGTTATAAAATACATGTAAACATTTATCGCTGTGTGGGGTTTTTTTTAATGTCTCACTTCTGTCTTTCAGTGGGACTTTGATTTGACTTCTTAGGAAAAGCAATGAAAAACCTTAATTAAAATTTTGCTGCTCCCTGGACATCTGTTCTTGAGTGTTATATAAAATATTACACATCATTATAAATATACATCCATATTTTATTTTAAACACATTAGTAATTGGGATTTTATAGGGCCATAGTGATTTATTAGGCATAGGATTGCAGCAACAGAGGCGTATATGCGCACATGCACGCACACATTTCTATATAGATGTCGACATATATGTATGCAAGTATAAAATTTTGTGATGTCAACAAAATTCTGGGAAAGCTTTTTGGCAAAGAAGCAGTCAACTTCCACATTTACAGCATGTGCTTTGCTTCTAGTGTTCATGCTAGACTCACCATTGCTCTTGCCACTGCAAAAATGACTCAAATGTCCTATAAATGAAGGGTATTCAGGGACAGTAATAACCCACAGCATTTTTCATCCTTTTTGATGCTCTATAAATGGAAATCTGCTACAAGGCATGCTATTTTATGAAAAGCAACTCCTAAGGATGCATTTGTAACCTTTAGCCAGTCAAGACCATCAATGGAGAATTTTACCATCAATGCCCCAATACTTAGAAATGATGCAAAGAAGCCTGTGAAGGCTCATCACTGATTTATTCACCTGCTCTGAATGATCCAATAGATGGGATTATTTCTTCTCCAGAAAATTTTGAAAGGACTTGCAATGAGTTTAAAAATAAAAACCTGCCTTTCAGTTATGAACTTAGTTACCATTACAGCCCTGATCCATGTCCAGAGTAGAGTCTAAGGAGTCTCAGACTTTCTGAAGCTTCTCTGTGATCACTGCACATCATGTGAAAAATGTGTTGCTAATTAATAGCAACTCCTTATTGGAAACTGCTCCCAGTGTGGTTCACCCCCATTTAATCATCAGCTAGAAAGCCTAGAAGCAGAGACCCTTAAGCACGCTGCCTCAGAAGCGCTACTGCATTTCCAAGGCTGCATGGAGTCCTGCTTTCAGCAGCAAAGGAGACCACGTGTGGACAGTTTCTCTTTTGACAAGCCCGAGCACTACAGCCCAAAAGCTGAGGGTGATGAATTGGCAAGAACAGTGCTAACAAAAGAAAAACCTCAGAATTTCTTCCAATGCCACATCTGACTACATGGGACAAGTGTATCAAGTCAACCACTACATGGATTCTGTCAGATTAGTTGCTTGTTCAACTTGGGACTTTCCCTGAGCTCCCATCCCTCTTTATTTTCATTCTTTTTCCCTTCTGCACCATCTTCAGAGCTGTCTGTCACATTGGCCTCTCCCAACCTGTGCAGATGCACAGAGCTTTCCAGCTCAACAGCACGAGCTCAAAATGGAAACAGTCTGATGTTGCCGACTCACTGAATAAGGAACATTTTGTCCAAAACAGGCAGCTTCAGTGAGCTTATTATCCGGCCCAGTGCGCAGGACTCAGGGAAGAACCTGGGTTAGATTCACAGCACATTGCTGTGGAGCTGGCGTCCTTGTGGGCTTGCAGCCTGGAAATTCACAACAACTACCAGGAAAATCGTAACATCTTCAGTACCGCCTGGACCGCTGCAGGCATTCACACCTCTGGGAGTCTGGCTAAGCTGGGGTTCTCCTGAGCTCTCTGAAAAACCTTGGTGCCTGAAGTTTTTCATTTCATCTCACAGGACTGTGAGCTGCTGGGCAGACTTTGTCTGAGACTGTTGTTTTTAAATTAAACTTTCTTGGCAGTCCACAGATTGTGGAAAATTGCTAATATTTCTGAATTTCATTTCTGAATTTTGGGTCAAAGACAACATTAAAAAAAATCCATAGCTCAGGCATCCTGCTTTCTAGCCAGTTTAAGCATTTGTGATGACCAAAAATAGTAACTATGCTTGCTGCTAAGGACTAGAAAAGACTTTCTCTTTACAATTAATATAACCTACCGACCAAAAAACCAACAAAGGGCCAAGTTTAGGATTTCAATTTGAATGTTAGCTTTGGGTCATGCAATACAAGCCCTAGATCACTGGATTGTGTCCTCCTTGCTATGCTTGACTGCACGCATGATATACGAAGCTCACTGAGATTGCACCTGACTGTTGCACAGTTAATGCAGCTTTTGCCCAGGTCTGTACTACCTAAAGCTGCGATTTCCAGAGCAGGGATTCACAGCCTACAAAGCCATATCAAGTTGCCCATGCTTCGTCTGGGGCAGTCTTAAGTAGGAGATTGACATGGATGCATCGAAGTCCATAAGATATGTTGGCAGATGGTCTGTGGGACACACTGGGCTATTGTACAGGTGTCTAATACTGGTTTTATCTACAGCAGAATGAGGCTTCACAAAATGTTTGCTCTTCCCCTTTGGCAGTCAATGGTGGGAAGTCACGTGTGCCTGTTGAGTTACTGCCTCTACCTAACATGTGCCTGTTGAGTTACTGCCTCTACCTAACATGTGCCTCTGCACTAGAAGTATGAATAGAGGCCCTTTACTTAGTGTTGTGTTATATTGTATACCGTTTCACAATTGCATATGAAATTTTTTCCTGTCCTCATTTCTGAAATAATACTTTTGTAAGTCAGAGACAAGAAAAGGGTCAGAAGAGGAAAGATTTCCCCCCACAAAGGTACCTTAAGGAATTTCAGGTTGGTTTGTAAAGTTCCTCAGCCATACAAGAGATATTTTCAATGATTCCTTACAGCTAAATGTCTTATCTGGGTTTTGCATCTCCTCAATATTATATCTGTACTTGATGGAATCTCGAAGCCTCCAACTTCTTGATGTAGCTTTTAGGAAGATGTAGGGCTGAGGCCTCAGAGCTGCCGTGAGTTTCAGGGCATCCATGTTTATCACGTCACTCTGGTTTAATTTGTGTTACACAACCAGGGAGGAAAATCCGTCCTAATAACACCCCTATCTTGGGAAACAGATGTCTCTGGACATGATGTCATTCACAAGGGAGTTATTACAGTTTGCATCAGATACAGGAGATGCCTCGCTCCATGAAAAGGGATTAAAACATGAGTGAACCTCCCTTTTCCAAGCCTGGGAAATGACTCCTGGATCCAGTGAAACTGCCTGAGCTGGTTTGCTGTGTGCAGCTTAGCCATCTGAACAGCGCTTTGTCCAAGGGGTGCGCCATCACTCTTGATGGAGCAACCGAAACCTCAGACCACGTATTAGTTCTGCTGAATTAACACAGGATCTCCTGACTGCCTGGCGTAACTGTGGATTTCCCTGTCCCCTCCAAAGCTTGACAGAAGCCCAAGCTGCCTGTCACGGTAACAAAAGGCAAATCTCACATCCTATACATAATACCCTTGGGTATTGTAGCGTCCTTCTTTCTTGGCTGCTTCCCCAGCCTCTGAGCTGGCTCCCACTGAGTCCGTCCAAAACACAGCTGCCTCTCTGGTGTGCTTGGGCTTGCCCACCCTTGGGCCCTTCTTCTCCAGCTCTCAGTCTCTCCTAACTAGCAGCAGCAAGGCTGGGGAGGAGCTCTCATGCTCGCAATGACTCGCCCTGCTCCCAGGAACCACTTTAGACCATACGGTGTTATAATTTTAGCCCGTGCTCAAGCCTTTGGGAGGATTTCTCACCATGGCTCTTCCCCTTTCCCAAGACAGACACAGTGCTTGTGCCCAGAGCCAAACTGGGAGCACTGGAGTCACTGCCACTGTGTCACCTGGACCCACTTCCAATGCATGATACCACCAGACTTGGGTTTGGAGACAGTTGGCCACCCTTACGGGCCTGATGCAACCAAAACACAGCCAGTGCACCATGAGGAGACAACTTTCCACTCGTTTTCTCACCTGAGGCATTAAGGAGCCGTCCCTCAGTCCTAAAGCAGAGCGAAGAACAGCAGGAAGAGCCACAGGAGGCTGGCCGTACCCTGGCAGCCGGAGAGGCGGTGAGGATGTGCGCACCCACCCCTTGGGGAAGAACACAGCTTGTTTCATGCGGAAGTGGACTTGGCAAGCCTGACCTACATTTTGGATGGCTCTGGTGCAGCAGACTGGAAACTCGGTGGCAGCTCCAGATAAATTAAAAATGGGACATGCTTTTGTTGGATTATGGAAATGATTAGCATGAAACATGAGTCTGTGTCTTACTTAATTGCATTAATTGAATGTTCCCACATCATGGTTTGTATTCAACATGCTGCTGGATATTGTATGGAAAATAGCCACACAGAGGGAGCTGAATGTTTAGCCTAGCAGGGAGAGAAAGATTGAGATTTTTTTGACTGTGAAAGCATAAGAATATATCTGGAATGAGTTTGCACATTGGATGTTTGGGGCTAGTTTGGGTATTTTATGTGCACTATTTTCCTTATGAAGCTTGCAGTTGTTTTAAATCTTCCATCAAGCTCTATACAGACAAATATGTATGCACTTGTAAGGGAGAAATCATTTCTCCTGATGAGCACAATGACTAGCTACATCAAACAAGCTCTTTTGCTGTCTCACTGAAAGGTCAAGTCAACAAGTTCAAGCCAGTATGACTGCTCCAGTCAATCCACAGTGCTCCACTGAATGATTTCCTAAATGAACCCGTAATTATTTTAAATTGATGAATCTGAAAGGCAGTTCTATTCTAATATCTTTAGCTTTACCAATTGCAAGGCTGATACTTGGATGTCAGTTTTCAGGCTGCTACCACAGGAAAATGCTGGACCATGAGCATCACACTCTGTTTCTATGAGCTAGTGAGGGTTGCCGAGCACACGGACAATGTGCCTGCAGCACAGGGGTTGTTAGCTGGGCATCTAAAGCTGTGAGGACAGAAAAGCTGAAACCCAGTTTCTGGAATGGACTGGTGCCTGACTTTTGGTTGTGGCTAAATATGGCAAGTTGGGCAGGTTGCTGCCTGTGAAGGTGACTACGCAATGACGTCAGAGGGGTGCAGGTGTGGGCCTGTCTATGCCTGCTCCAGAACAGGTCCCTGGGTGGGTCCCAGCACCCCTTGCCCCTGGGAGGCACAGCTGGAGCACAGCTGGCAGGGACACTGCAAAGCACATTGCTGCATAACCAGCAAGTGCCTTTTAACTTCAGCCTCTCTCCGACTAGGGAAAGCAGGCTCTGGGGCAGAGCGTGCTAAACACCAGCACTAGCCCTCAGAGAGGAATCGAAGCTCTCCTTCCTCATTGCTGCTCTCTCTGCAGACTCTCCTTTTTACTGCTTTTTCTAAGTAGTTATGATTCTTTTTTTTTTTTAAAGGGAGTCCCTGTACTCCCTCCTTCAGCCCATCTCCCAGCTCATGAGCTGCTATTCTCATCGCACAATGTAAGAAGTTCCAACGTGGCAAGATGGTTTAAGGGTCAGTACCATGTAACTAAGGTCAGAAGCCAGAATCTGTATAGCAATGGGGTGACACCGCTAGAGTGTTTGCTGTAGAGTGTCAGGACAGGATGCCACCCCCCAAAACCAGGTGCATCGATCCTACTAGAGGCATTAGGACAGATCTCAGCAGTTCAACCAAACAAAATGCTGAAGTAACATGTGGATCTTGGCCAGACTGGAGAGTTCACAACTAGCACAAAGCCAGGAGGGAGCACTGGCTGTCATGCCAGTTGCCTTTGGTACAAGGAGTATGCTGAGAAAAGGGGGTGTTTCCAGGCAGCAAGCGATGTTTAAGCTAAGCCTGTATGTATGGTTACTGCATGGCACAGCTATACCTTCTAATCTACCTTGTGACCAATGCTGACAAGTCACCCAAGAAAGGGTGACGGTTGCCCTTAGCTGGGAAATTGCAATTCCTCTTGGCAAGCTCTGAGGTGCTCCGGCGGGAAGAGGAAATGCTTTCTGCAGGGGCAATGGCAGCCTGTTAGATTTTTATGTCTTCAAGCCCATGCTTTGATTAGCCTTGCCTGCTCAAGATGGCAGTGTACAATTCTGTTTCTGAAAACAGAAATAATGTAACCATTACTGGCACTGTCTGCCTATACACAGAACAACTGCATTGCTGTTTCCTCTTGGAAATGTTTGAATTGAAACATTCTTACTTTTAGAGACATTTCAAGGAAGATCATCTTTTATAATAGTTCCTCATCTCGGAAATTACAATCCATTTCCACGTCGTTCATGAGGAAGGCAATAGATCATCTGCAAAAATGTATCCTTGACTTCTGTGTTTCCCTTCCTGGATTGCTTGCTTGTTTTCTTCAAAGAGAGCAAAACACTCATATCACCTGCCAGGTGCCACTGAGCACTCCTTGCTACGCTGTCTCATCTTCCTCAGACGTTGTGTTTGGTCATAAAAGGGTCTCCTCCAGAGGAGGTAACTGATGATGTTCAGCCAGATCCTCCCCTGCTGGACATGTCATCATCATGTTACCCACAAGAAGTCGTGTGAAAGGATTAAGCCTCTCCCAGCAGCTGTGTTGCCTCTGAAAGTCCTTATTATGTCATATAGGATTTAGCACGTTTTTCGTACGAACAAGTCAGTGTTATGAAACTTAGGTGTACAGCAGTTTTATAGGCCAGTGTTTGTGCCTCTAAATAACAGCAGCATGATTTTCAGAGGGGTCTGTCCTTTTCAGCTTTCATTGCTCCTCCCCTGCTTCTCTACCTCCCCACCACCCCGACCCCTCCAGATCCTAAAGGGTTTCTCTTATTCCGTAAGGATCAAGGCTAAAGGAGAGAGCCAGTGTGGGAAGGACTTCAGAAACCGAAGCAGACAGGTTTGCCAGAGACACCTCCTAAGCTACATAGGGCAGAATTTGACCAAAGGGGTGAGACCATTAATTAAGTTGATCTGCTGAAAGATAAGTGCCCAGCAGTAAGACGGAGGCCTTCTTTCCAACTCAGAAAAGCCTTCCCCAAAACAGGGTCAAGGCATCAGCAGGCAGTGCTGTTCACAAGAAATTCATCAAGAATTCAACAAGAGCAAATTGCTCCACGCAGCCAGCTCCATCCTGTGTCCTTGCCGCCACCCCAGATTCCCAGCCAGCAGGACGTGTCATCTGTCAGCGCTGATCTTGTATGCAATGCCTTGGGCTTTAGGTAAAGGGGAAGGAATGGACACAGACCTCAAGGGAAAGAGCAGAAGAGTTTCAAGTGCTGGGTAGCCTGATGTCTGTGATCCCAAAAGGCACCCGCCTGTTTGCAGGGGAAGTTGTCTCTCTTAAAAAACCAGTGATGTTTTCTACTTCTTCCTCCCCTCAGTTCTTCCCAGAGAAAAGCCCCCTGTGCAGTGCTGAGTGGAGGTGGAGACCAGCCGCTCCAACACAAAGATTTCAAAAGGATGGGACGCTGACAGCCTGAAAGGAAAAACAAAACCCGTGGGACGTTTTCTCCTCACCCCGTGAAAAGGTACTTGGAACTCACAGAGTTTCTTTTCCCTCCTCTTTGTCTGCAGCTGAAGAGGGGCTGGGGCTCAGCCCATGAGCTCTTTTGCTTGGGAAGGCAGCCGTAATTGCTTTTCCAGCTGGATTGCTCCACGGCATCCCCCGATCCCTCCAGGCAGCCTGTGAATGAGGAGCCTTCATGGAGGCCTTCAGGGCTCTTTTGTTTACGTGCCCTGGGCACAGAGGCGCTTCGAGAAGGGCCAGGGCATCGATACAGTCCTGCTAGGTCTCTAATAGAAACATGAAAAATTCCGGGTGCCCTTGCAAAGCCGGTGTCATTCCTGTTTAGATACCACTGCGGATGGGTAAGCTCTGGGCTTAAATTCCTGGTCAGGGCTCACACACCACTGCAATCCTTAGGGTCAGGTCATGGATTTCAGGAGAAAGTACAACATTTGCTTTGAGGAAGAGCTTTAATATTCAAATTAATTATGATATAGCGTGAGAGGAAGGAGAGGCGTGTGGTAGGAGAGAAGAGGAGGAAGGCTTTTACCAGCAGACAGCGGTTTCCTCTGCTGCTGTGCCCAGTATGGAGGACACACAGAGAGGTTTCCCCCAGAAAGCCATAAATGAAGTACTGCTGTGGGGGCCTGCTGAGGATTGTCTCCAAAGAGAAATGGAATTTTTTCCTTATGGTGAACCACAAGAGAATGTTACTACATCCTGCTCCTTGCGTGGCGTATAAATAGAAGGAGGAAAGGCATGACTAGTTAACTGTTTGACCTCAGTTTGAGGAAAAAAACCTCCCAAGAAACCTCAAGAAGTCACCCCATTAAGCATACAGGAAAATGTCACAGATCTGGCACCTTAATTATATGCTAATGACATCCTACCAGGAAGAAAAGCTTCAGATGTCTGAAAGAAAAATATATGACTGAGAAGGGTTGTGTATGCTCACAGAGCATTTTCTGACAACTATTCCCTCTTTCTTTTTGCTTTTTTTTTAAGTATTTGAAAAACAAAACAAGAAAGCAGTCTGAAGAACTAGGTGAACCTTTGACATTTGTGTTTGATTTTCAGCCCCTGGGCATGAACTGAAAACAAAACAAATCCTGCTGCAGAGAGGTTTGTCAAATGTGCAGACTTTCAATGACCCTTCTATTCATAATATTTTTCTGATTCACTTTCAGCTAAGATTGCAAATGATGTTTACCCATCACCTTCTGGTAAACTCATCTGAAAAATACTTATTATTTTCCTATAAATTTATTTGTTCCACATGAAAAATAAAAAAATCTCAGCTAGTAAAAATATGTAGCAAAGTTAATGAAGGTATACCCAGATAGTCAATCCACATATCTGGTATGATTTTTGTTGGCTTACTGGTTTGTTCGAATTATCATTTCCCAAGAACTTTGCATTACACCTGAATGCTTAGAAAACCCTCTACTGATAGCAAGAGCTAATGATAACATTTATCTGGACAGTTTTTCTGACTCATATTTATATCCATTCACATGTGGCACATTTATTGGCACTGCAATTGTACTATATTTGATTGTTGAATATTCTTCTGCAAAGCTCTTGGCTGAGGATCTTGGTTCACGCACCATTTCAAGCCTCGGTTTGACTGGTACTGAAAACCAGGCCTGAACCTGCTGACGAGGAAACCCATAACTCATCTGCTGGACCCCAAAGAGGTGTGCGGCAGCCTGACGTGCCCAAGTCTTTCCTTCAAGAAACCTTTGCAAGCTGGAGATACTCCTCGGGGGGAGGACCTAGGGCAGGGTCCTCACCTCGTGGAGCTGCCTGTGGGAACAGAGGGGCCTCGGATCTCGTTTCAAGGTCTGCAAAAATGGTACTGCGCAGACGTCAAATGTGAGTGGAGTCAAAGCTGTTTGCATATGTAATAATTGGAAAAATGAAAGGAAAGGAGTATTTCCAATCAATGGCTGGAAATAATTCGGGGGGGGGGGGGGAGCGGAACCAAACAGCTCAGGAAGGACTACTGAACATTCATGGACAAAAAAAAAATTAACCAAAGCTTCCATCAATATGAAAGCAATCCCAAAAATAATGGTAGAATACTTGCCTTTGTCTGCACCAAGTGGAAAAAATGCTTGAGCCTGGAATGGCAGCTGCAGTCCTAGCTAGCAGGGGGCTCACACGGCAAAGGTTGGGCCTGGCTGCACAGGGCAACTAACAAAAATGGTGATGGCAGAATAGATACTGTTGTAAAAGAACTAGTGCATTTCCAGAGAGAAGTCACTAGTCTGGGATAAAATCAATTCTATTCAGTCTGCACCCAGAGTCATTACTCCAGGATAGTCTATGTGGAAAACCTAATGTGACATTTGCTATTCCAGTTATTTTCTCCAAATGGGCAAGTCTTTATGTACAACACCAGTCCTGCTGACTTCCCAGGGAAGTCTCCTACATGGAAATGCTGCAGACTTGAGATCACTACCTTGCTTATTACAAAAACATGAAAGTATTTAGCTTTTGCTCCCATTTTGTTCCCCTTTCTCCTCTGGGATGGCTATTTTTGTCCTTCATTAATATGGGGTCTGTAATTCTCAGCAAAGGCTATGTGATAATCCCTTTAGGTTTTATTTAATATTTGGGAAATAGCCCTGATACTTGTACAATAAATAGGTGTTTGTTTTCTCCTGGAGGACCTAAGTTGAGTTTACTAGATTGAATTTATTAATTGAATGAAAAAAAAAAAATCTGTTTAAATTATACTAAAAATATAAGCCTTGTGTGTGTCACAAGGAGTAGCAGTCATGGGACACATCAGCATGGTTTTCAAGAGACGTAGAAAGGAGACAGCTGAAGCTAACAAGAGGTTTCCTTTATTGCTAAAACATGTGCCGTTCACTTGGATATACCAGGCCCTGTGGGCTAGCCAAAAGTGAAACCACATCAAAGCTATTTGAGGTGCGTTAGCTTTGCTTTGAGATAGTCTTGCCAAGATTAGCCTCATCCTCCTGCCATTGGGGTTAACTTTAGCAGGTTTGTTTAAGGATAAAACAGAAGGACGGGATTCCTCTTTGATATCTCTCAGGGCTGTTAGCTCTTCTCTGGCAAAAAAAGATTCCCCTTCTGTACCTTCCCATTTTTTAGTAATGAAACCACCCGGGTCTGGGAGCACATTATGGCAATACCTCAGCAGAGCTGCACAACCCCAGCAGTCCCCCTCCACTGAAGGGAGTAGGTCCCAGGCCTCCTCTGCCTCCCCCCTCCGGCCCCAGGCCCTTCGCTCTCCTTGCTGCACTTCAGGTAGCCCGGGCACTCGGCTGAGCTGAGCTGGTCAGGCGGTCATCAGATTCAAACTCACCGGTACGGCAGAAAATAGCAAAGCAGCAAGCTTTTTTCCACCAAGTTCATGACCCAATTAAGCGACTCGCTCGCCCACCAGAGTGCAAAGGAGGAAGGATGGCATGGCGGGGAGCAGGCGGAGCAGGAAGCCAAGATGAGGAAAGGAAACTCTTTGTCTGGCTGAACTGCAGTGACCCCGTAGCCTCTCGTACTTGGAGCCCCTGCAACGCCCAGGAGCAGTGGATCCCAGCACCGCCTGCTCTCAGCCATGCCATCCTCCGCTCTGCGTCACTTCTCACTACCCTGCTCCACCTCTGTTCCTTGTGTTGGGCGTGGGGTACAAATGCCTTTTGCAGCGCTATGCAGAGCCAGGCACTTTCATATCTAGAGGTGCATTCCTCTTCTAATTTATAGCTACGTAGCTCTAAGACAGGTAAAATAGATAGACGTGTGTTTTTGTGAGGATACATAGTATTTGTGGCCCTGTTGGGTCAACCAATCATACCAAAGGTTAAGCTGGCAATTAGACATTTGCTCTGTGAAATTGATGATCAGTCATGCATTATCAGCCTTTTTAAAAGAAAAATTGCCACGCGTTATTAACACCTGACAGACCTCATAGCAAGTTTCTCTGCCTGGGCAGGCTTTTGAGGATAGGTTCTTCCTGCCACCTCCATCCCAGATGTGGGGATGTGGCCCTCACTCCTTACAGGCATTATTTGATGTTCCTTTTGCCAATTAATAAGGAAGATACTGTACACATAGAGCCATCCTACCCGTAGCATGGCTGTCTTCAGCTGAGGCTAACCTGACTGCTTCCAGCATGAGCCAAGAACAATCACTGACCATAGGACCTACATTAATACTGAGAGAGAAAACATGCCTGCATGTGTCCATGAGCGCATGGGGAAGTGCGTGTATGCTTGTGGATGCGTATGGCTGTGTGTGCAAGTGTATCTGCACACAAGTGTTCACCGGCTTGTACATGCAAAGCTGAGACGAGCAGGCTGTATCTTTGAAGCAGCTGGAGTCCGCATGAGTGAAAACAAACAACAGGAGCTCCTTTTCAATCAAGACGGACAAATGGGGTCAAGGAAGTTCTCCCAAAGTCTCCGCTGAACACTTCAGCTCACAGAGCAGCACTAAACGCACCGCTCTTCACCCGCCTCTGCTTGATGGGGCTGCTAACTCTTTCCAGATGAATATTGTTTATTTAGCTTATTGATTAAACCAGCTGCAGCAGCTAACAGGAACTTCACATTCTCCAGAAAGACAGATATGACACTTTAAAACTGGTGACCATTCCCCTCCACCCCCCTTTCAAGGGGGTATAACTGCTCTTTGTGAAGAGGGCCGGCTTGCGTTACACAAGGCTGCGCAGCCACAGAACCAGGAGTCCGAAGAGGAAATGAAAGTAAGTTCTGCTTGAAGGAAATTTCTAGAGCTTGGGTGGCTGTTTCTTTTTTTTTTTTTTTAACACAAAATTACTAATTTCCTTTAGTATGAAAACTGAGATGGCATCGGAAAATACAGTCACTAAATCAACTTGATTTATAAAAAAAATCTTTAGAGTACCTTGCCACATTGACGAGTGACACAATGCGCTAGACAGAAGGCTTTGGGCTTGAATGGAGGAGAAGGGGGAATTTCTTTTTGGCCATTGCAGCACTGTCTGCATTGGGAACGTGGCTTTTGGTGACTGACTTCCCCGGGGCTTCATCACTGGAGGACCTGGTGAGCACTCAAGAGCTAAGGACCCGTCCCCTCATGGCGTAAAGCTGTGTTCCTATCCTGGCTTCCCAAGCAGGGAACAAGAGAGATTTGGAAAGCCAACCCAGCAACGTACCTGTAAATAGACCCCGGCTCACCTCCCGGTGTGGTGCCCTGGGCACAACGACGCCTTTCCTCACTGCTAGCCATGCCCGTGGCCTTTGCTTTTTGCTGGGAGGTGATGTGGTTTCTTTCTTTAAGGAAGTTGTTGACACATTTGTGCACTTGGATCGGTCAAGCCTGATGCAAAACTGCATGGGTCATGTTTTTACTGAAACCAAAGGGCACCCGCTGCCTTAGCTGGCACTCAGGGGGAGATGGCGGGGCAGCAAGCATTGCACCGCTGCCTCCTGGCCTAGTCTGCCCCGCAGCTGCACTCATTCAAACCGCAATCTCATTGTCGGTGGGTCAAAGATTGCGTGCTGGCTCCAGCCAAGTAAACTGCAAAGCATTCCTTGATTTTACCAGGAGAAATCAGAGGCTCAGCTCACTCAGTCTGCCATTCCCTTCTGCTTAAGACATGCCGGTCTTATAGCATACCTCTGGCATGTGCAAGCAAGGTCTTTGGTTCCCAATCTTCAACTGCTTTCGCCTGCATTTGCAATACAGTTGAAAACCTCTGGAGGACAAAGGAGCAAAAGGATGAGTATTATTATCAGACTGCTGAGTCTGAATAATGGCTTTAGAGCCATAAAGCTGCATAGGTACTTTGTGCCCTGACATCTGAAAGGAGAAGCTGGGTGGAATCTAAACCAAACTGCCAAAGAACATAATTTCTTATTCTGCCCCATCCCCAAGACAATGAGGAGCACATCCAGGCAAGGTAATCAGTTAGATGTTAGAACACCCATCACAAAACCAAACATACAGTATAAAAGCTACAGGATTTCTTATGGAGCGATGTCCCTGATCCCCACTCCCTTTCCCAACGCTGCAGTAGCTCCAGCTGATCCATGTCCCTGTTGCACTCATACCAGATGAGAGCTGTCATGTGCTGCGGTTCCTCTGAGGCTATATGAGTCCAGAATGTATAATGATTTAATTCTGCCCACTGTATATCCCTTCCTCATCGGACTGCTGAATTTCACAAAGCTTATAACCGTCAGTTACCTTGGAGACTCTTGCCCCTTTCTGAAACTTGGCTGAAATGCCTATCAAAAGTTACTGCAGGGGAAGACAAATCAGCAGGCAGACAGGCACGTCCGTCTCTGTAAGTAAAAAAAAATCAAACCAAAAATAAAATTACACACAAGGACTGGCACAGTGCATGTGAAACACGTTCAAATGAGAGCTTGTAGGAGACTCAAAGCCGTGTGACGAGGCAGTGCCATCGGCTTTCCTGCGCACGACTCGGGTATTTGCTTGGTGAGGGAGCTCCCCGAGAAGCAGCCACCCCCTGCTTGTTACACTTCCAGAGGGAGGCACTGGGGTTGCTGCAGACAAATGTCGAGCAGCCTGGAAGGAAATTGCCTTCTTGTTCCCTCCTGATAGGAAGCTAACCTCAGGGAGCATCTGACTGAAAGCTATAGGTTTCGAACGTGCTCCCTTCTGCTAAGAAAACATCCAAGGGAGGACATCTTTCCTGCAGCTTGGAGAAATTCCAGCAGCCTGATAAAACACGACGGCTGTGATATACAAAAAATCCCAGAGGAAAAGAAAGCTTGCAGTGATCTCCCTGCAGACTGACACATGGCTGTGAGTGTTGCACATTTCCTCGGGCTCCTAGGCTTTAGTATAATTCTTCTCCAAGATTTCTTACCACACAAAGCAGAGAGATGGCAAACAACTATTTTGCTGAGAGATGCCAATTTATCTGTAATACATCTAATTGAAACTCTCATTGTCCTCATTTCTTTTTCTCCAGGAAGGAAGGAAGGGAGTTAAGACTGTGCTAGAAACCAATGTGCATGAAATGATTGAATTAGTGAGCATTTTCAAAGTTCACTTCAGCAAAAGACTCACTGTTTGATCTTCCCTCCCCTGCCACTACTGGCAATATTCCCGCCAGTTTCAATGGAAGCAGGAAGAGAGTTTCAGAGCCGACACCTCAACCGGCACCTCTGAGTTACCCGAATGAGAAAATAGCAATGAGCCTGAATGGAAAGCCAGACTTACCCATCTAGGTTAAAGTGAGCCAAAGACACAGGTTAACCTAAACACAGTAAAGCAGAGAGAAGTAAATGAATGCACTGAACTATTCAGTGCTGTTGAAAATCAGGTTTTATTCAAGTTTCGCATGGGATATTTGAAAACTTTGGCATTTTGCAGCTTGTCCTTCTGCAGCGTGCTTCTGCGCAGGCAGCCAAGCACACCAACAAATATAGATAAGATTTCTCTTCTCCCCATTTAGTACCTCCACGCGTTGCAACTTTTTTGATTCCCATCCTCAGCATAAAAGTCTGAAAGGCACAGAACAGCTTAAAAGCATCCGCTCGGCCATGCCAACCAGGGGTGCTTCTCCATCACCATTTTCTCTGTCAGATAGCTCTTACCAGAAGAGAAAGCACAAGTGATGGGGACAATGAACAGTGCTGTGTTTTCCCTTATAATTTTACATGGAGGTTCCACCAAGCCCTCTTGAAAGAAACAAGCCAAACCAGTAGCACAGCAGTGCAAGAAGAAACCAGGTTTGCATACAATTCTTGAACCCTCCCACAAACTCTAACACAAGCTGTGCATGGTTCTAGATGAAATGTCCCTCACAAAGCTCTTCTTTTCTTTCTTTCCTCTTCCTTTTTTTGAAAGTCACGAAGGAAGAGAGCTGGCAGTGGCACCCAATCTGCCCTCAGTTCCTTCTGTGTGTCCTTTCCACCCATCCAAAAGACTTCTCAAGAGTGCAGATAGGTACTACGCCCACCTTGTGCTTTGTGACTCAAGTACGATGTGGAACTTGTTCATTTAGAAATAGGAGATGGATGAAGAAATGAGGGAATGAAAGGCAAGCTCTTCTCCACCCCCACAGGAAAATGCCCTCTTTGGTCTCTGAAAATCACTTTTCCAATGTAGAATCCTGAGGCTTGAGAGCGCAACAGGTTTTGCTTACATTACTCAATTCTTTTGTTGTTAAAATAAGGGGGAGATATTCTTGCTGGCTTTAATGGAGCCAGGCCCTCGTCTGGCTGTGTGAACCAGCACAGTTCCTATATGGGCAGACTGATTCCCCTAAAACTGCAGCTCCCAAGGACTGGGGCGCATTACAGAGGCAGCAGGTGAGAGGCACATTATTAAAGGGCATATTGTTAATGCAAATGGAGGCAGATGGCATCTCCACTGCAGGGAACACAAACCTCTGAAGAGCTTCTGAACATCCTCTGAGTTTTAATGACCCATTCAGTGCTTTAGTGATTTTGCCCTTCAGTCACAATTCAATAGTTTTAAATATGCAGGAAGCCTACTGTCTGTAAGGCAGAGTATTTCTCAGGTCTTTACTAAATAATAATTTAAGTTGGCTTTCTTTTTTTTTTTTCTGTAATAACTATGATTTTTGCAAGACAGAAATCCAGGAGGAAGATAATGGACTTCACTGGAATCCATACAGGATTTGAAGCACTTATGCAACTCCTGTGTGAAAGTACTTTTTTCCAGACAGTAACTCCATCCGAGTCTGTATTTTGATCAGTATCAATGTCATCATCTGAGGCAAGGTAGCCTCAAGATGTCCCAGCCAGGCTCAGGGTTTCATTCTCCTGAGCTTTGGTGACAGCCAGCTGGAGAGCTGTAGCAAATGAAAGGGATGTAATGGAGAGGAAGGATGGCAAGAAGCATGGATGATTGCATAGGAAAGCGTAGGCACAACCTTGTGAAAAGACTTTCTAAACAATACAGTGGGTTAAAACTGGAACGCAAACCCAGTAGCCACCCCACCCCCACAGTGGGTTTTTGTTATTTGTACATTGAATGGCCATACAAACTCCCTTGGGGAAGGGAGCATGAGAAGAAACACATGCAAAGCTGTAGCATAACCTCCTTAACCAGTATGGGGCACGGCAGGCTGTTATCAGTCTCCAGAGACCAGACGCTTCTCAGAAAATTACACCAACTTCAATTCTCCTCCCTCCAGATACAACAGCCAGCTGCGGGGTCCAGGCTCCCAAACTATGTGAAGCCTTTTACTGACAGGCTTACTATGGCATTGTCTCTGTTTTCAAAGATAACATTCACTTCTTCCAAGCAGAGCAGAAAAAAAACCAAAACAATCTTCAAGGAGAAGGATGTGATCATTCCCCAAAAACACTGTCATATGTCACCAGGGCAGACAGATAATTCTGTTAAGAGCAAAACAGGCAGCAGTTTAAGAGTTACTAGGGCTCCTACTGCAAATATTCTGAAGTATACTTGAGAAACAAAGGAGGAAGCAGAAACTAGGAGATGCCTTTTGCATTAGCAGTGAATAAAATCTCACCAGGAAGAAAAGCATCACGAACAACCAAGGCAGCACTAGGTCCACACCAGTTCACGGTGAGATGCTGACGTTGAGGCACTGGTCCCATGGGAGCCAGTCAGTGCTGGGTAGCTTACCGACTCCTGCCCTGTGTGGTGGCAGCTACTTGCTTAGCTGGATGACCAAAGTGTAAAAAAAATCTGGGAAACAGCATGGGTTTTTCTGGCATTTAAGCTGTTTGCAAGGGTTTTTTCTGAGCTATCTGGATTAGATAACAACCCCGTCTCGGTCTTGTTAATGCTGCTCTGTGCTGCATTGGATGACTCTGCTCTGTGTCTTGTCGGGGTGCTATCTTCTTGTGTGTCCTGATCAAATTTACAAACACTGTGTTGTTTAATAAACTTTTAAAATGGTATTTCCTCCTGTCAGTGTGGAAATGGATCTGCCTCATCTGAATGACAGACCTTGAATTATTTGGGGCCCTGTGGGCCCATTCCTTGCTGACTCAAAGGCTTTTGCTCCCAGCCTGATGTAACCTTCTGTTAGACATTGTGTTTTACCCCTGTAGGCGCCGGGTTTGACACCAGCAAGTGCCAAGGGGTTTCTTTGGGGTTTCTTTACTGCCAAGGGCCAGTAACTCTCTGCAACAGCAGAGTAATCCAAAGGATATCGCTGTTGTGTGTTGCAGACCTTGCAGCCCCTCTGCGACTGTGCCGGACCTCTGACCTCCAGCGATGCCTACCCTTTGCCACCCAGGAAGCACCAGGATAGCTCTGCGCACCTTGGCAGACTGCATCCTGCAGGAAGGCAGCTCCTGCAGGCACCATGACCACAGCTGGTCCTGGCAGGAGACTGGGTTTCTTTGCATCAGGGACATGGTTGAGGAAAGACTCACTGGAAACGCCCACCCTCCACTGCCACATCCAAGGTGTTTGCCTGTGGGTGTGCATGAGGTTTGGACTAGTGCACCGTCAAAGCATATACTCCACATCTGGGTAGAAGGTGGCAAAGGATCACTGTGATGGTGGTGAAGCTAGAGAAGAGTTGGATCCCTATTAAGCAGGGGGAGGCAGAAGCACATCCAGCATCCCAAACATGGTGCTGACTCACATCAGGGACAGAGGCAGTCCCCAGACAGGAATGATGCTGGTGACAAGGGCCTGAGGAGGCCACAGCTCTTGGTAGTCAGGATATCTATGCTCACTGGGTCACTGAGAGACCACAAAACACCTGGACAGCAGGGGGGAGACCTGGTGCATCTCTAACACCCCAGCTGTGGGAAGAGGGAGTCACGATAGGAGGCAAGCTCTGTAATGGCTCCCTGCCTTTACCCTGCCACAACAGGATTATGTTTTGACATCTGGCCAGGCTGCAATTGTTTACCCCTGAGGTTAATCTTTTTTCTTATAAAAAAGGTCTCTTAAATGCCAAGGAGCCATGTTTGGCCAGAAGCTGGACTATGCTTAAAATATCTATCGAAGTTGACTTTTTATGCAGTGTAATATTCATACTGTATTATCTGACTTTTGTGCTGACATGATGTCCAGCGATGAGGCAACACACTCATGGTTTCTGCCGTACATGTCCTAGGATCAGATAAGCTTGACCATTTCAAAAGGACCATACATGACCTGGCCCAACACCATTTCAGTGAACGTTGCTGATCGGACCATATGAACATGAGGCGGTTAGGTATCCTAGTTTTCATTGGAAATCAGTAACAGTAGGTAAAAATCTACCCAAGACAAAATCTGACAAGTTTTTGCAAAGGATCACAGGATACACGCACATGCTGTGCAAATTTTTATACCTCAGCAACTGCTACAGTAGTCAGGGCAGAGGAGAGAACAAAAATGATAGTTTGGAAAAAATCTATTTCTACAAAATGATGAATTCCAGATTGAGGTTTGCAGTTTCAGTGGTGATTTCCCATGTACATTACTGCATTCGGTTGCACCATCCATCTTGGTTTAAGGAAGAGATGATTGCTTGTGCCTTTTGTCAGTAAGTGCCATCAGCAATTCAGTCGTCCTGGTCTGATCTGATAACAGAGTTTCACAGCCGGAGACCGTGGATTCAGCAAAGACCCTGGTGGCATCAGAGAAGGCTTGATGAGGTGGGGGAAGACTGTGGACCATCTGAAGCACACTCACTACTCCAAGCAGCTCCAAGTGCCTGTCATTTTTGCACACGACTTTGGCTCTCCACTTCCCTGGCTTTTCCCACCCCTATGTGCTCAGAAGAGCCTTTGCGAAGCATGAAGGGTGCAGAGTTGTCAGAGGGACGAGCTGTGAGCTGCAACGCCGCGTGGTGGAAACTCTGCTTCTGCAACTGGAGACACTCAAACAAGTAAGTGGTGGTCATGGTCCTTCGCAGCTGGGACTGCCGTCCCAGGGAGGGGGTGCCAGCACAGAGATCAGTGCCATAGCACCATGTGTGATGGGCCCTAATGTGTTACAATCTCTGGCTGGGGCTCAGAGCCAAACTTTGGGCTGGCGAGTGGAGCGATACAACAGGGGCAGCAGCGCCAGGGCTGCAACCATACGACACCTCCTATTTTTCTGGTTTGAATTCAGCAGCGACACATAAGCAAGTGTGGGGGCAGAAAAGGCAGCCGGACTGGGGAAGAGCACAACAGCAGCTCCCCGACAGAGCAGGGACTGAACAAATGACCTCACCACCACCCCTGCAGGAGTCTGGTACCACTGACATTTGGAGAGGGAGAAGAGCCTCCATGGACTTTCCCAGTAGCTACAAGTCCTGCTTGCAATTCCCTGCAGGGGACTTTTGTGACCACGGAAGCCTCTCTGTGTTGAGGTCCGCTCTGGCGTCGTGGGCCACGCGACACAGGGTGTGAGGTGCAGGGCAGGGAGGGCAGCATGTGCCATTGAGGGAGGCAAACTCCTAGGAGGTGGCTCATCCCTTGCTTGTCGTGGGGCAGCAAGTGCTGCCCGGCCTCTGGCACGTGGGATCTCACAGCGAGAGAGACGTGGCAGCAGTGTGTCCGTGGGGTACAGCCGCAGGGTGAGCAGTGCGTGAGACGGGGCAGCAGGTGGATCGACTCCTCAGACCCTGAGGGCTGACAGCCCCGTGCTGCACGTGTCCACGTGCTTTCCTTCTGGGTCACCCACTAACGTTAATGCCAGAGCTTCGAAGCAGTTAGTGAGGACTTGCCATCACCAAATAACCATCTAGATTTTTTCAACTCCAGACAGCTAATAAAGACAATTACCAGTTTAAACCTGACTGGCCAATGTTTTGCCAAGGAAAAGTGCCCTGAAGGGAATCTGGTCCAGCCACCTTTTGGTGGGTTATTCAGTATGGCTTATTTCTGCTGAATAAAGCCTTTGGGACTAACTAACACTGCAGTCAAAACCCCATCTGAATAAGAAAAGCAGTTTGCAAGTTGTGTCCCTGAGCCCTGACTCCAGCTACCCAGGTTTCACCGTGCCTCAGGGGCTGGGTTAGTACTCAAGCAAGGGGGCAAACGAGACACCAGGCTAGATAAAACAAGCAGCCTGAAATTTAACAGCAGCGTTATGAATAGGGACTTCCATGGCTAAGCCAATCCAGCCCTCTGTATTTATTGGCGTTGGGGAGGAGACACTTGAAGAAAAGACTTCGCCTGATAGCAGCAACCAGGAAGAGCTTGTGCGTTTGCAAACTGCTTCCAAGCCTTGTTAATTCTTGCTCAAATACGAAGCTTTGTAAGCTTAACCCTCCTTTCTCATCAGCTGCTTTCAGAAAAGCCCTGCTGGCCTGATAAAATGCAGAGCTTTGCATCTGCAAGGCTTAAAGAACAGCCATTAAAAAACAGCGGTAGTTTCAGAGAACGATCGGTTTTCAGGGGTTCACCTTAAATCCAGCATTCTTCTCTGGATGCGTGCTACTCACAACTCAAAAGAGGATGCAGAAATTGGTGATTTGAAAAAAAAAATGCAGAAAACAATTGAAGTGCAAACAACGAAGAGCCTATTGTTACTCATACAGGACTCACTGCATGAAGTCACTCTGTCCCAGGGTATTTTTAAATACATATTCAGTGGGTAGATGTTTTGGTTCTTTTAGGAACTGCTTGAGACTTGCCAGCAGTGTTAATTAGCTAGTGGTGAACGGTGTGCAGTTTGTCATTCAAAACTTCAGCTGTGGGCTCCTTTTCTAGAGTATCACAGTGCCACTGAAAACTAGATTATGGTCTATTTATAAAATCCTTAAATAGGCAAGTTGTCATGTTTTTGACCTTGCCTTCCTTTGCTTTGTAAAGGTAGGCTAAATGGTTTTAGTTTTTGTCAAATCAGGGAAATTTTCTCCTCAGTGTGGATTAAATGAATGCTTGCTACATTTCATTGCTTCTATATCTCATATATCAGAAGCCAAAGACAGAGGTGAGCCCAAATCTACTCTCAAGATGAGAAAAATCAGTCTTGTTCAGGTTTGGGTTTTGTTTGGTTTGTGGAAGTTTTGGTTGTTGGTTTTTGGTTTGGGGTTTTGGTTTTGGGAGGTTTTTTTGGTTTTTTTTTTCCATAAAAAGCATCACAGGAATAATAGCATATCCTCCCTGAGGAAGTCCCAGAGAAGTAACAGATGAAAGTCCTACAGACTCCTTTGTGGCTCCATCGTATCAGTTTTGAGTCTAAATGGTATTTACTCATCAAGCTCACACCTCCTACTTCCAAGTAACAAAGCAGGGCAGCTGGCAGTCTCCAGCTAGGCTGCAAATTCATCTTGAAGAGCAAATAGGTGAAGAAAGAAAAGCAAAAAATCCGCAGCGCTACACAGTGAAAGAAACAAAGTCCTGAGTGAGCAGAATGAGCTGGAGAGGAAAATCCTAATTGTCCCTACTAAGCAGCAGTGAAATCTCTTATGGAGATGTGCCCTCTCCCGGCCTCACCAGGAAAGCATGGAGGGACCGCCGGGGCGGGAGACACGGGCACTGCGGGGAGGTTTGAGAGCCCCAGTTACTCTGCCGTAATATTAGCAAGCAAAGACATGAAATGTGTTATCAGCCTGGCACTTACATATTGAAAAGTCGTTCGGGTCAAGATTTAAATACATAGAGGGTTTGCCCAAAGTTCAGCTCCCAGGAGGCCATTTAAGCAGTTTTTTTCCCACATGCAAGTCACACCTTCTATTTGGATGCTTGAAGATGCTTGTCTGAACCCAAGCTTTCATCCCTGGGCTTCTTTTCTTTTTGATGATGATGTTGTTATTGCTGCACGTTTGTTTGTGGATTTAAATTAGGGCCCAGGAGGGAAAGCTATACCAGAATGGGGCCCATACACAAGCCCTGCCAGATGGAGTGAGCCCCAGCTGCAAACCCCCCATCTCTTGGGGGCTGCTCTGAACCATGCCACCCACACAGCTACAGCCCAGGGCCCCCGCACAGACCCAGCCAGCTCCGAACAGGGTCTGTCTTACAGATTTCCAGCCATGGAGCATCCTTTATTTGAGCACATTGGGGCATAGGAATTGGTTTACTGATTCTGTTTAAAATCATACTCTTCAATTCCAGTACGATTTTACCCTAGCTTGTGGTCCGAATCACCGCCCTCCCCCATGCTGCTAGACTGAGTCCCTGCGCTAAGAGATCTGTTCCTCAGGGATGAACCGACAGACAGCACTTAAACTTCCACTCCCTGGGTAAGCTAAACAGCTCATATAGTTAATTCTTTAGTGAAATAAAGCATACTTTGCTATCCTTAAGACATTCTCCTGCAGGAACATGGTCTTCCAGGAGCAGCTCTGCCTATGCCCAGCAGAGGAGCAGCCTCCCTGTCCTAGCCTAAGCCAGAGTTAGTGCCCACTATTTAAGTCTTCCACCTGAAACACCACAAGAAACACATCTGTGTCTGATCTCTCCTAGCCAATTCTCACCAGAAAACTGCATGGAAAATAATTTTAAATGTTTACAGTGAAGTGGCTCTACTAACAGAGTGGATTCATGTGTTGTTGTACAGTAACATAATGGCATTTTGACAGTCTGGCATAGCTAAAAATAAGTCAGAAAAGCCAAATGCATTTCTGTTTAATTCCTTATCATTTGAACCTTCTATTTGCCACGCTGAGAGATTTGGGAAGTTTTTCTCTCAGTTTACAAAAGATTTAGAACAAATCTTCTCTGTCATCCTAGTATAAGCACCAGCCCTCAGGGGTTGGGGGGAAACGTAGCTTTCACACCAGCAGAGAGTGAAAACAAGGGGATCTTTCCTGATTTATGTCCCCAGTGCTTTTGTCCTAGCAGTAAACACAAAGCCTTGTACTATAAAGTTACACAGGCTCAGTCTCCTGGGTGACTTGGCTGAGCTTGGAGTTCTTGTTAATTTAAAAGAAAACACAATTGTGTTTCCGTGCTCATTTTCAAGCTGACAAAAAATATTCCATACTCCACTCCTCTGGCCATGCTGTAGGAAGCCATGGGAGACATAAGGAAAGACTTCCCAGGATGACATCACACTACTTGGCATTACAGAAGTGAGACTTAATTCTATTGTAGCCCCGTCAACACAGTGTCACCATTGCTATTAGCAGGCCACAGACTGTGTAGTCTCATAGCAATGAAAGTTTTGTGTAACTCCAGTAGATATTGGCCCAAAGCGTTATGCCATATATGTTCAGATTTTGCTGGCCTGTTAACATTATAGCACTGAGTTTGTAGACCAATCAGAACAATGTGTTAGCAGTCAGCTGCCCAGAATTGTGCAGAAATAGAATTGAGCTGTCCCAAGAAACCTCCCACTACCAACATCAGCACATCACCTGATGAAGAACCTCAACACAGGTGGCTGCACCAGCCCAGATGAGGAAAAAAAAAAGACCTCTACCACAGACCACAATAGTTTTAACCAGATTATTAATGGGAAGTAGCAATAATTGGAAAATTTGGGGAGTAAGTGATGATATCATTGTAACTAGATTAATAATAGCCACTTGCTACTATTTTTACTAGATTGCTAAAGCAATTAATTACACAAACAGTACATTGTAATTCTTTGCTCCATAGAAGCGGAACAAAGTGTTCATTCCAAGTGTAACTTTACCAGTTCTTGTAGATCATACAGATATTGAGTAAAATCTACTAGTACTTAGTTCGTTTTGCCATTTTCTTCCTGGATTGTTGCAGGTTGGTTTGTTTGGGTTTTTTTTCTACTGAGAATTTTCATTGACTTTCTCCTTTCAATTATGCAATATATTTTCTGCAATCCTTTCCTGCCCTGAAGCCTGTGAGAAGGGTTTTCAAAGGATCTGCTGCCTTGTTCATACAGAGGACTTGACATGCATCTGCACTACAGTGCCTGCTCTAGTGTTCCACCCCCAAACACATTTTGTGAGAGTAAAAGTTATTTTATTGCAGTAACAATCTGTTGTGTCAGTTTACTCTCTAGGAGCTGTATCTGTCAGTTTGCCTGTGTACACAAGGCCTAAAGGAATCTGACATTCCGATCTCTCTGGAACTAAGCAGATTCAGGTGCTTTGCTCCTTTTGGAATCACACATCTATTTTCTTCATGCTTACTCGCACAGTATCAGGCTTTCCTGTCAGGATTTTTCCTGCCAGATTCTTCTTCACCTTCTGTTCCTTCTGCTCTGGCACATTTTCTCCAGTTCAGGCTCTTCAGCTTTTCTTGATCCTATCAGCTGAAAAGGAAAAAGAAGCATTGATGGAAGCAGTTTTCCAGCTAGTGGAGTCTCAAAGCCTACATGTGGATAACCTGCAGGGCACTAGGAGACACCAGGGGTTCTGGACAAATGGTTCATTTCACTTTACCCACCTCAGGTCTCTAAAGGAGGTGGCCACCTTTCGGCAGAGAAGACTCTTTCTCTCTCTGTAGGGAACACAGGGACCCTGACCTCCTGATCTAGAAACCTCAGTCAAGGGGTGCTCTCCTTTCTCATGAGCATTCATAGTACAGCCATAGGAGTGTCTCCACCTTCACCTCAGCCTCTCCACCCCCCATTTCCTTCTCCCTCCAAGTGAAACCTGTCCCACCTTGAGTAGCAGTTTTGGTTTGCACTTGCAGTTCTTTCCTTGTGTCTTTTCAGCCACCTTGCTTGCTTGGCCTCTTTCCAGGGAAGCCCCAAGCTGTATCCAGGGTGCTTTAAGCTTAACAGCAGCAATTACCATTTTCAGCCCACTGCTAGTGCTATCTGCTGGTCCTCTCCTCTTCTGCACCTTGCCAAATAGTGCACGCTTACCTGTTTCCTATGCTTTTTCCCCAAGCCTTTTTTAGGGCAGAAATCACATCCAGACAAGAACGTTAGTTTTTGCACCTTTCCTACCTCTACTGTTTATTACCAAAACAACAGCTGAACAACAGCCAGGAGAGTTTTAAGACCCTCATCTTTAAGGCCTCTCCTGAAAACAAGAGCTGTAATTAGCACGTGGATTAGTCAGGAGCTAGCACTCTCAAAGAACATTGCCTGTTTGGGACACATTCCCAGAAAGGTATGTCCAGCTTCTGCTACAGTGCTACATTTGGAAAACTAACAAAAGCAACCTCTACCTAATTTATGAATCTTAGCCTAACCTGAAATTTTGGCACAATTAAAAAACCCAACAAAATCTGTAGCTCTGTCACCTTGGCTTGAAATCCTAATCTCAGCAGCTTGATCAGCACCATCTGTAACAGATAAAGATGCCTGGAAAGGTCACTAGGTACCAAACTCAGCACGGAGCTTGCCAACCATCCTTGTCCTTGTTGCATGCTCCACTTTCTTGGGCAAAAAGGAGAGATTGTCCTCACGTTTGTTCCCTCAGGTTTCCTAGGCCTTTATAGACAAATATGTACTGCTAAATACTTTACAGCCCATTCATCAATGCTTCTACATGGTTAACATGACTGTCATGCAACAGCTTTTCCCCAACTTGAGAAGATTAGGGACCAGAATAGGCTAGATTTTGCCCACATGGAAAATGGAAGCATGGCATGTATTTATCCCCCCAGCACATGCCATTCACAGGGCTATTGTCAAAGCTGACATGCTGCTATTTTACAAGGTATTTACCACCAATGGAAGCTTTGGTCAGTATCTAAGTCATACAAGCACTCCTGGCAAAGATTTGGGAAAGCAAGCCATTAGGGACAGCTTTCAAATACAGATACAAACTTTATCTATGGTAGCACATAAGAAAGGAGACAAATCATTGCTTTTACAACCAGAAAGAACCCCCTTTTTTTCCCTGCAACAGTAGCTAGGACATCAGCAGGCACTAGGTGGGAAGGTTCCTATCAACCTTACCTGGGGCTAAAGAAACAGATGAAGAATATAACCAGTATTTCAGACATACTGACACTCTAGCAAACAGTGCTCTACAGTCATAAAAGGAACACTAGGACAAATGAAAGTCTGAGTCATGCTTATTAAAGTCTGAAGTTAGGTACTCTGAAAGAACATTAAGATAAGCCATTCAAGACCTGCTTATCTTCTTGGACATAACCTACCTACCAAAATATATCTCACCTGTCTATTCCCTATCCCCCCTTCAAAAACAGCATATAAAAGCTCCAGTATAATCTAAGCTATTTCCCAGTTTTCATCTTTCCTAAGCATATACAGATCTTTTAGTATACCTGTAACAGCTTTTGTGCATTTGTCACTTTTCTTCAATTGACATTTTCATGATACGTTTATTAACAAGCTACAGAAAACATGTGCAACATTATCCACCCTTAAAAACGTTCTTTACATACAGAATGTATTATCCTCTCTATCCTCAATCCTTTCCTGCTAGTGGATTCTGTACATGTGAAGTTTTGCTTGTTATTCTTATCAGTGTCTTGGGGTGGTTTTCAAGTTACAGGAAAGTGCTTTAAAGTTTGAATTGAGGATTATGAAAACCTCGATTTTTCATCCTCAGAAGATATATTTTATGTTATACGTCTGTTTCTCTAAAGGGGGTAATTAGAGTGAGCTATAAAGTACTGTTGTACTTTAAATCCCTGCCGTATTTAATTGCATACAAAGTTAAAGAACTCACCAAAATTAGTGGTATATCTTTCCCACACACACACACTGCACAATGCACAAAGTGCCTAGGACAAGTATAAGGAAGTGTACCATACGGCACGCAGATTCCCCAAAGGAGAATTAAACTTCCTATTTATCCTGTATTCAAGGGTCGAAACTGAGAAACTGGGTATAGAAGGAACCGTCACCCAATAATAGGTATTGCTTATTAAGCAAGGAAGAATATGTTTGCATATGACTGTATATATACACCATACATCCTGTTGGCACACTAAAATTTTGCTATTATATTTAGTTGGTGAACTACAGTTTTTCCTAGTGTTTAAAAATTGTTCAAATGTACCATAAATACACATTTATACATTTAAACAGAAAAACTTAAGCTGGTTAACTACTCAAGATACTAGCTGCTAGATGCTTCACAGCGAAAAAAAGAAAATTATTTCAGCTTCTTGGAACAATACACATACCCAAACACACATACTTCCCCATGTAGATATAAATATCTCTATATCCATATGAAATTTATTCTAAATTTAGACTGTTCATTGCACACCATAGCAAAGCAGCAGCTGGAGAGTGTGGAAACACTATTTTAAGAGAGTCTGTGTTAATGTACTCAAGCTCCCACCTACAATATGCTGAGGGACATTGTTCTAAATATACACTTGATGCTAAATGCAGGTATTCAATAAAAATATGTAAGACCATAACACTAAACCAAGGAGAAAAATGGTTACTTTACGTGC
Organism: Grus americana; assembly: GCF_028858705.1. Classification (NCBI taxonomy): domain Eukaryota; kingdom Metazoa; phylum Chordata; class Aves; order Gruiformes; family Gruidae; genus Grus; species Grus americana. The sequence goes on from NC_072852.1 coordinate 116,476,886, forward strand.
ACTTTTAAAAATGCATTACCTTATGTGTTCCTGCGATGGAACATACACCTCTAATCCAGATTCTTTGTAGTCACTTCTGCCTGTGAGGTTAGGGACATACTGGTGGGATTATGTTTCCTGGGTTCCTTCTTCGGCAGGTCTTTTTCCCATAGTAGCTAGAAAAGAGGGATAGTTATGGAATTGACATGCTTACCTTAAGATAAGCAATCATTTCTTATTTTGAGTACTTGCTTACATATATACACTTTACTTTCATTACACATCATAGGACACAGGTGCTAGGAGTCTACCTAAAGAAGTCTCAGAAGGAACTCAGCTGGTCAATCTATTTAGGGAACTCACTCTGAACCAGTTAGCTGCCCTCCACATTTAATGAAGCTACAGGTGCTGCTTGAGGCCAGCAAACCTGGGTCTTTCCATCAAGGGTAGATCTAAAATGTTATTTCATAATATATTTGAACAAATACAAGAACCCACTTTGAAACTACCTCCAGGTTGATAAACATTAGGTTATTCAATCTCCCACCTCTAACATGCCAATAATTTGGCTAGGGAAGCATCAGAAACACATGCAAGCTTATCTTTGCACCTTTGCGTTTTGCTGCTACTTTGTTGGAATATAGATTTTTAAATTACATTGTCTTGCCACAATCTTTGGTCAAAAAAATTCACCACATGTTCATCTCAAAAAAAAATCTACAGAGATCCTTCTGGGCTTGTGCCCCTGCTCCCACAGTTGTGCTTAATAGAAAGAGAAATACACATGGTAAAAAAATACATATACACATGGAAAAAGCATTATGTCTGAAAAGGTAGGCCTATCAGGCCATCAACCGTTAATGTTCTCCACAAAAACATACTCTGTATATAATGAAAAACATCAACCAACCTTCAATGAAAGGGCAGAGTTCGTGGTTCTCTTCAGACGTCCAGGATGAAGGATTATGTTGCTTACCAGTATTCAAAAACTTGTTAAGAGAAGAAACTGCCTCAAAAACTACACTGATTGGATTGGAAAGATTAGTGTTTTAGTGAGAAATGTTTTAGTTACCTGAACATGAAAGAATAAGAGACCCATCGCTACAGGTTAAACTTGAGTGCTACTTCAAAACAAAGCTGTAAATAGAGAAGAGGTGAGGGGAAAAGCTTTTCTAAAGAGAAACAGTGCCTACTAATGGGGGAGAACAGTGCAAAATTCATTCTAGGTTTTTGGAGAAGACTTAAAAACTTGCAGCAGTAAAATTAAGTAGTGTATGACAACAGAAAAAAACAATTTCAAAATTATTCTTCCTTTAGACTACAACTGCTTGCTTTTGTTTTATTGAAAAAAAAAAGTTACTTGGAACACTCACACTGTATAAGAAACCCTGACTGTGAAATACACAGAAAAACAAAGACAAATAACTGAAATATCTGCATTAAACCAACAAAATACTGCTAGGTGTTAATTAGCATTTTGAATTCATTGCTCAAATACACACCAAGCTTTGCATAAAGGTGTGCTGCTACCAGCCTTGTTTATTTTCCTCATCTTGAAGCTGTAAAACATATGACCTAAAATACTGTGTGGAAATCCATTTTATCTAATGTTTTTAAAGCCTTCTTTACAACTATTTTAGCCTTGAGCTTGGAAAAAAGCCCAAAAAAGCAGTAAGCCACCCTGTACAGTTACTGTGCCATTCCTGACTGAGCACACGTCAAGCAAAGGCTGTAGCAACGCGAAAAATTACTTATGTTGTTCCATCAGACATCACCAGGATTTTCTTTTTATTGGTTTAGGAAGGAGATGCACACCCAGCTCAGTAGATATTGAATAGCAGAGAAGTTAGGAGATAAATGTTTTGCTTTGAGATAAAAATTTAAATATTTACATATAAACCAAAAGTCTACAGAAGCTTGATTAAAAAAATTCTACTACTTTCTGGAGTATCCTTTTAACAGAAAAGAGAGGAACTCCTTGTTTATGGTGAAGACTCCTAGTCAGCATCGTTCTACCACAGCATGAGCCGCCAGTATCTTTCAGTTCTTTGCACAGCTTTTGCTATGTTCCTGCAGATTCCAGAGGATTACAAGGACAAGGTTCACATACATCATTCTGCAGTTAAACTTCCTGCATGTCCTTTCTTTCAGACTTTATTGTGAAGAGAAGCCATACTCGATTCAACAGCAGTCAGTCTTGTCTCCAGAGCCTTTAATACGGTGTCTGCCTGTGAAGTAAACAGGGAGGGAAAGATACTTGGTTATAAACAGAACTTGACAATACAAAGAGCAAGTGTAGATGTCAGTTAAGTGGTCCAATTTGATCTTGCATCACCAATCAATCCTATTTGATTCTCTTCCTGCTACTTTCATAATTTGAAAGTTCACTCAACTCTAACATTAACTCTCCATACTTTCTCAAATCTATAATTGTCTTCAACCTTGGTAAGCGTCAGATCCACACATTCAGCTTTCGCCAGACAACCATCAGCTTCCAGAGCTGACTTTGTTACACTACTTGCTCCCAACTGATTGCAACCTGCAATCAGAAGTTTACAGTAGAGCAAAATGTCAACTTTATTTATTATCTAATATTTCATTACAAAGTTGCAGCAAAAGCATTGTCAGTTTACATGAAAGACAGAAGAGACAGGACTAAAACAAAGTGCAGTGAAAATCTGGAGAAGTGAATCAGAACTAATTAGAAACAAAACTTCTAATTACTGACAGACATAGGAATCTAAAGCTGTGCTTGATAAACAGAAAGTGCTAATCGCCATTAAAATTGAAGGAAAAGTTACTGAAAATCTTGCATTACACAAGATATTAATAGCATGAAGTATTACAGCATATGTTACAACCCACAGAACTGATCTGGATGAAAAAGACTGTTAAGGACACAGGTCTTATGAGGAGCAGCTGAGGGAACTGGGGTTGTTTAGCCTGGAGAACAGGAGGCTGAGAGGAGACCATGTTGCTCTCTATAACTACCTGAAAGGAGGTTGTAGCCAGGTGGGTGTCAGTCTCTTCTCCCAAGTAACAAGCAATAGGACAAGAGGAAACGGCATCAAGTTGTGCCAGGGGAGGTTTCGATTGGATACTAGGAAAAATTTCTTCCCGGAAAGGGTTGTGAATCACTGGAACAGGTTGCCCAGGAAAGTGGTAGAGTCACCTTCCCTGGAGGTATTTAAAAGACATGTAGATGTGGTGCTTAGGGACATGGTTTAGTGGTTGGACTTGGTAGTGCTACGTTAATGGTTGGACTTGATAATCTTAAAGGTCTTTTCCTATGATTCAATGATATTAAGATTTCATAGAGGTCATTTAAACAAAGAATGATATAAAGTTAAGTATTACCCTTTGTAGCATGTCTTCCAAGACTGCTCGACTTTCAATAGTTAAAGGCTCTTCATCAGTAAGAGCTTGCTTCTCTGAGGATCCTAGAATGTAACTGATACGCTACAGTTTAGATCATGCACTTTTCACTCTGAAGGCAAAAAAACAAATGTAGGACTCATCCATTGTTCTTAATGATTATGAGATTATTACTAATACACTACCAAAGTGGAAACTTGATTCCATCAACAACAAAAAAAATCTATATTGGGTAATCTTTTAAACAAACAGTATGGTGGAATGAAGAGAGTTTTAAGCACAGAACTACCACTTTATGAAAGTTAGAACTCCAAGAGACAGTCAGGAATTCTGGTGCTACAGGATATAGTGAAAAATTATGTAGACATTGAGAACAGTGTAGCACTACCTGGGAGAACTAGCCATCACCATTACTGTGCAAGAAAATGCCATTTTGTCACCATGTTAGTGTTTCCGAGAATTTTACTGCCATGGAAAAAGCAAAGTATCATAGCTATGGAAAGAGGAAAAAACTGGAAACAAAGCAAAATAGATTGGACCTTAAGAAAAAGCAGAAACATTTAATCTACCCCAGACAGAAATAATGGTAACCTATCACTGCTTACTAGAGTAATGCTTGGATAAAAGCACTCTAGTGTGGAGACTTAATTCAGGATATAGTTATTGATGAATATTTTTAAGACCACTTTTAAGTACTATAAACCAATAAATAGCACACCTTCATTTTCTAGACAGTTTCTGACTGCAAGACAGTTAAGAGTCTCAAGCACATATCCAGTTTCCAGATTTGCTTTTGCCTACTTTAACAAGGAAAAAGCAGACTTGACCAGCACAGGTCAGACCTCACCCTAAGTTCTGCTTAAGCCCCTCTCCCAATGTTCTCTGCTGATATTTACCTCCAATAGCTTACAGCCAGGGCTATTTGGTACTACCTATGACTGCAGGCTCATTTTACATGGTCTCAATTAGAGCATACACATAGTCTCTTCTGATTAAATGAGAAGGAATTCCCCTGTACCTACTGTTATTTTCCTGGGTGGTATGCAATTCCTTAGACAAAAGGCAGCCCTGGTACTGGGGGTTTTTTCCTAGGAGCTGTCTAACATTACACAGATGACGTTTCTTACACTTCAGCAGTATGATGCTAACAGCAGTAACACAGAAAACTGCTCTGGAACAAACTGGCAGAAACGGCTACCTCTAGCCATGCCACAAATATTAACAGGAGCATCCCTCAATAAGGTGCCTGGTAGGTGAAGCTTAGCTGGCACACATACCAATAAAAATTCTGCCTTTACCTTTCAATCGAGTCAACATTGAAACAAAACAAATCCCTCTTGTAGTCCAGATGCTTTGGGGTGCATCTATAGATGTTGCCAAGTGTCATTGAGCAGCCAGAGCAGAATAATGTTTCAATCATGCTGTAAGTAAAATACATAACATTTACCCAGGAGAAAAGAAAAAGAAACACCTCTCCTCATCCCTAGTCTAAAGAAAAAAAGTCAACCATTATGATTTTTTTAGAGCATTCACTCATTACACTACATATTACTTTACACAGTGTAATTACAAGCACTTGCCTTTCAGCCTGCGTTCCCAGCGGCCGGCTGACCTCAGCAAGACTAATACATAAGCATTGCGTACAGATCGCCCGAAAGCAGCGTTCCAGGCCCAGGCTCCGCGGCCCTGCCCGGGGGGAACACAGGCATTCCTGCCCGCCGGCACCTGACGGGCCGTTGATCAGGCTTTTCCTCAGCACCTTGCCCGGGGCCTCTCGGCTCCCTCAGGAGAGGGAAGGGAAAGGCCCAGGTGGGGACACCGCCCCCTCCCTTCCTCCCCTCCCCTCCCCCGAGGCAGCAGCAGGGCTCCGGGCCTCACCATCCGCACTCGCCGGGCAGCTTGGAGAGCTTCCGTTCCTTGTCCACCGAGACGCCGGCGGTCGCACCTGTGCAAGAGGTGGGGAGGGAGGGAGGTGACCAACAGCCGCTGCGCGAGGCGAGGCAGGGCAGGGCGGGGCGGGCAGGACTCACTGCGCAGCAGGATGCAGCCCGCCTCCTCGTCGTTGGTCACCCAGCTGAGCGTGTCGCCCACCGGCCGCTTGCAGCCGGCGCAGAGGAACACCATGGGCAGCAGGTCCGCGTTCTCCGCGCCCGCCTGCTGCTGCTCTGTCGGCGGCGGCGCCCGCCCGCCTCCCGCCTCTAGCAGCGACAGAGATGAGTCCAACTCCGCCACAAGGCCCGACGGCGGGTAAAGCGCACCAGCCATCGCCTTCAAACCGCCCGCGCCGGAAGCGGCAGTGACGGCAACCCACCGCAAGAACCCGCCGTGACGCCAGTCACCCGCCGGGGCGGGAAATACCGCCCGCTCGCCTAGGGGGCGGGGATGCACCGCGCGGGGCCACACCCCGCGCGCGCACTACGGTCCCGCCCCTCAGCCGGTGACGGCGGTGGCGGCGGTGGGTGTGGGGCGGCGGGTGTTACCTCGCCGCGGTCCCGGCTGGAGGCAGCTCCCGTGGGCGTATAGACAAAGATGACGATATGTGTTTTGTAAAGCTGCCTTTAACCGGCCTGGCGGGTTTTGTGCTGTGTTTGCGCTCCTCGCTCTCGGTTCCGTGTGGCGGGAGGCCTGCCTCTCCTCCCTCAGCCCGGCGCCCGCGCCCGGAGGAGCAGCCCTGGCCTCCCCAGCTGCAACGTGGCGGGCTGAGGGTGGGTTTTACGTTTAGCATGACCGATTTCAATTCAGTGCACCTCGGTGAAGCACGCACGCGTGTGTCCGCGTAGGCACTCGGGGCTCCCTCCGCTGCTCTGCCTTGTCTCGGTTGGGAGCCTGCCTTTCCGTCCGCTGCCTTCGGGGTGGAGGGAATGAAGAAGTAGCAAAGCAAAATACGTGGTTATTCCAATGCGCCCTTTATTTTATGAAGCATTTTGTCAGGTCTCACCTACGTTTTTACGTCGAGGGAAATCCAGGAATGTCTGTCAGGTCGGCCGTTTCCAGTAGCTCCAGAGCGTTGCTGCGGGTTTCTGAGAGGGAAGGGTTTGTGATCCAGCTGGCCCTCGTCCAGCCCATTCTTGGGTTACTTGACATCCATCTCGGTTTAAAATATGCTGAGGAATAACGTAATTGCCCACCAGGAAGCGAGGATTACATTTTAAGGGCTGCTGGTTCATATCTGTCAGACATTAATACCCATTGCTGCTAGATGGTTTTTAGCACCAAGGCAGTCCTTGAGCTGTGGGACCCCAGAGTGATTTACATAGGCATCGGTTATGCAATCTCTTTCTGAGGGCGCTGAAGTACAATGAAAAAAAGTATTTGGTTGGAGTTCTGAGCTGGTTTAAAATGCACTACTGAAATGGCTAACAGAACAAACTCCTCTGAGTATTTTTGGTCGTATGAATATTATTGGGATTATATAGATCCAATTCCAGTAGATGGAAGCAAGTTGAAGGTTAATAAATGTAAGTATTGTAGAGTAGTAAGTGCTAATCTAGTACAGGAAAAATGTTGTATAGCTTGTCTCACTGACTTATTTTTTGGTTTCCTTGCAATAGGGACCATGCCAGGTTTGTATGCTGAGTGTCTGCCTTCCAAACTCACTGCTTTAATAACTGTTACTACTAATACTGAAACTCTTTGCTTTATCTTACAGTATTTGAAAGTACAAGACTGATGATACTAACTTATTTAGAAGGAGAGATTCTTTTTTAGACATTTGCTAAGTGGAAACCTAATGACTTGCAAATCTGCAGTTTGGGGTGTTAGTTACCTGCATGCTACTGTCAGAAAAGTTGACTGAATGAGCAGGGTTTTTCATAAGACTATTGCGTTTTTGTCTTGGGACATAAGGCTTACATTACAACTGATAAACATTCAAAACTATAGTAAAAGAAGAAGTGTATGTTTCCGCTAGCCAGGAACAACAAACTGAAAACATATTCTATTACCTTTCCTCCTTTGAACTCTAAGATAAAGTTAATAATATACATTATTGTCAAAATACTTTATTGTCGTGAAAGCTGATTCTGCTGGGTTTAGAAGTTTATCTTCAAAGTATGTAATATGAAATAGTATTCATCAAATTCACCTTGCGACAGTTAATTCCGTTTCGCACTTGGTTTTGCAGAGTGAGATAGCGATGTCTTTTTATGGTTACTTAAAGTGGCAAGTAATTTTTTTTTTCTCTAATGTGACTGCATTGGTTAGGTTTCAATAAGATAAAATGACAAGCTATGTCATGAGGGCTTAACTTGGATGGATTAACAAGGATTGAGGGAGAGCGGGTAGGCATGTTTGAGTCACTTAGACTATAGGCAGTGATTTCTGCCAAGTCTTTACCTATAGATGTATCCTCACTTGAGTGAACAAAGCTATGGGCTTTACTGGTTGCTATTTAGTTTACTGAAGACAACTACGACTGTTCAGATATGATTTCAGAGACTAAAATAGCTTTCCCCAAGGTTATTGTAGTGACCTGGTCTGTAAGGAAAAAGTTGTAGTCTTTCAAAATATTTTCATGTCTGTCTAATTAACACTGCAAGAAACTGTCTTTCTAATAGTGAAGGCTGAACTGGACAATGCTAGGAGCTTCATGTCATTCACTTGCCTTATGAGAGCAAGAATAAGAAAAGGGAGCAGAAACTCTTATTCTGCACTGCCTCTAGAAAAGTTTTTCTGTCCACTCTGATGAACCTAGGGTTTATTGCCTCCAAATTTAGAGCACCATGCCTTAAAGAAGGTGGTGTAAATATCCACATCTTTCCATATATGAAATCTTGCTCCATAATACTGTAGAACAAAATTTGGTTGCTTGGATCAGGCAGGTGATGGGCAGGTTCTCTAATTATCTTAATTTTAAAATTAAGACGGGTAATTACCCCCAAATTCCACCCCAAACTGCTGGGTTAAGCCAGCTGTAAGTCCCTGACGTGGTTGGCTTAGCAAAAAACCAGAAATTTGGAATCTAATGCTTCCCCTTTTTTCTCGTTAATAACATCTTTATAACATTAGGGTTGCCTGATACATAATAAAGGTGGAGTTTGTTACAGTGTTTCCCTCTATGGCAATCTTGTAGGATATTTCTCTTTACCCAGCTGCCTGTTTCCTTGAAACTTGTGGAAATTGTGCTGCTGAGAGAAGATGCTCCCCTTCTGTTAAATTTACGTTAAATTTGTTGATAGTTTCATGGAGGAATTTACCACACACACGTGTGTGAGTGCTTATGAGTGCTCTCATAAGCCTTATTTCCATTTAAAAAGCAGAGTAAACCAATCTCTTACTGATTTTTTTTATTATTATTATTATTTGTTCTCTCCCCCTAAAGACCTTTCAGGTCTTTTTATATTCTAAGGAGATGATTTATGCAATCAGACTTTGTGTTTATGCATTGCATCTGCTCCTACAGTAACTCCAACTTGATCTAGTTACAAAGGAGTGGAAGCCTCAAAGATATAAAATATCTGCAAGTTCCTACAGCTGGTAACTAGATAATAGAAGAACAACATTGTCAGTGAAGACCTTCACTGACAAAAAGGCTGCAGGCTGAGATCATGCCCTGTTGGACACCAAAGGAAATCATCTTTGGGTGCAGCTTTGGGAAACAAATCTGCAGGAAACCAGGCTTCTGTACTTCAGCTGCTCAGCTCCCAGGCAAAGAAGAAACAAACGTGCAAGTGTAGAGTTTGGATGTACTATTTTTTTCCCCTCATCAGGTTAATGCTAAGGCAATTTGTGTTCCCTGGGGCAGCTGTTTATGTAAGATATTTCTAGGCAGCTTATCAAAATGGAGTTCTGCTCCATGATTTATGTCTTTTAAAGAGCCCACATTGGCTGTACCAATTGCTAAACTAAGAGTCTTGGGTTTGGTTTTCTGTTAGCAAGGGAAGTTTTTTTTCCCTGTTTTTTGGGGGTGGGGTTTTTTTTGTTTGGTTGGTTGGTTTTGGGTTCTTTGATTTTTTTTTTTTATTCCTATAAAAATAGACATTTTTCCATGTCAGCAGTCTAGGAGGAATGGAGACTGCGTCATCTTGGTACTTTTATTCTTCCTTCTCCAAATACCAGAGGGAGAACAGTGAGTTACAAGTTATAAAGAAAACATCAAGGGAAATAATTCCACAGTTGGTCAGTTTTTCCCTTGTTTTGAATAAAAGCACTAGTCAAGCAATGAATATACTTTGTAGGTTTTCCTGTCTTTGCATAATATTTACATTCTTATACCTTCAAAAGCCACTGTTGGGATTATTGTCTTCATGTGCTTGGAAGTATGTAGATGAATTAAGCTCAGCAAGTCCTTGCCCTTTGTGCTGAAGATGAAATGTGATAATTTCCCCTCAGAGAGCCACAAACATTCCAAGTTTGTCAAAATGTAGGATACCTCCAGGATTACAATAACCGTCGTACCAATATTCCAGAGAGCCTCTGCTGATTGACTACGATGGGACCTGAGTGTTTGTTTAGGCGCATTGCTGAATCAGCCCACATGAATCATACCGTCGTCATAACCCCTGGGATGGGATTATAGCTCCCTAATTCAATTTTGCCTGGTTTTTTTAAATGTATTTAATGTAAACCAGAGACCTGAATCTCTGCCCTTTCTTTCCTCTGTTATGTGGCCTGTCCCTGAAGCATTGTGAGACCGTGTTTGTCTCATGAAAATGAATCTAAATCCAGCTATAAAGTAATGGTCATGCTTTCTATTAATAGCATTGTGCAGTTCTCTGTTTTGTATAAAAATAATGAAAAGCTTAATTGGCCCATGAATTGTCAGGCTATTTAAAAACATATGCACATACACACAAAAGTAACTGTAAAATTTAGCAATAGAAAAGCTTGTTATAGATTTTTAGACTATGTTATCCCAGTTTAAAAAAAAAAAATCCTAATGGCAGGACTTTAAAAACAGTCAGGAAGTTTCTGTTTATCCCTCAAGAGTTCAAACTCCCACTGAGACCTGGAGTAAGTTTGATTAGCTTCAGTGAATTTCATGAATCATATTAAAGCCGCTTTTAAAAGATTAAACCAAAATGGCTCTGATAGGACATTCTATAAATCCAAACTCTTCATTTCTGTCCTGATGGTTTTGAACACGTCAAAACTTTGAGCTTTTCAAAATATCCTTGGACCATGAGCTTGCACTTTTTTTTTTTTTTTTTTAAAAAAAACAGAAGTCCCCTAATTCTCCCTTGAGGAGTTGGGGTTGGCCAGTAGCACCCCGTCGCTCTTTCCCATAATAAGTTTGGGAAAAGCAGGTCAGAGTATTGCCCCTCACGTGCTAATTCACCATCCTCTGAATTAAAGCTCAGTAAAACTTTTTTTAACAGAGGAAGAATAAAATAAGCTGACCCTCCACATTCTTACTTCTCAATAGGCCAGTCAAAACTCAGCTTTTTGTAAGACTCTGGCTGGGTCAGCTCTAGTTTTAGGTTTAAAAGGAGCTGGAATAATTCCCCCTAATCTCTTTGTGGCTCTGATGACAACACGTTCTGAACTTTTTCACAAAGAAACACCTAATCAAACATATTGGACCTGTTTCAAAGAACACAATGTTTTCTGTCCTTTCAGATGGAAGATTTATTTTATCTTGGTCAATATTTGTCTCTGGAGTCAATGACCCTTCTTTTTCACCTCAGTCTAAGTGAGTAGCCGGTGATGAATTCGGGGCATTTCTTGACTTGTGCCCTGCAGAACACCCAACCTTTTCAAGGCTTTAACTGGGACGCTCACCACCACCACGCTGATCGCAGGAATGACCATTTTTGAAACAGTGACGAATGTGCTGCTGGGGCAGGAGCAGATTCATCCCATCTAAGTGAGCCTGCAACTGGGGCAGTCATTTCAGCAGCACCATGGCCATCATTCATGAAAGAGCAGCTCCTTTTTCTCCCCCAAGCAGCTCATGTTCCTATTAGCACTGGTCACCCAGATGAGGGATCACTTTATCTTTTTTTTCTTTTCTTTTATTACTTTAAAAAAAAAGAGAAGTTTTCCTCTGAGCTGGGGATAACAGCAGTGGCAGGGTCTTAGTCTAGTTTAAACTAATTGTGAACCCATACTTCGGTGCTAGGAATCCACTTACTTGTTCCTTAAAGAAACCACTTAGTCCTGATAAAGCAGGCTGCACTTTGAACCATTTTATGTTGACTACAGAAGTATTGTAGCTGAACAGGGGAAGGTTCACATTCTTTTCCACTGGACTGATGGTGCTGTGAGGGTCACAGGCACTTTTCAGCAAGCTTTCCTTGGTATGTCTCTTGGTAGAAAACATTTTCAAGGCTCAGATTCCCTCCCTAGAAGCATCATCTTAAAGATCATAGATTGTTGTACTTTTTCACCTAAGAGCAGGATTTGGCTACACACTGAGCAGTAAAGGCTCAGTCTTGAGTAATACCACATGCCTTACCGCACTGTGATTTTGTAAAAGAAATGGTAACCAAACAGCTGAAACTGTGAAAACCATCAGTGCTCAGTGTTACCTTTTAAATATACGCATAGTGCTAGTCACCAGCACGCTCAGTGGATTTTTTTTCCCCCAACCTCTTCCCCCGGCCTGGCCATGCACTGTTACAATAAACTGCTAGGAGGCTCTTAAAACCTTTAAACAAATTGGCACTCGGATTCCTCTCTCAGGGGTTTCATTACATTGAATTAATTAAATGACACACCTTTCTTAGAGATCATAGAGATCATATTGCTGTGTTTTATATTTGCTATGGTGCCAGTGACAGAATTACTGTGTTGTGTCCACAGATTCTATTGTCATAGCCTTTTGGGTTGGGCTTGCTGCGTTTGTGACGTTTCTTTTCCTTATTTTACTGTATATGTCCCGCTCTGGATCAACTCCAGTAAAGTAAGTACAACCAAAGATAAAGTAAGTATAGATCAGTGTGATAAAATAATCTGCATGAAACATTCATTCACTGCTTCAAGTGATCCAGCAATTGCAACATTTATAATTGCACACAGAGATGACACTTTTTATGTTATTATTTGGTTTGAGTGTCTCTCAACCCACAGCTCTTCCTTGTTTGTATTAATCACCTGGTTAAAAACAAATCCTTAACTGGTGAGGTTTGCAGGTGATAGAAGGATGGGGGAACAGTAAACCATGAGGATAAGCAGAGAAATTTGGACTGCTTGGTATGTTGGCAAACAACATGCATTTTACTTATGCCAGCTACCCAGGTTGCATACTATGGACGTAAGAGTGTCTGTTTAACACACAGAATGGGAAAGTACCTCTTGTAAACCACACCTGAGAAGGAAGTAGGAATCATGGTGGTAAAGCATGCTCCCAAAGCAATTCTGTAAGCCTTGATCAAATTAAGAGGAAATGTATTAGTGAGATCAGGAAGATAATAGTATGTATATCATTGCTTACATCATCCCAAGAATGTTGTACTGATGTCAGAATGCACTCTTTCAAAGGAGTTTTAAAGAAATTGAGAAGAATGGGGGGGGGGGGGGGAAATGATTTGAGTTCCAGAAACACATCCTACAGTGAGAGAAATCAACTCAAGTCAATTAGTTTCTCAAGAAGCAGTGGCTCAAAGTTGCTCCTTGTGAACTGTCTGCATCTTGTAGAACTCTAGTGTCCAAATCAAGAGCCCCATGATAACTATCAAATGGTAAAGTACCCTACTAATATGCAACAGCTGGAAGCTGATGCTACGCAAACACAAATGTACTGTGAGGGTAATGATTCACTGGAACAATTTAGAGTACATTATTAAATGGCTTATGATTAATTCTTTTTTTACTTGATGACTGAACATCTGAAAAACATGCATTTGTATTCATCCAAAAATTACAGTGAGGAGCCTATAGTATATCATTCTCTGGCCTGTTATGCAGAAGGTTAGGCAAGCTTCTTGCCTAAAAATGTATGATGCAGTCCCAAAACATTTTTAAGTTCTTGTAGGTTAAATTAACTGAGTGAAATTATTGATTTATAATTGGCTGAAGATACGAGCAAATTTTCCTTTTTTGTTGTTGGTTTTGTTTTGCAAATCCTGGCAGCAGTAGGACAATACCTTCCTTCCCAAAGATGGCCCAGATCTGAACTTCTGTCCTTCAGCATAGTAAAACTACAAATACACTTAGAGTATTAATCAGTTGGAAGTGTGGTTGTGGAATGAGTTGAAACACCTGCCAACCAGGGCTGTGTAGCATTCACAGTAGCAGTCAGCTCAGGAGTGAGACAACATGGTCAAACTGGGATTTCTGTTGGGGCAGAGTCTCCGGGAATTAGCCTCAGGCCATTTCATTAGCAATTAAAGTTTATAGGTGTGATTCTGTCACTCTCACCTGAGTACTTTAAATTAAATTGATCTAAGTCAGTAGAGTACTGTTCAGCATTAGGGAGATGGGGTTGGGTCTGAGCTAGCGAGTAGCCCAGTAAAGCATGACAACATCTTCAGGCTCAGAGCGTGTGCAGCAGATCTAGCTCGGCGGATAGACCCCGGAGCCCCATGTTTGTGTCATCCAGACTCTCTTTACAGCTGGGCTTGACAAAACAGGGAAATATCCTCCAGAGGCAGACAGATGGAATAGCTAATCCGTTCTAGTAGGGTGCTTCCACCTGAAACCTCCATGACTGAAAGGAGGGGCTGCATAAATACCTCACTGTTGACAAGCACGTCCCCAGTTTCCTAAAAGATGATAGACCCTGTCCTGTGAAGGTAGCTGTAGTGGAGGTGCCCGATGGAGACACAGCGCCCGCTGATGTGCAGCACCTACGCCTTGAATGGGAATGTAGTTCTAATGCTGCCTGTGATTTTGAACTCTGTCTAAGGACAGGTTTCTGTTTGCAGCTTTCTACATTTGGTTTACTTTGTTTGATGCTAGTTTTTCTGGCAAACACATTTTATGCAAACAAGGATGCATTTGCCCACTGGTCCTCCTAATCTGATCAGGACGCAGAAAATTCAGCTCAGCAGATTAGGCAGAGGTTCAAGATTAGGTCACAAACAAGCCGAGGGAAATGAGTATAATATGGCAGTAAAAAGGAGCACTAATATTCTAATTTATTGGCACCCTAAGGCCTCTGGCATGCTCACAAAAGGTAACAACAACAATAAAAAAGGCAACTTGCCCAAATAAACCACAAAGCAGGAGGCAAGCTAACAATACAAGAAACACATGGAAATGGACATAAAATTACAGGGTAACAGAGGCATGTTCCCATTAATTTACTGTTCCTAAAAACTGGCAGAAGTCTAGGTACATGAAAATCTCAGAGTGTTTCGAAGACTTAAACAAAAGCATTAATTTTTTTAAATCTTTCACTTTTGCATCATGTTACTGAGTGAAATACTTGGCTTAAAAATATCTGTATTTATCCTTGATATGTTCAATTTTGCCCATCGAAAGAGCTGTTGGGAACAAGGCAAAGTCTAGGAATGTTTTGTGGAGAGCCCAGGAATCATTAATGAGAAGCCATATTGCATGAGATTTGCTTAGGCTTTGAAATCATCCTGTCTTACCATTTTTCTAGGCTTGAAACAATTTTAGGACTGAAGAGACTATTCACCCCCCAAAACACCTTGCCCTTTTTGACTGAGTTCCATTTGTTTTTTAACTCCTGCTCCAATTACACTTCTCCCAATTCCAGCATTAAAGCAAAGCCGGGAGCCTGAAAGAAGTTCTTCCTCTTAACTTCCACCATCCTCCCGTCGTCGTCTTTTTTTATGTAATCCATCCGTTACCCTTGGTGTGACGATCATCTAATTTCTGTATTGAAATCTCCTGTCTCTTTTCCCGTGATAATTCTGATACATTCACCCAACAAACGTACATACACGTCACCGGTCAAGGCTGGAGAACTTTTACCTTCACTGTTTCTGTGCTCGTCCATCTCCCTGTCAAGCCCAGGGGCATATAGGGCAGCGCGTACTGTTCCAGCTTGCTCAACCGCCTGGTGACAGAAGCGCGCTTTCAAGTCTGGCGCTTCAGAAGAGCGTACCTTCTTGCTTCAGTAGACTGTCGAGCAAACCCCCACCGCCGCGCGGCAGCTGTCTTTGTTGTCAGCTGGATCTCTGTGGGGTCCCTGAGCGTTACGTTTTGGCCTCGTATGACGTGCAGTGATTATATCCCTTCCACCACTGCGTACACCAAGGTCTTGCTATTTTGGCAAGGGCACGCCATCTACCACAGTACACTCTGCTGATTTTTACCTGCGTAGCCATGCAGAAAAGGAGTCAGTGTCAACGTGTGTTCTGAAAGACATACGCAACAACTAGATCTACTTATGCCACAGCATAATCCTTAGACACGGAGAGGTCCTGGACCTGAATCCATGATCTGATTGCACCACTCTCTTCTCTGCAATACAAAGTAATTTGGTGCCAAGTCAGATGAGCGAGGTCGGCAGAGGGGGGAGGGTTGATGCTTGCGAGAGAGCTGCAGCAAGGAATCCATGTCCCAGTCCCTTTTGTTACCATTACGCTATCCCTACCAAAATAAATAAAGAAAAAAGGTTTGGGGCATGGGAGCAATTATCTCAAACCCGTTAGCATGCCAGGGCAGCTGATTACCATGCTGCTGTAATCGAGAGCCAGTATTAAGAGTTGCTTCAACTTTGTGTCTTACCAACCAAAATGATACAGAAAAATAAGGCTTAGAGGCTGGAGACAGTTCCCAGCCAAGGCTGGAACTTCATGCAGTGGAAGGGAAAGTTCCTGGACCTCCCAGGAGGACTCCCCGTTTTCCCGTGCATTTCACTGGAGGCTGTGCATTCCTGACAGCCGGGACTGAGACTGCTGTGGGCATCCAAAATCTTCTGGTTATCACTTTTCTACCAGACAGTGTACAATAAAAAAAAAACCCAAACTTGGGTACCCAGAGAGCTGGAAGATCTGCATGTCTCGTCCATATTTCTTGCTGTCGTAGCAAGAGAGGCTCGGTCAAGGGACTCTGGGCTTTGTGGCAGCATGAGCCTCCCTGGCTTCAAACAGATTTCTTGCAATAAGAAACCCAATTCAGTGTTTAGATATTTTTTTCTCCTGACTACCACCAACTTTTACCCAACATTTCTGGGGCATATGGTAACATAGTTCGAGGATACCACTTGCCAAACAGAGATGTGGGAGTTGGCTTGAAAACACTTGTTCTGCAGCCAGCTTTCTTCTCAGTTTGCAGGTGAGAGTTTCCTTCATGGACAGACAGATAACCACTGATTTGGTGGACAGACTGTACTATGTCCATGCGCTTTTTCAATTTTTGCTCCAATCAAATCAATTGCAACAGCTGCTTCATTCCTGGAACTGGGGAACTAATTTGGATATTTGACAGCTCAGGGGTTTTGGTCCCTGGGACAGAAAAAAAAATCTATAGCGGTATGCTAGATCTCACATGAGGGCAGACAGTTTTCAGAGGGCTTTTTTTTCAGCTTACCTTCCAGATGATTGTAATATATATTAGTGAAAAATATAACCACCGCATATTACAATAACAAAACCTATTCCTGTATACAAAGGCAGTGAATTTGACACTCAAGACACCACGTTCCTCCAGATGACAGTAAGACGTGTCATAGCTCTACTTTGGCGTGCTAGCTTGTCTTTGGGGAGAGGAAGTCCTTTTTAATACTTTAGTAAGAAGATCCTAGTGAGAGATACTTCTCTGGCTAAGCAGACCACGCTCCTGATCTTAAGGCAGCTGGTCCTGTTCTCTACTTCCTTCAGCCCTCTCTTTCCTATCACAGTCGACTGTTTCCTGTGATCGAGGTAATTTGTCTGTCTATAACCTCACTTAAGATATACTCAACTGCGATCTCCACCTACTATGTCTGACTAGTGGTAATCACATATTCTCACACCCAGGTGTCTTGCACTTCCTAGCCAAGATTGGCTAAGAGCTCAGAAAGAACTGGGGTTCTCAGTGGTACTTAAATTTCATGGTCAGGACTCTCACAAGAGAAGTATTTGAGGTTTACGTGACTTGTCTGCATAGATTACAGCATCATTCCTTGTGTCAGAAGCAGCTGAGGCAGCTAAGTCTTTACAGCTGGCTTTCCCATGCACAGTGTTCCTGGGGACCTATCCCAATTTCTCCCCAATAGAGTTTCTGAATTCAATCATCTCAAACAGCAGATAATAAATCTTGCTATTCTCAAGCCTCTGGTTTCAAGGGAGAAAGCTGTCCTCCACACCTCCATCGCTGGGAGAACTTTCTCTTTTTATGTTGCCAGAACCAGCTCCCTTTGATGTGAGCAGCTGTCAGACCCACAGGGGCAGGGGCTGTAAAAACGGTTAGCTATGAACTGTCAAAGCCTGGCACGAGACTTCAGTCACCGGAGTGACTCAAATTACAGCGTCTTCACAGGAAAGCGTTCTCACTCCTGTCATCTAAAGAAACACGCTCCATCCCTTTTAGCAAGTATCATGGCAGTGGAGAAAGGCCTGGGATTGGTACTACACTTGGTAGGGTGGTGCTGAGGTTGTTCAGAGATAACTGATCTCCGGGTGAAAACTAATGGGCTGAACTAATGGGCCACTGCGTGAATGTATGTGTGAACTGAAAGCCAGGCAGAGAGGTTCCTTACCAGCAGCCAGCGTCCCTCCAGAAATCCCACGCGCTGAGACTGCAGTTTGGAGGACACCATCTGCTGAACACGAGGTCAGAACGTGCCCTCTGCAGCTGCTGCTCAGATGTTCTCCAAGGCTGGTGCCACCAGGCAAAGATCCATCCAGGTGGGCTGGGCTCAGTTACTGGGAAGCAGGCTGGCTGTGTTAGCATTAAAGTGCTCTCCGTTGCTTTCTGAAGGTTTTCCTAGTTCTTGCCCTTTCTTCTACAAACTGAAATGACGGGGCTTTTTGTTTTCATACTGTTAAATGCTTTTAAATGACACAAAAAGGCTTCCTATCTAATAGTGACCAGACCGACATGTACAAGAGACAATCAAAAGATTCAAATAACCCTTGAGCTGTGCATTCAAATAGTGTCCTACAAACAACCGTATTATCACATCCAACATTATCTCCTCAGAGGGTGCAGAATGCCCGGTCCAAGCGGTCCTGACATTATGTCAGCTTGCTCTCAAGGGACGTAAACCAAACCACAGACAACTTGTGCACTGGAGGAGATCTGAGTGCTGCCCACTGAGGGCAGGGATGCAGGCTCCCAAAGTCTCTGCACAGGTGCTGTACACCTGGAGAGGAGAACAAGTTCTTGTAGTTATTAAGTTGGTCAGTATTTCTCATTTATCATCTGCCTAGTTAAATCAGAATGCCTTGGCATTGCATCTGGGCTTAATTGATAAACTTCTTCAATAAAATTAGGGCTAAACATGTATTTGCATTAAAAAAATATCGTTGTTCATTAATGAAGAATGCCAAGAAGTGATCACTGTAGACAGTATGATAAATATGTGAAATTTTGGAATCACAGTATCACCTACTCCAGGCTTTCAAGATCATGCCTGTCCCCAGAAATCCATAAATACAAAATAATAACTTTTTTTTTTCTCACTATCGCAAGCTTTCCTGTATGCCACGATTCACTATTTGTAGGAAGAGTAGTTTATAAGAAATCTACACTTCTCAATGGATGATTGCCAGGCTTTAAAATTAATATATTAATATTGTGTGAATAGGTCCACCTTACCTGACTGTCCACTTTGGGCTATATGACTGTTTGCTCCTCCTTGTATCACTGTACCTTTATCTGCAGCTTTCATTCAGAGGGATTTTATATTTACTTCCAGATCACTGATGAAAATGCTGAAGAGGATCAGGTGCCTGTGGAGCTCTGCTAGAAACAGTCAGAGATCATTCTCCAGTTATTCTTGGAGAAGCCTAGTTCACATAACACCTGTTTGATGGGGTTCCTGTACAGCTTGTTTTAAAGAAAGCAGTATGGAATATTAAGTCAAACACCTTACTGCAGTTTTAATAGCTACGTATGTGCAGCTCCCTTTATCCTCCAAATCGTGTACCCCTCAAAAAAGGACATCAGACATTTTTCACTGTACCTGTCTTTCTATAAAACCACACTGTCTGGAATTAGGTTTTTTGTCCTTTGAAATACTTTTTCAGTTGTATCTTATCTTAGCTTTAATTCCATGATTTTGCCTGGGGCTGAGGTCAGTTGCGCTGCCTTACAGTGACCTGGCTTGACCAGTTCACTCTCTCCGAGTACTGGGACACCAGGGCTCTTCCAGCCTCCTCAAACTTCCCTGCTGTTCCAGGGATGGTTAACCATTAACCGGAGCCGGCCAGAGTTCTCCTCAGACAGTCTCCAGGTCTCTGGGATGCAAGTTCTCCAGCTGATTTTAAAACACGGATAGCTAGCTGATGATATTTAGCTACTTAATGGACTGGAAAGAAAACATCCTGTTTTGGTAAGAGTATTTTTGTCTTGCTTCTGTCAGACAGAGAGGAGAGAGATCTCTTGAATATGCCTGTGCTGTAGCAAAGAAACCCCCAAATCTGCCTGCCTCCATCCTGCAGCGGGCCCACTGCTGAGATTTTGGGGGTTTGTTTCGGTTTTTTCAAACTGCCATTAAGCATAATCCCTGCTGTGTTAGTCTTGTCAGGCACAGATACTTTAAGCTTTCATTAGCAGTTAATCAATATAAATTTGAAGTTATAAAGTTGATATTTCCCTTCCTCCAAATACTTACAAATAATTATTTTCCTTTTCATCCCATTTACTCTATCTTGGTTTTTTAGATTTTGGGTTTTACATTTGTCTAGTCACTGAAACAAATGTGACTTTTAGTCCAAGATGCCTTCTTTCTCGTCTCTGAAGCCATGGCTCCAGGACATTAATAAGACTTCTCAAAAATTTTCCATTTTCATTCTCACTTCTGGGTTACATTTTTCTTCCCAATGTAATTTTCCTCCCCACCTTTGAAGCCTTAAGGATATAGGGGATATAGTTGTTGGGATCTTGTGTTTAGCCATATTGAATTGAACTTAGCGCTTCTAGGCCAGGACTCATCAGCTATTTATTTTTAAAGGGTGAAGTTTTGGAAGCTGCTGGGAGGAGGGCTCAGGGAGGAGGAGGCTGGGTACGCTCTGCTGTTCTCCTGGCATCGCCCCGTCCACCCCACCACTAATTTGTTTTTCCCTCAGAACCATGCATCTTTGTGCTGTTATTACCTATACACTGAAAATTTCCTGCTACTCTAGTCCTACCCACTCGTTTTTAAGTCTGTCCCATTTTCTTGCTCAGATCTGCACCACTCCTTAGAGCTGTGTCGTGCCTTTTCCCAACCCCAATGTTAGGGAATCTCTCCCATATGCCACACATCCCTCTTGTTCTTGCCCCCAGTGTAAGTGTCTGTGTCCCTTGTACACCCGCTCACAGTCACGTGAAGCTCTTCTCCTCCTTCGTCCCAGGACCAGCTGCGACAGCTCCTTTACCCTCACTACAGAGCAAGTCATAGCAAAGTTTCTAGTTTCCTCTTTAAAAGCCCAGCTAAAGAACCAAGCTTAAGGGCAGGACTAAGGTCCCGTCTTGCAGAGGAAGGGGGGAGTCACTAAATAGCACCCACAGCTCACGCTTTCGCTGTTGGTCGTACTCTGTTTCCAGGTAAGGACATGATTCTCATGGTAGATTAAAGAGGGCTCAAGTCCAAAAGCGTCTCTCATGCTGCATTCAATATCTTTTGTGTTAGAAGAACCATCTTCTACATTTTTTAAAACTTTGATAATATACTTCCTTATGAAACTGCTGCTGTCTTCCAAACAGATGTACCTGATAACTGTACTTTTTTTTTTTTCTTTTTTTCCACTTATTACAGACAAGTGATTGTACGGAACCAGGTAGAAGAAAGCAGTTCCAATGGTGAACAGTCTCGCTCAGATGTGGTGGCTCCTCAAACACCTACCTCCCTTTCAGTTGAAATTGGCATTCATGGAAGGATCTGAGCCTGAATTAAAACTGGAGCAGGTTAAACGAAACCAGCACTACAGTTCTCCTGACTGCAGAGAAAAGCTCAGTGCTGTGACTGCCTGTTAAACACTGATACCACAAATGTGAATTAGTTCAGGAGAAGAAGAAAAAAAAAAAAGGTCTTTCAACAAAAGCCAAACCTGATAAATCCTGGATGCAGAAAAAGAAGTCCTAACGGCCATATTTGAGCCACGTTGCTGGAGTTGCCTGATTAGAAGAGCAATTTAGATCCTGATGATGGTGACTGTAAAATTTCTCTAAGTAAGGATTCAGGTTCAAACTCCTCTCTGTTACACAGTGCAAAGGGAGTGCTGCCGGTTGAGTGATTCCCATTAAGACCCATTTGGCTGAGAGCAGATTTACTCCTCCGGCAGAAAGTCTATAGCAGGTACGCCCCGAGTCCTGTACAGGGTTCTGCCTTGCTCACCTGAAGGCACGCTGAGCCCTGTTATCCTCGGCGGTGTCTGGGCAGCATCAGTTTTCACTTGCTGTGAAAGAAAGCAGCATCCCATTGATCTTAGTGAACAGGCAGCATAGTCAATATTGTTTATAGATCATGAGAGCCACAAGTCATCTATTTCTGGCTCTACCCTCAGGTCACACTCTTACCAGCTGCATCTTAGTGACATTTCCACTTGGTCATCTTCTGAAAAACAAGCAACAATGTCAAGCACAACAACAACAATAAAATTTTAACTTAAAGCTCAGCAGTTCCCTCAAGGATAGAATATGCTTTTGCTTTACTTTTCTATTGCAAAAAAAAAGTTTGTGCTATTTAAAATTTATTAAGACACTGTTTACCTAGAACGGCCTTTAAAAAAGCTAATGGCAGCACTATCTATCTCAGTTGAGTGCCTTACTGAATCAAGTCATTAGCTCTACCAACTGCCCAGAAACAGTTTTGCTACCAATAACCAGTTGCTTTTTGCTTTCATTTTGAAATGGTAGGTGGAAAAGCAACTGTTAATATTGAACAGTCTTGAAATGGTACCTGCCAGTTACCCAGGCATTAGAAGTATGTTTATCATAGTTTATATGAAAGGAAAATGCTAGCAAAACCACAAAAGCAACATCACATTTCTGCACGAGTTGCCTGCTTTCAGCTGGGACTGACAAATGGTTTAACAGAAGCCACAGCCCTATGTGAGGGTCACAGAAGCTTTTTGGTGGGGTGGAGAGGATGGTTTTAGCTCAGCTGGAGCAGAGTTGGAAGGGCCACTCACACTCCCTCCCCGTTCAGTGGCCTCCGCTCTCTCCACCTCTCCTCATCCACGGAGCTCCATCGAACCCAAGCAGAAGCAGGTGAAGGTCCATGAGAAGGTGAGGAGCCCTTAGGGCTCCAGTAAGCGTGGAGCTGGCACTGCAGAGCAGGGCTGAGGAAGGCAGTGAGGGCTGGAATAAATGCAAGACTGCGCAACTAGTCGCTGGGCTGAGGACAACACAACATTCATTCAAAACTTGAGGAGAAGCTTAGAAATCCCACGTCCCCAAGCGGGCAGCAAAAACTCCTACAGTGAAGCACTGCCAGAGCCACCTAATGCTGCGTACGGGAGAGGGTGTGGGGGTGGGCTATGATGTTACCAGAGAGCAGGTGGGTTGGGCTGTGTTAAAAAAACACAAGAGACAGACCAAGCCACCAGGCATAGGTTTGTATTGTGGGTTGTTGTTGTTTTGTTTTAGTTTTTAATCTCGGAAATAAACACTTCTGCAGTTTGCTTTTTGAGCAAACTGACTGCTACTGGTGTTGGGCTTGGAAAGCTGTGAAGGCGCAGAGTCTGTTGAGTCAGACCGAGTCACGGGCAGATGGAGAAAACAAGGAAAGGCTGCGGGAACTGACGGTGCAACGTGGGCAGAGATACATCAGAGAACCAAAGATTTCCGTCGGTCAGCTCAGATGGCCGCAGCAGCCTTCCCCTGCCCCAGGTACCCTCACCTCTTGCTAGAGCTGCAGTGGTTCTTGCAGGAGACGTGAATCAACTCCCTCGTTGGCACCAGGTCTCCCAGTGCACAGTGGCAGAGTTACCTTTAACGCTACTGCAATCACACGGTATCCTCACAGGCAGTCTGAAGAGGACCTGGCCATCTAGACCCATTTTCCTCCTCAAGGATGCAGAAGCTGCACTTCGATCATTCCTGCCATGTGTGTCGAACCCGAGCTAGAGCATCTCTTCTGCAACAGCTCTGCACTGCCTGCTGGCGCAGTCTGCTCCGGCAGCCTCCTCCCTCCCTCCCTCCCTCCCTCCCGACTTCTGTCACCCTGGTTTTCAAGAAGCTCTTCGCTACAAATGGATTCCAAGGGGATTTCTGAAAAGTAAATACTCCCATTTGTAACAACTGGTGTTCTTTTAGTAGTTGCACTGGTACATGACTCAAAGTACACAACCACTGAAAAGACTTTTTTTTCCCTTTCGAATTACGGAGATTTACGGAAAGCACATAGCATAAGGCATATAAGCAGTGATAAATAATATGCAAAATGCATCTCCTTCTGTCACACTTCCATCCGTACCCATTTCAAGGTCCTTCCAGTTCTTTGCTCTCCCCAGCGAGCACTTTTATTTCCCCTTCCCCCAGAGTCCTCCATTAACAGGTGCCTTCCCCGTGTGGTCTGCAGCATGCATGGGCGGTTGAAATGCTGCACCCATCAGTCAACAAAGCATGACCCAAATCAGCTCATGCTGCTGGTTCGTAGTTGACTTCCATAACAATGTTACCCCAAACCACCGTCCCCTGAAAGGCCACATCATTCTGCCTGGTCCCTCACGCTGTATGAAGTCTGCTAACGTGTCAGATGCCCTTGTCTGAGCACCAGCAGCCCATCGCTGGGCTGAGATCCATTTCAAATCCTGAGGAGCCTCACCTGCAACCCAAAACTGTAGGTGGTCTATACACCAGGTACAACAGGAAGCAACATATTCTTTGGGGCTGTTGGCTTCACTGACTTTTTGTGAAGTTTGGGAATGACGCCTGTGAGGGCAGACCGGACCGCTGGGCCTCCTGCAGAGAGCTCTGGAGCTCTGTCCACACAGTTCTTATCACAAGAACAGCATCAGAGTGAGTAACCTGTATTAAACTGTAGAAACTCCTTGTTTTAAAACATAGGCCCATATCTGGGGCAAGTTTTCCATTTCCAAATGCTCTCCACAATTTATTTTAATCAAGCTCAATTTCTTAAGGTAATGACTCTCCATGTATATAGTTTACTAAAATGCATTTTGAATATGTTGGCAGTAATTCACACATACAAATCATTCAACCTCTAACCTGCTTTTAAAGATACTTGACCATTATTTCTAGAACTTCATAATAATCTTTTTTAAAGCCCGCTATAAGCTTGGAAGTTACCTTCCTTATTTCAGCAGTGCCAAAACTGCATTCAGAATTCACTATTTCCATCCAGAGGGAAATAGCAAGGTGTGCGAAAAGCTGTTTAAGCGTAAGTAATTTAGCATGCCTCTTTGCATCCGCTGTACCAGTTTCCAGAAACAGATCTCGCTCAAGAACTCTCCCAACTGATTGAGCTTCAACACATGAATTCTGCTCCTGCAGGTACCACAATTACACAATTTATTTTTTTTTAAGCAAACACAGCCAAAGGGCACGTGAATTGCTAGTACAAGACACGCAAGCGCATACCCAAAACCACTCTGGGCTTACAACTTGTTGGGAGACTGTGTAACATCCGCGTTGTGGCATTTAGGATTTTAATTATTTATTAATTTATTAGGGGATTCGAGGGGGCTACACTACACGACGTGACACAACGGGGTGGGTTGGCTGCAGCTGGCTGCCAGCTGCCCACCCAGCCGCTCTCTCACTCCCCCTCAACAGGACGAGGGAGAAATGGGATGAAAAAGCTCCTTCATCAGGATTAAGACAGGGAGATCGCTTACCAGTTACCATCATGGGCAAAACAGACTCAGCTTGGGGGAAATTAATTTAATTTATTGCCAATTAAGATAGAGATGGGTAGAGAAAATATGTTTCTGCATTACTGCCCTTAGGTTGGTTGAATGGTCTTACCTTAGTTCTTTAATTCTCTCAAGAAACTCATACTATAAACCACAGTTAGATGTACTCGATCCCTCAAGACAGCTGAAAAACTCCATCCCTATGTGTCACGAGTGTTTTCTTTTCTAGTTAGATGAGGTGACAGGACATCTTTCTGGCTGTTTTGGGGTTTTTTATTTAACTAAAATATGCTTTTTTCATTGCAAAGAAAATTTCCTGATGTCATGCACCCTACAGATTTTAAATGACACAAAATTTAGCCTCTAATGAGCTCACTTCTTTTTCAAGAAGTATTTTTTATTTTTAAATTAAGTCTTGATATAGATATTATGACTTCTTTAGGACAAGAATATTTATATGTAGAAGCAATCCTCGTTATTCGCATCTCACTTTTTTATTTAAAAAAAATTAAATAAACATCACAAGGAGTGTGCATTTCTGATTTTTTTTCTCCCTGTACAGAATTTGTACAAAGTACGTAGGCACAGCACATATTCATGAGTCAATTTAATAAATCCTGTTTTACATTTCAAAGTTTCAAGTTCAGGCTCTGCATGTTTGCATATCTGGTATGTTAAACTGCCCTCGTGGCCACATTCAAGAAATATTTATCAGATTTCACAGAGAATTTCCAATAAAAACCCATGTATAATCAATGAGCAGTGAGTCGTTTGGGTTTATTGCCATCTCTCATCTTTTCGGAACGGAGGGAAGACGGGCCTTTGTTGCAAGTCTCAGCAGTGATGATGGTCAGGGCTTTTTTTAATTAAAACAGAAAGGAGAATAAAAACAGACCAGCTCCCATATAAATGCTTACAAAAGCAATATAATTTTAAACCAAGAAGAATCCCAGACCAGCACAATTCCAGTGTTCAGTCTTCTATTCATACTGGTTTTGGTATCACATATCATAAAAGAAACTGTGTTCTTCAAGAAATAGTAGTAAACCATCATGGCTAAACCTCTGACTACTCGTTCTTTGCGCTTATACCACATTGTGGTAAAGTAATGCAGTCTTTTTTCCCCATTTTACAGCGGAGAGAGGAGGGATTTTAACTACATGGGGACTGAAATACAGTCCAGAGGCAATGTGCTAATCACTCTTTTTTGGTTCTTCATAAAGTTAAAAATGCCTGTAATAAAAATGATATAAATAACATTCAGTGTCCCATACTGTTCAAGAAAAGGGAAATTACAGCTTTAATGTTCCACTGAGAGATGATGAATACAATTTTCCCCCCTCTGAGTTTGCACACAGTAATAAAATATTGATCTTTATGACAAAACAAGTTAGATTTGTATGGAGAACAGTTCAGGAGGGTTTCACGGCTCGCAGCAAGGATGGCAGAGCATATAACATTAACGTCTAAGTGTCAGCTTGCTGAATTAAGGCCCCAGTGTAGCCAAGTAAAGGGTTTTGCAAAGAGGCATAATAGTTTCTTCTGCTTGTTTATGAGTTTCCAAGTCTTCATCGTTCAATTTATCATCTGTACTTCTGCAGATCAATTTGACATGGGTTATTAACATATCTGGCTCCTGTGCTCCAAGCCATATGTCCCCAATGTAAACAGAAGTCAGGAATACACAAACAGCTGTGGAAGAAAAATTAAGAGAAAAATCAGAACAGATATTCTTCTATTTCCACATAGTAATACAAAACCAAACCATTCTACCTCCAGACCTATGTTTTGAACTAGTTTCCTAGCTTTTTTCTTAGGTGGAAAATTTGTGGGGTTTTTGCCCATGCAAAGCCAATGATCCTCCCCACACTAACAAAAGAAAAAACTGTTTCTTGTTAGCACAACCTTCTGGCCTCTTCAAATAAAAAACTTTGAAATCTGACCTGTGGCTTTTGCTATCAAATGATAACATTGAGCAGCATATGCATCAGAATCCATACCCACAGGGACTCATTTGTTGCACACTATTTTTCCCCTTGGAATTCTATTTTTTATACCTCACTGAACTCCATTTTAGTCCTAGAAAGGAAAGTTTCTTTGAGGGATTATGACTATCGTACTATCAGAGACCCCTAGAGTGTGACCCTATTCTGTGCTACCAACCCCTGTGCCCGTACCACCAAAGACATCACTTTTACTTTGTGAAGTTATGAGCACCAGCGGACATGGGCCTACTTCAAACTCTTTTGATGAATTAAAAAAGAAACAAACAAAAAAAACCCCCAACCCATGGAACTACCTATTTTCTACCATTACCACCTCGTA
The DNA here is from genome assembly GCF_028858705.1 of Grus americana. NCBI lineage: Eukaryota > Metazoa > Chordata > Aves > Gruiformes > Gruidae > Grus > Grus americana. Next base: position 116,504,368 of record NC_072852.1, read on the forward strand.
ACATGAGCGAAAAGGAAAAGACGAGTTACCTTTCTTGTTCGCATCCTCTTCCGTCATTGCTGACAGGCACAATGTCTTCACAGGTTCGTGAAAGCTGTTGTTGGTCAGGCCCTGAGCATCCATGAGGTGAAGCATGACTGAACTGAACAAACAGAGCTCTTCCAAGAGCCCAGCTGTTCCACTGCTGGCCTCGCAGATCCGGGTGTAAAATTTGAAGATGTTGTTTCTCAGTGTCTCATCCCTGAGCATCTCCTGCACCGCCACTGGGTGCGGCAAGATGCGGTGCTGCAGCCACCGCAGAGTTAACGAAACACTTTGCACATTGAGGCTGTGCTCAACCATGGACTTTACGAGCCACTTAGTTACGACGTAAGTGGATGCGCAGGTAAGACCGACTGTTTCATCCTCACGGTCAGCAGATTTGAGGGGCTCCCCTTGATGTTTGGTAGGTGGCACTGGGAAAACAGGCTCCCAATGGGCAAATATGGAATTCAGATGATGTCTGCATTTCTCCAACTCAGAGACTTCCAGGTCTGCAGCGGCATCGCCTTCTCTTTCGATCTCATTCTTTTTCCGAATGTGATGATATGCATGAGATGAGCCTTGAGATTTGTTCTTTTCTTTAATATTTTCTGTAAGAAGAAAACCACCACCAAAACAACCATCAGATACTCCAAAGGATTTTCTTGGTACGAAATTACACAAGAAAGAGGGTATCATGTGTTGTCTCAGTTGCTAAAAGGATAAGAACTAGCCTCATTTAGCAGCCTAATTGAGCCTATGCAATTCAGAGCAAATGGGCCAGAAGCAGCTCCCAGTGACTCACAGGCTGAAACACTTTTCTGACCCGGATCGCCCAGCTTTGAGGTGAGCGATAACGCCACCCAGGCCCTGGCCCAAAGCCCAGCCAGGCCAAGGCAGAATTTCAGAGGTCCACAAGATGCAGTTTTGCCAGTAAGGCTACCTTATTTACACCGCCTCGTGAGAAATACTCAAGCCGCTATTCTCCGGGCGAGCGGAGGCACAGCCTACGGAAGGAGATACCAGCACAGCTACGCTGCTTTCGAATGGCGCAGGCGAAAGCGGCGAAACCCACCTTCCTCCAGCACAGCAGCATCCTGGCTGAGCGTCTGGCTGGCGGGGTGCTGTCAACCCAGGGCACGTGGATTTTTCACACCCCAAGGGAAGAGACGGGCAGCCGAACTTTGTAACGCCAGGCTGCCCTCTGTTAGGTGCTGCCCTGTGTCATGGGAGCAGCAAAGCTCCCCGAGAGCAACAGCGCTTTGCCACCGCCATACCGCACAGAGGATTTTATGGCAATCTGCTTTTGAGCAGTCTTTGAGAAAATCATCAGTAATTTCAGTTACGTTGCACTTAAATTCAACCAAATGCATCTCAGTGTTTTTTCCCTGGGGGCCGTGGGGATGGGGACAACTCTTGAAATGAAACCTCAGAAACAAAATTTCTGATAAGGCCATATTTTTTGACTGCTTTATAAGCTGCCAAGGCTTGGAGCAACAGATTTTTTTTAAAACTGCATATATAGCAAGTTACAGATGTCGCTATAATAACAACTCTAAAAATCCTCAGAAAGACACTAAAAGGGTGTGAAAAACTTTAGAAAAAACAAAGCTTTTATAATATCCCTTAAAAACAGTGATATTTTAATAATTAGTTTAACTGATACACAACATTTAAGGAAACCTATAGAAGTTGTAATGTGCACCAAGAGCAGTTGTTGTACTTGCAAGAAACCAGTGTTGTTTAACACCTCCCACTACAAAGTTCCTTCTACATTTTATTCACCAAGATTACAAGAGAGATCATACAAGTCCAAATGTATTTTTTGCTTTCTTCCAACATTGATGACAATAAGAAAAATCAGCTATTTCATTTTTGCTTGCTTTACTGCTAATTTTTACTTGTATTTCACTTTCAGATCCCCCATCCACACACTCAGATTAGTTCAAATCTTTGAGCAGAGAGCCTCCAAGCACCTTAAAATTTCATTTAAGAATACAATTTTTCAACACCTGACTCTAGATCTGCAACTAAGTTTCATTTTAAAGCTCTTTCCGTTTTTAAAACTGTATTTCTCCAAAGCTTCCAGAACTGTGTTAAAAGTTAGAAATCACTACAACCAAGACTTGAAAAATGGCTTTCCATTTCCATTCCTCCTCCCCCAAGCTATATCAGATTGTCTGACAAAAGTTATTAATACTACTTCCTAGGAAGTTTGCCTCACTTTTATGGTTAGTTTGTAACAGCCTCAACAATATTACTTTCCTGGAATATTTTAGTACTTACTAAGCAATTCTTTGATTTGGTATTTCTGAGCAAGAGTCTGTACATCCTCTTGCAGTTGCAGGTCTTTTTCAATGATGCTCCACTTATGCAGCAGCAGCAGGATCTCTTTGTTCGAGAGAATGCCATCGTTCACAGTGAACCGGCTCATTTCTTTGAAGGCCTCAACAACGATAGCACGGTATTCCAACACAGAATTGAGTGTACTGAAAAACTGAGTCAGTTTGGCTGGATCGAAATTAGTCCTACGAAAAGAAAACAGAAGTGCCATGTATTTTTCTGCATGCTAATGAATAAAATAAAATACATACAGGTTTTTCTCCTTACAGTCTCTTCCTACAGTTTTCTTCTGCAGTTCTCTAGATATATACTTTTGCTTCTCAGAATGCCAGTAATAATTAGTTTCATTCCCACTGAATCCCCAGTGCTTCACTTCATTAGTGTTTGGCAGAACAGACCATGAAACATAGTCTTCCTGCCTGTAAATAGCAAAGGCAGGTGGCACACAAGGCCTGGAGCTTTACCTACGCTTCTTTATGTTGCATCAATTTTCAAAATTTTGAGGCAATAAGCATAGCTTCTCCAGGCTGTGGCAACACTTGTCTGCAGGAAGAGCCGCAGATGCTATTATGAACCCAAACAGAACTGGTTACCCGATTGCTTTCTACCGTCCCTGCTGCAGCTGCTGTGCTTAGACAGGTTAAGTGCTCTAGATCTGGAGAGAAGAGAGCGACCCTTTGGTAACATTGTCGTGTAGAACTTTGCACGGTTTCTCCTCGTACGATTTGCAGGCATGGTACAGACACAGAAAGTCTAAACCTTTGGAGAGCATGACAGATCCTCGCAGCAAATAGCATTGCTAACTGCAGGCTCTAATCCAGCAGGAAAAAGGTAGAACACAGCTGGTTAAGCATGGCCGGTAATTAAGGATGTAGAACTTGACAGTAACTGTGCATCAGCTGTTATTTTATTCTCTAGGTATTTGAACAGCTAAACCTTCCTGTTAAAGGAATCTCATCAAAATTCAGTACTCAACATTCAACCTGAAGGGGGAAAAAAAAGCATTAAACTACCAGAGACCAAGAAATTCTTCTGGCCTTAATAAATTTTAAACTGGACAGAGGATGACATGTAAATTGATTAAAAAGAAAAAATAAAAAAAACCTTACCGAATGTGTTTGATTAATGTGATCAAAACATACAGAAATTCATTTACAAGCTGAATAGGAAGAAACTTCCTGTTCTTGTTCTCCTGGGATTGATTCTTGCTTTCTCTCTTGCCTCCTAAATTTGTTAGCCACAGAGTATGTAGCAAGGAAATAATTTTATTTAACAGCTTGTTTTCCAAAAACCTGAAAAACAAAAGAAAAAAAACCCAAAAAAAGCAAACACTCATTTGGAAGTCAGATCCTAACCAGGAATTGCATTACATTGCAACCGTTGCCACCATGTCTTTGAGCAGTTATTGTTCAAGACAGATTGGTTTCTTATGTCCCTAAGACCTCAAGTAGTAACAGCAATGCTTACAACACAAGATCAGGAGCCGTATTTACTTTGTTATTCTAAGGGCAGGGGGGATGGGGAGGAAGCAATCTCATTTTTGTGCAGAGGATGCAAGAATACTTCTCAAAAGTACAACCCAACCCCCAACTCCCCATCATCCCTCCTACTACAGCCTGAAAGCATCTTGATTTTGTTTTTAGAAACACAAGGCAACGCTTCAGAGTTCGGCAAGTTCTGCCAGTATGGCCCCGGGTGCCAAAATGTCATATCAGCTGACGGGCCATCTCCTTATCTGTCACCCTTGTTTTCATTCTCAAGTTGTGTAATTATTCTACTGCGGACAGTAAAATTGTTCCCATTGCACTAGTATTTCCCTAGTTACCTTTTTTCTAAGATGTGCAGTATCCAGGTTAGGAGGCTGTGATCTTGTATCAGCTCATAGGCAGCTCTGGTGACATGGGCAGCATTTTGTAATATCTCCAGAATACGATTCTGAAATAGGAAATAGAATTTGTTCTTTTACAAAATTAGAATATAGTCAGGATCTAATTCTTATCAATCATTCAGAAGGATATAATTAGCAATCCGACTGGTACTTGGGATCTGATCAACCCGAAGTTAAAATGTATTACCAAACACCACATGTACTTAGCAACCCCAGGGAAGAAAAGACGCCCTCTTTTCAAGGCTTCATACATACAGATGCTACTCTTGAAAAGAGGTCCTAAGGTAGCAAGACTATTTTCTCTTTTTGTCCAAGATTTTGATATCTGAGATACTTTTAACAAACTGGATTTCTCAGGGTGGATGCTTATGAACACGAGAGCTACTGGCAAGTGAGTTTTCTTCCTGCTAGAGCACCATACGGGTAACATGCTGGTTAGGGAATAAGGAGACCTAAAAAAGCAAAGGCCCATACCATATAAGCAAAACTGCAATATCTGCAATATTTTCCATGAAGCAGTAGAAATACTACTAGAGCCAGACCACCAGTTGATGAAACTGAGTGAGGTTCCATGATGGCAGGGACCTGTTCCAATTTCAGGGGACAAGAATTTGACTCTAGTTTAGACATAAGCAATTATTTCCCCCTCCACACATACACAAAATCATCAGGGAACAGATTTTCAAGAGGGCAAGGGAAGAGTCAACTTCTCCTTTCTGCTTTGTATTTGTTTAAGATCTTCAAACCATGCAAACTTTTGTGGTCTGGAGGTTTTTTGTGGGTTTTTTTCCCTGTTTGGTTTTTTTTTTTTTTAATTTCTTACCTGAGAGCCCTCATCACACAAAGGACTGTTGAAAAAGGAAAGAATGACCTGGAAAATCCTCTGGTAGTCGTAAAGCTCGTAGCAATGTTTATCACGCAGCCCTTCTCCAAGAAACCTGAGAATCCACTCACGTTCGGTTTTGTACTAGAAGCCATAAGAAAAATACCACCATCAGACATTTCAAAATAATGCTTGCTTGTAAGAGCACAAAAAACCTGGTTCCCTGGGAGTGCCAGCACAGGGCTTAACAGCTTTTTCTGGACTTCTCAACTTTCATCCCTATCAAATTTAATAACATCCATCAGGAACAGTTACTCTGCAACCCAAATATGCACTGATAATGGAACTTTAAAAGTTGCTGTTTCTGAAATACCTCGGTTGAACGCAACATTAATAATCTAAACTCAAATATGAACATAAGCTAGCCAGGGCAGAGCATTCTGTTTGTTGTGCTTACAGAGCACGCACAGTGCAACTCATGATTTCATTATATGTTACTATTAAGAAAACAACTAAGAAACACAGAAATAATACTTTTGATTCTGATATAAAACAAAATAAATATGCCTCTAATTGATTACCTGTGGAAGAATAAGATATCATTGCATTTTTACAGCTTTTTTCTATTATTTTCCAAAGAATTAGTGGATACCTAAGATGGGCTTCTTACATTACCTCAAAATCAAAACTGTAGAAAAGCTGGAAAAACCCTGGTACTTTCCTCAGGTCCAAATACTGGTGTGACAGAAGGAATCTGTTTACCTTTATATAAATGTGCTCCTCTGTGAAGAGAAAGAATGGGTATTGTGGAGGAGGACAACGTTCACAATACACAACCACGCAGAAAATAAATGGAGCCTGTATTTTCCAGTGTTTCAGCTAGCTGTCAGAACAGTACATCAGTTACAGTGAGAAGGCCTTCTGCTCTAAGGCTGACTGTATTGTTGGCTGTTCCTCCTCTTCTCTTCCCCAACATGAAAAGCTCATTCAGAGTGTGTGCAAAGCGAGTGAAAAGATAAAACACTCAACACGGCTCTGATTTCAGCAAATCCAACGTTACTTCATTGACAAAACAGAAATCTGTGGCAAAGTGGGAGGCAAATCTCTCCAGATTTCAAGCCTAACACTTCATGCTGAAGGAGGGTCGATTTAGATTAGATATTAGAAAGAAATTCTTTACTGTTAGAGTGGTGAGGCACTGGAACAGGTTGCCCAGAGAGGTTGTGGAGGCCCCATCCCTGGAAGTGTTTAAGACCAGGTTGGATGAGGCTTTGGGCAATGTGGTCTAGTGGAGGGTGTTCCTGCCCATGGCAGGGGGGTTGGAACTAGATGGTCTTTCAGGTCCCTTCCAACCCAAACCATTCCATGATTCTATGATTCTATGTTAGGCAAACATAATTTTTAACCTACTGGCCAGACATGTCCACCATGAGCAATGGAACCAGTTGCCCAGAGGGACGGCACAGTCTCCATCCTTGGAGGCTTTCTAGGATCAGTCTAGAGGTCTGGAGGTTTACTAGGATAAAGCCCTGCGCAAAGCGGTCTGCCCTCACAGCTGGCCCTGCTTTGGGCAGAGGGTTTAGCTAGAGACCTCACAAGGTCCCTTCTAAACTGAACTACTCCCTGATCCTATGATTCTCCTTTGCACCAGTGACTTATGTTGATTCAGTGTCTAAGGACAAAAGGACGCTCGGGCCAACCTACTCCGATCTGCTGAACAGATCTGCGCACTCATCTAGTTTCACTCGTCTAGACCCCTGCCCACCTCCACCCCAAAATTATGAGGAGGTAGTGGGCTTCACTCCTGATGGATCAGACTGGTTTTGTACACAAATCAAAATGGCACTTCCCACTTCTCCAGTAAGGCAGTCTACACAAGCACAGAAAGTTTTTCTTTGAAACACAGGAAAGCGTACTTCATGGCTCCCACCAGTGTCACAGCTATCTCATCTTCCAGAACCGGCCAAGGACACTACTCCCTGCAGAGTGACTCACCCCGGGAGCTCTACATGCACAGTAGGTTCCAGTACCTGGCTTCAGAATCTGCTGTGCCACACGAGCAACGTAGAGGCTCAAAGAGAAGGTAAATCTGAGGTTCGGCTGCCCGATTCCATTTTGCACAGCATCCAAGAGATACAGCAACTGCGGCACAAGAGCCCAGGGGAGAAAAGCTTGAACCATAACCCAAACAAATACAACAGGAGAGTGTGAATACATAAATAAGCTTTTACAGTATTTCATAGGCCATAAATCAAATGCTGATCCCATGAGGATTTCCATTCCTACAAATATAATTCCTAAGAATTTCTAAAACACATTTTACCTCTTTTTCTGCCCACTGATTATAACATGAGGAAACACAAAGCGATAGAGAAGAAACAATGGAATAGAGGATACAAAGCTTCCTTTAGCTCTCTCACCATCCACATGTAGATGGATGAGTAGAGCAGTAACTCCTCCATAAAGGTCCATGACCCAAAATGTCTAACCTGGCAAACTATCAACTGAGCTCAGTCTTACCTGATTCTTCTCTGGAAAACGACCTCCTTCCAGATGAGAACGAAAGGAAGCCAGGACAAAATACGCAGCTGCTCTCATGTTGGAATCATAACTGCTAAGGGCAGCTACTGTTAGACCCAGGGCATTGACTTCAACAAACTTGTGACATGCCACTACACACTCTGTGTAGGAAGAGGGAAAAAACAAAAGAGAAACACCCAGTGCATTATACTGACATGTCACAGAGTATGTAACAGCACTATAATCCTTAACGAAACTTCTATTCATAAACACCAATTTGTAGATCTACCCCTACAAACTATTACTTCACTACATGCCGAAAGTTCCTTCGGCTGACAAAGGCATTCTGCAAATCACTCTGAACAGGAATTCTTTGCCTGAGCTGAAATAAATGGTGTTAGTCTCATTCACATGAGACAGAGACGATTTTGCCTGCTAGATCATGCAAAGTTAGGAATAAATTCTGTAAAGACATCACATATCTCGCTGTTTCAGGGAAGTTAAGTACAAAGAAGAACAAGAGGGAAAACTCTCCTCCTGAAAACATTGTCTGGGCACTTGATAAGTCTGTGCCTGAAAAAAAGATCAGCATAACCAATGAAAAGCCTATCTGTACTAAAGAGCTTCTGTAATAGAACAGACAGGAGAATAATACATAACCAAGACATCAGCCACACCAGTTGTTACCATGCAGGCATGAGTGATTCTGCTGGTAAGACATGTTCCAAGCAAAGTACTAAACTGTACCCCTATGCCCTTCTGGGACAAACAAAACCCAGCAATGAACAGCAACCAAACAGAAAACACGCCCTTGAATCTAACATTTCTCTTCCATAGCATTTTGCCATCAGGATGTAAAGTTTAACATTTGAGGGCTGTGTGTTTTGAGGAGTTCGTGCCATTTTTACCCACTGATGGCTAGAAATGACTTGATGTAAAACCTCCAGAATATCTCCTGTGCTATTTCTATTCCATTCACCAATAACGAGATACAATGGCAACTCAGTTATATTTTACTAGCTAAAGTGCAAATGTATTGTGGTTCTGAGTTTAGCAACGATATTCACATATTTTGTTGTAATTCACACTGAAGGTCAACAGGAAGTTTCTGAGAAACAAATATTCCAATTTAAGAAGAGGCTGTAGGCTTACTGACAAGTACCTATTTTTGGTCCATGGATTTCCTCCCCCACCACCACCCACACACAACTAAAATATATATATAAAAATATATATATATAAAAATAGATATTATATATATTTATGTAAAAAAAAAAAAAAAAATCACAGATTATTTATGTCCCCGCACCAGCAGCTGGACTGTTTCTCTCATCTTTTCCTCAACTGCCAGAACTCCTACTTCAATTTTGTGCCTGGCAGTTTCACACCCAGCTCTGCTGATTATGGGCCAGGCAACGGCAGGGTCTCCATCTCCCGGCACTGTCTCCCAACCAGCCCGCTGCTATGTTACCAATGCAAAGGCATCGCTGAATTGCAATAACAGATCTTTTCAGTGAGTGGTTTTACAAGTTATTTCAATACTAGCAATTACTGTACACTTCCCTACACCACTACTCACCAAAGCACATCAGGTTTAACTGGTTCAAGGCGAAACGCCTCAATCGTTCTCCAAGTGAGTGAAAAGATCCCTCGTTTGTTAGCATGGGATACCTCTCACATCACCAGAGCATGTACAGCTACAGCTCTACTCCCCTCTACTTCCAGGCACTGGGCAAGACTACCACCTGACTGCCAAAGTAAAAATGGTGAGATGAATAGCAACAACAGGGCAGGAGAAAGAGAAACAGAGCCCAGAGAAACACCTAATCTATGTCTTCTGCTACCCTCTGCCTGTGGCAAAGCAACCCCATGCTTCCCACTCTTCAGGCAAGATGCAAGGGTGCAAGGTAAGCACTGGGAAATGGACGCTTGCTGTTGAATCCCAAGTGAACATGCAAAGATGATCTAAAACTCGTCTGCCTGCAGAAGATTCGCCATCACTTACAGACATCTCACACATAGCCCTGGCCTGTACGACAACCCCTCTTCAGTACAGGATCAAATACGTGTTGTATGCCCTTTCACAGCAAACCACCCCATGGCTCTCTGGGAGACTGCAGTTCTCGAGAACTACTAATGTACACCAACTAGACAGACAGAGTGGATGATTTTATGGGACGGTATCACACAGTGAAATTCAACGTTCTCACTTCAGCAGTAAAGTTCATGCTGGTCACAGAAAGATTTATTTGGAAAACTTTCTTTCACTGCAAACATGCAGTGGAAATATTTTCCATCCGGCTGACCTTGAAGAGTGCATTCAACAACTAATATAAAATAACAAGCTATTATTAAAAAAAAAAGTTAATTCTATGTCTGACATACAGTTTGTTTTAAGTACCTTGAGAACCATGATGGAAAAGGTTTCCACAAGATGCTTATCAGAGCTAAAGTTAGACAGAACTTGCTATCTGCCCAACTCCAGACTTACTTTTTACTCAGTGAGCATAAAACACTTTTCACACAGTGAGCATGAAACACTGTGCAATAAGTCTATGTTTATAAATTCAGCAGTTATATAACATCTGTGCACAGGGCACCGTGCAGCCAGTACAAAGAGCAAATAAATAAAGAGGAATTGGGAATTCCAAAAGCAGCTGACATGGTTTAAAAGCGCCATGGGACCTGAACTCATAAATCACTTGGGCTCTTTAAAAAATGTATCTCTTAGGACACAGACTCTCTCACTCAGCATGAAGCAGTTAAGAGCACAATTTTTCCCCTCTCCAGTTTAAGAGTCAGCCTATGTGGGGACAGCCACTGCCTCCACAGCTCCGCAAAAACACGATAAAACACGATGTGCAAGAAGTCTCTCAGCCCCACTGCTGCCCGCACCAGCGGCCATCCTTGCTGGCTGACTGTGGCACTGCTGAGGCTGACCAACACCGAATCCCTCCCACCAGTTACGGTGGTGACCTCCAGGTGGTGGGTGATAATGACAGGTGCATCACAGCAGTGTGTTTGCCAACTATTACACCCAGCTTCAAAAGACACTGGCTGTCCATGCTCTTCATCAATAATAATCTCAAAGACCCAGCATTAACTGGATTGTCTAAGATCTCTCCTACCGCAAAACATCAAATAGTTCTGGTACCTTTTTCCTCCCTCAGTAAACTAAAACACAGTTCTTTTTACTACTGTCAAAATTATACAGAGCGGCTTACAACTGTAACTAAGTATAGGCTAAGACCACACAATACAGGTACTGTACTATAAAAGGGTGTAGGTGAACAAAGAAGGACTGTAAGTATGATCTCACTGAAATATAGTTATCAGCCTGCCAGTTGCTTCTGATGTTATCGTTGTGGAAAGCCAAATCCAGCTGTAACTACATAGTGGTTTAACCATAATCGGCATCTCTTCCATGGCTGCTTTGCTCATCACGTTGCTGTGACACAATAGCTGATGCAGAATACAGCTCTACACATTCACCAGAAAAAAAAAATACAACCTTCCAGTCGGGAATATTTTCTACTGATCCCTCTTACGCTATTTTATAATTACACTGTGCTGGGTTTTGTGATATACAGGTTGCTGTTCGACAGATCAGAGAACATAAAGATTTATCTGCTTTTTGTCTCTTCCAAGCTGTTTCCAGTTCCAGTTTAAAATCCTCTCCTCATCTTAAGCAAATCAGTCCCTCTACACAGGGTTAACCCACTACATTTAAAAGAGCTATGAGGGAGCACCTCGTCGTCTAGACAAGAGCAGCTTGGCAGGAATGTCCGCCTGCTGCTATGTTGCTCTGAGTAGCCAAATCTCACTAGATAGATTGCATTATTTGGAAAAGTGCTTTTAAAAAAACCCAAAAGCTTTAATCCCAATTATACCTTGTTACTTTTTAAGTCATTCATAAAATTACAACGCAATGCAGTAGGTGGTTAAATGGTGTACGTTTCTTCTCTCCAAAGCCAGGCATATATAATATCTTTGTAGTATTGGTTCTTCGATTGAGAATAACAGAGCTACAGATGGAGCCATGCAGCTCCCACAGCAGAGTAAAATGATGCTAAATATCAAAGAGAAACATTCACTTTACCTGGTCTGGTCAGTTCACTAAAGAGCTGAAGTAGAAAACGAGGATCATAGAAGTCATCAAGACTCTTGACGCTTTCATCTCTATATAGTGATTCTTGTACCTCCTGAAACCAAATCCAAACCAGTATTTGTAAGGAACAACACCAATTTCCAGCTTGGTTTCAAACTTCCCCAACCACCTCATCCCAATATAAAGCAGCCAGTACTAAACCTTGCCAAATATAACACAACACAGGGTGAGACTTGGGTTTAAATCCGATTTTCACCATCAGGGTTCCAAAACGACTTCCCCTGACTAGCCCAAACAGGTATAGAAACGTGTCAGCAAATTGTATCAAAGACTGAAGAGTCAGTTGTCAGCGGATCCTCAGCCTGTTTAAAAGTCAAACTCTGGTCTCACTTATGTATGGCAATCTTTGCAATGTTGGACAATCATGCCTGCCGACAAGATGTGGTCACAGAATCAGAGAATAGTTTGGTTACCCTCTTAGTAAATAATTTTTTCCTAATATCTAATCTAAATCTACCCTCCCTCACCTTAAAGCCATTACCCCTTGTCCTGTCACTCCATGCCCTTGTAACCAGTCCCTCTCCAGCTTTCCTGTAGGCCCCTTCAGGTACTGGAAGGCCGCAATTAGATCTCCTCAGAGCCTTCTTTTCTCCAGGCTGAACAACCCCAACTCTCTCAGGCTGTCCTCAGAGGAGAGGTGCTCCAGCCCTCTGATCAGCTTCGTGGCCCTCCTCTGGACTCGCTCCAACAGCTCCATGTCTCTCCTGTACTGGGGCCCCCAGAGCTGGATGCAGTACTCCAGGTGGGGTCTCACAAGAGGGGAGTAGAGGGGCAGGATCACCTCCCTCGACCTGCTGGTCACCCCTCTTTTGATGCAGCCCAGGACATGGTTGGCTTTCTGGGCTGCAAGCGCACGCTGCCGGCTCATGTAGGGCTTCTCATCAATCAGTACCCCCAAGCCCTTCTCCTCGGGGCTGCTCTCAATCCATTCTCCACCCAGCCTGTAGTTGTGCTTGGGATTGCGCTGACCCACGTGCAGGACCTTGCACTTGGCCTTGCTGAACTGTGGAACTATGGTCCATATATTGCATTTCATTTGAAAAGTGCTCCTAAATAATTAATTCCATCCCTCCTATGAATTTAAATTACTCTCCTGATGTAAACAAAATGCAATGTATTACACGAATGCAAGAAAGCAATGACTAAAGTGAAAGACTCTCTTTCTACATCAAAAGGAGGGTAATTCAGCAGTCTGAACCAAAGCACCTGTGATGACAGAAGACGGCGATGCTGAGGGAAAGACAGAATTGTCCTCATCATCTTTTCTCGGTCTAGCAGACACAGAATCTCCTCCATGCTTGGCTGCTGCCATAGTGACTTCCCTAGACTCTTGCAAGTCTTGTGATGCTCCACAGCGGCTGGACCCCATAGCAGGATTCTTAAACATTGTTAAAAGTAAAGGCATTAGTCAACAGACTGCTAGCACTGAGTGAAAAGCAATTACAGAGGATATAAATTAGTATTTAAATTTTCCCTTCACTTGTACTTATTATCCTGTGGGAACTTGAAACTAGAACTCGTTTCCCTGGCAACACCTTTTTCATCCATCCAAAAGCTTTTCAAATTCAGTCTGAGGGTGTCTCATTAACTATTTCCTACCCCATTAATCCAAGTCAGAACTACTGTCTCAGAAAAAAACGCTTTTTTATTTAAGCTATAAATGCACAGAAGCATGATAGCAGCTGCATGAAGAGACAGTGATCTAGACCTGGTCAAACAAGGTTGTCTCAAATGCAATCCATATTTCAAACCAGTGTCTCAGTGGTTCAGTAAAACATAAATCCTCACTCTCCTCCTCTGAGTTGCTCCTTAGGCCCCACTTACTTTGCCATTGTGCCTAGAGTGCTATTGATATTGTCATTTATTAGGTGAGTACTGCCAGCAGCATGCCTCCCTGTCAGCGAGGCAGCTGGAGGGACGGTGTTAGGCTTCTTATCACTCAGAACCTGACATCTCCCGTTTGTAACACAAGTTGGGCTCTGCTGGGTTCCCCGTACAGCATTTTTCCTGAACGGTGTCTGTATTCACTCAAACTCTTCAGTGCTGGGATCAAGTCTAACCGAGCATCTGGCTACCAATTCACCTCAGGGCACAGTATGAAATTGTTTCTCCTTTGAAAAGGTTACAAAAGTTTTGGGACCTAACTACCTCTGAAATCAGTCTCCTTCTCACATAACACCCTCCCATTTGCAAACACTTTCAGTAAAGATTTATGTAGGATGCAGCTAGCGCCAGAGCCCTGGCTTCTGAAAGCCACTTCGATTCCCTGCTAACAAGAACCTTCATTTCCTGTCCTCCTTCACAGGCTGCAAGGATTATCTATATTCTCAAAGCTAAGGGAAGTTCTTAATTCAGAGTCCAGTCCTGCCTCAACTGCCTGAGCCAGTGTTCTTGCATTGCTGTTAATATTTATGCCCATACCTTAAAGACAGAAAAGTGCATTTGAGCAAGGCAGACCAAAAACATCAGCGTACGTAAGAACTGTTAGCAACAGACTTTCCCGTGGACTGCTTGGGCACAGGGCCTGAAAAGAAACTATTTTATGTAATACCTGGTTCTCTCTTATAAAGCACGTAGATATATTGCAAGGTTGTGCTATAAGGAGAGCTACAGTCCAGACTGGTGAAAGACAAGGCAGGCACTGATACCATGTAAGTACCCCAAACCTAACAATACATGTGTTAATGCAAGAGGTTATACATCACTCCTCCACTGGCACATTCCTCCCCTCTCCATCAAAGCACCAGAGCCAAATATCATGCATACAGGGGCAAGATAACTGAAAAGGGCGAGGGCTGTGTTAAGTAACGAATCCTATATCCCAAGGGAACAGAGAAGGAATCCTACAGTAGCAACTTGTGCTTTGGCCTCCATCTGTGATGAAATCCCTATAGTGGGTTCTTACTATGGAGAGTGAGGTACTACTAAAATGACACAGTTCCTCACCCAATCCATAGACACCCAAAAGTCTGGGCAACACAAGAATTACATTGCAGTGGGTTTGCATGGCAAGGTTTTGGGGGAGGGACGAGGGGTGTGGGTGGCTACAGGGGTGACTTCTGTGAGAAGCCGCTAGAAGCTTCCCCTGTGTCTGACAGAGCCAATGCCAGCCGGCTCTAAGACAGACCTGCTGCTGGCCAAGGCCAAGCCCATCAGCAACAGTGGTAGTGCCTTTGGGGCTGGGAGAGAGGAGTGGGAAGATACGAGAGGAACAACTCTGCAGACACCAAGGTCAGTGCAGGAGGGGGAGGAGGAGGTGCTCCAGGTGCTGGAGCAGAGATTCCCCTGCAGCCCATGGAGAAGACCATCGTGAGGCAGGTTGTCCCCCTGCAGCCCATGGGAAGCCCACGCTGGAGCAAGCTCCTAGCAGGACCTGTGGCCCCGTGGAGAGAGGAGCCCACACTGAAGCAGGTTTGCTGGCAGGACTTGTGACTCTGTGGGGGACCCACACTGGAGCAGTCTGGTCCTGAAGGACTACACCCTGTGGAAGGGACGCACAGTGGAGCACTTCATGAACAACTGCAGCCCACCGGAAGGACTCACGTTGGAGAATTTTGTGGAGGACTGTTTCCCATGAGAGGGACCCCATGCTGGAGCAGGGGAAGAGTGTGAGGAGTCCTCCCCCTGAGAAGGAAGGAGCAGCAGAGACAACAGGAGAAGAACTGACCGCAACCCTCATTCCCCGTCCCCCTGTGCCGCTGGTGGAAGGAGGTGGAGAAATCAGGAATGAAGTTGAGCCTGGGAACAAGCGAGGGGTGAGGGGAAGGGGTTTTAAGATTTGGTTTTAGTTCTCATTACTCTACTCTGTTTGCTTGGTAATAAATTAGATTAATTTTCCCCAAGTTGAGTCTGTTTTAACCGTGACAGTAACTGGAGAACGATCTCTCTCTGTCCCTATGTCAACCCATGAGCCCTTCGTTATATTTTCTCTCCCCTGCCCAGCTGAGGAGGGGAACGATAGAGCGGCTTTGGTGGGTATCTGGCCTCCAGCCAGGGTCAACCCACCACATACGTTAAGAATAGGAAATACATAGGGAAAATGTTTCCAAAAGCAATATTCACATCTAGGTTTGACCTTACTCATTGTTTATCTCAGTTAAAAATAAGACCGTGGAAAAATGCCAATTGTGAGACTGCTTATTTGTGTGTAGTTAGTTCAACAAAGGAAGGTGGTCAGCTTACCTGGAATTTATAAGACTTTGATTATTCTTCTCATAGAACTGAAGCAGTAGCAGTATCTTCTGATCTAAACAACAAGATGAAACGCAAAGTCAGTCACCTGTGAAGATGAAAACCAGATCTAGTAAGGAAGCACCTTTCCCAGGCTAACACACTTACCTACAGCACTCAGTGTAGCCCCGTAGGCACCCAACAACACGGCAAGGTGACTGCTCTCACACAGAGAAGGGCTGAGTTTCACAACTGTCAGCAGGATATCCACCAAGGCCTCTGAAATAAAAACACAGCTTTAGCTTTGTTGCTCTCTCAGTTAGTGCATACATGAATATCCCCCCCCACGTATACCATTTCCCAGACTACACTAAAAGATGATTATGATGCATTTAATTCAAGTGGAACAACGGGTTTTTTGAAGAAGTTAAAACAGTATTTCCAAGCTGGACACACAAACATTAGTGTGAGGTCCACAATGTGGCATACTACCCTGCAGAAACTTTCCACGTGTACACATTTGCTCTCTGGTTAAAAAGAAGTGCTATACCCTATCGTACCACACCACAGCTCCCTCCTCTCCTAAGAGGGCATCTCAAATTAGCTCAGGAGTTGCACAGAGTAAAGGCAGACATCCCAGCAACCTCCCCAAGCTACTCAAGAAGTTACAGCAAGAACTTCTAAGTTCACACCCCACCTGCAGTAAATTATCAAAATCTTTCTACACTGTGCATTTAAACAGGGGTCATCACTGCAGAATCCAATTAGTTAGCAAGCTACAGGAACTCTGACCTGGGGCATACAAAAATTATCCACCTTTATTTTAGAACCAGCTGAGAAACAGATCAAACAGGTGATCAGATTACTCAAAGGCAAATAGGGTATCTGTGGCAGATTCAAGACCTGAATCCAGATTTCTTTACTCCCAGTATCTGAAAAGGCATGGGCTTTTTCACCTAGTATCTACAGGAATATAAAAATGCATGTCAAAACAAAACAGATTATAAATACAACAGCCTGAATGAATGCACTCTTGACACCAAGTTTCTGAATTACTGAAGTTAGCCAGCCTCAAAGAATCCATCTTGCTGCTTTACAGAAATACATTCAAAAGGTAAAACACTTACAGTATGCAGCAAAACCTACCACTTATTTTTAATTTCACTACATTTGTGACTTCACAAGAGCTTTTAGCTCTTTTCAGGTGATTTAAAACTTTGAAGTTTGTTTACACATTGCTCACTGATATACACAAAATTTGTTATCAAAATGCTGCCCTCATTTCCTCCCCTTTTCTTATACATCTCCTTCAATCACTGAATCTCAAAGCCCTGTACACTGGGAAAAAGCTGAGGTCTATGTAGATTTAATGATTGCTTCAAGGTCAGGTAGTATTTCAGTTGGCAGACATAAAGAAACAAAGCCAAGTCTACACATCACCCAATTTCTATTACTCATGGAAGGGTATTCCTCATAAAAGGTTACAATATCAAACATACATCAATTAACTTAACATTTTTGATACAACTTGCAAAATCAACTTAAAATCTTCTGTGTCAACCTATTGTAAAATGAGGGCCTCTGTCACACACATTTCTGACAGAACCCACACGCACTTCAGTGATCTTACCCTAACAGCCTCACAAAAACCAGAAGAATCAATTCAAGATATCAACAGTGTTAAAAAACAAATAAATCCAAACCCACTTTTTCAGTAGTTTTGAAAAAAAAAATAAGTGTTTAAAACCAGCAACCATAAAATGAATACAACATTTGGATCCAAGTAGAGGTAGAATTTAAAACTAAATGCTAATATTCTGGAATTGTTTAATAACTCTGCAAGTATATGTAGGTGGATAGGTTACTGGATGAATATAATGCAAGAAAGACAAGATTACTAAATATAGTTAAAGGGAAGAAAAAAAATACCTCTCGTCTGGGTGTTTGTGCCATCTTCTTCTCTTGACCTCAGTATGGCTGACAAAAATAGAGAGTGCTGCGTGACCATCATGTGAAGTTTGGAGAGCTTGACTAATCTCTGACTAAGTGAGGATTCTTTCTTGTATAATAACTGAATAGCAATATTCAGGACTTTCAAAAATGCTTCGTCTGTGTAGCGGTACCTTTAGAAGCAAGGATCACAGAAAAGTTAGACCCCATCCAAAAGGAAAGCTGCTTCGAAAAAAAAAAAACCTGTTTAAGAAATCAGAACTTTGCAAAGAAAGTGAACTTAGTAAAACCAGAACAAATTTTAAAAATACACCTCTTTTCCTGAGCTGTTTTGATTTTTTTTTTTAAGCTACACTATCTTAATTATAGAAAAGAAAGGAGAATCATCACACACAGTCACTCTTGTAGGTGCACTGATCTTAATAAAGGATTGCCTACTAACCCTTCAGACAGCAACCCTTCAGATTAACACTTCTACCTCTACAGAAGCTAAGATTATTTTAAAACTAAACTATTTTCGTTGAGGTTTTTTTTTAAATTTTAATTTAGTTTTAAAACTAAACTACTTTTTATTTCTTTTATTTAAACGATTTACATTTAAAGGTAAAAGATCTGATTCTGTTTTCATATGATCTGTATTTAAGAAATACCTTAAATAAATAAAAAAGAAGTTATGCGAACATAAATCTTCTTTATGCCAGTCAAAAAGAAGCTAGTCCAGCTATCTACTTAGCTATCTTAGTTATGCTAACAGGAGCATAAAATCCAAATCTGCCTGCAGTTGTGCAGGTTCAGGCTCCAATAAAACCAGTGGACGTGACAAAGCACATCCTGAGAAACAAGGAGCATTGTCAAATCTGATTGAATTCAAGGGAGACAGGTTGTTTCCAGTATAATGCAGGGCAAGGTCAAGTGAACAGAACTGGACCTTCTACAGCACCTTTGGTGCATCTCAGAATTACTTACTTGAGTCCTGTCTTCACAAGGCTGTACCAGTCATCTGGGTCCACTTCTTCAACAAAGTGCTGTGCATGTAGTAAGTAAAAATAGATGTTTACATTTAGCACACAAAGCTTCTACAGATCATCAAGACCAGCAATTTTTGTTCGACAGACACACTAATAATATGCAAGCCAAACACTCAGGTGGGATGATGAAAGGTTAACAGGGAAGAAAGCTCTTGGATACAACAATCCTACACCCCGATTCAAATGAAACTGCAAGTCTCATTTTGTTGGTCCTGAGAGCAAGGGAGCATATGGGCTGTATGGAATTAAAAAGCAAGCTGGTCTGTAGGTACCAAAAAAAACCCCCAGAGTCTTGAAACTCTTCACACTCCCAAAGTGTGAAAGGAATAAAAAGTCAGCAAGTCAAAACCAGAGACTAGGTTTTTGTACCTCTACAACATGCTTAAGCTAACCAACCTGTGCATGTGACAAACAGGGGTGGCTGGGTGCATGCATCCTTTACAAAAAATGATCTTTCCTGAAACGCTATAAACCACAGTAAACAACAATCAGTTTTAAGACTGACAGCTGCACATGCCAGCAGTCCCGGTAATGGTAGGTGCTAACCTCGTCAGGCCTGTGAACACCATCAGGATGAACGCTATGAGGTGGCCCCATAGGTCCTGCAAGACTCTTGTCCTGTACAATCAATCATGTCCTAAAAGGGAATCTCACCAGAAGCCAGCAAGAGATTAAAGGCATTCACTGCCTGCAGAGACCTTCATGGATCTGCCTACCTTACTGAACTACAAAAGAAACAGTAGTACAGAGGGAATGATCAAGTAGTGTCCTTTATGATCAAAGTCTGAACTTCTATCTATGATCAACTGGATTTCTGCCACAGATTTCAGAGGGTGTGGCAGGAGGGTCTTGTCGGAAGTATCTCTATCACTTTTTTTTTTTTTAAATAAAAACATCCATTGGCAACCTTTGATTTTTAACTCTTGAATACCTCAAACTCTGATTTTCAAAAGGGACTGTTAGCAGAAAGTCATCATCAAGAACAACTCAAAACTGCTTCTTATAAAGGACTCTCAAGCTAAGTTAACTATGCAAAAGCTATTAAAAGCCCATAGAAGCCATAACCCATAAAACAGAAAATAAAGTACAATCTATATTTACCCAAGATACAAGAGCACAATAACACATATGCACAGTGTCACATTCTAGCAGTGCAGATAAAAAGAAGTCTCACCAATAATTCTTCTAGCCTCAGCAGCATGGACCTCTCCACTTCTTGCTTTCTTTCATCTTTACTGCTGCTGTACATGACAATTAACCCCTTCATGCAGGCTGATAACAGGCGTCTCCTCCAGGAATTCAGCTCTTCAGAGTTTTCAAGCACTCTAGATATAGCATCTGCCACTGTCCAACTGCAGAAGGATATTTATTTTTTAATGTTGTAACATGCTTTTATGTAAAGATATCTTACGATAAAGACATCTTGCTGCCAAAGCGTAAAGTGACAGATTCTCTGAGAAGAGGATGCTACTACTGTTCACAATATTTGCATTCATACATATCTATCACAATGCTTTATAGGACAAACCAAGTGCTGAAACAGGGCAACTGGATTTGCCTACCTCTCGTTATTTTCTGCTTTCTCAAGAGCAGCAGGAAGCAGGTCAATAAGGTTTCGCAGCCCTTTGCTTTCTGAAGATGGCAACAACTTTGAAAGGACTTGCAGTTTCACAGTGGTCTCACGTGACACTTCTGTGTCTTGAAACACACTGCAGAGCTCCTTCCACAGAGCTTTCCTCAAGACAGGTGTAACAGCTGAGACAACTGTTGGGAGAGAGCAGGGGGCACAGGTTCCACCATCTAAGCGTGTTAAGCCACAACAGACTTATAATTACAGAAATCCCAAATCACTTTTCTAATCAAGGCCCAGATTACTTAGTTTCTAGGAAATTATATTACAGTAGCTGCTCATATGCAACAGAGAAGCGTGCTCTGTATTGCTTCACAGCACCATTAGGAAGTGTTTAGCATATGTACCAGACAACCACTTGCTGAAACGACTAGACATGGGCAAACAAAGCAGACCTTCACAAGAGGGACAACTTCCTGATAAGAAGCCTTGTCGTTGTGTCTCAGGAAGGATGAAACCTTTACCAGTTCCATGACCCTGGGCTCAAAGGAAATTTTCTCTCACATCAACAGACAGCTGACAGATACTTTATAAATCAAGTCAGTCAGACAGCAGTTTCCCCTTCTAATGTTCAAGCACGAAACCACTGGTGTGTATTAGGTGCTAGAGAAAGGCTTAGTTCTTGAACCATCCTCCACCCTCCTGTGTGCTGATAAGGTCTTTTCACTACTTGAAATTCTCCTAGATACAGGTAGCCTTCCCCACCAACCACTACAGTCAGCCTGTTTCTGTTGCTGTTCACGTTTCTATGCAGTAAGAGAAATGAAATTAAAAGTGATCCTGTTCTGTCGAGTTGAATCCTAACTTATAGTTTTGCTCGTAGAAAATTTAACAGTCTTGTCAATGTAATGCTGCTGTTGGTTTGGAAAGTTTTGGACAGCCAGCTTAGGAAGGCATTACTGTAGGAAGCTATATTTGGAGATTTATTTTAGAAGAAAGTTTTGGACTCTTACACTTATAAAAGTGAAAGCTTACGTTCTGCAAAACCATATGGCTATGGCATTCCACTCACCAGATAGTGTTCTATCTCTGCCCAAGAAAAGTTTTTACCTCCTATACTAAACCAAGATAAGCATGAAGACAGATTTTCATATGCACTAGGTATTAAATAAGGGCTTCAAAAGAGAAAACTGGGCAACAGCAACTGTAAGAGTACTTTGTTTCAGTCTAACAGGCAAGCTTCATTACAGTCCTTTACCTTTTATGCTGCAGAGGTGCTTATAAGAGAATCGTTAGTTAGACACATAACTTTTAGCACCTCTACTTATTGTGTAGAGGATCCAAGACTTTAAGGACAGCAGAGCCTACAATGAGAATTTGGCCTCCTGAAACACAAATAGGGATCAGTTGTGGCTTTACCTGTGGAAGGTCGAGTGAAATCATACTGGTCTCTGCATTGCAAATACATATTAATGAGCGGAAGAAAGCTCTCCATGTTTTTCCTGAGGTACTTTCCCGTGTCACTGCTCAGACACCACAGCTCAAACTGCAGCAGGTGGGTCCTACAGTGTTTTATCAGCATGCCCACAATGGCAAGGGAGGTTTCTGACCTCTGATTAAGGCAGTGAATGTGCACCTCTACACTGACTGCGTGGGCAAGGACTGGCTCACTTTGGAGAGCCTGAAGGAAAACTTTCTCAAGATCTTTGCTGGCTGATGCTGACATCAATATCCCCAAAGTTTTAATGTGCTCTGTGGATAGCAGTAGTTCTCCTTGTTGGGGCTGCCTTTGGTAGCTGTCTGTGAGCAGCTGCACCAAAATCTGTCCATAGAAGCTTAATTGTTTCCCTTTTTTAGGGGATTTTTCAGATTTCTGAGTAGTCAAGCTCATCTCAGGAAGTCCCAGCATGGCTGAAGTGATCTCCTTCAGCTGAGCTGCAGCCATGTATATCTGCAATTCCTCCAGAGCCTCCAGCTGGTGAGACTTCTTGGGAGAGACCTGGCTCCTGCCTTTCCCCACAGCCTGTAGCTCTTTCAAGACACTTTTTGTGACAGCTTCAAAATACTTTGATAACACACGTTTGTGATCCATGCTCTGCAACATCGGGGCACCCATTTTCAATAGCTGGAGCACACCAGAATTGAGGTGAGCTGACAGGAGCTTCACAGTGACAGGGTTTAAACTGTGCTGAGGAAGAGAACGT
Organism: Grus americana; assembly: GCF_028858705.1. NCBI lineage: Eukaryota > Metazoa > Chordata > Aves > Gruiformes > Gruidae > Grus > Grus americana. The sequence goes on from NC_072852.1 coordinate 116,527,053, forward strand.
TGCTCTAAAGCCAGGAACCAACTCTCCAGCGTAGGATGTCTGAAAATCAGCATGAGTGTATCTTCTAGTGTCTGTAACAAATGGGTATAACAATATCACTGAATGGATAATTATAGTTTGGGGAAAAAAAAAATCATTCATCTGCCTATTTTGTAGAGTGTGTTTATTACCATTACTGAACACGAAATTGTCTATTAACTGGTCAGAGGATTAAAAATATTAACAAATTACAAGCACATAAATACTATTCTTCCATGATTTATGATGTGGGAGGCACACCTTCACTCAACATTCTCCACATGTCTAAGCATTTCCAGGGGAAAACTGTATGTTCTGGGGTTTGTCAATACAATTCCATTCTAACCTCCACAAATTCACAGAACCGATAAAACTGGGGCAAAAATTCACTCCTTCAAATACATAATTTTCATAACTGGGCTTTACACAGGGCTCAGGGAATAGAATTTCTTCTGCAAAGGTGAGCAATCTCTGTCAGGACCTCTCCTGACCATATTCCAGCTTAGGGGTGAGACTGTGGATGATGCAGCTTGGTGAAATCTCTAGACAGTAGTTTTGTAACTGCTGGACCACATGCTCAAAGTTCCTAAGAGTTCCTCCTAGACCTTAACAGCATCTCTCTGCATCAACCTGTTTCCATTCAATACAACTCTGTGAAATACACAGCGTATGTACGATATCATGTTTGCTCCCTGCCCTTTTGAGGACCTGGCAAAAGCAGTAAAATCCTATTCAAGACCTTTTACAGCGAGCGTGCAATAGGGACACTTTAATCCTAATTGAAATCCTAGAAATCCTCATGATTATTATCAAGTCACACCACTCACAAAGCCTGATCCCTGCTAGATCCCCTAGTCTCTGTCACGTTTAGCCAGTTCCATATTTTGGTGATCAGTGAAAACATATTAACATAATTTGTGCTCAAAAATTGTTCACGTTTAAGATCTTTTCCTTTAATTAATGGTCCAGCAAAACCTAAGACTATTTTCTGAGAGAATAAATCAAATCAAAGTTTACTAACAAGTGAGCTTCTGGCCTGCATATCAAGGGATTTGGTACCTTGTCATTTGAAGACTCCTCCATAATCAGAGATTCCTCATCCATGAAGAGATCTGATTCAGTCTGATGCTTTTCTCGTTTCTGCTGATTATCCAACTCTATCTGATTTCCCCGGCACAGCAAGCTGCTCAGCAGGTCCACATAGAGGTCAACAAGGGCAGGACCAGAAGCTTTACTAAGCTGTGAAAATAGAGACACCTTGCAAGTTGAGAAAACGAGAAGGATGGGAGCAGAAGGACAATTATCCAACAGGAACAGAAGTTAACTAAGAACTTCCTAAAATAAAGCCTTTTCTGGGGGAAGGAATCACTCCCCTCTGTAGAAACCCAATTCTAAGAAAAGTCTCAGGGTGCCAAATAAATATAGATTTTCATCTATACTGCAACTTTTGGTGTAACAGAGGCCACTGAATTTCGCTCTCTGGAAAGGCTTCTTATGGGAGACCCAGGAGCTGGATTAAAATCTGGAGTTTATTTGCACTACACAAAGATCAGTGAGGTAACCCATGCAATGTGAATCCAAGACTCCTCAATAATTAGAGGGACGGACATTTGTTTACAAATTAGGTGCAGGTTTGTCTGGTGCTCTATCGCCTTAGTGAGAGCTGAGTATGTGAAAAAGCTGCAGAACTGGATCCTTAAGTTTTAACAGCCAAGTCATTTGTACTTTTTGCATTGAAAGAAAACAAACCAACCCACAATATCATCACAATATTGCTCTTACACTGCCAAAGTTCTCCACTGTGGATTTCAGGTATAGCAACACATGCTTTACTCCTAACAAAAGTTGTTCAGGTGGGAGATGGGAAGCCAAATCTCTCAATTTTGTCTGGATATTGTCTTCCAGTAAGGTATCACTTCCTCTCTCATAGGCTTTCTTTAGCAAAGTGCTAAATATAGAATCCAGGGCCACAGCAGGTTCTTTGCACACCTCTTTGCGTTTTTTAAACTGTTTAAAATGGAAAAAGAGAGATAAATAAAGATAAGTATGAATCAAAAGTTTCTTCAGCTACCTTTGTTTTGAAATGAGTTCTGTGCTGAAACCGGGACTGAAGTTCCAGCAAAACATGTGCACAGTCCTGCTATCACAGAGCTAGTCAAAGGTGTCCTGCGGGGAATCCGCACATGGTCACTGCTGGGCTAACAGAAAAACACATCAAGACCTTGCACAACTGGTCCACGTATTTCCTGGGTGAACTCCAGCCACTGTAATCGTGCTCCTTGGGCCACAACACATATTACGCTACACTGCGCCTGACGAGGACTTGTACTCTGCGTGATTGCAGACAATCCTTGAGCCCTGGCTTCACTTCCCAACCACAACACGGACCTTTTGTGTCATTAGAGGAGCAAATTTGTGATCAAGAAGCAATACAGAATTAGCTTAATGTAAACACACTTTCTGATGGAAGCGCTAACCCTTCTACACTGTGAGGTTTTATAGTAAGTAATACTGGCTCGAGCAATCACATGACTTCAGGTATTGCATACCAGAGGTTGCTGGGATTGCTGGGGTATCCAAAGATTATAATACTGGTTAAATTGGTAGAGCTGAGGATACTTAGAAACTTTCAGCAACTGCAGATCTTTATCATAGAGCTGGAACATCAGGCAGAGGGCGAGGGGATCTCTTTGAGAGTGCAGGAGGTCAGTGAAAACACCAACAAGATACTTCACAATGTGTGCTCCTAGAAAAGCAAAATAAAAAATGAAACCTCTGTTGACAGAAGTAATCTGCATGAGCACAGACACTAAGGCAACCCTCTTTCCTTAAGGCCTGGGCAATAGGCCATATAGCATCATTTTAAAAAATATTGAATAGGATTAAAAGGTGTTTGTGATAAACTAGACAAGTGTCCCTGACCCACTGAGCTATGTGGAAAAATCCTCCATACAGTAGTCCTTGCTGAAGTAAATAATCACCCCACTTTAAGACACATGCTCAGGTTGGCCTGTTTCCTTCCAGACAAACATAAAACTAACTCCATCTTTGCTGTGTTGTGCTAAACTTGTCTGTATTTTGATGGATAAGGACCCCTGCCCAGCACCACTAAGAACAGAACTGATATGTACCAGGGGGAACACACCCAGGTTAACATGCACTGTTTAAATACGGAGGGTTTTCTTTCAGAACCAGGACTTTCACGCCCAGCCCAGGTGCTACTCAACAGCCAAATAGATAGGACTTAGTGAGGCACTGTGGGGTTGGCAAATCCTGCTCTGAGGCCAACTGCTGCCCCTGTGGTGCCTTGCTCCACCAAATCCTTTCCTCAAGGAGGTGGGAGATCTTTGCAACATTCATCCCTGGAGCGTCATCTCTGAAGAGGAAGTTTTCTTTGGAAACACATCCATTTCCTACTCAACAGTCCAGTTCTCTTTCCCCTACTGACTGGTCTCAGTGGAAGAGGTGCCTACAGCCACTGAAAGCACCTTCCTCTCACGATCTGCACACTCTGTGCTTAAACACCGTTGTTGTTGAAGTGCAACTGCTTTCAGACCAAGATTGCCCATGCAGGGACAGTGTCTCTGCACTGCTCCTCAGTCCCCTCTATACTGTGCTCAGAACAATTTCTTGTCTGGCCTGGGGTCATTCTCCTCCTTCACTTCCCCACATCTCATTGGGGAAAGGTGAGCTCTCATCTTCTAACTTGGACAAGTTTGTTTTCCTACAGTAGGAGCTCCCTAGAGTCGAACTGCAGTTTATAGAGTGCCTGCATTTCCATCTGTTTTCCCTACTCCAGAAACCAAGAGCAAGCTTCTTTAGGATCAGGAAAAAAGGACAGAAGCACTGCATAAGCTTTAATGCCTTTCTCCAGCACGGAACACCATGGATCTACACCTCCTTCTGCTTGCAACAGAGAAAACAAAGTATCTCCAGGAGTTCACTGGGTAAGAATGATCCTGCTTCCACTCCACTAGCATAGATGATACATAGAAACAAAAAAGTCTGTACCTGTTCCATTTTCAGTCTGAAGCAACAGTATATTCCTGGCTTCTAATGCAGCAGGGACAACAGCACTGAATGGAAATGTTTGGATAATCGTGTCTTCATTTAAAGTGAACCCAATTTCTTCATCTAAGCCATCGCTGCCCTCAATTAGGACATCCACCATATCTAGGACATCTATTAAGTGAAGAAAAAACATAAGCACAGGATTCAGATGAACTAGAAAACAACGGAGATAGCATCTAACATTCCAGGAATGCAAGGCAGCTTCTGACTTCCCAAAGCAGAAAAAACGATGAAAGACACGTTTGATTAGCAATGTAATAGTAAATGCAACTGTAAAAAACACTGTCTCTTACAGTGTGCTTAACTTTACTTGTTGCCTTTCAAGATGGCTGACAGAAGTAAGGGAAGGGAAGAGGTGCATCACCTACTATCGTGATGGCATTAGGCAAGGACTATCAGAACATAACAGTGACAGGAAATGTGTATAGGAAAGCACAAAGGAAGCAGCCACTTCCTCATTAAAAGAACATCCTGAGCAGTCCTTAAAGAGCTTCTCAGCTCTATATGGTCACAGAACCAAATCTTGGTCATGAAAGAGTCAAGGACAGCTTTAACTTATGAAGAAGATACCATGTATTCCATGGCTGTGTAATACAGTCAACTCAAGGCAACTGATCCATCTGGTACCGAGTGTTAAACTACCTTAATTATCTTACATTTATGTACTGCAAAATCCTACGCATGGACTGTTATAGCAGAACAGCTAGCACATGGTAAGTTGTCCAAGTGTCCACATCTGCAGCATTTTGAGTTTGTCGGCAGTAGGACTGTGACTGGTCCCAGAAAGCAGGAGCAGCGAAATTCCAGCTGTGTGCCTGGGAGTATGAAAGTTCCCCAGGCACCCCAGCCCTGTCCCTTTCCTCATGGATGAGCAGCTATGAGCAGCCCCAGGGAGAGGAACTGTAACAGTTTTCATTTTAGTTAGAAAATGCTGCTGCAGGAGCCTAGAAAGAGATTTAAAATACTGTTAAAATGCATAACTGCACCAGAAATTACTTTTGGAGGCAAAGTGGTAATTTTGCAATTCAGACTTCTACTTCTGGTACTAAATACAGCTCAAAGGCTGAATCCTGCAAGTCTTTACTTACGCAGGATTTGTCCTGTTTGTCATCAGTTTACAGATTAGGGCTAGAAGATTTCTCTGCTGTTGAGGAAATCACCACACACTGTCAATGTGAGAGATGGAATCACTACATACCGTCAATGTGAGAGATGGGGATGCTGACGTTATCAGAGTCTTGTTTAAATACATTAACTTGGAGCATACTGGCCTCCTGAACAAGGTCTGCTGCTTTATCTGTATATGGATAGGGGTTTGTCACCAGTTTCAACAGGATCTGTTAACAAAGGTTGAGAGAGAAACGTAAGAGGACAGGCTATTAAGTCTACGGGAACCATATCTTGTTATGAAAGACTATATGTCAAAAGTGGTTGGAAGCTGGGAAAGTTTTAGGAAGACAATTTCCATATACTTCTGCAGGAATCTGCCTATGGTTACCGCTGTACATGGGACACTGGGCCTGAAGGAAAAAGAAACGTCTGCTGCAATTTTGCACCTAAAGTGCTACCACAGAGTGAGTCCCTGGAGAAACCGCAATGAAGAGGAAGCACTGGGCATTTAACATCCTGAAAAGTAAACAGGAAATGCCAACTTTTCTTGTAAAAGATTATAATTTACTTAGGCCTGATAATTTTGGCATGTATTGCCACATAAAGAAAACAAGAGATAAGCGCTACCCCCACACATAACACTCTATCTTTCCATCAACAATACTGTAATAACAACTTATCTTTCTGGATGTAATTTTCCTCCAAATCATTCCACCATCCTCCCACCCAAGACAAGAAAGATGTCAGTTTTGTACAAAGAATTACAAACACTGCCTTTCTCAGAATTCATTCACTGATCTTTGAAAAGTTTCTCAACAATAGCAACAAAATAATTAGTTGCCATTAATGCTATTCTTGACATTGTTTATCCCACTAATTTGAACAGTTGTTACCCTTTCCAAAAATTGAATCACTGCTTCCTTTCTGTCTTCTTTTGTATTATCCAAGTGTTCCAGCCAAACTGAAAGTTCCTTCCACGTGTACTCAAACACTCCGCTGTCACGTAAAACCTGTCCAGAAAACCAAAGGGGGGTGTGTGTGTGTTAAAAAACAACCCCAAAACAAGCAACAACTAAAATACAAAACCCCCGAAAAAGCACAGATCTTTTTGTAGAGCAACTTCATGTTTTCTTCTTCTTGCGGGGGGGGGGGGGGGGGGGGGGGAGAAGAGTAAGTTGATGAAAAGAACTGTCTGTCATTCTCACCCCCTCAGTTCAAGAGGCCTGATTCCCACTCACCAGGGACATTCTAACTGCTTAATAGAGGATAAACCAATGCATTTTTTTTAAAACAAAATCTCCCAAGACTGTATCACCTGACCTCAGCGTAACTAGGGCCAAGGCCTAGTGTCTTCATCATGAGCGTTTTGCTTACTGCTCTCTCAGCAACAGCAGTAAGAGGTGAGGTATGACTATATTACAAGTGACAAATGAAACCCACTGAGCTCTGCCAGACACACACAGGTGCTGTAGGAAAAGGGCAAGAAGTGGTCCTGGGAAAGAGAAAGGAGGGCTTTAAGAATGACCAAAGTAAGAGGCAAAACATGGCTTACTCTCTCACAACTGGGAAAATCAGCTGAGAGCAACTTCCTTCTGCTCCTGTCTTCTCAGAGCCTCTCCTCTCACCTGCTGTCTGCAGCACAAACCCAGTACAACTCCATTTGGCTCTTGCCCTCACACTGACCATGCGTATGGGATGGATCCCGCCTGCACCCCGTTCAAGTACGCTGCCAACAGCTATTAGCTGGACTGGGCAGTGAGCACGTGGCAATCTCACTACAAATGTTCATAGCCATGCATTTGGAATACAAGACCTCTACAAGAACTCAGGGCGCAGGAATCTGCTTCAGCACATGCCGGGGCAGTATGCATGTTGTGCAATCCGCAGTGCTGCTCACTGCAGCAGCCTCTCTGCTGCTTCACTGCTCAAGGCCTATGGCGTGGGGACACAGAGGAAGAGAGCCGGCTGCAGCACAGAGCCATATCTGGGGCCAATCCCTCTCGCTGCTCCCAGCCTGCAAAAAAGCCTTCTATGTTGGACAGCTTCAGCGGAGCTAGTGTGTCCCCTGACCCATCACACGGCCTGAAACACAAGATGTGTTCCCTGCAACGGGGGCTACTGCAACGCTGTCTCACGCACTGGCAAGGAAGGTCCCCCCCAAGGCACAGGCGAAGGTAACAGCCAAAGTCTAGCAGGACTTTTGGTCCACTCATGTCAAGTTCTGACTGCTTGACAACAGAAGTCAGCACAAACCCTACTGAGGTCAAAGCTCTCTGTAGACAGAGCATTTGTTTCCTCCACCTTAGTAAACCTTATTCTTATAATTTCAGGGGAGCAGGCTATACTGCTTTAAGAGGGCTGTACATCTTTATGAACATACGATACCATTACAGCTAGGAAAAAAAGTGCCATACCCTTTTGGGGTTTTAAAAACTACTGATGTAATATAAAGGAAAACCACTGCTAAATTAAATCTAAATCAGGCTACTTGTGCTTAGAAGAGTTGGGCAGATGGGTAAACAGTCAAATAAACGAACAGTGGGTCGTGATCACAGTAATGTCCAGCGAGAAGCGTAGGCATACTCATGGTTGCTGTGGGTGGTGAGGTAGACAACAATTTTATCACAATCTTTGTCAAGCAATAGGCATTAACATATTTAGACATTTTTGCCCGCTTTCATGCTATCTAAATTCAGGCCCTTATCTGAGGTACCTAAATTAGGAACTTGGTGGCCCTATGCTCTGTCTGTGAAAGAAAGAAAGGATGAGGAGGGAGAAGAGGAGGAGGAGGAGGAGGAATGGCTGTCTGAAGGACAATCCAGATGACAGGCAATTTGAACTGTACAGTGGTAGAACCACCTGCCCCTCACTCAACAACAGAGGAAACCTTGACCAGCTTCCTAACTCTGGCACCTACACTAAATGACTGTAATTATACAGGATGAATCTGTGCCTTTGTTTCTCCCCACACACAAAACACAAAGGAAGCTATCACAGCTCATTTGTTCTACATTTACCCTGTGTACACCACCATCAGCTATAAAAATAACACCACTGCTTACACAAATCTGACAGGATAATTCATTTAAAGAAAGGGAAAAAAAGAAAAAAAAAAGGATTCGTTTTTAAATAATTAACTATTTTTGGCAGAGTCTTGAAATAGAAATACACTTGTAGCTCTCATGAAAACAGGCAGGAACAGAATGTGAAATCCAAAAACAGGCCTTCAGATTATATGGCACTGTGTTGAAAAATAAGCAAAACACATTCATTAATATCTATTCTTAGCAGCCTTTCTGCTGACATAACTGCCCTAAACTTCACTGCTCCTGTATTCAGAGAAAATGAAATGGATTGAATCTAAAATAGGAAACAAGAATGAGTCAGGCAGCCCACATCTCCACTCAGCAAAAGAGTCCAAATACACTAGAAAAACTGTACTGGGTAGCTTTTGATTGAGATATTCATTACTGTGAGACAAAGGTAACCTGCCTTTAATCCCTTGTAGGGATCAAGGGCAACTAAATCCTAATTAATTCACTGTAACTTTGGTGTAGTGGATTGGATATTACAATTGCACACTGTGAAGTTAAATGCAGAAATTAAATGCACAAAGCTGCATCCAAACTTGTATGCCACTATGGGACACTGCACAAGGAGCCGTGTTCAGGGCTTAGAATAGCTTTTTGGATTTTCTCTTGGGAGGGACAGCTGTTTGGTTGGGTTTGTTTTTAATGTACCTCCACTTAGATAATTAAAAGATGCCCAGTTTTAAAAAGATACTGAAACTGACAGCCGCTGGTGCACTCATGAGATATGTAGTTGATGAGCACTTCTGAAAAGTCAGATAACTTACTTAAATGTACAGAAGGGGATTTTAATTCATTTTTCACACAAAAGTACTCCTTGCATCAGAGACTGTATCAGACTGTAACAAACAGGACTATTTTGCAAACTAGCTAATGCTTTAGGAAGGCTAGAGTGATGAAGTACAGATTAAATAAATGACGATAAAAAAGAAAGATCAAAAATCATCTCTTCTTGATCAATGTCAAGACCTTTGCAGGTACAAACTACCTTGGTTTATTACAATATTGGAATTAATTCAGCCTGGGGGGGTTGGCAAACTTTAAAGACATTTTTCTTACCATTTCATCAACTGTCGTAGCAAATTCAGTTGATGGCATTTACTTTCATAGAATACTTAGCTAATAGGTAGTTATCTTACAGCAATCTCCAAGAACAGTCACAGAAAAAGGGAAAGAAAACCGTTGGCCACACAACTATGCAGTTAAGGTATCTGCCTTAAGAAGAATTTTAGAATACAGACATTTTAGACCAATGGGATATAGTGAATATCCTGATATCTCAGATCAAATGCTTACCTTGATGATCAGTTTTTTGGTTGAAATTTTCAGATGAGAATGGTTACTTGTAACAAACATTTTCATCAGTAAATAGAATACAGATTTTTCACCAGATACCTTCTCTGTCTCAGAGACATCCTAAAAGAAAAATATATTAAAATTCCTCTGGTACAGCAACACTGTACAGGATTATGTTACACTGAAGCAGACATGTAATAAAAGTGTATTATTTTATAGACCTGCCCAAAAATGCCAGGCAGATGAACCAGGAAGATAAGTACAATTTTTTTTGGAAAGTGGGAGGGAAGTAACAGAAACACCAACTAAGGGTCCAAGATAAAGCCACTTTCCTCCCCAAGCATCCATTCTACTATTTCTGTTATCCCCAGGAATTCAGATTTCCTACAAGTACTGTCTGAATAAGACATACAAACATTTAAGAGACTGATCCCCAAAGAACAGAAAAACAATGCAAATCACAGGGATGCTGAACACTATCTGAACATCAAATGACAATCCTTCTGCCACCTCCTCTGCTTTTCTCACTGACTGCATTTGATGTCTAACAACCGTAACCCTCTGTAAAGCTGCCAGATTTAGCTTTTACCTTTTCTGTTAAAACCTGTCTATACTAGAAGGGCAAAGCTACAAGAAAACGCTTTAGCTTCTTTGCCTGTTTCCAGGTTTTCCTTTGCTTGCTCTTAACTCTGCTCAGTTTTCCTTTATGGCCAACTGGAAAGGACAGAAAATCTCCTACAAAGAAGGGTCACAGTCACAACAGCTATGGGTCTCTCTGCCTCCCACCAAAGCTAGGCCCACTCTTCTCTCCAGACATGAAAAGCAGGCTCTCCACAGCTCTCTTACTTTACAAGCCTGCAGTAAAGAAGAGAGCAGGGACCCTGAAAGTTTCCAGTAATTATGGAGAGGAGGGACAGTCTTAACAAAAGCCAGAATCTTCCCTGGGAATGCGTGGGATGGCTCCCCTCAGCAGCTCATGTCCTTGGTTTGAAATCTCAGGCTTTCCAGACAAGTGGAAACCAGCAAGTTCTCACTCTTGCCTCTCTGCAAGGACAAGAAGAGCTGAAGAAACCTTGTCCAGCCCTTGTCAGGAGGCAAAAATTTCTGAAAAAAAACCCAAAACACCTTTTCAGCTCAGAAGGGACTCTTCACTCATGCTAAGACTGCAATTCCTACTGGTTTTACAAAAAGGCCCCCTCCTGAAATGACTGGACTGGGACTAGTTTAAAACTAGGCACTGCTGGATGTAGAGACTTGAGGACAACAGGCCAAAGAAACATAAATCTGCCTTGAAGTCTCTTACCTGTACTCTGAACCAGGCAAATTTATTTGCAGGAAGTTCCAAAGCCACTTTCAGTATATGGTACTGCAGAACAGGAGGGACCTCCTCTCGGAGGCCCTTTTCAGTGACGATACCTGAGGTTTGAAAGCAATACAAGCAACTTTATTTTGGTATCTCTTCCCGAGCTTTCAGGAACACTAATCATTTAAGGTTTCAAACCGCCACCACAAGATAGGCTGGCAATCCACAAGTTTTCATATCATGAGATCCCCAGACATGCTACAATCATGTTTGGCCAACCTAAGGCTGGAATTCTCCCCACATACTGCCAAACTATGATAAAATAATTCAAAACACAACAAATGGAAAATATACTTGAATGTTAAAATATTTTCCAGAAGAGACTGGTGAATTGGTATGTGCTTCTCCCCCACCCCAAACTTTCTGTGAACTATCCTGTTAAAAAAATAAATCTGTATCATTGTGGCTAATAAGAGTTTGGAAATAACTTACTTATGTTGGATTGTTGACCTAGGTCTACAAGAACCATACACCCAAATCTCATGAAGAGTTGGACATCAGTTTTCCTCAGAAACATTACAATTAAAACCCCATGAAGACCAAATTTTTGCAAGAATATGACACACAAAGAGGAAGACTGTAGCACAACCTATCACTTACAACACTTGAGTGTAGCAGAGCAGCTATGGAATTTAAGAAGGCAAAGTGCCAGAGCACCACAGATACAGCAACAATAAATGCCAACACAACGAAGAAGCTAAAAGGGATTACTTCTAGAAAACAGTTCTTTCTCTATCTACACAGAAAACATTCCTTTCTGCTGTGGACCTTGTAAATGGCCAGAGAAATACCCATCACATACCTTTTAGCAGCTTGCTAAAATCAAAGTTGCTCCGTGTTACCAAGTGGGGCACGACCTTCTGATACAGGCATATGACTTGAAGTAGTGCAGCTTTCAGAAACAGTGTCTCAGCGTCATCAGAACCTAAACAAAGTGTTTACATAATTAGTTTCTCCCTCCTTCATATCAAGAGAGCAGAGTGTAGCACCTGCATTATCCAACAGAAGAATTACTAACTATGTTTCTAACAGACTTGCCTATGAAATGATCAGTTATCCTCCTCACTAACAGGAAGAAACAGGAAAAAAAAAAACATGGAATCCCTAGTTTCCTTCCCCAGCATTCCTGTGTAAATACTTTTAAAACTAAATCAGCTTCTTCAGTGCTTAAACTGGTAGTTGCCATTTCTAATTTGATTCTAAAGTACTCATACATATAAAAGACAACCTCAACATTTTAACACTCACTGTAAGAATCCAATCCGTCCCACTGCTGTTCAACTTAAGGCTGAACAATAGAAAAAAGTGAAAAAAGGATGTGGTCATGCTGCTGGTTTCCAGGGACACTATTTTTACCTAATGCCAGGTAGGTTTGACTGGGTAAGTGCAGGGGACAGTACACTAATTTATTACTTCAGTTAAAGGTTTCTTTCTTTCCCTTCCCTCTTTCAAAATACTTTCTCAATGTGACCTCATGGCAAGAGGAAGACAACAAGCATCTGTATGAGAGAAACATCAACCCCAGTTAAGGCAGCCGTTTACTTCTTGGCGAAGGTATTTCAGCAGCTAAACATTCTTCTAGTTTATAACATGAGGACATATAAAAGCTACTTGCTATCCAGTCACTAATTAAAGGAAGCAAAATAAATGAAGGGGAGCCAAAACTTTTTTTAAACACCTACTTTTTTCCTGTTAACTGGGTGTCCCTCAGGGAGCTATGAAGAACTGGATGGATGCCATGCATAAACTTTGTCATTGTTTGCCTGAGTCTCAAATCCCATTAAAAAACAATTCTCTAGTAGCCACAGTGCAAATAAAGCTGTAAAAGGTGATCTGAAAGTAAGTGATACAGTATTATCACCCTGGTACGCAGAGAAACTACAGCTCCAGTACTTTAGAGATTAGCCGCTCCATTGGTTTCAGCGGGCACTCTACCAATAAAGAGCCTTGGAGTGTCAGTGTTGACAACTATTCTGCTGCCCAAAGCCACACACTGAAGGACATAAAGTGAAAAACTCTCTGCTCCAGGAAGTCTTGCTGTGGAATATGCCCTGTGAAGGGCATGAAACTAACTGTAGATTTATCTTCAGCCTGTAAGTAAAGCACTGCAGGCTGCTAGCCAAACTCCAGAGAGTACTAAAACTTCAAGTTCCCTGCAATGGGACTATGAAAGTACGTCCTTCAAGAGGGACACTGGTTTTGAGAACGGACAACTGAAGCCTTCACTCCAACCCTCTCTCCCTCTTCCAACACATGCATGTTTCTACTCCTGTGCTACAGCAACACAAGCGTTTGTATAGCCACAGTTACTAACTGCTTCAAAAAGATGATCTCATGGTAAAATAACTTGGCCAAACTGAAACCCCTCAAAAACCTATTTTTCAGGCATATCACAATTTACCCGCCTGTTTTATCATGTGGCTGCAAGATACACCTACTACCATAGGAGGGTCAAAGTCAGGAGGGTTAAGTTAAACAAGTGGAACTGCAGAGTCCTGCACTGGAGGAAAAACAACCCCATGTGCCAGTACATGCTGGGGGCCACCCAGCTGGAAAGCAGCTTGGCAGAAAAAGACCTAGGGGTCCTCACAGACACCAAACTGAATATGAGCCAGCGATGTGCCCTTGCTGCAGAGAAGGCTACCAGTATCCTGGGCTGCATTAGGCAAAGCATTGCCAGCAGGTCAAGGGAGGTGATCCTTCCCCTCTACTCAGCACTGGTGAGGCTGCACCTGAAGTACTGGGTCCAGTTACGGGCTCCCCAGTACAAAAGAGACATGGGTACACTGGAGAGATTTCAACAAAGGGTCATGAAGATGACCAAGGGACTGGAGCATCTCTCCTGTGAGGAAAGGCTGGGAGAGCTGGGACTGTTCAGCCTGGCAAAGAGAAGGCTCGGGGAGATCACGTCAATGTATAGAAATACCTGAATGAAGGGTGCACAGAGGACAGAGCCAGGCTCTGCTCAGTGGTACCCAGTGGCAGGCCCAGAGGCAATGGGCACAAACTGGAACACAGGAGGTTCCCTCTGAACATCAGGAAACACTTTTTCACTGTGAGGGTGGCCAAGCACTGGCACAGGTTGCCCAGAGAGGTTGGACAACCTGATCTCCAGAAGTCCCTTCCAGCCTCAACTATTCTGTGATTGTATGACAGCAGAAAGTCAAATTGCTTGACCTCCTAGTAGCAATGGTAGCCTATTTGTCAAACTGTGTTCTTAGGCAATTCTGATGCTGGTCAGAATTAAACTGCCCGAAGAACTGAACAAAGCAAAGATGAAAAGTAAAAGCAGAAGTGACATCTGGACTCTGCTGAAGTTAACTCCCTTGCATGGGATAAGGATTTCACAACACCCATACACATACATGTAAGAAGGGGTAACTCCACCTGCTTTGCCTACCATGCTGTTCAGCAACTTCTGCTGTCTCAGTCATTGCCTTCACAGTGGAGGTATCACCTTCCCTCTTCTCCTCTTGGCCATCATGGTGTTCTCTCCCTTGCTTCAGAAGGGACTGCCAGACAGCCACTATATTGTTCATGTCTGGTAAAAGCTGAAAGAAAAAGAGTAAATTGCAATAGCTCTCCTGTGTGAGACAAAGCTACTGTGATAAAAATATTCACAACCAACCAACACGAGGATTTGCTGCTCTTCACAGAGGTTGGAACTGATCTTGTATGCAATCAGGTAAAGATCTGAAATCAAGTAGCATACTTTCACTTCTGCGGAACATAAATACTGGAAAGAACACTGTATTGAAGAATTTTCCCGTAACAAATTTACATTGGTTTGTCTCCCAACAAAATTTTATTTGCATTTTCATCAGCCAGCTTTGTTATGAAGTGTAGTCTACCACCACACCACTTATTAACACCTTTAAACCCACGGCCTTCCCCTCCCACTGCTCAAAGACACTATCTTCTGGCTCGCAGGCTGCAATCACTTGGGGAGGAAGTGCAGAGGAGTAGTTAACTGCTGCAAAATGACTCAATTTTCTTTTTATTTTGTACCTTGCTGATGGCTTCTCTGTACAGCTGTACAAACTCCTGCATCATGGACAGTGTGTAGATTTCTGACTTTTGCCAAATTTCTTCATTCAAACAGTACTCAATATTCTTCAAGGCTCTTCTCAGAACCACTGACACAAGTGACAGTATGCTGTGCTTCACTGCTGTGCTGGCCAACTACAAGAAGGAAGTTGAATTAATGATGTCGCTGCTTTGTCTTATGCTTTGCATATAATCTGTACTCTTAATATGTGTTAGAATTTGTTAACTAATTATTATTAATTAACCTTGGCTTGTAAGAAAGAATCTGTAGGTATTCAGATTCCCAGCCTAAAACACTAGTGAGCATTGACAGAATTGGTGCTTGTGAATGGCTCTTGGAATCAGTATCAATGGGTTTTAATTAATTTTCCAGTGCTTCCCCAAGCCAGCTACATGCTGGGACAGACAAGATAAAACATATGTAATTAACCAACTTAAGAATTAACCAACTTCTTGGATGATCACACACTTAAATCAAACAGTATTAACAAGGACAGAAAAACCCACTGAAATACTACAGACTGCTCTTACATTTAGTCCTTGGGTGAACATTATTTTATTGCACACTGCAGGGACTGTTGTTATCATCACCATAGAAAGCAACCTGGGAAGAGGAATAAACTCTGAAGTCTTAAAAGAATTGGAAATCTCTGGTTGAGCCTCATAGATCTGAAATACAAATAACAATTTAATCAACATTGATATAGCCCTGGAGATAACAGCTTCTTCTGGGAAACATTTTACAGAAGGGTTTTGACTTGTCAAAAGTAATGACAGCACTAAATATCAATTTTTATGCAGAAATGCTACAGAGCATCCCCCAGACTCCTACTCAAGTAGATGGAACATCTGTACGTAACCTGCACCACTGCTAAAGGCCACCCCTTTTCAACAAAGAGCCTACAGATTCTACTTGCTAAAGCAAGGAGTCAGGGAAACACTCAGGAAGGACAAAAGGTTTTTCTAGCTGAGCTTCCACATTGCTGCATCTCAAAACACCTATCACCAACATGATGTTTTCCATTGCTTCCATTCCTTCTTTCCTGGTTTAGTTAAATGTTTATACAGCCTCCTCCTCCGAGTATGGCTTTTTACCAAATGACCTTCCAACTCACTCACGTCTACACTTTTTAAAGCAGCTGTGGCTCTGAGCCATGGCTCATTTTCCTCAGTACCCACAGAAAGCACGATGCCTTCTTCCCCTCCTTCCATTTACCCTATTCGACATTTAACAGCATCCTGCCTGATGCTTCTTTCCTAACATATCTACAGTAAATTGATGGTGTTATTTCAGAACCATTAAGTCCTTCCTGTTTAGCTCACTTAAACCTCAGCCACCTAACTTCCCCACTGCTGGACTTGTTTGGTTTTAAAATTATTATTTATGAAATATTGTGCCTGTCTGCTTTTTAGTGATTTTAATAAACTCTAAAGCACTGTGCGTTTACAGCTGTGAGCACATCTTCAGACATGTGAGTTTCCTCTGATACAGAACAGCTGCTTCTGAAACAAAAACAAAAAAACCCACTCCCTGATCCTCAGCTTAGTTCTTTTGAAATCAATAAAGTCTTGTTCCTTGTCACTAGGAAGACCTCAGCTAAGATGATTAATTCTGAGTTAAGTTTATACATAACACAGCCACACCACAGGCTGGCTGGGCTCTGTACTGCACAGTACCCAAACTGTAACAAATTTTACAAAGGAGTGGCATTATAACATCTATCTGTAATAAAAGCAATCAAAGGCAGACTTACTCATCTACTGCCAAGTCCCTTTGGTTGGTAACTTTTCTGTAGGTCAGGAATGTTTGACTTTACCATCTTTCCTATTACAATTTTGTGTAATTCTCCACTACTGCTTAATAAAAACAACTTCAACTTTTGGAAGGGGGAAAGAAAAAAAAAAAAAGAGTACTGGGATTGCGTATTTCTATGGAGAGGTGGTGCATATCATTCACACTCTTACCTTTCTGAGTAACTTCATATTGTCCATCCAAGCTGACTTCAGTCTAGGAACAAAGGAATACTGGGCCTCCTTAAAGTATCTATTCAATAAATCTGGGCATACTTTAAGAATATTCACCATAAGATCAGCTACCATTTCATCTTCTGTTGCAGTTTTTAAACCAAGCAGAAAGCGCAGAAGCACCACATTTCCTCCCCTATTGAAGACAAAAGAATACTTTGAAAAAGAAATCTCTATTTCAATACTTTACATGTGATGCTAACGCTGCAACTCCTCTAACTGTTGCTGGGGTAAATTCCAGGCAAGACCTCTCACACTGCTGGCATAATTTCTGTGTTTATACTCAGAAAACTAAGAACTGAATTTACCTCCAGGTTTTCTGCATGACAAAGAGCAATTACTTTTAATTAAACCCACAATGTTTCAGAAATATTCTAACCAAACTTCACAAAGCTAAAAATGTAGAATTAAAATCTTACATTAAACTTGGAAGTATTTTCTGTGGTCTTTCAGTCTTCTTTTTGAAGTTTACTTGTGTATATCCCTAAACAAAGTGAGAATACTACAGATACCAGGCGAACACCAGCTAAAATTTTGCTCAAAGCAAGAAACAACCTGGTCTAGCACCACTCAGTATTAGTACCTGCTACTACAATCTAGTACCTTCTTTGCTGAGCTAATGTGAGAAAGCACAAACTATGAGAACCCCTCCATGGAATTACAAGAGTCTCAATTATTTTCTCTATCAGTTATAACCTCAGTGCACACATAGTTTAACTAGTTAGCAAATGGAAACTGTAGGGCAAATAGGTGCTTCCAGATTAGGTGTTGCAGGCCAAATTCTGGCACTACTGAAATAAATATTGATATTTTGCCAAAATCTGGGATAAACCACATCTGGTTCTACAAAATGTAAATTAGACTAGGTATTTTACTACCATCTGGTTTACACTGCAGCTCTGATGTTTTACTGGCACCTCAGAAAAAAAAAATTAAAAAAATCTATGCTCCAAAATCACAACTTAAAATAAAAGACTTGTTATCTAGTTATTCAAGGAGATGGTTCAGAGAAACACAACCATTGGCTTGCCTAAGCCTCTACAAACAGGGAGAGCACTCTCTAGTATGCAGAGGTATAAGGAGACCAATAGTTTCATCTTGGGAAGTTAAAACCAAAAAAACCAAAAAGACCCAACATATTTATTTCTTCTGCCACAGAAGAAAGAGAGATGGAAATAGAATTCAGTGAAGTTACTGGCAAAGGCCTAGAAGGGTGGACAAGGTGATTAGTGAGGTCTCTCTTGTTCCCAGCACAAAACACACAAACAATCTCAGCTCTCTGGTGACTTACTTGCCAGAAGTTCCAAGACTTGGGTCATAGAAAGTTATGCCATGTTTCAGAGAGCAGCAGAGGTCCATTAAGAAATTATGAACAAGCTCCCGTACCATCATTTTTCCCACCTCTTCAGAACCTTGAGTCACCTATAAAAATCAAAAAGGAATGAAAAAAGAATACGATTTTTGGTATCATAGAAGAAAATCTTACATCAATTTCAGTCTTCTCTAAATTTTATGAAGCTCCTTTTACAGAAATGCTAGAAGATAGTTTGGCTGTTGTTCAGATTAAGTAGTTTCCGTTTATGTATTAAACACATTAGATATTACACAACTTTTTGTTTCAAGGAAAGTAAACTTCCCAAATTTAGGTACATCTGTACTATTTACTGACGCAGGGCTTTTTGCTAAGAAGCCAGACAAAAAAAAAAAAAGAGGAAAATCAAGCTAAAGAGAAGAAGTAGTGATATAAAACTTCCATAAATTGGGCACGGCATCCTGGGACTTTGAAGTCAAGGATCTAATATTTAATCTGAAATAATCAACTTTCAACCATACAGGCCAGGCTAACTATGAGAAAGCTCAGAAAGACCAAAAAAAAAAAAAAAACCACTGAAGACTTCAGCATAAAGCATGTGAAACAAGCATGCATACATTTTTTGGGCCAATTTGGCAGAAGATGGAACAACTTTAATGCAGGGCAAGAAAGATGGATAGCTAACAATGCATTGAATATGCCAGTACTTCAGTGAAAGGTGGGGCATCAATGCCATTACAATTACTATACAAAAATGGAAGAAGTGATCAAATATCCATGTCAAACAGAAAAAAAAGTTAACCCAGACTCCATTAACCTTTTACATGCAGCACAACTCAAGATCCCTATGCATGAGAAGTCTCTTGACAACTGCAGTTGGGAAATCACAAACCATATGACTCACAAGCACTGCACGGAATTGTAAGAATTCAAAATTACTCGGACCTGAAATGCATGTTTATGAATAGGGTCATAGATTTGCATAGCTCCAAGCAGACATCTACAAGAAACAGATCTCTTCAAAAAGGTATTTACAATATTTCACGATTGGAATGGCAGAGGCATAAACATCCAGTAGAGGAAGTATAAGAAGGTAGTTGTTCGGTGTTAGAAGTTCTGAAGAATTATGGTTGGGCTTCTAAAGCTCAAGCATTAATCAACACAAAGGTGAAAAGTCTGCAGCCCAAACCCAGTGGAAGCATAGAAGTCTTTCTACTGCTTTGCATTGGGCTTACAGCCCTGCCTTAGATACTCCCACGGTGAGAGAGGGGAAGAAAAGAGATTACATGATTAAGAAAAATAAAAAAGCAAAAGTTGAACCTATTTATGAGGAGAAGACGATAAAACATCTGCAGTGTTAACACACATCCACCAGTGGAAGCCCTGATCCTTGTCTCATCTGACTTTAGGAATGTGATTTCACGGACCAGTAAATCAGTACAGCTCAGCCCTCAGAAACCCTGCCAACCACTCAAACAACACAAGCTGAAAAGGCTGGTGACCATCTTGGGAGTTTAGTTCTCATATCAGATCAGGATGTAGGATGGGAATGAGGCATGTGGTAAGGACAGGGACTAGGACTTATAAAGAAATAAGTTATCAGACCTTTAAATCCCCAGGGCTGACATCAGTAATCCCATTCCACCGGTAAAGTGAAGCAATGTGAATCAACACTTCTGCAGTAAAAAAGCGCACCTTCTGGGTTTTGGTGATATTTTTATTTTGAACCACCTGAAAACAATGAGAAACAAACAAACAAACAACTCTTGTATTTATTGCAAGTTATCACAAAATAATGGCAAATTAGCAACGCACTTCATTCTTCTAGTACACACACAGCTCACACTCCTCACTACAGCAGACAAAAGGTTCTGCCTGTGCTGTTAACACTTTCACATGCTCCCACTCCCATCTTGATACGGTTTAAGCCATAGGACTCTACACCAACTTCTGCAAACACTGCACATGCTGAACAGGACAGACGTTCAAGTTCACCTAAAGAGCAGAGAATGTATTTAGAGTATCACAGCGACAGACTAGGATCATGGAAACCTGCTGGTAGAGATGGCAGAACCTGCTACAAATAAAGTTTGAATGAAAGGGAAAACACAGTGGAAAAAGCTCTCTGAAGTTCTCCTACTGTTTTCTCTGGTCCTCATTTTTTTAGAGCAATAGGAAAATGGAAGAATTTTTTTGGCTTTAAATTGTCAGTTGTGAAAAGCCTGGGTCTGAGGCAGGCTCTTATGATTACACTCTAAATCTGATACTGTTTTTTCTTCATTCTCTCACTTGATCATAAAACAACTTGTGCAACATTGCTACAGTAATTCAAAACAGAGATTCAAAAATCATAGATTCTGGAACTAAAAATATTTTTTAAAACATTTTTACAGAAATAAAATAAATCTCTGCTGCAGTTACTGTACCCACAGCAGCAATAAGCTGGTGCATCACAGTGAAAGAGGTACTGCTGTGCTCAGAAGCTAAGGGACAAAAGAGCGCAGGAAAGGCAGTCGAGACTAAATCAACTCTCACACCTTTCAGCAATTCCTGATTTCAAGTTTTTTCTCTCGATCCTGTTATATCACAAGGTTCCTTCTGTCTGCTGTGAAAGAATCAGAGCAAACAACTCCAAAGTGGAGCCCACTTATCTCTCCACCAGTACTTTCTGACAGCAAGTAGTATGCACCCTTTCTTTTTCACAAAAACTTCACTGATTTTGGGAAGACAATTTTATGATAAGACTTCCCTTTGCCTCTACCCCACCAAAAAATATCTTTGACCGAATTTATCTCCTGCAGCACAAACTCTGCCATCCTAACAGTAAGCAAGTCCAAAGACCAGCTAAACAGGACCACAGGATGTGGCCTCAATGGAGCCCTGCCAAGACTGACTGGGGAACGGTACCACACACCCTTCAACTGCAACCAGACAGCTCCTAGAGACCAATTTCATGTCACAGTCCACATACTAAAACCACACAAAATCCTTTTTCTCCCGGAAAGAAGATTGTACGTCATTATCTAGTTCAGAGCTAACAAACTTAGTCAAATCTAGCTGACCTCTCCATCTCAGCAAGAGGCACATTAATTGAAGGACCAATCTTACTGTCACTGGAAGCACCAAAACCACTCCAGTTCTTTTGACCTTCAGGCTTGGCACTGATGCAATCACAACCCGTGAAACAATCAGAATCTGTTGGACACCACACACTAAAGATGAGCTGAAATTAGCATCCAAGTATAATCTATGCAATGACTTCCTTTAAAAGAGGGCACTGCAAAAGTATAAGCTTCGGTCCTGAAACAGTAATATGGCCAAGCTATCAACCTCCAACAAATATTATCAGTAATGGACACACTGACAAACTTTCAGCAGCAGCAGCACAATGCCAACATCTTAAAGAGCTGTACATTTTAGAAGAAATTACTGCAAAACTGTTTCCAGCAGCAAAGAAAATAGAAAACAAGAGACAACATAGTTTCAAAGGTATATCATACCTTAGTTCTCAGTGTGGAAAGTAGAAGATTGACAGTAGAAACTTTGTCTTCCTTTATTTCGGAACGAAGAATATCTGGAATGAAATCTAAGAAGACATTTCAAATGTTAAGGGAAAATGTGAAAGCTATTTTCATACTAAAATGCTTCAGGGAATTCATACCCATTTCTCTTCAATGTCATACTATTTACCTTGCTGTTATATTTAAAGATGAATCAAAAGTCTGCAATCAGAGTTCAGAAGGATGATGTGTCTGTAACTACAGTGATGAACAAGTGATGCTGCCAAACCTACTCTCATCCTAACTAGCTAATTTGCCAACTTGGTTATTAACACTTATTGCAACAGCATCTGTCAACTTTAAATATATTTTGGGCCCCAATGTGCTACGCAGCATTTAAACTTGAGTAAATGCCTACCCTTTCTATTAAAGGACTCAAAATTGTTTCACTGAGTGATTCTCAAACATTTAAAGGTCACACCTCCAACAACATGCATCATCATTTGGTTCACCAGTGCATCCAAAAGTTAGAGAACGTCAGTTTATCTTACAGGGGACTGAAAGCCAGCTATACTGACGGGGTCTAGGTGTGCACTGTCATTCCCTGCTCTGAAAGAATCGAACAACTGCAAGCAATTAAAGGAAATCAGCAGCCCTCAGGGTAGTGTGAACAACAGAAATAAATAATTACAGCCTGTCCTCACTCCCTCACTGTAAAAGAAATTAATTGCTGCCAGCTAATGACTTTTTTTTTTTAAGAAGTATTTCTAGATCCTTTCTGAATTCTTCCATAACCTTACTACTCACAACTTGAGAAACATCAGCAGTAGCTTTCAAACCACCAAAGTCAACAGAAGTTTTACATTATCTTCAGCACATAAGGGATCATCAAGTATTAATCAAGTGTACGTAAGATTCAACCTTCTGGATCCTCTTGTCAGTTCAGTTTGACTCCCTTCTCTAAGAGACATGGGTGTAACATACTCCTGTACTGCACTCCCATGTAATGCCTCCATAAAGGATGCAAAGGACATTACACCAGTCTCCTGAATCATTGACAAAAAGTGGTCTAATGGAGTACATGACAGTTGTCCTGCCTGAGGGCTGCAGGGAAACTAAAGTATGCAGAGTCTTTAACACTATTTAGAATTTTTTAATGGAACATATCCACTATTGCTGTGTTATGAGCAAGGCTGGAGGCTATGAAGTTTTCTTCTGCTTATTGACTCTGTGACCTCAAAATTACATTACATTTACCTTTTTACATCTGTGTCACCAAGGGCTTTCTATTTTTGCAAAGTTTTTGCAAATAGCAAACATTATTCTCAAGAGTCATTCACTAGAATACTGATGAAGTTTAAAGCTTTTCAGGTAATAAGATTAAAAATATGTATTTTGTATCTTACTAGTACTGTTTAACTGGTTCACATTTTGAATTAGCTCGTATTTATTGTCATCTATAAAAGACTCTGCCTTAAAAAAAATAAAAATACAAGCAACTGTGAAGTACCTTTTAATTCCAGCACCTGTGTCAAGATTGTATTATCACCAGCAATCAAAAAGGAGAGAGCAAACTGAATATAGGCCATGCGGACATCAGTTCCCCCCTAAAAAAAAAAAAAAAAAAAAGGCACTGTTAACATACAGACTGTACACAACTGCAAAATTAATACTGCGACAATTGATTATCATTATAAGTACTATAAACAGCTAAATTAAACAACTTCTATAAACATGTTGCACAGAGCCATACACATATGTTTATATGCAGTACATCCACAGTATACTTGATGATCTTAAAGGTCTTTTCCAACCAAAACAATACTATGATTCTATTTGAAAAACTTCTTGTGTTAAGCAGGTGACAGTCTGTTAAAGTTAACATCAAAAAGGACGTGTTCGTGTATTTTTCAATTCTCAATATACGAGATAGGCCACAAATTTAAAAAAAAAAAACAAAATGTTAACAGTAGTTTCATGCCAAACACTGTACACATTGAACATCCTCACTTCTGCACCGCTTGGTACCCTGGTCAATTCACAAAAGCATTCAAGAATGGTAATGACAGTAGGGCTGCTGCAATTTCTCACTATACAGGCTTCCAGAGCGGTGCCAGTCTTGGGAACTCTGGCTGCTTATTGCCATCTTTGAGCTGCAGTGCATTACACACATCCCTCAGCTATCACAGCTGCTCATGGAGCTACCCAGGTCATGCGACTGAGACCAGCTAGGAAAAAAGCTCTTAAAAAGGGGGCTAATACGTTATGAAACTACAAACTCAGGCACAGCAGAAGTCATGAAAGCTTTGCCTGGAAAAGGATCATAGGATAAGAAAATGATTTATCATTTTTTGAAACTCGCTGTGCAAAAGTAAGTTGCACGTAAAATTGCCTGAAAGAAGATACTGACTAGGCTAAACATAAGGCAGAAGTGACTCATGAAAGGGTTGAAAGAAATAAAGCGAAAGAAATGAGATTTTGCTGTAAGCTTTGGGACTGGTATTTTTGTATTAAAAATTCAACTCCAATAGCCAGTTGTGACATAATCATTTCACTGAAAGCTGAGCAAGAGTAATATCTTCAATCCATTTTTGGAAACTTTTTTCCTTGTACCTTACTTGCACATCTAATAAGCTTGTGGTCAAAAGACTACAGCCAAGCATTTAAATTTAAAGGGTAGAGGTACTCCTAAAGGACAACTTCTGCAGTAAGGTCAAAAAACCATGAAATCTGACATTCCCGAAACTGTTTATATATAAAGCAATCAAGCAGAAGGCAAAAATCCAAACACACACCTTTCTCCATGGAACCACTTTTTACAGTTTCATTTGTCACCACAGATGGCACAAACCCAACACAAATGTACACATTTGTTCTGCAAGTCATCTTTAAAAACTAGAAACAATGTATCAGCACTGAAAATACTACTGGATTTATTATACACTTATATTTGGAATTAAATGTAAATATTCTTATTCTAAAACACTGGTTCAGGTCAACCTTGATTATTTTTAGCAAATAGAGAGGAAACAAGAAATAAAGTTCCTTTTGGAAAAAGGGGAGTGACTTTTTCTACTCACTCACATATCCTCCTTAAGCATTTCCCCCAAGAGATTGTTTAAAACTCTGGGCTATATTTTCAAATGCAATTACTCTGACTGTACTAGTACTGAACAAAATCCTCTCTCCACTTCTACAACTGCAGAACCTCCACTTATTTCAGTGGGACGAAACTGCAATCCACACATTGGAAAAAAGACTGAGGTCTTCCCAAACACATCACTGAACAGCTTTCAGAAGTTTACCATCACTTTTGCTCCATTTTAGACATTAAAAGGGTAGCACACAAAAACTATACATTTGTATTTCACCACAGCTTATTAGAAACGGACAAGGCACTTGGATGTTTTGCAGCAAATTCTACAAAGCAGTGTAAAAAAAAAAGGTTATCCTGAGGAGCTCTGCACCCTGACAAGACGAGAAAGGCCAGCATGGGATGGAAAACAAAGCAAGCTATACCTCAAGGGTGCAGGCCAGCTCTCCCACTATCGCAGATGCTCAGAAACATCCCCTGGGGATTTTCTAAGTAGATGGGAAGCTCTTGCCCCATAGACCAGTTCTGCTGCCAATTAGAAACAATCAAGAAGCATTTCAGCGTGACACAGGACAGCAAGGAAGAGGTAGGTTCTTGCAGACAAAAATACAGCAAAGAGACTTTGACAATAGCTTAGCTTTAAATACTTGGCAGAAGAAAACTGATGGAGCCGTGGCGTAGCATTTCATGGCACACAGCAGCTTAATTTACCTTCTTACATCTTTTTTTCAATAATCCAGGCAAAAACTTGTTATTGAAATCAAAATGGCTGTACACATCCCTTGCTGAATCTGGCCCCTGAGCCACCATTGCTGACAACAGCGTAAGGCACACTCGGCTCATCCTAAAATGAAAGACAGAGGAAAACCTGCAGGTTATTTCCAGAGTGGCAGTTATACAAACAACCAAATCAAGAAATTAAAGACAGACCTTTTTCCTGCAAAAGAAATAATCCCACTCCACCTCCAACATCCACCCAAGCCTTCAGGAGTTTCAGGCATGAAGTAGTTCTGAGTCAGTCCCAACACAAGCAATCAAGATAGCCGTTACGAAAGTATCCCTGGTCACGCAAAGCTCTCGCTGCAGTTGATGGGATCTTTAGTTGAATAGGTAACCAACCATTTTAATGACCATCATAATGCAGATTTAGGCCAAACACATGTTGTTCCGCTATTCACAAAGAACTTCAATCTTCTTTCTGAACAACCTACTTCTACAAGCATATTTCTTGGACAGAGCCTCCAGTTCTGCAAATGCTTATGTGCTTTACTGCCACAAGCAGGTAAGTGGGAGCTACATCTGGTGCTAAAGTTAAGGATACGCACATCCTAGGCCAAACTAAGACTGCATTTTTTATGTTTTGGCCGAATGACAGAGGTTTTCTTCAGTTTAAGTATGCAGCATGGTCTTGTCATGAACTAAATCCCAAGACCTACACTCAGTTTTGATTCTTGCTTACTGACCGCTGGGAAAATATGCCTGAGAAAATAGGAGAGAAGTTAAAACAACCAAAAGCATTGTTTTCAGCAGTGATAACAGCAACTGAGAAGGAGGGGAGAGGGAAGAAAGGAAAAGGGCATGTCTATTTATATTCTTCCCAAAAATTAAGCTGTAATGAGAGGCTGGATATTCACTTTAGGATTTCTCCAAAAGATGTAATCTTTAAATGCTTAATAAGAAGTGCAGATCTTGCATAGTTTCAAAATTTATTTTACAATATACCTATCCACTCGTATTTGGGATTCTATCTACGTACAGTTAAAGTGCTTGTTGCAATGATATCTACTGAGTGGTGCAGGAAGCATGATTGTGTCCATGAATCAGAAAGCAGAAAATGCTTTTCTAATTCTGGCTGTCCAAAGACTTAAAGACGGGTCATTGGCCTTGGACAAGTCATTTGCAGACTCTGGGTTTTTTTTTCTCTCCCTTCTTCTTCCTCTCAGGTTTGCATTAAAATTCTCTGGCACTTGGAACTTCTCTCACCCTGTCCACAGAGCACGAGAAATTGTTGTGTAGACTGGACTAGATAATACATGAGTGCTTAAATCGGCCTACAATGGCCTTAGATTTAAGAGACAGGAAAAGTTACAGAGGAAAAGCCAGTCTGAAAGAAAAAAATCTATTATAACCATGGAAATCTGACTACAAAAAAGACAGGCAAATAAAACACTCAAGAGCAGCTCTTTTTGCCATCACGAGAAAAGACTGCTCAGCCTCTGTGAACTACAAGAAAGCCTGCTCCTACCTGTTCCATGCAGTATATTTCACTTCACAAACCAAGTAGCATTAAAACAATAGGACTCAAGATACTATGCACTTTACCTCTCACTAGGACAGGCACAACTGATGAAAACTACAAACTCGGGAAAGTAACATGTAGCATTAGATTGTGTATTATATCAGAGCTTCTGCCTTGCAAAGACTTCCACATGCAATTATTTTACGAAATGTGGAACAGTATCATTAAATAAAGGCGAATTATTAGCAATAAGTCAAGCTGAATTCTGCAATGTCTTGTTCACATGTGCAAGACCCAGACAGCCCCTCGCGACTGATTCAGAGCAACTGACAGACATGCTCTGCAACAGTACAGAGAAGACCTACCTGTAATTTTCAGAATACAAAGCAGCATAGACCAATCTCATGTAGGAATGAATCAACTTTTTGACTATGTTCATTCCCACAACAGAAAAATGGGAGAGGTCACTGGCTGTCCTCAGTAAAATGGCTTCTAGAGCTTGAAAGATTAATAGCATCTGTAAGATACAGAAATACGTTAACATCTGCCAATATCAGATACGACTTGAAATTATTAGCTGAGCAAACAGTAACAAACACCATTAAAAAAAGAGTAATCCTACCACAAGAGCAAAGCTTCCACATACGAAGTTGAAGTTAACTTCTGAATTCTCTTCCAAATTAATGCTGCCTCTTCTAAAGGATTAGTTCTGAGAGTGCAAATTTTCAAGGAAGCCTCTATACAGATACTATATGAAAGACTAGAGAACCACAGGAGTTCAGCCAACTCCTCTCTTCTTTCAGCTGCTAAACTCGTGAAATTCAGTAGTAGGGAGGGACCTCCACTGGAAGTCCAAGCCAAGGTGCTGACTGAAGGCCTGTACAATCCTGGACAAACAAACTGAATGTAAAAAAAAGAGTCCCCCCTCACACATGAATTGAGACCTACACGCAGGATTTATCTGCGTATGCACAACAGCCACTTCTGGGGATGCTAACACCAACTGCAGTGCCAATCTCTCTCAGCACAGACTGATGGATCTTGAAGGCCCTTTTCCAGCTGGAGGCGAAGGCCTCGGGCTAATGAACCAACGGTTTGAGAGACAACTGCCAGTAAGTGCACAATGAAACATGCTGGAGAAAACCATCTGAGCCACTCCAGTCTTGCAATTAACTCCTTCTAGACAAACCAGAGTCCACACAGCACTGGGACTGTACTCATTAAAAGTATTAGCCTCGATTAGCAAAAAGATCTTGAAGAAAGCATGTCATTGAACATGATATGGGTCATCACTACACAGACAAATACGATAATCTAAGGCAAAGACCAACAAGTGGAGGTTAAAAAGAACACTATCCAATTTTACGTTGTAAGCAGATTTAAGTCAATAATGCTGCCCCAGTATTCACTGTGAAAGGAGTTTTTTAATTCATTAGTTCATTCATCATATTCTGATGGGGAAAAATTGTGTCCAGCTCAGATGGACAATGACATCAATCTTAACGTGGCTTCCCAGAAAGGGAGATGTCTAGTTATGTAAAAACAATTACTTTCACTGGACTTTTTGTTTGTTTGCTTAACTGCTTCTGTTGACCCCCTTATTTCATAAATGGTCTCTGGTAACATTTAAAGAACCTTTACAGCTTGATTTTGGCAGTACTGGTTGTGCATATCATTAAATCCAGGAACATCTTTGCACTGAAAGGCCATTTCCCACTTGATCAGTGCTTCTGCCCCTGTAACTTCCAGGAAAAAAACCCAACCAACCAAACAAAAAACCCAAACCAAAACAAAAAAAAAAAAACACCCAAAAAACCCACCAACAAAACCCATCCCAAATTATCAGTTACTCATGATGCAAAGCATTTCTTCAGCAGTTCTTCTCCCAGTCGGGCCACACGCTGCCAGTCATTAAACTATAACACCTACGGCCAACTTACTTCACTTTCAGGCTTCCTTTCTCCATCCAAAAGTTTGAATATTTCAGCACACTCCATGGAAATTTTTACATATCCCTCCACGACATCATATATTTCAGGCGATGGCAGCGTCTTAGCAACGGAGACGAAGGTCTCTAGACCTGCAATACGAGAGTTTCACCCGGGGAGCCATCGCCTCGCGTGTGACACGGCAGAAGCCGCCCCGCAGGGCCCCGACACGCCGGCGCTGCCGCCCGGGGTCTGCGGCGGGCCCACGCCGCACGGGAGCAGCACGTGCCCACGGTACAGTAACAGTAATCGTCATCCCCACGACGTCCTTCTGGGGGCAGGGGACGTCTCCAGCTCCCCGGGGAGCCGCTCCAGCCCCTGCTGTGCCGGAGGAGCACACCTTTACCTCACGACCGCACCGCCGAGCATCCCCGGCGCGGCGAGCACCCCCGGCCCAGCCCTCTCACCCTTCCCGGCGGTGGCGGGGTCCCGCAGCAGCGCCTTAAAGCGGGCGCCGTTGAACTCCTCCTCCTCCTCCTCCTTACGGCAGGCTCGTTTAGCTGCCGGCGGGTCGGCCGCGGGCACGCCGCGGCGCTTCACCGCCATGGTGCTACCGCCGCTCCGTGAGGGCCGCCCCGGAAGCGGCCGTGGCGGCGGCGCCGCGCCCCGGCAGGAAGCGGCAGCGGCCCGCTCTGCGACATGGCCGTGCTGCCAGCGAACGTGGGGCGGTGGTGCGCCTGGCCCGGGGAGCAGGGCTGGGCCCGGGCCCTGAGCGACAGCGGCCGGCTGGGACCAGCGGGGCCGCGCCTCTCCCGCCGTGAGGAGCCGAGACCCGGCTGCAGCGTAGGGGCCGCCCGCGGCTTGCTGTGTGTTCAGCCGGCGGTCCGTACGGTGCAAGGGCAGCCTTTCCGGCCCTCCCCGCCCCGGGCCGATCTCTCTCCGTGATATTCGCCTCTCCTCCTGTCTCTGCCCCAGCTGCCTTGCAGAGCCCTACCCCCAGCAGTGCTGCCCCGTGGCCTCCCCGGCGTCCCCTTCGGGGCTTCCCCTGCTCAAAATCCCACTCCGCTGGCACGGGGGGGCCTAGATCGGTGGGGCAGCCGTGAGCACTCGGCCGCTCGTTTCTGCTGACGGACATGTCCCTGTCGCACGCTTCAGGTGACGCTTCCTTGCCCAAATCTGACCCGGCCGCACGGTTACTGCTTGTCAGACAGTCGCCCTTCCACTGGGGCGTTCAGTCCCCGGGGCGAAAAATAAAGGCACTTGGTACGTGTGCGTGCATAAAAGCATAAACTGCCCTTCGCGTAATGCGAGCGTGCATTTGGTTGTCAGCGCAATCAGTGCCCAAGTTGACAAAAAGCGTTAAAAATAGTTAGCACAGCTTTTCTTTCCAGCCACTTCCCTCAGGATGCTTTGGTCGCCTCATCTGAAGCGCAGCCACGCAGTCCTGACTGGTACCACTGAGGAGCGAAAGCTGCTGGGGCAGGAGGACTCCGAAAGCAGATCTCCAGCGCCCTGCAACAATCTCTCATCTGTCGCTGCTCCAAGGTCAAGCAGGTTTTTGTCTCCACTGGCATCACAGTTTCACGGGACTGCAGTCCCACGCAGTCCTGAACCGCGGAGAGGAGACACAAACTTTGGAGTGGAAGGGGAAAGCACGGGATGCCAGGAAGCAGAGAGAGGATGGAACTTCTTCAGATACTAGGGAAAAGATAAAATGGTTGCCATTTGCAAAAGCAGTAGTCATAAGCTGATTTTCAATTAACAGGCTGTGTTTCCCTTGTATTTTAAAATCTGCTTAAAATAGCTTATATAGACACTAACAATTACAAACAAACAGTGAGACACTATACAAGGGTACTGGTTGCCTGTCAGCCTGTGAAACACATTACTTAAGATGGCCAAATATATTCTTCTCTAGACTTAAATTGAACCCAGAGGTTTTGCTTTCAGCAAGAGTTATTCCAGGAGAAGCACAGCGATAAGGAGGAATGGAAAAAGTCTTGTTCCAATAAACTGTTAGATATGAAACGCCAATGGTTGAAAGAGTAGTGGAAGATAAAGATTGTTATATTACAGAATCATAGAATCGTTTTGGTTGGAAAAGACCTTTAAGATCATCAAGTCCAACCGCTAACCTAGCACTGCCAAGTCCTTTTATGTCAGTAACAGAAAATGAAAATCAAGTTAGACATCTATCCAAAATGGATTTTTTTCCTATTTCCAAGTAATAAAAGCAATATTAATATTTTTATGTTTTTCCTGACATGTGTTTTTGTTAAAACTGTTTTTTTAACAAAATGCTGTTTAAAAAAAGTGATCCAGAAGAGGGCAACATTAACAGCCATTCTAAGATTTAAGCTGGACAAATGCTTTAATGTTGATGGAAGATGCTGCAATATTTTGAGAACAGATGGTGGAGTAAAATAAAAGAAGGTGAAGTTAGAAGGCACAAAAGGGTAAAATAAAGGGCATACATGAGACCGGGAGGAAAAGGAAATGTGAAAATATGAATTGCTAGGTACTAGGTTCAAGGGCTTTTTTGAAGTAACTTAGAACAACAAGGCTAAAAAGCATCTTAATGCTACTAGTTACATCATACTCCAAACTCTGGTAATCATTCATGGTATTTCCAGAAATACTTAAGGGACTGTTTACAAGGTTTAGATTAGATATTAGGAAGAAATTCTCTATAAGGGCGGTGAGGCACTGGAACAGGTTGCCCAGAGAAGCTGTGGAGGCCCCATCCCTGGCAGTGTTCAAGGCCAGGTTGGATGGGGCTTTGGGCAACGTGGTCTAGTGGAGGGTGTCCCTGCCCATGGCAGGGGGGTTGGAACTAGATGGTCTTTGAGGTCCCTTCCAACCCAAACCATTCTGTGATTCTATAATATGATTCTATTTTTCTGCTTGTTTTGATGGCAGTTTCATTTGGAATTCACCATAGTATAGCAAATTCTATGCAAAGGCACATACTGTTCAGTTCTTCCGTAAAACATTATTGATGGGTTGTTCTGGATGATGGGAATCCGTGTTTCAACCTTACAGTTTTCTTGAAAATTAATCAAAGGTATGCAGATATACAAATACATTTGCAATTCCAGAAATTGGGAAGCATGTAATATGGAAAGTAAATAACATTCTCAAGAGGGAGCAGTTTTGTTTTTGAGGAGATGAAAAGGAAGGCCAGAGTTATTAGAGCTGGAAAAAAAAGACTTAACACAGCTTTTAAAAGGCTCAAAGCACCCATACTGATATCTTCCAGGTAAAAGTCATAGTTGTCAGACTTACAAGCCTGATCGCTATCATCACACCATATTTCATAGAATATCTAGTATAAAAATATTACTGCAAAATGCTAGTGAAAATTATTTTAATTTCAACTTTAAATTCAATTATTCTCTTCCCTTGCTGCCTGAGTAGCTGTCAGAGGCTTTAATGAGGATAGTGTGGAAGACTGTTAGTTTCACTTCAAGCCAGATTACTTCCATGTTCTTGCTGAAGCGTACTTTGAAGTCTACATCCTTTTCTTTATTATACCTATGACAATTTTCCTCCCCCAAGTCTGTTTTTTGGCAAGCTCTATTCATGGAGGTCCGATGGAAGAATGAGACATCAAGCTCAAAGTTCATCTGCTCTCTTGTGCCTACGTGTTTAACAGATGTAAGCAGTGAATGAGTCAAGTATTGATTTCTGAGCTGCCCAGTTTTCAGTAAATTGAAATATACTTCTGTGATTCTCCCCAGATGAACATATAATCATATCCAAGATACATATTGCCCCTTTGGCATTTGCTAGGCTGAAAAATAATTTTCAGTCCCTCTCATGAATCTGAGCGCTTGCCCTTCTTCAACAAACAGTTCCAGATACAAAACTAATTGAGCCAGGTATCCCTTTCCTGCATCAGCTACAATCTGGCCTCTGAAGCCTTTACTGGCTTGAACAGCATCGAGAGTAACAAGCCCCAGCCCTGCAGACCTGCCTAATTTGCCTTTGCCTTCCAAACTTGAGCATTATTCCTAGCTCTAGGATCCTCACTCATGCAATCCTGAAGACAAAATCTGTTTTGGCAGATTAGGCCAGTTCTTACCCAATAGCTTCATCAAGGTCTATCTTTTAGTTTCGGCTATAAACCCTCCCATCCTGCTCGCCCAGCCCGTTTCCAACCTTTAGCTATAGCTCAGCAATACTTGCTATTCCAACCCTCAAGCTTAAGTCTGTTGATATGAACTTACATCATTTCCTAACCATGCCCTGGTGACCTTTACTACTTCTTATCAGAAATTTTTCATTTGATGTATAAATTAATTATAGAAAGCATTTTGAATTTCATCAAAAATAACATCTTTAAAATTGCTGTTCTCAATGTTCTTTCACGGTTTACAGAATTATTTCATTGAAAAGTTTCCTTCAATTTTTCCCAAAATTTCAAGTTCCTGTGTGAGATACAGCTGTTTATCGGATCTTTCTGCTTTCCAGCCTTTGACACCTGAGACATGAGATCACAGAGGGAGAGAGGGTGGATGCTGCCAAGAGCTGGGCTAAGTGTCAGGACCACTTCCTCAAGAAAGGAATATTCCCAACATGGCACTATCACTTCTTCATCCTCACATGTGCAAATGCCCTGTGCCCCGTACTCCCCCCACCCTCGCTCTGATCAGCCCAGTGCCAGCTCACACACTTGGAGGTGCAGACATTGCAGAGCTTGAATTCTAGAAGTTTAGAAACAAGGCATCTGGGTGATGTGCAAGAATGGTGCGTGGACTCGAGAACTGGTTGGGCAGGCTGGGCTGAGGCAATAACCCCCGTGAAACTGCCCTGCAATGCCAATGCCTCTCTGGCACAAGCAGTTACAGCAATTTAGTAAAACCACAACTGTTTTTTTGCTCTTGATGCTGAAAAACAAAGTGACCCCTCCTCCTCCAGTCTCTTAGTTATTTCAGCTGGAGCAGCACTTTTCTGAATAGCTAAAGGAGTGCATTCTAAAACCGGACTAATGACAGTTTATCTTCCCTGCCATTACACTAGAGCCCTATCGATACCAAAGGACCTAACTCGCCTGCGGCGTCAGCACTACAAATGTGCATTAGCACCAGGGTTTTGAGCCAGGGCACGGTATGAGTCGGGAATCAGGCTGCTTGCCCAGATGCTGAAGACAGATGGAAAGATCGGAAAAGGAGGGATGAGGACAGAAGAGTGGGAAGGCCACTGAACAGGCTGGGATGAGCTAGCGGAGCTATAAACTGAAAGCAGCTATGGGTATCTACTTGTGATAAACTGAATAAACCCTTTAGTTCAATGTACAGAAAAGGACCTTTGGCACTATGGGATAGTTATATCCAGAGGTGGGAAAAAGATAGCTTCCACGAATTCTGAAATCCTTCCCACCTTCTGTTCATGCAGTGAATAATCTTCAACCATCACCAAGCCTGAGTTACTTTAACCATAATGACTGAGCATCCCTTCTGAATTTACTATTGAACCCTTACGGTCCTGACAGGAAAAGCAAACGCTGACAAACAGTGCAATATTACTTTCAAATTTTGTTATTTGCTTCTAATTTTGGGGTGCTCAGGTGGAATTAGTGTGAGATCTGGATCTCAAAACTGTTAACTCTCACTCATTAGATATTGATATGGGCTACTCTTTTCTGAAACACTACCAGTTTTGCACGCCTTTGCAAACATAACCTGACAGACCTTGAGGCCTGATTTTCCAAGGCTTTTGAAAAAAGCCACCAATTTTTCAGTGCTTTGACATTGATTCTGTGGCTTTAAAAAGCTGCCGTCTTGAGTTTCAAGTACACAAAATCATTAGTCATTTTGGAAGATTTTAGCCTAGATACGTATTAAAGGAGAAACAGTGACAACAACCAGCCAAAAGGCAAGCTCATAAACCCATAATAAGGCACTTTCACAAGTAAACAGGCTGATTTCCAAGGCTGTGGTCCACCCAGCAGCTCTGTCCTAATGTCCTTCCTAAGCTGAGAGGGAAGACACGTAGTCTTTTCCAGTCCATCTTTGAAGATTCATGTCAGGAAGTGACCAGGGACGACTTACATGCTTTAAGAGGGCAAGGACAACAAACCCAAGACATGTTTCTTGGTGCATTTGTTCTTCCTCCACCTTAGTCCTTTTTTTTCCCTTGTTTCCAGCAGTAAGCTGTGTGAGATGGGGCATGCCTCTTACTTCATGTCTATACAAGTGCCCAGGTATACTGCTAGAAAATATAATCTCTATACAGGAGAGGTGCCAGTAAGACTGGCAGCATTCAGGTGGATGAGAAGCGGTGACCTTTCTGCTGCGTGCGATGAGGAAGTTGGAATGAGATTTCATCCACTTGGAATGAAACACGAGGAGATTGGTTTTACAGACTTCGTATGTTACATCTTACTGCTTTTTTGTGAAGCGGTCAGAGTCTCTATGATGTTCTGATTAGTTTGGCCGAGACCTGACTCTGCAGGAAGCAGCTTATGACCACAAAAGTCAAAACTTGTTAGCTAACTTTGTCCTCTCTAAAAGGAGTAAAAAAATGACAGAAAATAGCAAATATTTCCCTTCCTTCTAAACCTGCTGGGTGAAGTACTGTACTCTGTATTCTGTACTCACACTTCTACCTACATCCATGAGAATGTTTCCTAACTACGGCTTGCAGAACTGAGCCTCTCAAGTTCAAATTACTGCATGCTTGAAGATCCTGTTAGAACTTAAAATCTGTAGCACCCTGTGAGCACTTACAGCATCCAAAACACATTCAGAATTGAAAAAGTACGAGAGAGGCTTCTCTACCACTATTTTCATTCTTGTATCCATAGAAATAGAGGTTGAATTGGGAAAAATGTGCTATGTTATTTTAAATAATCACCATATAGTGATTACTGTAAAGCGTGTGCTTTGTTTTAACCGGTCTGACACTCATTTCCATAGAAACAGAGAGAGGATAGCAGCCCACTTGTTTGAACTGTCTTGTAGATTTCATCTGTGTCAGAATGCAGGAATATAAAGCATTTAAAAATGTGGGAAAAGTCTGGAGTTTGATACTTTTTCTTTTTTTTACCCCAAAAAGCTGAAGAGAACGTTGGTGAACTTCTTGGAAACTTTATTCTGGGAGAAGAGAATGAAAATGACATATAGCAGCTCCCAATAAATTTATTGGGGAGAAAAGAGGAAGAAAAAGTAGCAGGAGGTATAGTGGGGAGACGTGTGTGTATGTGTATATGTGAACAAGTATTTCTGAGATTATATATTTCTGATAATTTTTGTTCCTTTGCTATAGATCTTGTTGTGATTTTTTTTTTCTACTAATAGAAAATTTTAGGCCATCTAACTCAACTCTCTTATTTCACATTGTTTGTTTATTTCCTAACTGACAGCACTAATTTTATTTGAATTTCCATACACTAAGTCATGATATGAGTTTCAGATTGGCAGTTTGGCTGAACTTCAGAGAAAAATGAATAATATGGAGAAAAAAGAAATGAAGAGCTCAGATTTTGGCTTGCTCTTGCAACGCTTCCATGCAACAACACAGTTCCTGCATTTTTGACACTGTGAAATGATTTCTTTTCTCCCCAGGTTCAAAAGAGAGAAACTGTTTGAAGCAGACATGATATCTAGCCTGGATTCTAACTTACAGGCTTTCATTTTTTCTTTGGGGAAAAAAATGGATCTCACTCCTGTTGCTCATAAGGAAAGGCCAAGGCTGAGAGAGTCTGTAATTCTACATGCTGAACATGTCTGGATTAGTTATATTGTCTTTCAACTACTGAGCATTGCCAGCTTGTAGAAGCTGCTTTCAAGGCTATGGCAAAGAAACACATTCTGCACATCGGGATAAATAATACTTTCTGCCTCCCTACCTTTGTGTTTAACATTGCTGTCTTTAACTATTTAAGCACGACCCATAACAGGGAATAGCAGGGATTACCAAAAGCATTACAGATTTTAGGTTAATGTTGAATAGCCCCCAATCTGGAAAAAAAGGAAATGAAGAAAAAAAATTGTTTGTCAGTGCTATTTTACTGAAAGCATGTCTTCAGTCCCTGTTGGCTGCAATATCCATAAGCAGCTCTCCCTACAAGGCAGATATTTACACATAGGAGCACCCAGCTGCCTCTTGTGTTGTTATTCAACCCTCACTGCCTCACCTCCCTGGAGGTTACCTACAACATTTTGAACCTCTCCCAGTTCAGTCATTCTACCTGAAAACTGCCTTTGCCTTTAGGTTATACCTGCACAGTGCCAAAAGCGTACCACCTCATTCCCGCACCACTGGATGGCTTTTTTTCTTACAGCACCATGGGGCTAGAAAAGGCGATGTTATCTCATTGGAAAGCAAAGATTCACAAGTTCTCATTAGGCAAACAGCCCCACAGGATCTTCTGATTCAAAGCCTCTCAAGCATGAGTACAGGATGTTACTCAGTGATTTTTGACATTTTATATATTCTTCTGCATTGATTGTGTACTTGTCACAGATCGATTGTCTGTTCGAAGCCACACGCAGCAGACTGAGTTGCCATCCCTGACATCTATGTTCCAGGGAGTAGTGAGCGATTCAGAGAGGAGGAGGTGACCCACTTCTTGTTAGAGCTATAGCAGGTGGCCTCAGTATGAGCTGTCTCTCCGCTGACTGCATAGGGGGTGAGGGTCTGGCATCCTGATGCTGTAGATAATCTGACTGCACTGGCTTGAAGTTATGGTAGACATGGCAGGTATGAAGTTAGGGTAGACTAGTAAGTTCACCGTAGTCATCTAGACACCTTTCTAGAAGATCTGAGTATGGCCCCTAAATGCTTACTTTTATGGAGGGATAAAAATATGTGCTACTTGTCACATTTCCCTGGCATTCATTTCTGCCTTCTGTGGAACTGACGTGTCACAGCAAGTGCAGAAAGTGTCAGGTTAAATGACCAGGTATGGCAATACCAAGGGAAAAAATAAGAGTAGACAGGAGACTCCCACAAGTCTCCTTCCAGTACCACAGTTGGAAGGCACGGCGTAACTGCTTCAGTTCAGAGGCAAACACTGTCCTTATCTGAAACAGCCAGAAGGAAGAGCCTCACACACCTGGCAGAGCTACTGTTCTCTCTTCCCCATCCGTGTTTGCAGTTGCAGATGCTTCAGAGCTATTCCATGTTATCCTGTTACTTCGGCATCTTTGATCCAATTTATCTGACTTCAGTTAAACTTGATGGAATGTCCCTGACCTCAGGCAGGTTCGTGTGAAACCTGGTTTGCTCTTATTTGCCCAAGACTAAGGAAGCATAACTATAATGTATGTGTTATCCAGTTGTTGTTCTGTGTGTGAAGAGGGAGAGGGTGAGCAAAGAAAGTGGACTCAGATTCAAACATGAAGTTCAAACTGGTCAAAGTTCAGTGTAACCTCCAGAAAGAGCTGCCAAAGTTTGGAAATTCAAAGCTGGACATCATCCAACTTCAGTTGGAGCAGGAGGAGAGGAACGGATTTAACAGAATTAGTTTGGTTCCGTCATCTCTCACCTATTCATGGGTTTCTTTTTCAAGAGAAAGGAGATCCGTGTGAACATGCATGCCAGGATGTAAACAGCTAGATGTTCTTGCCTACCCACTTTATACCCAAGCACAACCCCAGGGCAGAAGATGCTTTCATGCCCCATTTCCAGTGTTGCTTCTAGGCTTTCTTTCCCGAGGGCAGCTCAGGAACTAGGAAATGAGTGTCCAGATTTATTCTCTTTAGTCCCTCACACCTTAAAACGAGCTCCAAATTATATTTGAAGGTGGCTTAGCAGGTTGTAATGACAGGTTGTTTGAACTTCCCACTGGTTTACCTTTCAGTCTTACAAAAGATTTCAGGGAACAACCTGAACTCCCTCAAGTAACTTCAAGATGTTTCCTCACTTTGCAATGAATGCTTTAAGCAAGCCTACGCACTTCAAACTCAGCTATGCCGAACCGCATGGGTCTTTAAGAGCTGCGATAAGGTATTGTCAGGCAACAACAGGAGGAAACAGAGAAAGGGAAAGTTTCTTTTGCAACGTGGAAGAGTCAGGGCCATTTCTTAACGCAGCTGTTTGCCCACTCAAATCCCTCATCCAGGGATCCTGCCGGGCAAAGCTGTCAGCTGCGTTTCCCTCCGAGATCTGTGAGCCAACGTGTAAGGACAGGAGCCGGGCTGGAGCAGCAGATTTGTCAGGGTCTGGCATGTGGGGCAAGCAGGTCCCAAGGGGGGAAAGCAGGGAAGTTGCGCTGCGGAGGACAGGGAGTGATGGGGAGCAGCTTGCGTCTGTCTTGGGAAAAGTATAAGCAGGGAAATGTTGTCACGAGTCGGGGTGTGCGTTTAAGTCCGTGACAGCCCTCCAACCATTGCCAAGCAGGAATGAGGGGTAAAAATAAGTTAAAAATAAAGCCCTTCGCAAGAGCTGTGAAGGCGAAATCGTGTTTTTTCGCCAAGAGGGAGGTGCCGGGACCTCGAACTGCCCGGAGAGGGGTGGAGAGAGCCGGGGGAGGGCGGGCGAGGTGCCGCCGGGTCTGAGTCAGCCCGGCCCGCACGATGTGCGCTGAGGGCAGTGCCAGGCACGGCGCCGCCGAGAAGCCTCTTCCCTTCCCCACCGCCCTCGCGGGCTCCCCCGCAGCGGCGGCGACGCGTCTCCCGGGGCCCCGCGCCGGCCGGGACCCCCTCCCGCCGCGGCGGGGGGCGGCTGCGCTGCGGCCTCGGCCTCGGGCAGGGCTGCTCCGCCCTCCTCCGCCTCCCGCTCCCCGCCGCCCGGGCGGTCCCGGGGCAGCCGGAGCTGCCCCGCGGCGGAGGGCGCCCGGCGGACCGGGGGTGGCCGTGCCGCCAGCCGGGGCCGGCTCCATCATGTGAGGCGGCGGGTCTGCCCCCCCTGCCCCGAGCTGCCCTCTCCCGCACCATGAGGGAAGGGGATGCGGGGCAGCACCCACGCCGGAGACAGGTAGAGCCCGGGCGGCTCCTCCGCTTCCTCTCCTGCGTGATCCTCGTGTGCAGCGCCCAGGTCGCGGCGCTCGCCGACTTCTCAGGTACGGGGCGGGCCCGCCGGCGGCGGCGGGAGGGCCGAGACCGACTACCGGTCATCCGGGACGCGGTGCCCGGCGCGGGGGGCTGAGGGGCGCGGTGTCAGGGCTCGGGGCCCTGCCGCGGCGGCTGGCGGGGGCTCTGCGGGGCTCGGTGGCGGCCGCCGGGGCAGGAGGAGGGCACCTGCGCTCCGCCCGCCGGGCCGGGGTCTGGCGGCGCTCCCGGCTGCCTGCCCTCCGTAACGCCGCAGGAGGGTAGCCGTCCTACCCTGGCACCCCCGGCCAGGCGCGGGCGTGAGGTGCCGGCGCTCTCCGCTCCCCGGCCCGGTGTCGGACCCCGCCCGAAACAGCTCAGAGAGCTGCGTATTGACCGGCGAGCTCCAGGCACGTCGCGTCCCGGGGCCAGGACGCGGGCCTATACCCAGGGGAGCACGGGTGCATGATTCAGATGTGCCGTGGCTGCGGCCCTGTGGGAAGGAGGGGAGGAAGGAAGAGAGGGTTGCGGGCTTCCAGAGAGGTCAGGTGGGAAGGGGCGTGAGGACTTGAACTGTCGGTTTCTTCTCAGCTGGGCGATGGGAAAGCTATGCGTGAATCGGCCAGGGCCTGACCCAAAGTGCGTGGAAGTCCCTGGAAAGATTCCCACTTTCTCCTGGAGACTTGGAGCCGGGCCCTGAGTGAGCAGCCCTTAACTCCGGTAGCGAACAAGTGCTGCACTTCTCTCTGCTGGGAGAGTGTTTCGCCTGGTAGCGCCGGGATGCTGAGAGTCGCTTCAAAGTGAGCAGAGGCACTAGTTGTCATTCGGTGTCACATACGTGATCGCTGCGAGGGTGCTGTGTCAGTGCAAAATGAAATGACTGCAGAAACTGGAGAGATGTCCTTGTTTCCAGCAGAACAAAGAAGCAATCTTTTTTTTTTTTTTCTTCTTAAGAAAACTGCACTCTTGTAACTTTTCTGGTGCTCCAGGACATCTCACTGCTGTTAAAAGGTTATACAGAAGAGCAGTTTCTCTCCTTTCTGTATTTCACAGTAAGCACAGCATATTCCTGGCAGTTGCAAGCTTAAGGAACTGCCTCTAGGGCAGAAAGCAAACCTTACACTTAATGAAGAGAACAGAACTTTCCAAAAGCCAGTCAAGTGCACCGGAACAAAGTTAGTATATAATTAATAGACCAAATGTGTTGTTATGCATATTAATATAGTTTGTGTTAATACAGTTCAAAATGCTGGTGACGGTTCTGTAGAAACTATTTTCTCAGCAACAGGAAAATACAGTTTGTGATTTTACTACTGTGTCCAACTCCATAAGCCTGAACATTTCTAAGCAAGCAACCACCAAATATAAAGATCAGAATTACATACTTGGATAAACTACATTTCTCCTATGAGATTCCTTTCACACGTGTAAGGCTTTTAAATGCTCACTGTCTCATTCTTTGGATTTTGTGTTGGTTTTTTGTTTGTTTGTTTTTTGGGTTTTTTCCTTAACTGCTGGCTTGTAGATGTTAGTTTTGGAATCACGTGGTAGTTCTCCACAAGAAAATAAAATAAATGTTCAAATTTTCCCTTTCAAATAGCCGCTGAGTTAAAAAATATCCCTCTAGTTTATCTGAGAAAGTTCCTCTCACAAAAGTCCATTCACTTTTCAAATGAAGTTATTTAGATAAGGTTATCCAAGATACATTTCAGAAGTACAGCTGTATTCAGTATTCATTGTACACTGAACTTTCCAAATAGGTAGAATGACCAAGGAAAAATCTCTGTCTCACCCCAGAGATCAGTATTAAAAATGTCATGCAGACAATTCAGTAAATAAGAGGTAGAAAAGAAAATCAGATTCTAAAATTCTTGCCAGACTGGAAAGTTTCCTGGCCTGAACAAATTCTGCTCACATTTTCTTTTTACTTTTAACGTGGAGATCTAATCCAGAAGGACAGAAAAGACCAAAATGTTACTTGAACCTTTTAAAACAAGGTATCCAGAGCACCCGGAGAAGTTTGTAGCTCCTTCAGAAGTAGGTGCTGTGGGCCAGGAACTGTCAGAGGTAAGATGCCAGACACCCTGCGGTGCCATCCCCAGTCTGCTTAATACCTGTTAAAGAGTTACAACAAGCTGCATAACAGCAGCTTCAAGCTGAGCTTTTAGAGTTGCTGAATTTCCTCATTTGCTCCCTCCCTCAACAGGAACAGCGACTTGATTTTCATAAGCTCTGTTGAATTTACATGAAAACAAATCTGCCCCGTTTAAAGGGGCAGCACCTTGCAGCTGCCAAGGTGTAGGCAGCTCCTGGGGGATTATCCCGAGGGATGAGGAGTGGGGAGCTGGCTCCCCCTGGTTTACCCACCACATGCACTTCCACTCTTCTGGAAAGGGTCAGGTCTAACCCTGCCCTTCAGAGGGTAAAGCTTCCAGGCAGCAGGTTATAGGTTTCCACATGCAGCCCATGTCTTAGCAAAAGGAACTGAGACCTGCACCTCAAATGTGCTCTGCACAATTTGACCTGGCGCTGGGAATTTAGGAGTGCACAGAAAATTGGAAGGCCAGTTGCTTAAACTTTTCCTCCTTTTTACAGATTTCAGGCTTTTATACTCAGATTATCAGGTGCATACTCTTTTGGGTCGTTGCCTTTTCTGCTCTCTGTATTTCCAGCATCAGATCTCTACCTCAGCAGCCCAAACTCTGCTCCTCTCTGCTTCTTCCCCCGTGCCTCCCATTCTGACAGCTCTCTGTAATCACTTCCCAGACTGCTGTCAGACTGCAACAACTGCACGTGTAATCTTTGTTGTTCTCTGTACGTGTGTATTAAATCATGCTAGCAATTCTAACCTGCCCAGAGTCCATTTGTTAATCACAAGACCTACCTGTTTGCTTGTAACAACACAGATGGCCCTTCTTGGGATTTGTCTGATGTTTTGGAAAGAGGAGCAGGGAACAGTGTATGTGGATAGCAAAGAGTTATTCTTTTGTTGTTGTTGTTTGTCTGTTTGACTTGTATTAATTTCCCCATTTAGAAAACTCTGGTCATTTTTTATGGATCACTTCAAAGAACAGAAGCAGTGAAACTAGTACAGTATTTGTCCCTCCCTTTTCATCAGAGGTTAGCAGCTCTGGCTGCAAGTAGAATCTCTTCATTTATTTATTGCAGGTCAGTTGCCATTGTGATCTTGTTATTACTCTTGCCCTTATACAATACAGAGCTGCAGGTTCTTTTTCTCATATGTTTCTCAGTCCAGCTTTTAACTATGAAAAAAAATGTTGGTGGTGGGTTGGGTTTTTTTGAGATATTTCTTCACTGTGCAATAATATTTTATGAACTGGTATGTGAATTGGTATTTTCTAGGGAGAAAAATGTTCTGAAACAAGACTCCAGCAGCAGTTCTAAATCAAACTCTGTGAGGAGAACTCAGTGTCAGTAAGCAAAATTAGTTTCTCCTTTTAATAACAGGAGATATTTGAGGTAAAGGAATGTTGATACACATGATACTTAAAGATCTGCATCTATTCTTCTCTAGCAGTTTGGTGGCAACAAAAAGTATGTTTATTAATTGCATTGGTTATTGAAAGTGGAGGCTTTTCCTGAGGTTTGCAGTCCTCTATGTGATTAATCTTTTAAAGGGGAATCTAAGCATGTATGCATGCCCAAATTTGAAATTGAAAGCTGAAAGTTTGGAAGAAGAGGTAGAGATTTAATCCACAGTTCTTTCCTTAGATCTTTCCTTGATCCTACAGCTAGAGAATTTTCTTCCCCTCATGGCCTGCTCTTCAAGAGACATCTGAAACCCTTTTTTACCAAAATACTCTTGTCCACAGTTTCATTCCTACTTGACAAAGCTCTGTCCTCACATTGTTTTTCTCAGTGATCACTTGCAGCTTGTACATTTTAGATCAGGTCCCAATCCAGGAGACTGAAGACTGCTGTGAATTTTACCAATTCTCCAGTCTCTTGGAGCCAAAATCCTAAATCCTCTGGGCTCCCAGGAGACTATCAGAAATGAAGAGGGTCACGTTTTTCAAGAAATCAAGGCCACATGACAGCCGTTTCCTCACAGCTCCTTTATGTTCAAGGACTGGTTCCCAAGCCAGGCAAAATA
Source organism: Grus americana (assembly GCF_028858705.1). Lineage (NCBI taxonomy): Eukaryota > Metazoa > Chordata > Aves > Gruiformes > Gruidae > Grus > Grus americana. The sequence goes on from NC_072852.1 coordinate 116,571,235, forward strand.
AGGAGCTGGCAAGATCAGCAAACTTATATACTAGACTTATATTTAACTTACATGCCTGTAGCAGTGGTATAGGAAGCCCAACTGCCTGCTACCACTGCTGCTGAGGGAGCGTGGGTTTTGCTGGGGATGGTGGCCGTTGCTCAGGAGCGTGTATGTTCCCAACAGCAGGAGTCACTGCTCCATCGTTTCATCCCCCCTGCCCTCCTTGCTGGCAGCGGGAAAAGTGCTGGGCTGTCCCCTTGGCTCTCTGTCCCAGCCCTGCTCCTTCTCCCACCTTTTCCCTGTCTGGTGCAAAAGTGAACTGACCTCTTACCTGGCTGGGAACAAATGCCTTCTCTCTGGCAACGCTGAGGAACATGCATTCACCCTTTTTTATACCCTTTTCTTCCTCTTCTTCCTCTTTTCTCCCTGCTACTTCGAGCTTAGGCTTTCTCCTGGAACTGGCCTCCTTTGCGCGCTTCATCAGTCAATCTCCCTTTCTTTACCTTAGTCCCAGCCAGGTTTTCTGGGCAGCTTTCAAGAAACCTGGCTGTAACTGAAGATCAAAAATGAAGTAACTGTGTGATTGCATAACTGGGCTGAAGAATGACTTTCTGGATGTGAACAGAAAAAGCAGCCCACTGTTTAGGTAGAACCTGTTAATTTTTGTCCACTGGTGTCAACTTTTCTTTCTTTTTTCAGAACAGTTCAGACAGAACTAGGCATTGCTTTAACTCCATAGACTTGATCTTCTGACCCAACAATAGAAAACAAGTGGATCTAATGGAAAAGCAAACCAGTTCACCCAAGAAATATAATCTGATCTTGTGGCCTTTCTGCATTAAAAGTTTCCATTAAGTTCTGTGGCATTCGCCCATCCCAGATTCCCCCAGGCAAAAGGAAAGCAAACAAATGCTTGGAGCAAACGCTTTGTTTGTAATAACGTGGCAGGATCAATCATGACCAACCACAATGATGCAGAGGTTTTTTTGTTGGTTTTGTGTTGGTCAGATAAAATCCTGTATAAATTTTCTTGAGTCAGTTCTGTTGACTCACAGTGGCAAGTGGAGCTTGTCCTTCGACCAGGATATTTAAAGAGGTGCTAAAAGGAGTGATGTCAATGATGCATGTTCTTGTTGATACTGCCTTGTAAATGTCAAATGCAAATTTTGGTTGCTTAGTTTAAAGAAAAACATTTCATTTTAGAAACATGTTTTGTTTCAGTAATATGGGAGTTAAACCTCAAAGTCTGGTTTAAAGTTTCTCAAAGTGGAGTAGGTTTGGATCTGGGATTTGTTCTGTGGAACAAAGAGGTGTGTGTCAGAAGTGAGATTTTAGTTTAGATCATGGTGCTGAGATCCAAGGTTTCGTTTCAGGCTTGTCTCTGCAGTTCTGGCTGCTTTCTTAAGGAAATGTAGCTTATGAAATCCCATTTTAGATGTGGATTTTGCTTAATATTTTTTGTTAAATCCACTGATCAGATTTAATAATCCTTGTTAGAGAAGTAAAGGTTTGGTCCTATTAAGTTCCTACATGTGCTAGGCCCTACTAGTATCCCCAAGAAAGGATGCTGCTCCAAAAGCTCTCCCAAAGTGAGTTAAAGCATAGTGTGATGCTCCTACCCCTACAACAGATGTTGGGAAATTCAGGCACAAGACCCAAACCGGTAGGAAACCTGACTTCCTGAGCTCCACTACTCAGAGACCAACATGTTTGAGTCTGTCTTTCAGATTCTTACACCTTTGGGGCAGGAACTCTCTTTGTTCTTGCTGTGCAGACTGCTGACACCTGACATATCATGTGTTATTTTTATTCAAAATAAATAGCAGGGATTAGCTCCCCCCGCCTTTCTATTCCATCTGCTGCCGATACCCTTCTTAGTAACGCAGAACTTCCAGACAGTTTCAGCTTTATTAGAGAAAGGGTTTATAGACTTGTTCCAAATAAATACTCAGATTTTGATGGAAGTGTCTCCAAACAGAGAAAGCACTGTCTGACCAGCCACCAGTTATCAGAATTCTGTCATCTGCCAACCATATTCTACAATTAAAATTGAAATATTTTGAAATATTACCAAACACAGAGAAAATAGTGTCTTAAAGGGAGCTGAAGAGCATGGTTGTGCCTTATTTGTTCAGCATTGGTGAGTCATTTCATCTGAATTTCTATGCATTTTAAGAGTTTTGTTTCAAAGGTCTATTGTGTGGCTTCTGGCAACAAATTAAATACCAGTGATGTTTGGCTCTTAATTTAGAATTAATTTTAAAACATCACTCATAAGACCTGATTGAAAACCCATGGTCACTGGAAGAATTCCCAAGGATTTCACTGGGCTTTGGATGAGGGTCTCAACCCGCAAATATCTGTTTATTTTTCTTCATTGTATTTATTCTTGGATGGGAAGACAAGCATTATTTTTTCAGAATAATTTTGCAAAACTGAGTTGGGGACGATGAAATGCTATTGTAAAGAAAGTCATCAGGCTATGAGGGTAAAGTGGGGGGTTCTTTTGCTTTCTGGCTTGGACTTACTATACTATAAGCCGTCATAACACTGCTGATCAGTGAACTGTCACAGGATGGACTTAGTGATTCAGTAGGCAAATTCCCTGATCTCTAATTTATCTGATTTTTTGAGTGTCAAACGTAAATGGGAATACAAACAATGCAGAGTTTGAGTCAGCGTTCTGTTTGCAAAAGGAAATCTGTATTTTGTTTTCTGAGAAGCTGGCAATGTACAGCCCACCACTCCCCCCAAGTTTGCACGGAGGTTCAACTTCATAAATCCAAGTTTTCAAAGAAATACTTCCCTCTAGTCCCTGAGGTTCTCCTACTTGCAGTCTTTCAGAAGATTATAACTTTGCTGTCTCTTGGGCATAATGATTCACTCATTTTGTCTCCGGAAGCAGTTGCCGCCTGCTGAGCCTTTCTCTTGTTACTTCTTGTTAATGGCACTAGAAGAGGCTACTCTGTCTCCAATCAAAAGAAGGACTTTTTTGGGCAAGGGCAGAAAAGAGCCTCACATTCTCCCTTAACAGTGTTGTACCTCTTGTCAGCATCTTAGGAGGGGAAAAAATCTTCCTTTTCTACTGTAAAATAGTCCCAGGACAAGTGTTTACCCCTATGGCTTCATGGAATAGCTGAGAGAAGTATAACTGATAGTAGCATGGAGTTTACTACAGACCAAAATCTTTGGGGATCAGTAATAGTTTGCCTCTTCCTTACACAAGAAGGGAAGAAGGACATAAAAAGAGAAAGTGAGTGAGAAAAACCAACTGCATAGAGATCTCTCCGATTTCCTCAGAAAGCCATTGGGATGCAGTGAAAATAAGCATCACTCCTAGGAGACAACACAGGGGAATATGAAACTGTAGATCTGAAGGAAACAGAGAACAGCTGTGGGAGGATATGAGAGAGATGATAGACATCTGGTCTGCGAGTGCAGGATTCATGGATTTTCCCACTCTGCAAAAATTTAATACACATAACTGCAAGTCTGAGCTGAATGGCATGGATATGAAGAGGTTATGTGGTTCCTGGAGAAACATGCCCATTTGGCATAGCCAAAATTTACAGCAGGTCTATACTTTTTTCATGATGTTTTGGTTTTGTTTTTTCTAAAAAGAGCTCATGGCTTGGCTTCTTGTGTGTGTTGCTACTCACTGAATAAACCCTGTTCACATACTAGAATTCGAATGTGGTTTTACACTGAATTATCTGCTGGTTACCTGAGTCCTTTCTCTGGCTTAAGTGGGACCAAGCTCTTGCTTAATTTGACCCTCAGATTTAGCAGACAGTGAGAGTTAGGTTCAATAAAATGGTTATGATCCATGAGGTATGGCTACGAGGGAAAAAATTAAATGAAGCAATTTTCTTAGGAAAATGCACATGGTAATAAAACAGTTAATGGAAAACCTGACTGACGTCTTCATTCCTGATGCCTGCTTTGATTGCCATACTATCCCAAAAGCATTTTCACTTTTAATTTAAGCATTTTCTTATTGAAGGCTTAATCCTTCATCTGTCATTAAGGCCAGTGAAAGCAAATTGCTTCATTAGCAGCAGGCTGATTAGCTCTCCAGTATAAGTATGCTATCTCTTCAGCAGCTGGTTGACTTTTTGCATTAGTCAATTAGGTTGAGTTGGAAGTGACAGTTCTCACTTTGACCTGTCAGCTCAGGCTTCGATTTTCATGAAACTTGTAGGAACTTTATTTCTTTGAGCCCTGTACCCCTCAGGTTTGAAACTGGCCATTAGGCTTAAAAGTTGTTGGGTTGAGTAAGGGAATGGCAGATGGACAGAGATCATGATCTCGTAAGCCTCGTCTCCTTTACAAATGGTCAACTGAAAACTCTCAAGGACTGCTTCTAAGAAAAGCAAAAGCTTTGGATGCTCTGAAACCAAACTAGATGTTTGGAAATGGAAAGGTTTTTTATAGTCACTAGCTTATCAGCGAAACTAGATTAACACTAGTTTTTCCAAGTGAACATCTATCCCCACATCAGAAAGTTTTAGATAATATAAAAAATACAGTGATTATGCAAAAATTATTTTCCTTGCGTGGGAAACCAGCTTTTCATGCCATCTCCCAAGGTACAAGCAAAAGGATGAAGTTAGTAGGATAGCAGTCACTTGCAAAGAGTATGAGTGTTGAGAGGAATAGTGGAAAAAGGCACACAAAAAAACAAGCAATGGAGGGAAATTAAGTCAAATTAGTGACTGTGCAAGAAAGCCTATATTAAGCAAGTATGGATTTTTATGTGCATCTGCTGAGTGAAGCTGTTATGCTCATTTCTGAACAGTGAGTAGAATAAATAATGCTTCTGCCTAAGGGTATTTCTTACTGACAAAAGACCAAGTCTGCCTAGAATGTCTCAAACAGTATGCTTACAAGGCGCTTGGCTGAAAAAGAATAAAATGATGGGGCAAGAAACATAGTGTTGTGACTTTTAGAAACAGTATCTTTCCTGGGTAACATTTTGCCCTCTGCCACAGTTACTAATTCTAAAAAAGAGCTACCACGGAAAGAACTTGCAGACAACCGAGGTAAGACATTGAAGAGAATTACGAGAGGCAGATCCTTGCTTCTGTGAACGGAGCCAAATAGGCACTGTCAGATCCCCACACACACACACGTCACATCCACACGCACAGCCCGGCTCTGAAAGCAGGGATTACGCAGTAACGCTGAACAGCGCGCTCTGTGGTGTAGCTGCCTCTTAAAGCCCAGTGGAGGGTATGGCAGAGGGGATGGGGAAGGAAACTTAGGGGTTAATTTCTCTTCAGTGCTTCCTTCACAAACCAATGGAGAAAATATTGCTGAAGAAGTACTGTAGCTGGATCCCAAATACCAATAAATAGCAGATTGATGCTGCTAATGGTGTTTGTAGTAGAGTTTATCAACAATTCTGTTATCACTGCTTGAGATCTCTTCCTTTCAACTTGCCAATCTTACTTGTGTATTTTTAATGACTGTTGGCACAATTCTTTATAAAACTGCGGGAGCTGATGTAGATTTACCGAATGGATTAGCCTTCTGGGACTCCCACAACAATATGCGTGCTATTTCAATCTATTTTGATCTAAAATGGATTTGTATGTCTTTAAAACGAGCTAGTAAATTGCTGTGCTAATTAAGCCAGATTGAACGATGCGCAGGAACTAATATTACTAAATCTGTATATGAAGGCCCAATTCTGGGAATCGTTGTAGGCTGGGTGCTGCTCAGCTTCAGGCTCTAAAAATATTATATTGCAAAGCTGCTCTCTTGCCAAAAAGGCATTACATCAGTCAACGCTGAGGTTGCATTTAATATCTGCTAGGCATTAGGCTCACAGCTTGAAATGCTGTTCTCCTTGATGCTTCCATATGGTGAGGCTCATGCCAGTGCAGTGAGGCTGGACAGAATAGACACATTTCTTTTTTTACTCTAATGCTGACAGCTGAAAAAGGGCCCTTAAAGCCTTGCATTAGTGTCCTCCACCATAAGGAATGAATCCAGCAAAACTGAGTACCCTGTACTGCCTTGTGCCATACATGGGAGATGTAATACATGTCTTGGCTGACCGCTTCCAGGCTTCTTGGTAGTCATATTGTTTTAAATTAAAACTTTCTAAGTTCCCAATTTTTCAGCGTTTTTAAGAGAAAAAAAATTCTTTCTGGATTTTCATATCTTCAGGTTCATTACTCCATTATCATTGCTATTCAAAGCAATTATGCCAGGAGCAAATGTTGACTATAAAAGCTATAACCTTTTAAGAGCTCTGTTTCACACAAAGAGGTATCTATTTACAACCTTTACTCTCTTAGGCCAGTTATTTTTGTCTGTCATTGTTATTACAGTCTATTAGTCCTCCTTTGCAACAAGAAGTGATCAGTAGGGCTTAAAGCTTTGTTCAGCTGCCTCAGCCTCAGTGTTTTGTGTGTTTTTCTGGTGCTATGTTTTTTTAGTTGAAGTTCTTTGTCAACACGGTGGATGCTGTGACTAATTTGGCTAATTCTGGAAGAAAGGATTACGCTTAGATTCCGCGCTGGTGTTTTGAGTCTCAGTAAAAAGTTACAATGAGTGAGTAGCCTGGGTTATGCAGGCAGTTGGGTGGGATGATACCTTCTGGCCTTCAAATCAATGGGGTCTGTTTATTGCCATATGATTCAGGCTTAACTTCTGAGCCAGTCTGTAACGGCTTGTAGATGATTTTGTATGCAAAGCACCCCATACATTGCTTATGAATGTGTGTCTTGGATAAATGGGAAAGCTCCTAGTGGGGCTTTCACACAGAGGCATAGAGATGTTATTGGGACATCTTGGCAGTATTGCCAAGTGTTTCTAATTTAGACAATTCTCACAATAGTCAACATTTTTTTATAAAGTTTTATATTGTTTTAAAGAAGATTCACATTTAAAAAATAGAGAGGAAATCCATAGTCCTCCTCATTGCAGAATAACACTTGAAAAAGTGACTGCCATTGCTAAATACCACACCCACCCACCCCCCATATCGCCCAACAACCCAGAAGACAAAGAGAAGAAAAGAACATTAGGTTTGAAACCTTAAACTGTCTAAGGATTTTTATAGAGTCTGCTTAAAATTCTATTTGCTCAGGGAAAGAAATCCTGTAACTCACAAGTCTTCTGGTTTCCCAGTCCAGGCGCACACGCAGCCGTGACCTGGCTCCATCCGTGCTGGGGTGAGCCGTGGTTGTGCTCCAGCCCTCCCTGTGCCCTGTTCCAGGGGAAGGGAATCTCCTCGTGTGCTGGCCGAGGAGGAGCTAGCAAGTACTTCCCTAGCACACGGGGGACCAGGACTTTGAGGTGTGTTGTAGTGCAGGCACAGCCTCTAGCTTCCAAATTAGATATTAAAAAAAAAAAACCCCTCAGAATTCACAACTAACGGATATTGATTAATTAAACAGACAGAAACCAAAAGATTCTGAACAGCAAATAGTGCCATGAAGTGCCTGTAGCCCAGGCGATGTGCTGGGCCAGTGCCTGAAAGTGACACAATCCTGCTGTCTGATTTGGACGGTGACACAACCCCGCTGTCTATTTTGGATGACCTGATTTAATTGCGCCAGTTGAGAGAAATGCAGAAAAGGAAGCATGCCTCAAAGACTGACAGACCCATTCAACTGTTACAATGCCCTTTCTCCTGATAATCACGGCTGTTATTAATTGTAGAGATAAGAACATATTTTTCCCCTAATCTTACATTGTCGTTCAGCTAAATTTGCTGCCTCAAGGGAAGTGTGTTTCTGTACAGAATTTGGTAAACAATATCGGGATACTCATGGTCTCAAGAAGATGAAGCTTTCTGCCAGGGTGACTACAAGGCCACGCTACCCAGGAAAGGAGGGAAAGCAACTGGAAACTGCTCCCTCCTGCGCAAACTCCGCTCCAGGACTGAGGTGAGAGGCGGCAGCTGCCGAGAAAACTTTATTCCCTCGCCGAGCCCCATCCTCCGGGTGGGCGCAGGACGGGCAGCACCCCGATATGTGGAAGTGGGCCAGCATGAGGAGAGGAAAGAAGCTGGAGTTTTTCAGGGAAGAAGCAAGAGAAAATTGTGACTTTTTGAGTGAGAATCCTATCTCGGCATGGGCTGTGAGCTGCCCAGTTGGCTCCGCTCTTTGCAAAGGGCTGACCGCTCCACCTCTGTCTACGTAGTCTGTGTGTACAGTAATAGAAAATGCAGGTTTATGTGGTCGGCCATGTGAGATGAGCAATTCAGACACTAGTAGGTCACCATTTCTCTTATCAGGGCTTAGCAGCCAATTGCCATTACTATTTTTATCCTTTATTGTGTACAAATACACAAGGATTTTAATAACAGCAGTGTCACTTTAAATACCTCTTGGAAGGCCAGAGGGCATGATGTCTTACTTTCACCAGTCCATCTAACGCTGTTTTTACAAGTGAACCATATTGCTTATACAGAATCAGAGCAAGTTTTTTAAAAAGGCAATTTTTAAAGGATTGAATAGTTGCAATTGTTGGAGAAAGGTGCTTAGATACTGGATTAGGAATTTGCAGGATCAAAGTAGCAGTTAAGATGCCAGGGAACTCATCCAAATCACAACATAGCTGATATTCTTTAGGGAATACTGAGCTGTTTTGTATACAGCACTCCTGGCTCCAAGTAACTTAAAACCCGAAGAATTGAAATGATTACAAATATCGGGCTAAATCTTTCAAGGTGTTGAGTGCCCACAACTCACGTTGGGCTGAATACTCTTTTACACTGTGGCCCTTTATGCTGTGATGGCAATGTCAAAGGCATTCAGCAGCAGTAAATGCCACTGGAGGCCCCTTTACAGTATCGGACCGTAGCAAAGTCGCTTGGGTGCAATTGGGCATTCAGCCCATTTTCCTGGCAATAGTCAGCACCTTCCAGGAGCAGGCTGACAGAGGAGTGGCTCTGGCAGGAAAGCTCAGTTATTTGTGATCTCAGTTACACAGAAAATGTAGGGGATGTAGGGGATTCGTTTGGGTTTTTTAACCTGTGAGAAGCCACAGGGTTTCTGCTGGGCTGATCTCCTTGAGATCTAGACTGCAAATGCAGGGCATGAAATTCTCCCCATCCTGGGCTCAGACTGAGTTCAGTGAGGTGAGGGACTCGCCTACATCTCTGCAGCACTGGAAGGTGCGTCTAGCTGACTCCTGTCCTCTCTTGGGCTCAAGATGAGGAACAGCAAAGACAGTAGCGGAGCAGTCTTCTCCTTTCTCCAAACTTAGTAACTGATAGGGGAGCTGAATTTTCCTATCCAGTTGCTGCAGTTGGAAAAGATGCCAGAGAACTGAAATATTTTGTTTTCATATCATTTATTTGGTATACATGAGTTTCTGTTTAAAAAACTAGTTTTTGTTTTAATGATACAAAAAAAATTGTCATTCTAGTTCTGATTCAGCCACCAAAACAAGAAAATATGGTTTGTTTTTTCTTTTCCGTTATATTTAACAGCAATAATGTTGCTGTCACCACAATGGGGTAAGCAAGGCTTCTGAAGAGAAGATACTAGCTTTTGTCTTTAATTATACCAATTATATGTTTGGTAAAGAGGCAAAGATAGGAAAATTGTAATTTTGTAAATTAAAAAGATATGTGTGTAATCATGGTCTCAGTTTTAGAAGTTCTACAAATCTTTTCTCAAATAAATCAGCGGAAGCTCTTAGTGCTTTCTCAGTACTTAATATGTTGGGTTTGGAGAAATTTGTTTGGGTTTTTTTGACCTGAATGTGGATGAACTTGGTGTTCTAGAAGTTGGGAATTGATTTTAGAGAGAATTATACAGAATTTAATGCTTGTATAAGAATAAGGAAACTATTTGAAATAGTTATTGTATGCACATTAATATGAAGTTTGGCTAATAGTGGAAGACTTAGAAAACAGATTTGCTTTGATTGTAGTACATTGGGTTATTCTAAAACTCAGGGGGAAAAAAACTGGGTTTGGGTCTAATTTCCATGTGTTGGATGAGGAAGGATACTACTTCATTTGTAGACTGGTATTCTGTGTCCTTTATCCCTCCTGTCCCTCATGCCTCTTCTTCCCCTTCACCCACAAACATTTTCTGCTTAAAGATAGATTTCAATCAAATGTGACAGAGTGGTAGAGATACTGAAGCTTCATAAGTATAGGTGAGGAAAGAATTTGAATTAATTTACCTCTAATAGTTTCCCATCACAATGGCTAATTTGTAATGGTCAAAGGTAGCAGCCTGCATGTTTCCATTAAAGTCTTCTGCAGAGCAGAGAGAAGGGCAGTAGGACGTTAAATTTATAAATATTTGTGGTGATAACAGAAATCTTGGCTGAAGAGGCCATACACAATGAAATACAAATCAGAAAAAACAGCTGTCATTAGCTCTGCTGCTCATGGACTTATTTATTAGAAGATGCAAATGGATGGTACAGGTAGACGGCTGCATACGGATCCTACCTCTCCCTCTCCTGGTAACATTGACAAACTCTCCAGTAAACAGAAAATTCTATGTATCTTTCTTCTGGGTTTCTCTCCAGCACTTATGGTGTCCAACCACTTACGGACGCCCTTTCCTCTGTTATCCTAGCATCTGATTCAGTGATACAGAGAGAATCACTTGTGCGAAACACGACTGCCTAGGAGCCCAGAAGTGCAAAGCATCAGTTTAAGACGAGGCGTAAGGAATGCCTTAACCAGCTGGAATGCAAGAGTAGCCTGCAAATCCAAGTAATAGCCCTTCCGACTTCTGCAAACACACCCTGGGATTGTTAGCAGCCACGACTGGCAAGGGCCTGAGCCCATTTAATGAAATGACATCTCCGACATAGTGCCGCTGCTGGAGTGCTGGTAGGGCTCTGACTCACTGCCACGCGACCTGTTGTTTTCCAGACCCGAGCGTTACTAGCATGTAAAGGTTGACCCATTCACAGAACCATGTGGTGTGGCAGCGAGCCATACATATAACCTTGACTACAATACCCTTTCCAGAGACTGACTGTGGTTTTCTTATTATCTAACGAGCTTGTCATTTCCTGTACTAGTTGTAACAGAACTGAATATTTTCTAGGTTACCTAACCAAACTTCTGCAAAATCATACTGCCTATGCCTGCGATGGGGAGCATTTGAGTCTGCACTGTCCTCGGCATTCAACAATAAGTGTTCAGTCAGCATTTTACGGGCAAGACTACCACATGTGTAGTACTCAGGACCCTGAAACCAGGATGACAGAACCCATAAACTGTGTGGCACCCACCTCTTTGCAGGTATCGCATGTTGTAAAGGTTCTTAATGCACAGAATGTTTTTGATGCTTTCCATGTGGTGAGCTATGCTGTGTGAAACAGCAAGTGTTCACAACTTTGAATGAAGTGACATGATGTCTATGTCAGTTTAGCATCAAAAGTATTACAACTGAAAGGATTTGGCCAGCAGGATATTACCATAGGATTGTGAAAGCTTTGTAGATTGCCTTCTGTTTTGATGAGTCTTGCTTTGGAAACCCCATTCTCAAAGTTTCCTAAAATAATCAACTCCCTTCTTCTCAAAGGCTGGTCATGACTGAGCAGACCAGTCTTAATCCATCACACAGGCCCTCCTCATCCCCAGCAGAGGATACAAACATTGGACAGAACAGGGTTACAAATCCACTGAATAAGGTGGCATTCTGGTTGCCATTTGGCTTGTTCCATGCCTATCTTCACTCACTCAAAAGGCATTGTGACAGCTAAACAGCAGATCCTAAGCACTTCTGCAGATATCTGCATTTCCATGAATAGATGATGTGTATCAGTAATATCCTTTGGTTTGTTTGCTGAGCTCACTTAAGTATAGCTTAAAATGATTTATGCTTCATAAATTTTTACTTTCTGCTGTGGAGACTTTTGTAACAAGGCTTTAAAAGGTCTGACTTACATTGCTGTCAAAGGCTTGTTTCATAGTGAAAATGCCCAGTGTTAGGCCAAATTCAGTAAATCATTGCAAAAATGAGTAGTCAGTGAAATCTGAACATGCTCTGTTGATGAAACTGTTGTAAATGCTCTACAGAAGCTTGCAACATTTGTGCTTGCAGCCAACACATTGGAATGTCTGTTCCCACCACTAGTGAGTTGAAGAGTTTTACAGAGCGGTTTGGTGGTAATATCCTCTCTCCAGAAACAATATTAGGGCAGTTTTATAAGTGTGACTCGCCCATGCTGTACTGCAATCTCTAAAGACATTCCAGACATGACCTATGGGCCATGTGAAAGTACATCTCTCCACCAAAAACAGTAGGCCAGATACATCTTTGATGTCATTTTACTGACTACAGCAAATTGACACCAATGATTATTTTGGGCTTGTGAGTGCCTTTGTGAGGTCTCCATGGGCAGTTTTCCCCCTTGAATATAATAAACACAGCATGGGATAACTGTTGTATAAACCATCATCATCATTCAGGCACCGTCACTGATCAAAGGCATGAAAGCATTTTGAAGAGGCCACGAACGTGAGTGATACGAATGCTCTGCATCTCAGGGAGTTCCGGTTCTGTCAAGGAGAAGACACACATCCTGTAAACTAATTTCTTAGAAAAGAGCACCAGTGATCTCATCCCTCCTCCCCTTCCCTTTGGAACCGCATCTGCAGTCTGCATAATGGGGCATGATGCTACCCTGCAGCCCTGAGGAAGCATAACAGGCATTTTTTACAGTGACCTCCTATTAAAAGGATCACTGCAAATTTAGATCTGTCTCAAGATACAAACAGCCCAGCGCTATCTCATTATGAGTATCATTGTTTGCTTTTATGGCTGTGTGTTTTTGCACAGCAACATGGTAGAAAATGCGACTGCTGTTTGCATTAAATAGGAGAAAATACAAACAGATGCACAGGAGATGATTCAGCTCAGGTGCAAACAGAAGGTGACTCAGTAGGCGACAGCTATCTCCACTTGCTAAAGACATAACTCTATTTTGCTGGCCTGCTCCAGAACCATCCCAGTTAAGGAAGAGTTATTTGTTTGACTTGCAACTCTGTAAAAGAACAATTGACTGATAAAATTAAGTCTGCTGTGCTTTTCCATCCCTTTTAAACTCTTTAGAGTGCACTTAATGCTCAAAAAGTGTTGGATGCAAGTCGTCTTCTACCAATGGGAACAAAAAGGCAAGAGTGTTATAGGATTGCTGCAATGTGCTGCCAATGTGTACCATTTCTGCTTGGGAGGGATGGCTTCCAGGGATGACAGGAGAGATTCAGCCACTGCCAACTCTCTCAGCCTGGAAACAAGAGTGCAGCTTGTGCTATCACAGTGGTAAATTTGTGATTTGGCCTCTTAGTATGACTGAGACCCCTTCTGATGAGAAACAAGGCAAAAATTCCCATAGATTTTACGGGAGTACTTAAAGCTATCAGAGGAAGGTGTCTTACAGTTACTCCTGTTAAGAGTGGGGTGACCCAGAGACATTGCCCTCCTGATCACAGCCTGCTGTGATTTTAAACATAAAGAATCCTGAGCACAACAACACAGACTATCTAAAAATAGCATATAGAAAGCCCTTTCTAAATTGGGCTTTGAAGGTGAATAGGAATTTCATAAGTATCCTGCTGCATTTAAACTGGTTTTTTAGGTGCTTTGGCTTGTGGCTGTTAAAAACCAGACTCAAACTCATCTTGGGCAATGTCTTCATGTTTTCTGTAGCTACAGCTCTGAAACCACTGATGAAGTGGGAACACCATTGTGAGCACTAGGGGTACTCAGTCCTTTTGCTGAACTTGGCGAGGGCCCACATGACCTTTTGCATATAACACTTCTGACTTTTTTATTATACTCCTTCTGTTGCCACTCCCAGTGAAACAGCAAAGTAAGAGCCATGATATATTGCTGGGCCAAAAAATTTGGGATAGATATAGTCTTAGAAGAGCATTTAAAAAAAAAAAAAACAAAACAAAACAAAAAGACAAGCAGACTTAGGATAGACAAGCACATCTGTGCTATGTGATCAAACCAATTCTGGAATTTTTTCAAGTGGCAAGTCAAGTAAATTTCTGATAATGCGTGTAACTGCAAGCAAGAAGTAAGTGCCCCTTAAGCAGGCAGTCCTACCTATGGCTTAAAGCTAGGGGTCACATCAAGTCATCAGAAGTCTCAAGTGAAGGTATTACAGAGCATGATCAGGTAAACTTAAGTGGATCAAGATGAAATGGTTGAAGAGACATCTTTTTGAGTTACTGTGCTTCACCTGGACGTTGCACTCCCATAAATGCTATCATCAGGAGTGTGTGAGTGCCTCAGGCACGTCAGTGAAAAGGCTGGGGGCTGAGCGTGTTCCCACTTGCTCTGGGCTCTGTGGGGAGTCTCAAGCACCGCCGAGGCTGCGGTGGCACACAGCAAGATCTGGCCAACTGGCTGGGGGCAGAGGGAAAAGAGGGACAAACAATAGCAAATTGGTAACATCCTAAGTTGCTGTGGGCACCACTGTGATGGATGTGTTCCCATAAACTTGGCCATGACTCAAAGTCCAGTAGAGATGTGGCCTAAATCCAATGGTACAGATGTTTCTTACAAGTTTATAGCCAAAAAGTTGTGAAGGAATGATTTATCTCCCGTATAGAACAAAGTACAACTAAGTGTTTTCATTGCTGTATAGCTTCATACCTTGTTTTCAAGCCTATCCTTTTTGCCCATTGTTCTAGAAAGTACTGGATGAATGCCAAAACCTGCGATCCTGCCAACTCCTTGTCAATAGTCGGGTTTTTGGACCTGATCTGTGTCCAGGGACCACTAAATTCCTCCTTGTCTCCTTTAAATGCAAACCTAGTAAGTAATCCACATCAGGCAAATGTGTGTGTGTGTTTTGTTGTTTGTTTTGGTTAAAATGCCACTGCACAAGGCTTTGCGTAAATCCATGTGAAGTTTTGAGACTCAGATTAATAGCAGATTGGTTTTTTCTGCCTTACCTGAGCTCTCCATTGTGTTTACAACTTCAGTGTGCTTGCTGCCAATTTAATGACCGATGTAGTTTGGCAGAGTCAGATGTCAGACATCAGACTAGAAAGGAAAAATGTTTTGGAAATTATTTTTAAAGAGGTGGCAATGATAATGTCATATTAGAAAGACAGAGCTGAACAGCAAAAGCAGATGCTTGGGCTAAGGATCCAAATAATGAAGAAGATATCATAATAAGGAATATGCAAAAATGCTTAAGGAGATAGGACCAAAGCTTTCAAAGACCCTCTGCTACTGCCTCCCATTTACAGAATAATGCCTGGAGGACACAGATGTGTGGCTAACTTTATTACAGAATTTCATTGTAGAATCACCTGTATTCTATGCAGGTAATTGACGTTGATATGTACAGGGACAAATCCTGCCTCAAAGAGAATGCACTTTGTAAACATGAGAAAAGTGTAAGAAAGATTAAGACAATCATCATGAGGTTTCATTTATTGGTGGTTTTTAATTGTTTTTCTTGTTGCTATTGTACATGAGAACAAGCTCCAGTAGCCTGGGGGCTCAGCTTTTTTTGGCAGCTAATCTCCAGTGTGGCTGAAATGGGTCCCAAAGAAAATAGTTGAATGATGATTTATGGGCAGATTCACCAGCCAACTCAGAAATACCATCCCACAACTAAAGGAGAAAGCACAAAAGAGATTTTCTTTAATCAGAGCATTAAGATAGACATCATTGGCGGAATAGGAACAGGGGTGGCAAGCAAACTGAAGGGCCAGTTTAGACAGAGTATGGAAGTCAGAGCAGAGATACGGGAATGCAGTAGGCAGGTGTTACCTTTGGCAAAGCACTGACACAAGAACTCTCAGGGAGATTTACTGGGTCAATCATCAGGGGAAAAATATGTCTGAAATTTAACATTTTTATGATTTATGATTTTATAATCTGTTTTATTATCTTATAGTTTACTTATTACAATTACTGCATGATTAATGGTAGATGGATTTCAATATCATAGCTGTGTCTGTGTCATTCGGAATCTGTTTTTACTAATCAAAAGTGGATTGAGATCCTGTTTGTTACTTTTATAAGCTCCTTAATATTTTTCCCACTGGAAATGAGCTACTTTGAATATCTGTGATCTGAATTTTACAAAAGTTGGTGAAAAGTGTATTTAATAGCAAGTGCTGCCTTCAGAACTGAGGAATAGTCCAGCTCCAGTGCAAATTACGTGATTTCATGTGACAGGAAATTTATATTTGTAGGTAAGATACCAATACTGTTAGGCTTGACTATGGAAAACATCCTTACTCAGGAAATCACTTGAGTATGACTTTAAGTACATTTTACAATCTCCTTGCCTTCAAGTGGACACTTAAGCAATTGCCTGACTCCTTTAATTTTTCATCTATTTAGAAATATTGCATTTTCCTCTGTTGCTGTATCTCTGCAGAGGTCTCTTGTATTCTTACCTTTGTCTTATGCCATTTGTGGGGCTTTTTCTGTTGTCTGTACTTCCATAGCCTCTCCAGCAAGCACGGAGTGCAGCCGTACAGAGACAGAGCCCTGCCTTAGGCTGTCAGCCCTTGGGTCAGGGCCTCTGTTTTCTTGGCATGATCCTCATGGGTGTACGGTATGGCAGGTGCTTCGGCAGAAGTAGCAATTTGCAGCAGGTCAAGTATTTTTAAAAATCACTCTTTTTAGACTTAAACTTATGACTGCTGATGAGCTCAAATGGAAGAAACTGGACTGTTACCAAGAACATTAACCCATTTTTTAATCTGTTCTATTCTAAATGAAACAATGTTTTCTTTATTGAATAGATAGGAGGTTTTTCTCTCTCCAGTTCCCCTAGCACCAACACCCACGCTCCAGTCACAGGGATACCACTCAGTAACAATAAGGTTTGCCTTTTCTCCTGCTCAGCTCAGGAACCTCCTTTTCCTGTTTTCACATTTTTGAAAGACAAAAAAATGAAGCAGAATACACTCTTCTCCCTGGCCTGGTCTGCACTAAAAAGGTTTGCCACCATACCTAGACCAGGAAGACTTAAGCGGTAAAATGCTGCAATCAGAGCGGCTGATCAGGCCAGCGAGAGACCACCTTGGCCAGATGGCAGATTTTAACCGGTTCCCTAGGTGGGATAAAGCATGCTGTCTGGAAGACGATCTCACTGGCTTCCCCACCTCTGAGCTGAGAGCGCTGCCAGTGTGCCTGTGCCAGCTGAGAAAGGCAGGGGGTGTATTTTTCTCAGCCGCCTGATTCACATTGCTTTGTCAGCAAAACTTTCAAATGAGCCCTTGCAGGATAGTCACGCCCAGGGAAACCCACTGACCTTGGTGGAGCCACGCAAATACAGCTGAGAGCACTGTCTGGCTCAGGATACGTGGCCCGTCCCCATGCCTTTGTGTCTCCCATTCTTCGGCGCTCGCTCGGTGCTGTACGTGGTGGCACCGGGTGATGCCAGCCATCACCATGATTGATGAGTGGTCGGAGGCTCTCAGCGCTCAGACGGGCATCTGAAGTAGGCGTAGAATGCAACATTGTCCTGGGGAGAGACAAAAGGAAAGGATGAGGCTTCTCCTACTGAGCAGCGATGGAAAGCAAGCCAGGAAATCAGGCAGGAAGGGGGGAGGCTGTTCCACTGGGAGAGAAGATTGGCAAAAGTTGGCTTTTTAATTCTTCTTGAAAAGGAGCCGGAGAGCTTTAGATAGTCATATGGGAGCAATTCAGTTGGAGGAAACACTCCGCTTTGCTATTGGCTTTGTCTCTGATCGTAATAGTGCCACATATTACTTGCAACAGAACTTGCAGAAAAGCTTTTTTCTGTCATGCTGCTATTTGCTATTAACAGTCCAGCTGAGTAAATTGCCTCATGCTACCATATTGTTATTTGCTTCTGTTTTAGCTGAATACAAAACCAAATCAGCATGTGAAAACCAGGAACTGAAACTCCACTGTCAGGAGTCCAAGTTCCTTATCATCTACTCTGCCACCTATGGCAGACGGGCACACGAGGAGAACGTCTGCTCGACAGAAGTGGAGCGCGGCCCCCCCTTTGGTATGTTTTTATGCTGTTGATAGACCTTCTCCAAGCAGGTGCACAGAGAAGAGGGGAAACAGATGGGGAGAAAACTTCAGGTGCAAGAGCAATGGCATTTTGAAAGCGCCAGTGATTGAAGTATAAGAAAGCTTATTTCTGAAACTTAAACAAATTGCCCAGTATGAGGGAGAGACATAGAGTAAGAAATGCAGTAAAGTAATAAACTTTCATGTAGTTAATCAATCCTTAGTATGATTAACATCAAAACCTCTTCTGTCGGCTGAACTTAGGTGATGTATACTAAATATCAGCTGTTTGCCTCTCTTCTTCCTCCAACGTCTGACAATGATTAGGCAACCTGAGTGTCACGACACCTTGTCTTACTGTTACCTCCTTCTCTGATCTCTGTTTCTGCCAGCTCTTCCTTGCCGTAAACGCAGACTGTAAGGATAGGGTCCGTAGGTCAGGGTCCATTGCTTTAGGTGCTGTTGTATGACCAGACTCCAAGACTGTGGTAGTATACTAGAAAATTAAATGTGCCTGGGACTCCTCTCTGGCACCAAGTCCAGCAGGCAGGAATGTTCTGTCTGTGTAGTACAAACTCTTACCCTCCAGAGCAGGATGACTGCATGCAAACTGCTGCTTGGGGCTGCTCCCTGGCCCGTGCTAGCTCCTCGGCTGTGCTGGGGAGCTGTTGAGAGGATGCTGTTGGCCGGGGCCAGGTGGGTGCAAGGACCATACTTATCAGAGTGGAGCACTGCGTTGCAGTGCCAGAAATATGCCCTCTGACTGCTGGTTTACTAGTAGAGGTCCATCCCAAGATATATATTAATATATAATATTAATGTCACTATATTAGTAATTAATATATAAACAATATATTAATGTTGCTGTAATATTTATATTACTTTGGTCAGACTGTGAACACTTTCAAGCACAGACCATTCCCTTTTAAATAGGTTAAAGAACCCAAAACACAATCAGGAGTTCTATGGTCTACGTTGATAACCAGTCATTGACTTCACTGTATAGTCTCAGCTGGTGTATGATTAATGACTTACAACTCACTTTTTGTCACTAAATATCTAAATTTATAGAAGCATGTGGTTGTGAGGGTGCTTGATGCTTGCATGAATAGTATGTTCAGTGGTTGACACTGAAGATACGAAGGTAAATTTTCATGCCATGGAGAAGGCCAGCACAATATGCGTGTGCTGTTCAAATCCCTTATTACTACACAGGGAAGGACTTACATGACTGATGCCAGCCCTGTGCAAATGCTGAACTTTACTCCTAAGAAACACGCTACAAGTGAAATCTATAAGAAGCATCTCTGAACATCAAGAAGAGATCAATAATTAGTCTTAAAAGCCATTTGTCTGCAAGCCAATGTTTCTATTTAGTTATATAGATATTATTAAAAATGTATTGGCTGAAAATTGTAACGTTCTTGAACAAGAATCTGTTTAAAATTGCCAGGTCTGTGTTTCACACTGGCTATCTTGTGTGGTCCTTTACCCAGACTCTAGCTGTGCCTATCTGTTCTGCGGAGGAAACATTTCAGCAGGTTTCTGACAGACTCATGCATCCGTCATGCTGGTGGTGGCAGTATATGACGCAAGGCAGAGCAGAGATAGCTCAGTCGATCGAGAAGGGCTGCTATCATACTTATTTCTTGCACTTCATTCACCTCTGGAAATCACTCACCTCTAATGTCAGCCCTTACAGTTCACAGATCAGAATGCTGCAAACTCTTCTTACTGGATACAGTTTCCCGGTACAAATAGAGAAAGAATTTGCATCAGCAATAAACTCTCTGCTGTGGCCTCCTGCATACGAGCACCTCTTGAGCAACACCCTGGCTGTTGCTGGTTTTGTGTTCTATAAAGCAACCTAAAACTGTGGTGACAGGAGAGAGCATAAAACCTGAGACAAACACAAGGTAGATCTAGAGAAGGTAGATCCTTGTATGGATTTCCCATTACTTCATGAAAGTGCTTGGCCTTTTCCTGCATGGTACCAGTAACCCTCTGCAGTGAGTATAATTTTCAAAAGCACCTATGTGGCTTGGGAGTACACATTCATTTATCACAAAAGACTTGGCATTTAGGAGCCAAATCCAATTGACTCCAGATCTACCCGTCTCGAGCTTAAATCTTATTTCTGTGGTTATTTAAGCACATACAGATGTGAGCGGGTGCATGATTAGACTTTTTAAATGTCTGGGTACCTTCCTCTCAGGGAGAACAATGGTAATTTGAATGTCAACATGATTTTAATGATTTGAGACAACTTAGAAAACTTACTTCAGCTGCTCTTCATTCCTGAATCAGAGCCCACAGTACTTGTATATGTTTGCAGCTAAACCTGCTCCAACACACATCCATTGCTGTTTCTACCCACGTTTGTGCATCTCAACCTAAAGGCAATGCTTGAGCCTTCCTATTTCTTTCACTGCATCACAGGGAAACTGTGAGGCGTTTTTTTTAGTACTATGCAGAAGAGAAGTAATCTGTAAGTCATAACAACAAGTATAAGAAGTCTCTGTTGAGCTCAAGAGTTTTGCATCTATCCATACTTGATATGGTCCTGCTAGGAGTACTGGGTATTGAATAAATTAGATACTTCTCTAGATTTTGGTGACCTCATATTACATGTAATATAGCTAATAAGCAATTAATGGCAAACAGCAGCTTTGGACTGAGACAGATGTACTCTGAACTATTGCTTTTCTGTGAACAGTCTATCAAATTGGCTGATGGATTTCCGGAGCTTTGCTTCAAAGGGAACACAGGAAAACATAAAATTTCTTTAGCATAAAGGGTCTTCTCCGTATAGGAAATAGAGTTTATAAATCCATCTCTGGTGTTGGTGATGTCTGTGTGGCCTCAGAGCACTTGTAGGATCCTGAGCCTCAGCTCAATATTTAGCATAACTGCCTCCTCTTGGAACTAGTTTTCTGAGCCAGTTTAATAATGTAAATTAGGTGCCATTTTCAATACAGAGGAGGAAGAAGAGCAATGGCATCATGGTGTCATCCCTGCTAGATAAAGCCTTTACAGTAGAGTCGTCTTCTGGTCTGGTTAAGTCTTGCATACCGTAGGCAATGGAGCAGCTTTAGCACAAGACAAAGCCAACTGAAAAGCCCACGCAGGATGGGTTATGGGAAACATACATTCAAGTCCCTTTATGATTCAGATAAAGGAAAGATTTGAATCTGGTAAAGATTTGAGCTGCTGAGTACAAGAAACTCTCTAATGTGTACCGTAGCTGATAAGACAGCACTCCTTCAGTCCCAAGACTGATACCTAATTATATGTGTAACCTGCACCTTTCATTTCAGAATGTCTCTTGCTTTTGTTAAAAATGACCAGAAACAAAAAGCTGCGCTTAGAACAACTCATCTTGCTCGATGCAGTTTGGGAGAGAGGGGAGATTTGTCAAAGAATGTGAAATTTCCATATAAGATCACTATAAAACATTTTTCCTGTTGTTCATCACTTTCACCATCATACTGAAATATGGTATTTTTACATGTCTCTGGTCTTGCTCTCTGACTTGTCATCAGGGCCATTCATTCCTATCAGTGGTCACTGTTGCCCACTTCGAAAAGCGGTGCATAAAATCTTGTCTCCAGGCATTTTAGGATATTTTGCCTTCAGGAAAAGTTTCTTCTGCAAAGTAAGCTCCTACCATATGTAACACAGTTCACTGAAGCACAGGGAATTATTTCCATTGTAAGATCTCTGGATCATTGCAGGAAAATGAAAAGCTCCAAGCAGTGTCCTGCTTCTGCAGCTGTTCAAATGACCGGCACTGTTAAGACTGTGCAGAATTTACAGAAAGTAACTTCCCTGTTTTACTGAGATTATCAAAAACTTCAGAAGGAAACTAAAAGTTTTTTGGGTGCAGTTTTGCAGCAGATGGTTCTGCTTAGAGGAATCTATTGTGCCCAGCACCAAAGCAGGAAACTGTGGCAGTTTGTTCCTGTGTGAGTTGTTGCCTCTTCTGACATATTATCTCTTTTATATTTGTACTAACATGTGCATGAGGAAAGAGAAAATTTATTGGTCAAAAGATGTTAAAGAGTTGTGCCAGAACAGGTTACCATAGAGAATACAAGGAAGATTCAGGTCAACAAATACTTCTCAAATCATAAATTACTCTTGTTAATACATGAAAGTACTTGAAAAAAGGCTTGGTAGCGGGTCGCCTCTAGCTGCAACTTGCAAGCTAGAACACTAAAATGTCCTTCCCAGAAATTTCACCTGGATGTGCATTGGCTGGTCAGACATGCGTTCCCTTGAGCACTGATGACCAGCAGAGCCCTGAATTGCATGTCTTCATTGCTGGAAGGTAGGGTCCTTTCAGGCACAGCCCCCTCTTCTACCTGTTCCCACTTTTGGGAGGTTGAGAGAGGAGGTGGAGAATTCAGGCACTCTCATCGCAGTTTGCACCATGGCATGACATACCCTGGGGCTGGGTTTTGTCCTAATCCCCTCTTCCCAGTGAAATGGCATTCAGCTAAGAAGAAGGGGTGTTGGCAAGACAAGAAAGAGATTTCCAAAATCCCGTAGGTTCCTTCCAGCCCAAGAAGGCGTCATGATTTTGTTATATAACAGTGATACTGTGATTCCTTTTTTTTTTTTTTTGGTAGTATCAGTATTGTGGACAATTCAAAGGGCCTACATCTCTTATTCACTAACAGTGATTGAAAAGCTTCTGGTTTCTTTCTCTTATTAAGAGATGTATACTCCTCCTAGTGCGAGCCAGTCCTTGATATAAGTCTCTTGAGAGCAGACGTAAATGAAGTAAAGGTACAAACGGCTATACGCAGATCTGGAAGTGCTTACGCACTGGAGTTATTAGGTTCATGGTAGCTATAGACTTCTAGGTGCCATAAAACACAAACCATGTAAGTTGCCCAAAACTTAGGAAATGCTGGATATTCAAGTACAGACACTTCAAGGAGCACTTAGTCAATTAACAGAAACACTGCGCCCAGTCCTCTGCTGGGGGAAGAAGCAAGAGCTTGTAGCTCAGAGCTGCTACAGAGAAGGTGACTAAGTCCTTTCTAGACTGCAAGTATCCCTGGTTCAAGGCCTGCATGTGCCCTTCCATTCCTGAGCATCATCTGCCTAGCTAACTACAGGGCTGATTTCAAACACAGTTTTCTCAATGGAAGAAACCTGGGGCTGCAGAGCAGTACTTCAGTAACACAGCATAGGGCCTCTTACAGGGACACTGTGAAAGAGCAATGTGCTCCAGCTGTGAAGGCAGAGGGGTAGTGTGAGCAGGGCAGATGCAGAGGCACTGTTCTGTAGCAGGACCAGGGCTCAGGGATGTGGGGTTGGTTGACATCTCCCTTTGCAGCTTCTGCTGCTAGTGCCTTGCCACTTTGGGTGTGGGAGACACCAGTCGACTGAATTTTAGAGGTGCAAAAGCAAGGATAAAATTGTTTAATTTTGCTTCCACCACAAAAATCCTTAAGTCAACTATCTCTATGTGCAGATATCAGAAATGAAAAGTTCCTTGTCTGTGTCAGCCTGAGCAAACCGGGAAGCTTAGTAAGTATTTTGGGCCCCAAAAGATGCCAGTAGGAGCCATTGCACCCCTCGGCCCCAACAAATCTTGCCAAGCCAAAGCTCCCCCAACAGAAAAGGTGTTCTAAGCAG
The DNA here is from genome assembly GCF_028858705.1 of Grus americana. Taxonomy (NCBI): domain Eukaryota; kingdom Metazoa; phylum Chordata; class Aves; order Gruiformes; family Gruidae; genus Grus; species Grus americana. Next base: position 116,594,835 of record NC_072852.1, read on the forward strand.
TGACAGGATGAGAAGCTATAGTTTGAAGGGAAGAAAAGGGCAGCTACCATTTTTAGAGTCCAGTTAAATTTCTGCTGAGATGAACAGGGAAAGTCACATTTGGGTGAGTAGCTGCTCAGACAAGAAGTAGCTGCTCAGCTGAGAAGCACTCTCAGACACACATCACTTCATCCATTAATGTTTCCTTACTAGAAATTCAGGGGTTTTCTTGTGTATAGTTTTTTCTAGCTTAGATTTTTGAACTGTTTGGAAAAGTGCCCTTGGCACTCGTGTCTAAAATAAGCCAAGGAACTCTTGCCTGTGTTCGTACAGACCCAAATGGTGCAAAGCAAAGCAATGAGTGTTTGAGCAGAGGGAGTCTGGTTCCTGCTGCTGCCAGCGAGCGTGGAGCTCCGCTTGTCTCTTGCCCTTGGTGTTTGTGCTGGCAGGTGGATCCCCCACTCTGCATATGCACATGCAAAAAGGAGAGAAAGACTTTTTTTTTTTTTTTTTTAGGTGCAAAATACTTACAGACTGAATTCTGAACTCGAAGCTACTTGTAAATGAATCCAAGCAATGGCCTAATCTCATGCAGGCTAAAAGGCCTCACAACAGGCACTGCAGTGAGAGGGAGAGAGAGGGTGCAGCTTTACAGAAAGCCTTGGTGCTATATTCACTTCTAAGGAATGGCCTGTGCTGGCAGTAAGTAGTATTTTTACTACTGCCTTGTTTACTGTCAATACCTGGACCTGGAATATAAAGGTATCAGCAACACTTTTCATAAGTGCTGCTGATTATATTTTGTGTTTTTGCTAGAATCAGCGGTTCAAATGGCCCTTTTCTGCTGCATAGGCAGGACCCTGTGTGCCATGCTCTTGCATAAATTACCATATTATTATGGTAACATTCTTTAGGAGTCTGCAGCCTTAGCTTGCTCCAAACTCCATAGTTTCCCCTTGTCAATTCTTATCCCCAGAGCTGATATTTGGGCTCCACAAAGCACAAGCCATCCCGATTTGGTAGTGTGAAATCTTTGCTTTCAGTTGATTTTAAAAGCAAGCTCCTTATTCTTTTGCGAGTAGGCACAGCCCAGAAAGCAGCATAAGCCAGCAGTTTGGGATGAAAGCAAGAAGCAGCTGGGCTCCATTATTGGAGCAACAAATTGTGGAGGGGTTTCTTTTTTGGATGCTCTGGTCTTTCACCAGCAGGTTAGTTTTTATGTCATGCATATCTACATTTGAGACGCGTCCCCTCCCTTCCCACCATGTGTTGAGGCTCACTCACCCTGTGCGTGGTGATGTGGGAGAAGACAGCAATTAGTAAGGTTTGGAGAGGGTGGGATGGGGTGCTGCTGCCAGAGCTTGGCACAAGGCACTCCGGCTGCTCCGTCACCCGCAGGTCTTGTGTGGCAGGGTGGAAAGAAAGGGAAGGAAAGCTCCTCCTGTCTGAATTGAGAGAAGCTTTAAGAAACCAGAAGACAAATTGCTTCTCATTAAAGCCTGCATGATTTATGGCATGTCATTTGCATGCCAAAACTTTCCTAAACAAAGCTAATTAGGGAGCTGAAAGAGCCCTTCCTCCAGAAACAAGGCTTTCTACTCTAACTGTTAAATAGCTGCAGTCACATTTGATAGTTTATTACGGCATTAAGAACCTCTTCTTGACACCCGTGTCTCCATGCCATCCATATAAGCGTCTGTTTCAAAAGATCCACCAACAGTCTTGGTGTGTAACACACAACTTTGGCAGAAAGGCGTGAAGAGCAGAGGGTTTTCCCACCCAGCCACGCATTGCTGCCTTCTCTGCCACTGCTGGTGGGATGCCACCAGCCTTCTAGCACACCGGGAACGTGCCTTTCAACAGGCAGTTTATTTTAAACATATGGTACCAATTTAGCAAGCCCCATAAACATATTGTCCTAGCCAAAACCAGGACGTGTATGCATAGTCAAACATTACTTAGATATTCAGAAAGACGACACATTGCATATTTATGTTTATCTCCTGATTGGTGATTTCTTCGGGACCGTTCAGTGAGACCATTCACTCATTTACTCAAAATGCAGCACTGACGAAATGCTCTCCTCATTCAGACATGGCAGTAAGGTGCTTGACTAGAAAGAAGTTATTCCTAGCGCGAGTTCTGCGTTGTTGCAGCTGGATTGCTATTAGACCCCAAGCAAATTTGGTTGAAACTAGCTTGAATGTCATTTGGCACACACCGATTCCTCTGACTTCGGAGCAGATACACTTCTGTAATGTCTGCTTGTTTGCTGATTATAAAGATGAAGATACAGACATCGAAAAAAGTGGCCTTTGGTACCGAATGCACAGAATTCCTCTGAGCTGAAATCATTGCTCAGCTGGCATTGTAGCTGCCAGGAGGGCTAGTGAGGACATAGCAAGGATGCACATAAACCAGAGAGAAAAAATTTGAACAGTTTTTGACTGAATCACTAAAGGCCAAAATCTTGTTAGACACAGGAAGCTGTTAAATAGGGGGTTTTTGTTATAGGTCTTTCCAGTTAACATCTGTGGTCTCCTGCAAAGGCAAGCCAGCCTTGGTTTGCATTTACTCACCTGTGACACCGGGCAAGCCTTTGGGAAATTCTCCAAAAACTGGCCTGCCAAGACCCTGTGGGCATATGACGACCGGCTCCTCAGGTTAGAGGAGCCAAATCCAACATGAATATAGACGATAAGGAGCTATTAACTCCCACAGAAACATAAGCAAACATCTACCAAAGGCAAAATGAAACATGTACTCATTGTATCACTAAATTTGTAAGAAAACCATCAGCGCAACAGCCTCCTGTTTTTTAAGACACTGAGTAGCTCCCAGGGCAGGAAATGTTGTAGAAAACATAATTCAGTTTGCCAGATTGCTGTTGTGCTCCCAATCCATTCATTTATGATTCAGCTGATAATTCCTCCTGATATTCTTGTTTTCGTACTTGCCAAAATAAACTATTGGCTGCCTAAAATGTCCACCCAAATATGTCCTTACTCATCTAAAATCGCCACAGAGGGCAACTAAAACGGCCAAGTTGTTACTTAACCAGAACTACTCGATGGTTTAGGTCAACCTTCCCAGCCTGCCCAGCAGCCTCCTGGAACACGTGGGCATTAGGATTTTAGGTCTCTGAATAGACAAAGGAAGAGTTGCTCTCCCAAAAATCCCTGTCCAAAGGTAACCTACAAACCCTTTACTAGAAAAGCAAATCAGCCCAGTACGTCCTGATGGCTCCACTTAAGTATATGACTTATTTAGTGCTAATGTCAGGGGATTAACTCTGAAAATCACAAATCTGCCCCATTTTCACATATTAAAGGTGAATCTTCTTTGTCAAGAATTCCGGTCTCAAACCTCCCCTTTCTTTTCAAACAAGACTGATGTGGGAAACCTTTGGAGTGCCTTTGCAAGCACTATTTCTGCTTCCTCTAAAGAGGCACAAATGAGCTTCAGCAGTTGGAAGACAACAAGATGCCGTCCTTGCCTGAGTTTTATTACAGGAAGAAGGACTGTTTTCATGCCTGGAGAAGTATGTTTTCAGACCTCTAGAGTGTCCCTGCCTTGGAAGACTAGAGTGAGAAATACCTATAGAATCATAGAATCACAGAATGGTTTGGGCTGGAAGGGACCTCAAAGACCATCTAGTTCCAACCCCCCCTGCCATGGGCAGGGACACCCCCCACTAGACCAGGCTGCCCAAAGCCCCATCCAGCCTGGCCTTGAACACTGCCAGGGATGGGGCATCCACAACCTCTCTGGCAACCTGTTCCAATGCCTATCATCCTGTCATCCACAGAGTCACAAAATACATGAGGTAAAGCTGACTGGAAGCAGACAGCTTCAGAAAAGTAATACCTACTCCAGACTTGTCATTTCTGCTTACAAACTGAAACTAAGAGGTGGTTTTGCTTTGTGGCTTGGAGTTTAGCACACGTGGATACCAGGAATTTAATCACATCTAGAGACGTTCTTTTTTTCAAGCAGATTTTTTAAAGGTTGTCTGACACGCACATTTTCCCCCTCAAATAATTTCAACTTCAGTGCTAAGTCTTGCTAATCAAGTTTTATTCTTTTATAAATTGTGGTAGAAGGCGTAAGTCTTGAATAAAGAAATCCCAGCTCCAAGCGTAGATGTCAGCACGGCAGGTTTTCATGCACGGCGCATGCTTCTTGCTCAGTCCACAGGGAGAGAGAAGTTCAGCAATGTGGACTCTCTTCATCTGCACAAAGTCAGGGGTAGCTTAGGCTGCTTTGAAAATGATTTGGGTTCCCTCATGTAGTTAGGTGCGAAGGCAGTGCAGTGTAGATGCCACTGAGGTTGCTTTAGGCATGCAAACTTGGCTTGTGGTGGCAGCCTTACTAGAACAGCCTGGAATTTGGTACAGGAGGAAGAAGGCAAAAGTTTCCCTGGTTAAATATTGAGCCCATTTTGACCTCTTCACCATGGCAGAATGGCTCCTACCAGTGACAGGCGTAATAAATCAAAAGCTGCCTTTAATACACTGAACTTCACTGTAGCCCTAGCTGTTGTGACACACAAAAATTGATCTCACCTGACTTGAACTGAAATTAAGCATCCAGTCAAATCATTTCAATAACCCAGGGACTAGGAGAAAGACCTGCAAACAGCATTGCATCTCCCTTTATTTGCACACTCATCTTGAGATGAAATAAATGGAGAGCTATTTGGATGTGCTTATTTTTTGCAAGTCATCATGAAGGGAACACAGAGGTCTTACATTGCGCACCTCGTCTGGAGCTTGTCACAAATCTTACTGCAACCTTAGTATGCAGCTGGAAGTCAGCATGAGGTAGTTACCTTGCTACAAGTTCACATTTTCATTGCAGCTGACTTCCTTGCATTAACAAAACTTAGTATTTAATTCTGAAATCCTGCTTAGGCAAACACATGTCTGAAGTCACTAGCAGATTTGTATCTCTAGTCGTGCATGCAGCAGCTATCATTTTTGATAACACCAGTGTTGTATATTTATTGTATGTATTTTTCTTTCAGACTGTTTGTCTTACATGGCGCTAGAAGTTTTATCCAAAAGGTGTTATGGGAAACAGAGATGCAAAATCATGGTCACTAGCCGGGATTTTGGAAGTCCGTGCCTACCTGGAGTGACAAAATACCTTAGCGTCAGCTATGCATGTGGTAAGAGCAAATGCATGATCATTTTAAGGCCCTTATTCTGCTTGCAAAGCAAAACAATGCCAAATGGTGCACTCATATGGAGACACACACACATACATGCACACAGAGGCTTCCTAAATCTCCCCTTCCCTTTAACATAGGAGGTTTATGACATAGCCATACAAGGAGAACCAAAACAATGGAACAATCTCGTGGGCAGAGCTGCACCTAATGTAAACTCAGGCATAAAAGCATTTTTTGCTATACATTTTTACAAAATTGACAATAAAATATAAAGTACATCTTTTAATATTTTGAGAAATACTATCAAAATAAGAGTCTGTTCTACAGAATTGACCTGCAACAGAACTAGGAAAAATAACCTGGCATTGCCTGCTATCAGTGCAGGTAAAGCAGTCCAGCATAATTGAAGCACTGTGTACCAGCCCAGTCCTGAAATCTGATTCACATGAGCACACCTACAGCCTTCAGCCTTGCAGAGGGATTTCCTTTGTCATGGGCAGAGTCTTGCTAAAAGTAAAGGTTTGAGGTTATACATCCCTTGCAGGACTGAAGCCCACTTCAGCTCATACCTCACACAGGAGGAAACAGTTTTCCCTGTTCTTTACCATAGACTAATACATTTACATTAGGGGAAAGCAGAATTCACAATTCTTTTTCTCAAAAAAAGGCTGTGGGACAGCAAAGTGTAATATCAATAAAGGTGAGAAAAAAGTGGTTGCAGAACTTCAGTCTAGTGCCTTATTTTGGCATTGCACATTTTTAGGAACGGCTGCACATTTCTTAAGCCTCAAACAGATTTCCTCAAGCTCTGTTTGCTGCTGCTGCTGCCTAGCTGTGGGGTGGAAGGGTGAGGGTTGATTCTCTCTCACACGCCTCCGCTTCAACTGGAGGACATGTAAAAGCTTTTTCACCGAGTTACCGCTCTGCTCACCGTGCACCGCTTGGAAAGCCGCCAGTTCTGCTCCTTTCTGGCTCTTTCTGGTCTGCAGGGAGTCACAGCAGTAGCTCCACGGGGACGTATCATAGAGTCCTTTTGCTGCATCTCTAGCGAGTAGTGGTCAAAGGGCACAGGTTATCTGAGACGTGCTTTTGGAAGCAGCAGTATAGGATTGATTACCAGATCACCATGAACCTGGAGATCAGAGGAAAATGAGCCCCAGCTGGTTCCTTGCTGGCATGAGAGATTTTCAGTCTTCCTGTGAGTTAGTTGTCAGGTGAGAGCCATTGCAGTAATTCAGCTTTATATTGTTGAAGAGAGCTGGAGATCTGCCTGTGCACTAATACATTATATTATTGTGCAGTTGCCTTCATGCTGTAGTAACTTTATGAGTGAGTTAATGGCATTCTCTTTAATTAAAGATGATTATGGCAGATCATTCTTGCTTGTGTATCTGTGTACTAGAAAACCAGAGTATGTTTGTTTGCAGTGAGGTTATGTATTCTGTTATTTAGTGAAGTGGTTTTGCAAAAACACGTGGGTAATAAATAGTGTTCTTGTGTGTTGCTGGCACATTTTGAAGACTTTTTCTTCTGCCAAATCCCACTGAGCTGTGCAATCTGAAGCATTAGCCAATGATTTGCAGGTCTAATTATTTTACAGATCATCTAGTGAACATGGGAAGAGTTTGGGCATATTCCAGAAAGACATTTTACATTCTTTTCCCTGACTAGAAGATCCCTGCTAACCTGATGCTTCCCAAGATAGGGTAAATAGGCCTCCCCCTGAAGTGACAGGAGCACAACAGAGCCAACTATGTTCTCTGAGGGCTGTGCCACACTTGCAAGTATTTCCACCATGGTCAGGAACATGGTGAGCAACCGTTCAGGGCTAGTGTGTCTGGCAGGTGGCATTTTTATTTGTGCCATTAATTCCTGCTGGTAAAAACTTAGCAGGAGCCAGGAGGTGCTGGTTTCTCGCAGTTTCAGTGCCCCCAGTGACCCGCTCCACATCGTCTCATGTCAGCACGGGGTGACATCTCCCGGCTCTTGCTGAGGCTGGACTTCAGGAGCCTCCCTCGGGAAACACAGGTCCCGATGCCCCGCGTTGTATCTGCACTCCCTGGACGCCAGTCAGAACCCGTCTGTGGGCTGCCTTTGGCAGCCTGCGGTGACTGACTCCAACCCTACTTGAAAAAGTGGCTCTGGCACAAGTTGTAGCATAGATGTGATTATCCTGATAAAAATTCCTCATGCTAGTACCAGTTATTCTGTTCAGCGACCTGATGCCGCCTATCCTAGTTAAAGTCCTCATGTCTGAAATGAAGCCATAATGAAAATTAACAATGCAAGCAATCAGGAGCTTTTTTTTGTCCATGCCATTTTGAATTAAGCATCCCCCTACAACAGATATTTGTATGGCATATTAAATAGCCGTTCAAACCCAATGGGAAGCCACAGGGAAGGGATTCAGTCCTGTAGCAAGCAAAGCCCTGGGAAGTTCCCCTGAGACGGGAGCAGGAGAAACATCATGGGCACCAGGTCATGCGACAGGAGCTTCAGGTCTCACAAAGGTGCTGGGGACGGCGCGTCCTCTCGGGACTTTGTTCATAACACGTGCATGTTGTTCATAAAAACCTGGTCTGCAAATTCGGAGTGCAGTCTGAAAACAAACCAACCTGCTCACTGTCTGCCTCATGCACCAACAAAAATATTCTGCTGCTGGAAAACAGTTCAGAATTACGATGAGGTACAAGCCAAAATAGAAATGAGCTCATTCTCCCCTATCTCTGTTGGCCTTCTATTGCAAACAGGAGCTAAGAGTCTCAAAAAAATTCCTTCATCAGGAAAGGAAACAGCTATGACTTTGAGCCCACACAGAAAGAAAAGTTCTGCTGAGAAAGAAGTGCTATTTTTAGTTGTTTTTCAAATGAAAACTATGCTAAGCCCCAAACCTCAGTCTCCTCTGTTCCATTTAACTTTCCTTAACGTTATTTATTGGCAAATGTTTCTATGTGGGATAGAGGTGAGCTTCATACCTGAAATTTCTTCCTTTTTTTCCCCCCCGTTCACATCAGTCTGAAAATCAATCAATCTGCCTTCATATAGTGCAGGTGCCAAGATCTGGGTATCTGAAAGGCCCATTCATCTAACATAGAATATGTGAACTCTCAATATCTGCCTGATGCACCTGCTTTTAGCTCTTTTGATTATTTCAAGAAGAGTGTGAAAATTTAGCAAGGGAAAAAAAAACCCCAATGAAATGAGAAGGATGCAGCCCACTCCCACCCAGCACATCTCTTCCCATCCTGAGCACCTTCCTCCTCGAGAGAGAGGAGCACCATTTGTCTCAGAGGCTTCACAGAGGATCTCACACAAGACTATAAATATTTCTCTGAGAATTACAGTGAATTATCCTCATAGAAAAACAGTACCTCGATGCAGTTTAGCATTCGACTGTAGCCCAGGCCTGAATGTGTAGGCCAATTTTGTTTCCTACCCACTGGTTGGCACACCCCTTGTGGGGTGGAAAACAAGGTGGGCAGAAAACAAGGGGGCAGGTCAGTGTATGCAGCTGCAGTGATGTTCCTGGAGCTCCGCACGAGCTGGGGTGTGAATCCAGGCACAGGTCCAGAGCTGCCCTTACCAGTCCCTAGGAAGAAATTGCAGCATTATCTGGTGTTTCACTGATCTTTAGGTGAAAATTACTGGCTCTATACCTGTGCATCCCATCCCTCAGGCTTGCTCTGCCTGCCACACTTGGCCTTTTCTCCTTTCCCTGCTCACCCCATCTTCCTTTCAGTCTTCTTCCCAGTTACTTTATTCCCTTTCCCACCTCCTTTTCCTTGCCCCCCCAGTGCTAACCCTGTGAGCAGCATGCTCTTTGCCACCATCCCATGCCACAGCGTCCCAGTGCCATGCAGCTCCAATCCCTTTGATACCACCATCAGAAACACAATTAATAAAACCAGGGTTAGCAGTGGGATTGGTAATTAACTGGGGATCTGGTTTCTAAAACTAACAGTGCACAATTTGTCTTTCGTCTTTTCAGTTCCTAAATTTATCCTCACTGCTGTCAACCCCCTGGTCACCAATAACAAGTCTTCCGTCAAACAGAACGATGGTACGTACCATCAAAAAAATACAGTTTGCTGCTCTGCTGTGATTGAAATAGGATGTTTTCCCACTGCAGGGCTTGGTCTGAGGGAGGTGGGAGGAGGTAATGGAAACCCTGCTAAAACAGCTGCGCTTCCCCTTGGAGGGGGCACAGGGCGGGACCCACGCAAGCACGTTCCTGCTGTCACAGCACCACTGCGAAACGAGTGACCCATCCAGACCTACCCATGGCCAGCGTGCTATGAAACTGCAGTTGTTTCAGGGTGAAGAGTCTTTCAGAGTTATGCCAATACCTGCTCTTAAAGGCAAATCAAATTAATGATGTGGCTAACGTGTATTTGCTGTCGTCAATAACGGGAGTGTACTGCAGTGATTGGGCTAGAAGTCCATTTGAGAGGTGTGAAGCTCAATAGAAATAAATTATTTCAGAAAGCTTAATGGGAATAGGCAAGGGGTTTCACTTGGCAGCAGAGTCTTTTAAATAATTCTGCTATTTTCTAGATATTCAACGTTTTCAATACTTTGTTATTTATACTTTATTTCAAATTTTTTTTATTTATCAAACATTGTTTGGTCTAATGTTCTGCAAGTTTCCTATGGCACAGTGCTGGCCTGCCTGTGTTTTAGATGGACTTGTTAGTTTCAAAGTTATTGGGTGAGTATCAGGTTAGCAGCTCCGTCATCTGTGATATGATTGAATTTGCTTTCCCTCCTCGTGTCACAGGTGTTGACCTTGACCCAAAGGAATCAAGACTTCCAAAGAAAGATGGAACTATCGTTAGCAACTCCTTGGCTACATTTGCATACATTAGAGGTAGGAAAATGAGGCTGAGACCGTTTGGTTCATTAGTTTGTGGCACTTCGGGAAAAGGGAGGATCACCTCAGAAGGTCACAACTGGTAATCCCATGTTTATAGTAACGATATTATTACAATATAATCATGGTCTTGTGGATGGGACAGTCACAGCATAATTGATATTTATAGAATATTTTCCATCTTGAAGGATCCAAACTCTTTTCGAGACTGCAGCCAAGATTTTTTTTAATGAGTATTTTCAATGGGGACTGTCAGTTGTTCAGTATTTTTGAAAACCTGGTCCTGATCTGGGAGCAGTGCTGGAGACATCCATTTTTGGAAATGTTGGTTTGCATACATACAAGGATCATCGAGGGGCATTAAAAAAACGACAAACACCAAACCCAGCCATCTCTGGTATGGACATGGCAGGTTTTGTGACTTGGCAACACCAAGGCGAATTTCATTCAGGCAAATAAATTTGTGATCACCAGATCTCTAACTCCACAGGAGAAGTCACAAGTTTTGGAAGTGAGCAAAGGCTGACGTTGAGAAGCGATTCTGGAGCTAAGATTGCTGCGCTTCTAAAAAATGGCAAGAACCACGCAGCAGTTGCACATTGTCCCACAGCCTTTGCAAGGGCTTCCCCCTCCAGCACGAAGGGCAGCCGTGGCCTGTCAGGACAGACAGACTGTCCCTACCGGCGGCACTCGGCTGCCCTCCCCCAGCAGCTCTCCCTGCACCCTCAGACCCCACCACCCTTGAGACCCCCCAGCAACACCCCAAGCAGCCAGGGTTGGACTTTACAACATCACATCATCGAGAAAGGCCGTTTCCACATCTCTCTCACTTGTTGCTATACTGAGAAGTGATCTCAGACTATGTCAAGGAAGAAAAATGTTCCCTGCCCAGCCTGGCCTGGAGATGCTGCTGTGGCTCCGTGCAGCCCAGAGTTGCTCTTCCCATGCCCCCTCTTCATGAGGGTAAGGCCCATTTTGGCAGGATGGCTGGAAAATAAAAAGAATATGCTTCTGGTAGCTGGTTGAGAATGCTAGTAAGCTGCTAATAAAAAGAGGGGATAATTTTGTTATTTTATAATGTTATTAAGAGGCTGGGATTTTTGCACAGGAATTTGAAGAGGCTGAGACAGCAACAGTCAGCCTGCAAGTGCAGGGTGGTTTTGGTGCATGACAGAAAAAGCCTCCCCCCAGGCACACCCCACCGTTAGAGCTATGTAATGCGGGGCACTTTGGAAATGGCAGCTTTGTTTGTAGCTAGGCTTTGGCAGAGTTTGTAAAGTGTTGAAGTGCTGGCTTTCTGATTTCAGATCACCTTGAAAGAGCCGCTCTTCTGTTTGTGTCCAGCGTCTGCGTGGGATTAATCTTCACGCTGTGCGCTTTGGTGATCCGTGTGTCGCGCTCGAGTGACTTCCAGAAATTGCAAAGAAAGAAGGATCACTTAGTGCCAGAAAGTGACGGAGTGTACGAGAACAGTGAGAATGAGGAGGAGGAGGAAGATTCCTCCGATTCAGACATCCAGGATGAGATAGCAGGACTTTACAGACCTTCTTACTCAGGTTATAATTCAACAGAGGCAGCAGAACTGGCCGAAAGGATAGAGCGCAGGGAGCAGATCATACAAGAAATTTGGATGAACAGCGGTTTGGATATGACACCTCCTAGAAATATGAATACATTTTATATTAATGAACAATAAATGGCTTATTTTGGATGACACCCTAGCCCTTTTTTTTAAAAAAAGAAATGTACCTTCTGTGAAGGAACATTTGTATCAGTGCATATAATTATTTGTAAAGTAAGAAGAAATATATGCAATAAAAGGAGAGTTTCAAACCCTTGAATGTCTATAAATCATTCTGTGAAAAACATGTTTAAAAGCTTCCATAGTTTTGTTATGTTATGGATTATTTTTCTCTGTAATTTGGGATCAATTGCCATACGCAGGTTAAGGAATATTAAAAAAGGACAAAAATATTGAAGCAGCATGACACGGAGAAACACCTGCATTAGGACATGGTGCTTGTAGCCAGTGAGTGTGTTGCATCTCATAAATTAGATGAGAATGTGGTCTAATGATGAGAAATAGGAGTATTATTAATAGTATGAGCAGGACAAAGCAAAAATTAAACACAGGTTCTTGAAGCTTTTCTGCTGTTTCCTTAGCCCAACCTTTCCCTACTAAACCCTGTTCCTCTGGTAACAGTGATCCCGATTACAAGGGGGTTAAGTTCTGCTCCCCTGAGTCCAGTTGATGCAGTTACTTATAACAGACACGTGAAAGAAGGGTCTCTCTCTGGGCTGGGGGGGCTAGAAACCTATTTGCAAACAAGTGCCTGGTATCTCAGTGAAAATATTCATGGTTTGAGAGTTAGTTTCCTTCGGAGCAGTCCTCTTGATGGTAATGCAACAGCACCTGAAGTCTGGCACACTTTGGCGTGGAGAGATTTCAAAATACCTCTCCAAGTCTGCCCCTTCTTTTTTTAAAGCACGTAGGCGCCAGATGAGGCTGGCCCTGGGAAGAAAAGCGCTGCTGAAGTGTGGACATAAAGCCAAAATCGATCTGCATCCAAGACCTTCAGTTCCCTGTTAAGGAAAAGGTCACCATCCAACCATTGGAAGAGACCTGCCAGAGCTGTAATTCTGCTGCTACCTGTGCTGGCAAATTTGTGAAGCACAAGCTCGAAAATGGCTGTTTTCCTAAAAGACTCTTGAAGTTGACACATACGAAGAACACTTAATTCCTAAGGGAAATGCTGTGTTAATTTTTCTGATATTAAAGCATGATTTAGAACCAGCACTTGATTGAAGGTTGTAGTTTCAAGTTTTTCTTTATAAGTTGGCAATCTTCACTTGAAAATTGTTCAGACTAGTCAGATTTGGTTTCAGCTGGACAGCAAATTAAATCAGAAATGTATCTAAGTTGAAAACGCAACCTTCCTGTCTTTAAATAAAATGTCTCCGATATTTTAACTGCACTCCATAGGGAATTTACTGAACAAAAGGAGGAAAAATGTCACTTCCTATTGGTAATACTTCATGAGTTCATTGTGCTTTCCCGCTCAGACGCTGTGTGCCTAGGTAGAGTGAAGTAGTATGAAATACTTGGAAAGAAAAAAAGTGGCATGACTTGTCATTTCCTACTGGTACAAAGTCAAAATTAAGCATGGGAAAACTTTAAAGGGAGGAAGGGGGCTTGCTCAAATGACTACGGCACAATCCCGTGCTCAACTGGAAAAATCTTAGCAGTGATTAGCATCCTATCAGCGGAAGGAAGAGAGGCTGAAGAGACGGACGGAGAGCTTAGGTCACCCATGGCACGGGGAAAGTGCATGAAAGGCTTGGTGCAGCCCCGGAGCCTGGCTGCACGCCTGCTGGGACCTGACTCTCCCCCTTTCCAACAGGCGGCCATCACAGCCTGTGCCGCTGCGCGATATTGATGAATAGGTTTTGGTCTGGAAAAACCCGATGCCTTTGTCCTGAGAATGGAAGAAGGCAGGTTTTGCCTTTTGCCAGCCCTGTGCGTAGGTGTGGGACAGCTCTGGTTAGGAGCTGGCTCCTTCCTCCTGACTCATGGGGGCAGGTGCCACCCATTTCCCGGTCAGAAAGAAAGGGGCCTGAGCTACATCCCAGCAATTCCCCCTGCTGACAGAAAATAAATGGATCCTCTTCCTCTTACTGACCCTCTGAAGAGGCTGTCATTTGATTGCAGAGAGCAGGCTGGGGAAGCAGGGCTGAGGGCAGGGGCTCCCAGGGGCTGCCCCTTCCCCAGCGCAGGGCCCTGTTCCGGCTGTCTCCCCAAAACGCTGAGCCCCAAAGAAACTCCCTCCTGAAGAGCCTGGGGCCCACAGGCCAGCTAATCTCCTGATGATCTATTTTTGGAAGTTATCTGTCTGGCAGTTAATGTTTATGCTCACTAAAATTTGTGTATTTTCTTCCCTCATTCTTTATCTGTAAGCCCCTGTGAAATTTTAGTCCTGAAGCTGACGTCATAACAAAACCCAGGAGTTAGTCTTTCCACCAGACTTTCACTTTGCTCAAGCCGAGGTAAATTTAGCATGTCCTTGGGGTGGCTGCAGAGTAGTTGAGGTTGGAAGGCCCCTCTGGAGGGCGTCTGCTCCAGCCCCCCCTGCTCGAGCAGGGCCACCCACAGCTGGTTGTCCAAGACTGCCCAGAAGGCTGTTGAGTATCTCCAGAGAAGGAGACTCCACAACCTCTCTGGGCAACCTGTGCCAGTGCTCGGCCACCCTCACAGTGAGAAACTGTTTCCTGATGTTCAGATGGAGCCTCCTGTGTTCCAGTTTGTGCCTGTTGCCTCTGGGCCTGCCACTGGGCACCACAGGTCCTTTCCCTGTTGTTTTGTTCACTTCATCCATGCACATCTTCCATTTGATGCTCCTGCTTTGGGGTTCCCACCTGAAAACAGGGGTGTTCGTTCCTGGTGGTGAAGCGACTGAAGTGGCAGCAGATCAGCAGAAACCAGTCTGTAACTTAGAGGTTAGTCCCTTCCTTGGAGCAAAACTGCAAAATGCTTCACTTTTCCCAACTCCCAGTTCTCTCATCTACTTTTTCAACCCTTGAGGAAAAAAGGTCTTTGCATTAAAGTGAAGATTAGCAATTTATTTTTCTGTTACCTTTGCATATTTGCCTGGAAATGACTTAACAGACTTGATCCCCTCCTGATTTTCCTCCCTGCCTGCCACCACAGGCTGCCGGCGGGCAGTAAAAGATTTCCGCAGTTGCCAGAGAAGAGCCTGCTTCCCAATATGGAGCATTTCACAGCCTCTGCGAATGTGTTTTGAGAAAAAAAAAAAGTGCTTAATAACGCGTGCCTGTTTAAATGTATCCTCAAACACAGTGGCAAAGCCCTATCGTGAGCCCCAGCATGAGGAGCACCTCGGCAGGGCAGGGAAAGCAGCTTTTGCTCTGTACAGGGAGGTCAAGCTTCACTCAGGAGCTGTTCCCTTGAGTAAATTGTTTATAGTCTGAGTTTGGGTTGCTATTTTATTCATTTGGTATAAACTTTCCAAGTCTAGTTGGGGAAAGCTATCAATTAGTGGTTCACCTCATTTCCAAATGTTTGCTGTTCACAGTGGTCTGAAAGTTGAAGTGAAAACAAGGAAAAAACTTGAGAAACAGACACGGAATTATTTCGATCTCTCTGAAATGACCACCTCTGCAGAAAAAGCATCCAGCATAGAAAACAGAAAATTAATGGGGAATGTACTTACCTGACCCAAGCCCACACAAATCACAATTTTATGGGAAAACACAGCGTATGCCCATGAAAGAGAAGCAGTGGGTACAGCGAGCCAGGCTCATTTCAATGGCAGGTCAGCTTTACTGGAACAAGAGCCATGGTAAGAAGCAATTGGATTTGGCTGGTTATTAATGGGATGCATAAACTGAAAAAACAAGAAGCAGAAATGCAGTAGCTGGTGTCTACTTAATTTCCAGGCTAAGGGCAGAAGTATCATTGAGGAGGGTGCCACAGGGCAGCAGCAACACTCCAGGGAGGGCATTTTGGGGCCAGCAGCAGGATGAAGTTTCAGCAGTGAAATCCCTGCAACTGCCTGGAAGAGCCACTTAAGAAGAAAATATTACAAAGGAGAGCTTGCAAGTTGTTTGGTCGTAACTATTAGGTTCATGCTACACGCACAGCTGGGGGAATAACGTGCATTTGAAAATTATATGACCCAGCATTAACACCAAAACTTGCTGGCAGGCAATGCACAATGCTGGTGTGGCTGTTTTAATTCCCTACTCCTGTCTTTAAAATAACCCAGAGTTTACCACCAGGAATCCCTGGGTGATGTTGCAGGAAGCAGTAAATAAATCCTTCTGAAACTCACACCTTTTATTGGCAGTCACTCAGGTGTGGTGCCTAACGTTTGTGTGATGCTGTGGCCAAAAATCCCCGGCATCACCCCAGCGATTTCATGGCAGGTGCCTGTGATCGGCGGGGCAGCATGCTGGTGCATGGGGCGGCCGGAGGGAGAGGGCGGCAGGGAAGGAAGGCGCGGGCAGGTCTGGAGGTGAGCTGGGGCACGGGCAGAGCCTGGAGCAACCCGGGGAAGCAAAACCTGGGGAAGAAAAACCCGGGCAAGCAAAACTGTACACATGCGAGCAAGGAGTGAAGGAGCAAAACCAGATGTGGAAACCATCCAGTTGGCTTCATCTGCACGCTGGGAAGGCTGAGGGATAAATGACCACAAATGGCCTTTTTTGCAAGGTGCATGGCTGAGCAATGGAGCATTCAGGCATGGGCCAAGGCAGGGGATTTCATGTCGCCTCTGACATCGTCCGTGGTGGGTTTTCTTGGGCTCGCAAAGCCCACCCAGACCCTGTGAAGCAAACAGGGGTCATTCTCCAGTGAGCCTTGGAGTGAACCCTCCAAAGTACCACCAAGGCATCAGTGCTGCTGTCCTCAGAGGAGAAGTGGGTTCAGGCAACAGAGAGACGAATTCCAGTTTGGGAGCATGAAAGCAACACAGAGACCCTGCCAAGGAGTACAGCTCGGCCCCGCTGTGTTTGCAGCCCTATGCCAGCACACCGTACTGCCCAGGCCTGTGCCCAAAATAGCCTGTCTGCTGGCGCGGCTTAGCCCACAGCTGCAGCGGTGCTGAGGGAGCTCCCCAATCTGCTGCCAAGTGTCACTTCTAGAGAAGAAAAGAAAGTGGGGCTCCTGGCAGCCTCCGAGCACTGCCGCCCCAATAGACCCCCGGGGCAGCTGCCCCACAGTGGTCACCCTTGGCCCAGGCATTCTGAGATGCCCCCAGCAAATCAAGTCCTCCAGGCGTCTCCTCAGCATTAGGCGGCTGATTTGTTTTCTCATGTTCTCATTTCTAGAAGAAAAAAACAAACCCAAACCCAGCCCCAACATGTAGTTGGTCCAGTGCTGTAGTAAAAAACTCCTTTTCCAGCACTGTAGTAAAAAGCAGGACTTGTAACTTCTCGTGGAGAAAGAGACAAATGCCACCTTGATGTTACAAACAGCTCTGGTGACATTCTGGTTACAGCCTGGGCAGGCATCAGACACCGGGAACGTGCTTTTGAACACACAGGGCACCTGAGAACTACGCATCTGGGGAGGGGGGGGTGCATTAGTGACTGTCCATTAACAATCCCTGTGGCAGAGTAATTACAGCTGTGGAGGATCGCTGGTGTGCCAGTTCACGGGGTGAGCGCTGACCCAGCTGGGACACCTCCCCAGACAACTGGACGACTCCCCTGACTCTTTTTTAAAGACTGTTGCATTTTTAAGACCCATGTATTTTTAAGCCCCAAAGACCCCCAAAGACCTGATGGTTGCCCAGTTGCTTTTCTCCTGGGGCAGCGAGAGCCAGAGCTCCCACCTTCTTCATGCAGTAGAGTCAACCAGCCTGGAGACAAAAATCCGTAGGAAACCTTGGTAGGTCCAGTCACAACAGAGCTGCCTGTTGTTTGTTTTTCTTTTGAAAAATCAGGACCCAGAGCAACATGATGTAGTTCTGAAGCTGGATCTAGTTCAGAACCAGGCCCTGCTCCAAGTGCGTGGTAGGACCAGCAGCCCTCAGAGGTCCTCTCAACCTAAACTGTTTTACAAGCCTGTAACCAGCTCTAATCACCTCAGAAGCCAGACTTTGGAGCTGCAGCAACCCCCGCTCTCTTGCCTTTTGGTCACATTGCAATTCCACCACCCTGCCGATCTATCCGCAGCAAAAATTTGAAACAGGGTTTCCAAAAAAATCCCTCATCAGCAAAGAGGTGAAATGTCCTTTTCTGAAAGAGGCCGCAGGGCGTTGCTGAGGGAGGGAGGGAGGGAGAGGCCGGAAGAAACGGAGCTGCAAACCCACAACTGACCACTGCGCTGGGGACAATCACGGGCCAAATCCTTAAACTGCAGGAGCTGTCGCTTGGGTGAGAGAGGAAGTGGAGGGGGTGTGAAACATCACACCACTTACGCAGCAGTGCCGTGGAACCTTACACAGTAACGGCCGGCCGGCAGCTGTATGCTGATTATCAGGACAAAAAAATCCCCACACAGCAATTTTTAACTGCAACATCGTAAGTACTCAGCTGTGTTAGTCAGCCCTTGCTGAGAGCTGCTCTCACAAACGTAACTCTTGGAAAAAAACAATTACCTTTTCTTTTTCCTTAAGGAAATGCCAGGTTTCCTATTTTTGCTATAAACTTCCTCATTCTCAACTCAACCCTGCTGTAGCTGCTGTACAGCCTGTACCGACTGGAGGATGGGACAGGGACACACACAGCCCTCAACACAGGCAGGCACGTGGGTTTGGGTGACGCACGGTCGCGCCCCAGCACGTGTGGACAGCCGGGGCTGGGTGGCAAGGAGGGGACAGCACAGTGTGCAGGTGCCCTGGGCTACCGCCGCCCCGTCACGCAGCGCCCTGAGATGGTGGGTGAGAGGAAAGGTGCAAGCTCGTGCTCTTGGTGACTCCTGACTCGCACACCGATGACAGCCAGGCAGGCGGATGCAATTTGTTGCATCGTCCTCCAAGCCAGCGTGCCAGAGTGCACGGTCTTGGGAGGTCACTGGCAGCCGGGCAATCCTCCCATCTGCTGGCAGGGAGACCTTGCTGCCCGCGGTGACGGGTGTCCTCCTCTTGCTGGCCCCGTCAGGCCAGGCCTTTGCAGGCTCCCAGCTCCCACGGTTGTGGACGCTGAGCAGGAACAAGGGCTGCACCACGGTGGGACATCAGCGCTGCCAAAAGCACCAGCTTCAGCTCCCTGCGCCCACTGGCCCCCCCACTTCTGGCACGGTGTGCTCGCTGCCCCCCCAGGGTCACCTCTGCAGCAAGGGCAGCCCACCACAGACACCCTGCAGCCACACGGACGGTCATCTCCCTCTGATATTCGCAAACCCTGCAGCTGAGCACAAGGGTTTGTGGGGTGGAGGAGAGGGGAACGGAGAGGGAAAGTAATTAGGAAATGTCACCGGAGTATTTTACAACACTTTGTGTATATTGGGCTCATCCTGCTCTAAGACCTTCCAGTACAACAGCCAAATTCCAGCTCCCCGGTGGCTTTTGCCCATGAACCTCACATGGTAAAATGAAACAGGAAAATATGATTGCGGAGCCAAGGGAACGCACCAGTGGGCACGGGGCAGGCCTGGAGCAGCATCAGCATCCCAAGGCAAAGCAGCGCTTGCAGAGCAGCACCTGCCTCGCACCCCAGGGAGCACAGCTGACCTCCTCGGGGCGGGGGGGGCGGGGAGCAGCACAGGAGCCACGTCTGCACAGCACCAAGTGCCGGTGCCTTGCTTCCTCCCACGCTCCTGTTCAAGGAAACGTCAACAGCAGGTTAAAGACTCTAATGGCATTAGCAACTCTCACAACATATAATATAAATTTCCATTAATCAGGATGGTGATATGGCCACAAAATAAACATTTTAGCAACGTGTGCGTGTCCTTTGATAGAGAACGGATTTTCCCTCTGGAAGGGCATGTCTGCTATCAAACTTCCAGAAATAAACAGTTTGGAAGAAAGATAAAACACTTTTGCACATTTGCAAACCTACATGTGGTGTTCCTATCTCATAATTCTCAAATTCTTTAGTGTAGATATACAAATATCCATAGGCTTTGCTTTGTTTCTTTACTCTTTCATCTTTCTCCAGTAAGTTCATTCATTTTCAGCCGCAACAAATGAATCCAGCAGATCCACAGATGCTGTTCTGAGAACTCAGCATTGACCCTATGGACTGTTTTCTCAGCTAAAGAAGAAAACGGTGACTTACAGCAGAGAACAGCAATCAAAGGTATGTAGACTAAAATGGAGTTTCTTCTATGTGAATTCCTTCCTATGCCTGATTTTCCCTTGCTTTTAGACAGGAAATGACAATGTTATAAGCACCATAATCAAAGGTCCTGTTCAAACGCACACACACCTCCCCTCAGGAATCCTCCATATAATGGTAATTTAGAAGTCTCTTTTTCACTGAAAAAACAGTCATGGAAATACAGTAAAGCTTCTTGGGCTCCTTGGACACATATGCCAGCTGCAGAGAGAACTCTGGGAGGAAGGTGCTAGCAAGACATTAGGGTTTTGTCATGGAAAACCAGTTACTTGCAGTTGTGGATGTGCAGCAAGGTTTAACGAGCGAGATCCGAGGAATACTGATACTTTACTGCTTATGTTATTTTCATTTTGCCTCCTCTGCTATTGAATACTTTCCTGGTATCAAAGACATGAAATCAAATGGCCAAAAGCCAACAATGACTTCAGTTGTTATTTACAGGACTGGGAGCTCACAGAACAAACTCCTCGGAATACTACTAATCTAAGATGAAAGCTCTATTTGTAAGAGGGATTCAGTTGGATATTTTCAAGCATTCATTATAACTGATCCAAAACATCTGGGAAGCTTCCTGCCAAGGCCACTGAGCTCAATGCAGTTACAAGTAAAGTAACCAAACTAACTAAAAAAAGCTACTTTCCAATGACGAGGAGTAGGCAAATAAGTACTGGGGTGCATAAATGCCAACACATAAGCGCCACTAGGTAAGGTCACGTTGCAAACCCCGGTCCTGGAGTGGATCTCTAGACCAGGAAGCTTATGGGCAGTCCATCTTGCAAGAATCCCCCTCCCAGGTCAGCAGAACAAAAACCGCACGGCACAGCTGGCCATCCTCAGCCGGCTTCTTCAACGGAAAAGATGAGATTTTGGGGAGGGAAAGCGTTGTCACAAGCAGCACAGGAAACAAAACGATTCTAGGAGGGATTTAGTTTGGGAACCGACAGGTTAAAACTTCCCCCTGGATACAAAATGTGCCAGGCTGCCACACAAGTCGCTTTCGAAGCTTATAAACAGGGCTACATTTTCTTCTGGCTGCCAAAAGGACGTAAATATTTTAGAACATTGCTGGAAAAGAGGGAAACAAATGTGCAACAACTCTAAATCATTAATGTATAAATAGTCATTTGATTTTTTGAAGGATACATATAATTGCCTAAAGAAAATACTTTCCTGAACCTGTTTTGAAATTTGGGACCTCACACAGCATTCATACACATCCCTGTGGAACCCATTAAGGAGAGCATCGCAAGAGAGAGGGGAGAGGAGGGAGAGGTTTTGTATCTGTAGGAGCCTCCTTAAAAGCCACAGCAACGCCTCCGGCAACCTGGGCCTCCTACAACCAGTAGGATTGATCAGGAGCTGGAGCTAGGTGACTGACAGCTTTTATAATAAATAAATGAAGCTTATGATTTTATAATGGTTTCACCAAGTGCTGCCAATCCCAGTGACGGATCGAGAAGACTCACCATATCTCTGTGGGTTGCAATGATGCCAGTGATATTAAGGAATTAAGTATTTTCAGATTTTCTTCACTCACCCTTTGACGATGGCAAAGGAACACATTAGGAAAAAAGCCTTTGGCTACAGGAATGGTTAAAAACCTCCAAAGAATTGTACAGGACACTGATTTTCATCTGATAGAGTGGCAGAACAAGGTATTCTTTTAAAACCTGCTGCATTTTCTTGACACATTGAAATAATTCCATGTAGTTTTAAAATATAAAATATTTGAATTTTTGCAACTTAGAAAAATCCTACATACTGATTTTTCTTTTTGTAAAAAACACGTTACTGCAAAGTTGGTATTTCAGAAAAACTACCAGACACTAAACTTTCCTAAAAGAATCAGTGACTGAAGTAAAAACACCATTAATAGTTAATGGCATTAATTCTTTTTTCTGTATTCAATCTTCTAGCTGCGAGTTCAACAAACACTTCAGTTAACTTGATCAGCGTCTCTTCAACCACATTAATATTTAAAGAAAATGGTGATTTTTTCATTGCAATGGAAAAAACCAGCTACCAAAACACTTTCTTTTTGTTATTTTACAATGACTCAAACAAGCAGAGAGATTTAAGCCAGCAGTATTGAGATTGGTGAATCTGGAGAGCCACAGCCAGGTATTTCTAGCGGACAGTCAACAACCACAGGATTTACTTCCATGGCAAGGCAGGAAGCTTCTGGTTGATATCATCTCAGACATTTGCGTTTTCAAATGTCTCTGCCGCTAAGCCCTCCTGACATGAGGACTCAGGCATGCGTAAGACAAAAAGAAACTATCAATGAAAAATGTCAAATGGAGGTGTAAGAGCAAACATAACCCATCTGACTTCCAGAGTTGCTGAGCAGCCCTAGCACCACAGTGCCATAAGGTGGCCCCTGCAAAAGTCATTTCACGTTAAAATTTGATGTAAACTATGTGCTGAAGAGCAACCGCCTGTTCTTGAGCCTGATGGAACGTGTGAACATGATCTAGGTTGGCTCAGGTGGAAAGGAAGCCCACGTGTGCAGGGGCAACTTGCTATCCTGAAGTGTACTGCAAACTACAAATGCAACGCCCTTAGCTGGCTTGCCTTTCAGCGCTGCAGAACTGAAAAGGCGGGTGCCCTAGAGACAGGGGTGTGAAGGAAGACATCATTTTAACTGTTGGCTGTAAGGGCTCACATCACTTCTTTTTAAAACACTCAGTTGAGCCTCACACAGAATTTTCAGGGCACCCTGGCTTTCCACTGCTTAGCGACCTGATGAGGACGCACATCTGCCTCCATAGAAAAGCATCTCCTTTAAAGCAGACAGAAGTCTAAACCTGTAAAACTGGAGCAACTTGTTTCTAAGCATTAATTATCTGCCTAGATAATTCTAGAGATTCAATTATCCATTAGTCATACAGCATCCCAAATCAGAACCCTCTCTTCAAAAACAGACACATTTGCTTCAAGTCTATTAGCATTTCCTTCATTAGTCTTGAACTCAGAACTGACTGATAATACATTTTAGAGATGGTAACAGAATCCTAAACATCAAGCATATAGTGGAAACACTCTCTGATAAATTTCTTGATTTCTCATTTTAAAATGCTGATTTGTTAGAAACTAAACACTTCTAATCCACTCAGAATCTTAGAAGTACTTCCGTGTTTGAGATCTTGCCCTATTAAACTTGGTTTTGTTGTATCCAATCTACTTGCAAATGGTGCTTACTTTTGTAAAGAGATTTCTGCCAATCTTTATATAAAAGCATCATGGCTAACAGCTTGTTAAACTGAACGAGATCCCTGGGTTGGCTTCCAGTGTCAATTGAAACTAAACTGAAAGAATGAAAATGAAGCATTCCACAAGGATTTTCGTATTATTTGTGTTTATATAAAAATACTTCCCTTAAACAATTGTTAAGAGGTCAACTCATTTCAAAACGATAGTTTGGAATTAGCTATGTTGAAATGCAAACAAGCGCATAAAAATCACTAACTTTCACTGGATTAGTCTGGGAAAACTGATTTCTTACAAAATAAATTATCTTCTACCGACCGTACCATCTAAAAGAAATGCAAGAATCAGGAAGAAAGTCTAAAGACCACTCAGAACAACACCAAACATTCTAGTGCTTATTTACTAGATATATTATCTATGAAATAGTTTAGTATTTCAATATTCAAATTACAAGATTCTAATAAAATAACAAACTTCAATGGGATTGACTCCATTCTCTGCAGAGACAAGTGCTGCTACAGTTACAGAGAAATGTAAACATGTACTGAAAATCTAAGGGCAAAACAGGCACCTGCTACAGAAGTGACAATTCCAGCTTTTGTCAGAAGAATCTACAGCACACAACACAACTCCCCCTTCCAAACAAGTGTATCAACCAAACAGCTTGAAGAGGCAACAAAGCGTCTGCAGAGCTTCATCTTGGACCCCATTTGATGTCTTTTACACCATGAAATTGCCTTTTCAAAGCATGGTTGTCTGCCCACTCAGCATTTAGAAATGAGTCGTCGTCATCTTCTTCCAGTTTCTGTAGAGAGAACCGACAGGTTAAGGTGGCAGTAAGGAACGCAACCTGCGGTTAGTGTCTACAACAGCACATCTCGGCTCACATACAGCAAAAAGACAGTGGTACCTTAAGTTCCTCCTGCTTTCTGTAGTAGTACAGCATCATCTGTTTTTGCTCTTCGTGACTAATCAGAGGTTCACGCCCTGGAGCTCCTTGTCCTTTCTGAAAGGGAAATCGTAAATTTTATTTATGGTGGCATTTGCGATACAAAAGAGAAGCTGCTACGCAAAGATAGCAAAATCCTTCTTCAGACAATAGGATTTCTCAAATTTAATAAGGTCCCTCAGGGCAGGAAAATAAATGTTGAGAAACTTCTGCTGCATTCAAGCAAGAATTACTTTTTCATCTCAGCATCTGAATCATGCTGTCAATTTTGTGGACATCAGTGGAAGCTGCAAACAGGATTGAGTCTATTTTATTTAAACTTCCACTCTAAAAGACATAAATCTCTCTGCTTTAAGGCTGTTCTACATGGTTCAGGACGGGCCCATCCATCTTTAGCTCCCCTGCCAATACAGACTCAATATGGCATATGAGTTAGTAAAGCAGGGAAGGAAGGCAGTTACAAACATTACAGATAAAAAATTTTATTTGTTACTACAAATAAAAGAAATTTTTTTCCAGGCAACTGTCCTCATGGAAGAAATGATGCACATGGCAGAAAAATGCTGATGGCAGCTATTGTCAATAACAGCAAACAGAGCAGTTTGAATGGAGATGGTGAATCCTCTCTGGGAAAAAAGGGTCTGAGGTGGTTTAAATTATCTCCCCAACCCAAGAATGCAGGCATCCCTTGTCAGACAGAAAACCACCATACTACTATGCATTTTCTGAATAGGTCCAGCAACTAATTAAACGGTGAAACAACTTTCCTGGGAGCCTACACTTCAATGGTTGTTGACCTGTCACACAATTTTTCAGTCACCCTGATAGGAAGGAGAAAGCAATTCTGGTCTTCTAAATGACAAATACGTAAATGACTTGACTTATCTTTGAGTAATTCTATTACAGGCACCTGCAGTTAATAAGCTCTGCCATTAATGCTTTCTGTGGCAGAGAAGCTCTCACTGACATGGAAGTGAAATACAGCTCCAGAATAATTCTGAGCTACGGGGTAAGTACTCTGCAACATTTGACTTTCATAAAAGCACCCTTTGAATGTGACTGAATATATACAGAGAGATCCATACACAAACAGGTGAGCATCTTCTGACAAAACTCTGAAAATGAATGGAAACACCAAACGTTCTTCCCTTGAGTATGACATTTTCACCAGAGATGAACACAACTATGCAGCTAGTACAAAATTTTGTCCAAACAATAATGGACAGTCCCAGTAGCTTAGTGCTAATTCTGATATTGCAAGAACATGACCATTGCGTCAGACACCAGTATGCACTTAATGACTGGCTTTTGCTGAAGCATCAGCTCTATAAACTGAGGAGCAGCAGCAGATCTTTGCCTCATTTTAGCTCATTAGTCCAGAGGATGACTCAGACTTGCGTTCACAATTAATACAGGCGGCCTCATCTGCTTCACCACATCTGGCAACTGGAAAGTCTCATTTCTGTTAAAAAAAAGTTCAGCTGGAAGCTTTAGGTGAGCTGTAGCTGACAGCGCAACCAGGTAGTGCAAGCCCTGCAGCTTGCTTTCCCTTCTAGCACTCAGCGAGTTCTCACTGAACACTTTGGGAGAGTGGAAGTTCAGGCTCTTCTGCAACCTGTGTCCTCTCAAAGAGGAGACATGCCCACATCTCCAAGGCAACTGAGACAGTCTGAGGACCTGCCATCAAGAAACTCAGGAAACAGGCTGGAAACTACTGAGTTACAGACACTGTCTTTCAGACACAGAACAGACTGAAGCAGGGATGAGAGGTGTACACACCACATATGCACGAAACATTAAAACTGTTTTTTAAAGGCAAGGATACGGTGAGAAAAACATTCACAAGTACAATTAGAAAAACTGAGCAGATTGAATGACTGGGTCTGTTCAGTGCTCTGCACTGAGATGGAACTGAGAGCCAGTTGAGGTTTTTTAAACTTTTCAGTTTGTGTTTCATCTATTTTTAAATACCTCTTTCCTCTGCTTATGAAAAGTGCTATGGAGCAAGTAATAGCAACTACAGTATTTAACCGACAGGCAAAGGAATTACTAAAGAAAAACTTAAGGTTTTACTTTATTATATTCTAAGAGAGATGTATGTTTTAAGATACTCAAGCCAGAACAAATCTAATCCATTTTATACACGTACGGACAATTCTCTTCCACAGAGATTAGCGAAAGGTGAATGCCTGTAAAGAAATCTCCCAGCAATACTTACTTTCTGTATCTTGACAATGATAGTTGTTTTCTCATTTTTGCCTACATAGTCAGAGAGCAACTTTGTTTCTTTCAACTCCTTTCCTGCCCACCATAATTGTGCTTTTGATTCTTCTATAACTTCAAGTCCAGCCTGTGATAAATAAATAAACAAGGTGAAGTGTTGGGGAGTGGGTTTTTGGGGGTTTGGGTTTTTGTTTTGTTTTTTCAAAAACAGAAGAATTTTCTGGGAAAATCTTTCTGGAATTCTTAACAGAAAGGACATTGTAATTCACCTGATTTTACACTATACATCTGCTACATTTTTCTCCTCTTACTAATCTACAGCAATTTCATTCATATTCCATTCAATCTTGATCTGACATCAACATTTTGGGCAATAAATTCTCAATACTGGCATTAAAAAGAAATGAGAAGCTATTTAAAATGGGTCCAAGGCTTACCTGAACTCAACTCTGTATATAACGTTTGAAATAAACTTCATTCATCTCATTTCTAGCTAAGCTACTGGTGTGCTTTTGCACAGACTATCAGACAAAAATATCAAACAAAATTTGTCATGCAAATGAAAACAATCATAGAATCACGGAACGGTTTGGGTTGATAAAATGAAGAACAGTATAGCACATATTTAACCCAAGCACTACATATAATCCAAATACATTACTGCATACATGAGTTCCCGACAAGTCTTCTTTATCTTCAAACTCCATCCTAACGGGGTCATGTGGAGGCAATCCCATGGGATACACAATCATCACAGCCCCTCGGAGCTGGTCCAATGCATCTTTCACCATCTCCATATTAACACACACATTGGCCTGAACTTGTTTCTGAAACACAGGCAGGGATCATTGGTAATTTAAAAAAATATGCTGAAGGACTTTGCTTTGTAGTCAGTTCAAAGGTTCAACAGCGGGATATTTGAGCAAAGCTAACTGGCTGCACAAAGATATCAGGAGCTCAAATTTTCTCAATTGAATATCAGCTTCTGAATGCATCACTACACTTTTGCCCCCTCCATTTAGCTTGCTTACACGGGCAGGGGAGGTGGGGGAAGGAAAAGAGATCTTCACTAAATTGTGCAGGAGGCTTTTAGTAACAAACGTTCAAACAAGTATGTGTATTACCACAGAAACTGGATGGGGAGTCTTTTGTTCCAAGTACTTGTGATTCATGAACAAGATTCAAAACAGTAGAATTCAAGTGAGGGATAGAGAAGGGGCCTGAAACTTGAGGAAAAAAATAGAGCACATGTGAGCAGAAGAGTAAAGCTTGGCACATTGCACAGCTTATGCAGAGAGCTGTAAGATCAAATACTCGTGATCATTCCGAGCCCTACTGAAACGGGTACAGGAAAAACAAGACACATCTGGAAGAGAGGAAAAAGTTTTTGCTTATGGATTTAACAGTTCCAATATTTTAAATAACAAGGTTTATAAAAAAGAGAGTAAGAGAATGTTGCCTCCTTGTGGACATTCTTAAACTAGCTAACTGGCAAGTACAATTGGTTTCTCAATCTCAGATGATCAACCTTTTTTTTTTTTTTTAAACACACAGGCATATTTCTTCATTTTCATCATTATAAAGTGATGAACCTAACAAACCACTTCACAAACTATCTTTACATTTATTCACCAGTGAATGGCAGTAATTTCTGGAGAGAGTCAGCATGCAGTGTGGCAATTTTGCAACTTTTTATTGTAAATGACAACACAGTGTGTAGTTGGAAGTTTCACCCAGGAAGACCTGCAAAGTGAAGACCAGATCTGCAGATATTTTCGACTCAAGAAGTAAAACTACATATTATTAATTTCCTCCCTGTTTAGAAATAGTTGATGAGATGCTATCGAACAGAAAAGAAAAAAAAAGTCAATCTGGAGAAAATCTTTATAGTCCACAAGCTTTAATCTGAAACATCTCTCATTTTGCGTAGATTTTGCTATGACTCAGAACAGTTTGGCTGAAATCCTGCCACAATTCAGGAAAGGTTTGCTGCAACTCAGCACACTGGAAGTGCTGCCAGAAGCTACAGCAGCTCCTCTGCTTGCCTCCACAAGGCCTTTGGAAACACTGAGCTGCTCACTTGAAATCACTGATATGACACTGTTATCAGCAACAAAACAGCCAAGAAGGCCAATTTAAGTGCGCCCACAACACTAAAAATTCAGTAACATTATCTACTTGGTTTAAACAGTTTAAAGTTCCACACAGACCAATTCCCAGAATTGTAGGAGTGGGGAGAAGAAAATTACTTGCAGATGTTTACAAAAAAAGCAATCTGATAATAAATATTACTTAATTTGTGTTTCAAAGTCATATGAAAGCTGAGACACAATACAGAGCATCTACAGTGAAGGTGAATAATGGAGACCATAGTCCCATCAGGGCATACCCTCACGCTTATCTTTAAACACACAAAGTCATTGGGACCAAGCATGAGTCCAAGTGCTTGTAAAACCAAAGCCTAATCTAAGAGATTAGAACACACTTTTCAATTAATTATAAAAAAAACTCAAAAGACTATGTTAACGAGCAAAAGGTATTTTATTCTAGGAACATCACAGAATGCAGTTAATTTTTCACCAGAAAACACGACAAGCATTCGCCTGAAGAATGCATCAATAGCAAATTAGGAGCGTGTGGATAAAATTAAATGCGATTTAATCATTCAATGTGGTCTCGGTTGCCAGCATTCACTTGGAGTTTAATATCTGATTCCTTAACTTGTTGAATCAGCTTGCCAAAAGCCATCAAGAAAATCATTAACAGAAATGTCAGTTTATATTACACTATTCACATCACTTCATGGTATTACTCAAAAACTGTCAGCCCTTGCACTGAAAAAAGTCTATTTTTTCTTTAGCTGCCCAGCTGCATAGTAGCACCTATTAAGAAAGTCCCACATACCACATATTAGTTCAGGAAACTTACCCTAGAGATTAATGCCTTGGCTTCCTCTACTGTCTTCTTTATAACTTGCTGCATTTTTTCATTTGGAGCTAAAAATGAGACACACATATTTAACAGTCTACGTTTACTATAAAGAAACCAAGCAAACGACCTGTCCAGGTTAGCCTCTACTCTGAGCAAATGAAACTTGTTAAATCACAAAGCAAGAGAGACATTACTAACTTGCAGTCTATTTACCAGTTTGATAGTTCAGTCCCATATTTCTTCCTAACTTAAGAAACAAAACAGTATGTCCCCTGGGAGACAAACTTACTGTTCCACAAAGACATCTGACTGGTATTTGGAACTTCATTTGGGACAAAATTGTGGAGTAGAAAGCAACAGCCATAATTTCATACTCGCCACGACCAAAACCAAGACTCTTTTTCCTGTGCCGTACTTACGACTGTTGTGGGCTGTGCTGGCAGAGGTGCATAAAAGGGGACAAGAGCTTGGAGTTTCCTGACTTTTTTCCAATGAAAATTTCAATCTAACAGCAAATGCAGTTTTGCGAATACAATGTGCATTTCACATTATAGTTATCTATTTTAATTGTTATAAAAAGCCTCTCCTCAAAGACAAAAATCCAATTAACTCATATTCATTCACAGCTGAACATCAAACGCATCACTTGATGGTATTTAGTTTGGCCCAAATTTACGTGCTGTTCAATATTATAACTCTGTTAATATTACAGAGCTGTCCTCCCACTAACAAATAAATGCCCGAGTACAACTACAAGTGGTACTGTCCTTATGTCAAAGTTGCTTGCAAATTTTAATTGTAAGGCCCGACACTGCTCACAACCATGCCAAGAAACAAGCTTTGTCCACATGCCTATGTACAAGACACTCAGCTATTTCTGAGAACATGGTTAGGAGGGAAAACATTTAGCTGTAATATAAACTCTTAATCAGGAGGGGCTTAAGTTCAACTGGGCAATGTGTTGTGTTAGAAGAATTATTCTCCCCAAAATAAGACAGTTGGAGTAAGCTGTTTGTGTATGACAAGTTAAGACCAAGTTATTCAAAGACTCCTCCTTAACAGAGCTGCCCTGCAATCAACATCTAAAGGGCTGCTGACCCGACAAGGGCTGTTGTGGTGTTGGGAGTACAGGGACAGACAGCAAGACAATCACGGTCTTTTCTATGCAATCAGTCCTCACGCTCTTGACTGTGAAGTGGTGCTCAGTACACACACCAAGCACTAAGGCAAAACCACTGGGCTGGAGTTGCAGAAAAAAAAAGTGACAGGAGCGAGTTCAGTATATCTGAGTCACAGTGAATGAGAAAAATGGAGAAATATTCAAAGAACAACCTGTTAATTATCTTGGAGCCTCTGGAGAAAAATAGTATACAAGTATACATTTACAAGTGGGGAGAATAAATTAAAGTGAAACAGTCAAACTTGCTTCTGATAATTGTTTACCTATCTTTGGAGTTTACTTCCAAGTACTACAGTTGCAAAGTTAAACAGCATACATGCTGAAGAGATATACCACCATTTTGACTTCTAAATCACCATTACACCAGGTCCTAATCCAAGACAGAAGACTTATGTATGCAACTGATAGTTTAGCTGATCTGTTGTGAAAACAGGGTCTTGAAATAGCTACTACTTAACAAATCTATGACTGCTTTTAACAGAGTTTATTTATAGGATGATTTTTATAATTAGCAAATAAACACGAGCCGGCTAACATGCTGGCCTGAAATCAAATGCGTAATTGGTATCTACTCATTTTTTTTTCTTACGGGACAGTGAGGTAAAAGTGAAAGGTCCAGAATTATGGGGTTTATGTTCCTCATTATATTACACATTATCTGTGTCTGCAAGGAAAGAAACAAACATTTAGGTTTGATTTACCGTGTCCATTTCTTCGCCCAACTTCATCCTTCTTGAAGACACTTCCACCACTTGGTACACACTTTTCTGCCCACTCATCCTTTAACTTCAGTTCTTCGATTTGCTCATCTGTCAGTCCTTGCATATTATAAGGCAAGAAAACACCATGGTCTGCTAGCTCCTCCATCTCTTTAAAGCATTTAAGAGAACAAGATTAAAATCTGTGTTACTGAGAACATACCATTTACAAAAGCCTTTCACATTATGTACATGCAGGCAAAACCTTACTCCTAGCCTTCAGTTTTTAAAGAGCTCAGTATACAGTACAAATAATAAGGTATATAAATACACAAATATAGATATGGATGCTGTAATTACATTACGATTCATACATTTCACACATATATGAAACAATGTAACAAATGACACAGTGCAGGTATGCTTGCTGGCAATAAACTTTTTGGTTTTGGCATTTCCTTAGTCAGCTTTAGCTAACTGCATATTCCTAAGTACTTTTGGGAAAGCAACTTTTTTTCAAAATGGAAAAACATTTTATTGTTATACAGCAATTAATTTCTTTGCAGTTGAGAAAATATGTAACTGGACTACCTATAGCTCTGTCCATACTACATCCGACCCAAAAGGTCAGATTCACACCCACTATGAAATAAAAAATAAACAAAAGTCTCTATAGGAATTCAAGCCTAATCAAGAAGCAATGGTCTAGGATAATTCTAGCTGAGACAACAGAGAGGTGTAAACATTGGTTACCAATGCACAGTCTCCCGCAGTGAGAACAGACAGCGTCTGAACACAGTTTCCTAACCCTTATCTAGCCTACAGCGTCTAAGCCACGGCCTGCAAGCTACACTCACTGCTTTCTCCCAGAAGAATGTATCCAGCTGTCAGCCGCTTCATGGCATCCTTGCCTTAAAGGCCCTCCAGCCTCTTTACCATCGTCATATTAATTAAAGCATATCCATCTCACAATAGACACACCAGAAGTACCCCAAGACCCAAGAAATGGCGATTCTGTTCCTATGGCTGGGAATACAGGCACCCTCATGGAAACATAAAGGCTAAGACTAAATTAGCAAGTACTGTGGAACAACAGCAGTGGAAAGAGTGAGTGCCGAAAATATGGTAACCACGGTGTCTGGGTTTTGGAATTTATTTATTTCAGATTAGCCTCAGTACGGCCTCATACACTCCATAAATATTTGTGGCTGGAGCACATCAGGTGTAGACGGGCTGCACCCTTCAGGTCAGTCTCATCTGAAGGGAATCTCTGCTCCTGCGTTCCCAGGCTGAGCCGCAATGCAAACCAAGGGGGGTCAGCAGGCACAAACAGTAAACATTTTTCAAAAGCTGCCTCCTGAATCGAACTAAAGCACTGATTTAGACACATCCAGTGACTCTCCATCACATGGGAAGTGGATGCCTTGCACCAAGCAAGAATTTCACTCACAAGTAGGGTACCCTGCTGGTCACAAAGGATTTATGCAGCTGCTATGGGACAGGACACGCTACAGTTCAGTCATGCAATGGATGAATTTCCAGCCATGTACGGTAAGAAGCTCACAGCCATATGGTCTTCAAAAAATAAGGACTACTAAAATACCAGAAGGTGGGGATTTACACAGTGTTTGATGGTTTTGGTGGGTATTCGCGGTTCTCTTAAATTGAGAGGAGGATAGCTTGTGTGTTGCCAAGCTGAGATTTGAGAGGTATTTCTTAACTTCTGCCAGCATACAACCCCTGCGAGGTGGCAGCCAAGTAACCTCCTAGTGCCGCCCCTCGGCTCCTAGTCTGTGAGCCAGCGGGGCACAAATACCCCGGAGACCGAGCAGCGTTCGAGCCCAGGACAGCCGGTCCCCCGCCTCAGAGCTCCGCACCCGCCGGAGGTGCGGCCAGGCCCGGGCAGGCAGCGAGCCCACTCGGGCGTACGGGGAGAAGCCGGCGCCCGTCGGCTGCCGGGGGCGCACAGAGGCCGGCGGGCCGGTACCTGAGCACAGGCGCTGCACCTTCAGCCTCCCGTTGTAGATGCGGGCGACGAGGGGCGCCAGGTCGGCGAGGCGGGCGCTGCCGGCCACCTCCAGCAGGAACTGGCTCTCGTCGCCGCGTTTCACGTGCAGCCGCACCATGGCGGGGCCGGGGCCGGCAGCGGCGCCGCTCTGCGCCTGCACGGGGAGAGGAGGAGGCCGTTAGTGCCGTTGCAGCCGCTGCCCCCCCCCCCCCAGCAACCGATCCGCGTCCCTGGATACCGGCGGCAGGAAGCGAGCGCGGGTGAAGGCCGCACCCGACGCTTCCCGGCCACCCTGAGGGCCGCAGCGCCAACCGCCCCGCTACCGCCCCTCGTCCCTCCCGCCTGCCCGCCCTCCTCTCGCACCGCCGGAGCCGCGAGCAACCGTATCTCCCACTCGGCGCCGGCCCTGTCCTCCGACCCGCGGGCACTTCCGCTTCCGGCCCTCCCGCTGTCGTCATGAGAGACGCTTAAAGGGCCCGCGCCATCCCTCCTAGCGATAGCTGTGCGCACTGAAGTGCTGTGGTAAAGAGGGGCGCGGGGAAGCGCCTGAGATACAAAGAGAGAAAAAGCTAGCGCTGCTGAAGGGCAGGTATGTTTATTTCATAAATACACCACCGCCTTCCACAGGGGAGCCACGGAATGCTGTACGTCACCGAGTTTCAATACTGCAGCTCCGGAAAGGATACAGCCAGAAGTAGTTTGTGTGCCACAAGCTAGAAAATCGTCACATTTAACAGAGCAATTTACCACAGGGAACACAGAATTCATGAAAATGTGTTGAGCTGTTCTAATTTTAATTCGTAGTATTTTCAGAACTTCTGCTCTAGATTATTTCCGTTAATACACGTTACAGCAGTTAGCTATATATACACACACACACATATATTTTTGGAGCGTTTCTTGTGATCTTTGCGGTACTTTGCCGTCATTTCCGTAATCCTGTAAAGTGTAGAGGTGCTGTTTAGCAGGTACATTTTAGACAGTAGTTTTTAATCACTGTAATTAAATAGTCAACAAAGAACATATTTATCACGTAACTCCCGCTAGCAAAAAAGTTTCCCCCCCAAATTGTTTTGCTAATGTAAGAATATACCAAAACACCAACCACACAGATGGTTATAGCAACAGTTTAAAACAAGGTAATTCACATACCGAAGCACAAAGAGTATAGTACCACTGCTGTTTAAAATGTACAAGTACTGTTTAATGACCTGAACGGAAAAAAAGCACAATAGAAAACTCACTATCGTCACTCCTCTATCCTTAGCTCATGGCTAACCATATACTGTTTAAGTATTTTAAATATTTATTTTATAAATAATGATTTGATAGCATTTGAGAATTTAAAAAAGAAAAAGTACTGTCATCATGTATTTTGCTACTATAAAGATAATGCTAGTACGTTGTACTTCAGTCCCTGGCTTTGCAGAACCAGTAGTTTGTTCGCAAGTAAGCCAATGCGTGTAGGCGTGTATTTGCAGTCCCCAATGACAACACTGCGACACGCTCAGACTTGGATGAAAGTACACAGCTCCGTATACGAGTTACGTCCTAAGACACTGCAAATTGTAAGGAGAACTGCAGGGTTTTATAGCATACAGAAACGGAGCTAAGGAAGTCAGTTCTTTTAAACTGCCTCAAGGTAACAGCATATCGTATTTTATGTAACCTCATGTGAGCTTTAGAAAAATCACAGAAGCACAAAAAGTTGCATTTTTATAGCATAATATGCAGAACTGTGACTTAGCATTCACTAGCCTCAAAGCAGCAGGGCACAGGGGATGGTTCCTGTCTTTGGGCAAGGAGTTGTCGCTCATTTAGGTTTAACTGCAAAAGTGACAGAATGATACTGTTCAGCTCAGAGAATTGCCGTTCTCCTGTTTTCTTTGAAAGTAAGATTTTAGAAATACAGCAGTAAGCCTAGTAGATGGGGAGGATGCTGAGCAGACAGCCCAATCACATAAGATGACTCTGATGATGATGATGATGTAACATGGCTGCCGATTCCCTCACTCAAGTCTTTCTATAGGACAAGAAAGCCTTTCCAACGTGCAAGAGGAGAGTAGGACAAGCCAACTCCAATATGTTGTCTGCAACTGGTAAAGACTGCTTTGTATCTCATAACCGAAGGGGAATTTTCTTCCAGAAGTTGAGGGAAAACTTGTTGTATCGGTTGTTTCCAATTTGTGGAAAAAGGGATCTTTAAAATAGCGATAAATAAATGAATGATATGGAACAATTATTCTGAAGTAATGCTTGTGAGTGTATGTAACAATAAGATTTAATAGCTGAAATGTACTGACACAGAAAATTAAAGTCAAATATTGAATATATTAATATGCAAAGTTTTGTATTTTGAAATTAAACTATTTTTGTTGTGCCTCAAATTCAAATATAAGCCTTACAAATATCCATAGCCTCTGTTATAAATTAAACAGCTTCTAAACAATACTTGCAAACATTCAAATCTCATAAACTTTGGCAGCTCTTTGGTAAATACTTATAAATATCAATTAACAAAATAGTAAAAAGGGAGTGGGGAGGCTACCAGCAGGGAGCCTCTTTTTTTAAAATTCCACAAAGGGGAACAGAGATGAGAGAGGTCCCTAAGCAAAAACTATTTCCAAGATTGGTATATTTTAATGAGATTAGTAGCTATCTATTCAAATACTATTACATCAGGATTTTAATAAATTTCAGACTTTTTTTGTGCTCTAACATATATACATATTCAAATTTTATACACAAACAATAGTGGCTGTTTATGAGTAGAGTTAACTTTCAGTGCATTTGACAATTAATTATTGCACACAGAATAATCTCAAATGCCCAATTATTCTACCAGATAAATGTAGCAACAAATAAAACCTCTTATGTTTTTGAACATCTATCTTTCTGTAAGATCTTGCGTTGGTGACACCTTAGGTGCCAAAGAAGCGAAAGGATCTGCGGGGGATCTGTTGCTGGTTATTCTTGATGGTATAGGAGGTGCAGGTATTCTTGCTGGCATTGTATGGAAGCAATCAGTAGAACTTTTATTCCAGTCATTATCAAAGTTAAAGTCTGAACCAAGAAAAGTATTTTTTTCAGTGCCCAGCAAATCTGGAGATCCAGCTGACTTCCTGGAACCGATTCGCTTAAAATCTGGAACACTTTGAGATGGCTTTAGTTTTAAGTTGACATTCTCCTCCTCATCATCAAACGTTACCCATCCTTTTGGCTGTACATTTTTTACCATGAGAGATTTACTTCGCAAGCAAAAAGTGTTTTCAGACGCATCAACAGAAAATACAGGCTTGCTTGTATTACAGCTGGGGGGATTTAGAGAAGGGAAAGGATTGCAAGCAGCACGTCCTTCTAGTAAACGTGAAGTTATTTCAGACTCTTGCGTTTCCGTTCTAAATGGGTTTCCACCCTTAGGAGTTCTTTCAGTGAATGGATTTGTGCAGTTCAGTCCAGTAATAAATGGATTTGGAGAGCTGCGCGTATGTTCCTGGGATGTGTTAAAGGTTGAAATAGGAGGCATTGCTGGCATGCAATTTACAGTGTTCAGAGTATCAGCATTTCTTTGTGTTGCTGAAGGCAACTGTATCAACTCCTTTTGGTTTAAAGTCGGAACAGGCGATGTTCGAACAGACGTCTGCATCTTTGACACAAGCAGCTTAAATGACAAATCTTCAAAAGGGTCACTGTTTAACTGTGTCTCAAGTCTAGTGCTGTACGTTCCATTTGTTTTAATCTGGAAAGAAAACAAGGTGCTTAGTAATCACGTGGCTGGCTGGCTGCCTTAAGATTATTACTAACTCCCCAATTCTCTCTCTTCTATGAGAAGAAAAGAAGCTCTTGGGCTTAAACTGAAACTTCAGTACAGTTTGGTTGTAACTCGCACAATACACTTGTTGTAGAATGATTGCTTCTTTTCTGGAAAACAATAACCCTTATCCCCTTCTCTGAAGAAAAGCCTACTAGTTGTTAAACACAATTTTCCCCCTTGTTGGTTGATGCAGCTTGAATCTACTTCATGCAGGTCAGAATCCTAGCCAAAAGCACTAGTGGACACTGTATAAGAAAATCTTTAAGAAACTTGGGAAATGATGCTGTATTCTAAACAAGTGATAATCCAGCACAAATATGAAATAAAAAGCTCTAGGTTTCATTGTTTGAGAGTTTAGAGCACTGATGTTATAAGCAATATTTAAGCATCACAATGAAAGGAAAAATTAGTGTTATTAGTATATGCACTTCAGGCATTTCTATGCAGACATATGCATCTGTAGGCATCTCCAGCGCTCCTTGCCATGTGAAGGTATGATCATCAGTTTGAAATCTTGGAAAATGGCAAGTTATCATTGTTTAGAATAATACCAAATGGAGAAGACAGAGTTTTCTCCACAGAACTTCTCATCTTTTTAAAACCAAAATATTCCTGGTTTTATAAATTTCTGCAGACAACAATGCAACTTTTGTACCTTGTAACAACTGTTCCAAAAGGTAGAATATCTACCTTTGTTCAGGTTATCACACTGACAGAATAGAGTTTGGAGCTTCCCCTTATTAAACAAATGCAAAGAATTAAGCTTAAGTTAAAGCAGCTTCTGAGAATTCAAATTTCAGAAAGAAATTTGTCATTTTAACACATCACCTTAATATACCCAAATAGTTTGGATATTTAGCATGAAAAAATCTGTTAGCTAATGTTTTGTTGAACTAGGATGCTCGCTAAAACTATCAACTAAAATACAGTATTACTATTTTAGCCTAACCTCAGTCTTTAAACATCTTGGTTTTACTGCAGTTACTGTGAATAGCTTGAAGCAGGTCTCCACGTATCCACTGCCTAAGCAGCTATGCAAAATTAGTCTACAGGCTTTAGAAACTCTCAGGAATAATATTATAAGTTTTTCCCCAATGTTTCCAGCATAGCAATTTCTTTTAAAAAATTGCAGTTGTAGCTTGAATTGGCAGGAGAAACAAAGTATGCTGGCAACAATGCATTTGCTCTGGTGGGTTTTTTTGAAGCAGCAATGTCTGTTGCATACATCCCTGGTACTACCACATCAGAGACTTTCTAAAATAGATGAGGCCTAATGTTACCAAACCATAGAGTAGTTCCACATTGGTATTTTTATGTGTATATAGTAAGTGGTTTGGAAAATAATATTAAAGCAAAGGCATCGAGTGACCAAGGTGGGGAAATGTGAAAAATTGAACTGTAGAAAGAATAAATCAAATGCAGCTTGGCACCAGCTGGTTAAATCCTGCATTCATTAATTAATCAAAAAGTACAAGATCCCAAAAAAATGATGAATGTCAATTGCTCTTTATTCTAAGTAAAAATTTGCTCTGAATAATTCTGGAAGCAAATGCTTTTAAAATTGTAAAAACAGCGTATTGGGTAAACAACAGTAAGTTCTCATATTCTTTGAGAAATGTGAACTATGGGGTTTATTTTGAAAAAAAAAACAAACAAACAAACAAACCCAACTTTGGCAGGATTTTGCATCAGGATTTATTTGCATTAAAGAGAAATGTTAACTCCAACACCTATTCATTTTTTTCCAAATAGACCGAGGCCAGGAGATTCAGCAGTGACTAAGCAACATATATGAGGTTCCAATTGTTTCATAAAAGATGAAGCAAAATATTTGCTATGGTGCTAATAAATACAGTTAAGAGTATCAATTTTAATTGCAATATGAAAGGAAAAAGCAAACTATGGTATGACAGTCAATTAATGTGGACAGGTGATTTTTAATGTGGATGAGACTGCAGATGTATGAAAACAAGATTCATACATCTTTTCTGCTTGAATAAATGGAGACCACATACAAGATTGGTAAATAGTCAGATACCTGTTACCCTGATGGTTGCTCCTGCTTGTGAAAGAGAAACAGACATCAAAGGAAAGAAAATTAGGAAGGAAATCCAAGTAACAAAGCAACCTCATGTTAAAAATACTTTTAAGTTTTCACAAAGCCTTTTTTGAGATATGAAAACAAATGAAAAATATTTATTACACACTATACTAAATTTTAAATTTCTGTTGTATTCTATTGTAAGACTTATAAGCTCTAATACTAAGAGTCAAAAAGCCCCCAAACATCTCAAGCCAATTCTAATGTTATTTCCATATAGACATTCATTGTGTAGCTGACTGTGCTATTTTTTTGAAGTCTGACTATAAGAATTTGACTATTGATGATCTAATTCTAACCATCTATTAACATGAAAGGCACTATAGCCCTCATTCTGGGAACTGTGTTGGTATAATCGCTCGTCTATAGCAATAGTTTTTCAAGCTGAAAAAAAACAATAAGACTTCTCATTCAATCAAAAACCAAACTCTCCTTAATTTACAATAAATAAAACTATTTACAATAACTACTTTTCTTTTCTAATGTATTGCTTAGTAATCTACAGAGTTCTGAAAATTCACACTGTATACAAGCAATTGTTTTTATGAGGAGAGATTTAGGTTCTCAAACATCGCAATCAAGCTTTGAGTCAAAGGATGGGCTTGGAATCCACTACCCCTCAAAAGACTTTGTATCTATTTAAAGACCTATTCTCAGAAAACTTCATATTTACAAATGCTAATCAAGAAATGAAATAAACATCATTTAACTAAACTAAAAAAAAGAAAACAGAAATAAAACCCCAAAGCCGGAGACAATAAATGAAGCTAAGTAGGCCTTCCTCATGATTGCACAGCTTATGTTAATCGAAGAAATCTGATTGCAGACAAAATGATAGCTCCCTGAACTAGTTTTAAACTGTCTGGTTTAGGTATTGTTAACAGCATAGCCACAGCATTACACAGCTCAAAAACCTGTTTACACTGTTAAGCATATTTTTGATTGCTGTGTATACACACAGATAAACGTAATTTTCATGATAATTTTGAAAGAACTGCTTGCACCTCTTTCACAAAATGAGCAGCAGTAAAACTAGATTTAGAAGGTGTGAGGCTTTCAAAAGTGACACAACGCAATCTGTTTTCGATGCACAAAATTGGTACGTTCTCAAGTACCTTATGCCTCCATGTATATGCTCTGCTGTCAACACTTCATACGTTCTAAAAAACTACAAAAAGTCCTGATATTCTACCTGTATATTCAAAAATATCCTGTGGTTTTTGGCCTATGTTTCCAAAATGGAAAAAAGTTAACAGGCAGAGAGAGAGGTTCAGCAGAAATAAAGGAAGAGCCCTTAAAGATTTTTCAATTAGAATTCAAAATCAGCTCACTGAGGACTGAATTTGGCTGCTTCATCGTGGTACAAAATAGGTACTAACTGCTTTAGTGAAACTGGGCTTCAGATGTAGAGATACGGTAAAATCTAAAATACTGATGAAAACTTATGTAGTCATAAATATCCACAGCTCAGTTTATGCTTAAAAAAAACCTGAACACCAGAAAAAAAACCCCCACAAATTTACCCTTGGTAAGAAGTGGGCACAAATCCATCAGCTTCAATAAATTTTTGCTTTTATTCAAGTAATGTATTATCTGGCCTAGCACCTGATACTGTAAAAACTAACAGCACTGGCCTTTAGTGCAGAAGTTTAGCCTTATGTATATATAAATAACACTGAAAAC
The DNA here is from genome assembly GCF_028858705.1 of Grus americana. Taxonomy (NCBI): domain Eukaryota; kingdom Metazoa; phylum Chordata; class Aves; order Gruiformes; family Gruidae; genus Grus; species Grus americana. The sequence continues at coordinate 116,635,458 of NC_072852.1, forward strand.
CTACTTCTGGATTTTTTAAACAGTAGTAAGAAACTATGGCTTTTGGTAGAAAAAGTGGGGTTTTTTGAAAATACCACTCTAAATGGCCCCACAGAACAGATTATTAATGTTACTGTATTAAATTTTCAGGTTATTTTGATATGTTTCTATATTTTAATTGACACCGGGGAATTGGGAGAAATGTATTTCTATTAAGTATCTATCAGTATTGTCTTCCTGCAATGAATTATCATCAACATAAAGCACCACATCATGCAATCTATAAAGCTTACTTCATAATCAAAACCTGTGTTAGCTAGTTACTATGCAGTTGAAGTCACGCATGTGTCATTATAAAATTAAATTTCTTTGATTGTGTAGTTTTCCATACAAAGTTGTTCTTAAAATTGTTATTTGACAAGCTGTCCGTAAGTTGTAAGTCTGTCATAAGAAATCTCAAGTTAAATGTTTAGTATTTAAGATGTTAGTTATTCATGGACAATACATAAGCATTTTAGTATTAACCTACTGGAGCCTGATGATCTTTGAATCCAATCGTTTGACCTTTATTTTTGTTTGTTTGCTTGCTCTAGGAGTTTCTCACCAATCTATAGCATTCAGTACAAGCTGTGTTAATTTACATAATGAAAAAATGTATATACATGGGGTTTTTTGTTACTTACTTGCTGCTGTGAAGGAGCAGATTCAGAAGGCAAACTGTGAGATGATCGGCTACGAGGAGGCGGTTGGGGGGGTTCCAGACTTTGTGGGGCACTTGTCTGAGATGGATGTGATGCCACAGGTATCAGAGGCTCCTGCATCCTTAGCACAGGTGGTGGCTGAGTGGCGGGCTGAGCAGGTCCAGCAGCCTGAGGCTTTAATGGTTCAGGAAGCAATGGCGAGCCTGCAAGTATGTTTGCAGTGGTTTTCATTGTAAAGAATTGTAATAGAAATCTTAAAAATGGCATGAATGAGAGCACGTGGCTGTGGAAGCACCAGACAGAGCTGCAGAAGGGACTGTAAGAACAGCAGGTGTTCATGGCAACTAGATTAGAAGTCATCAAAAGCTCAGCATATCTCTATTAAAAATTATTACTACAGATATAAAATAGAGAACCGGAAACCATGTCATTCTTAAATGTACTTCAGTTATATTTAAAAGTATTTTGGAAGTCACTGTTATAAAATGCAGATTTTGCTAATACAATTAAAAAACCCCCTTTAAGTTTAGGAAGTGGCTTTGAGAGTCAAACATAAATACTATTCCAAATATTATGATTACAGAGCAACCAGTGTGGAGAATGGCCCAGTGATCAACACACATGACAGGACACACCGATGTGCTCAGACCAAAACACAGCAATCTGATCAAAGTTTCTCTTGATAGCATGAAATCTGTGGGTCTAGATCTCATCTGACTGCTGCCTATTATCTAATAAGGGTTTACAATACTTGTGAAAGATTAACAGAAACTGCCAAATATTAGTACATTAGATAATTTTAATTTCTAGTGAAAAATGAAGACATCTGTTGAAAACCAAGCATTCAAACCAGAGGCAGTACCCTCTTGACTGAATAGTGGTATTTATATTTAACTTCTAAGTAAACTTACCCCTTGGTGGTTCAACTGGTTTGGTCTGAGTTTCGGGTGCTGGTCTTCCCCCAGAGGGACGGACATGGCTTTGTGGTGCACTGATAACTCCAGCTCGAGGTGGAACAGTCTGACATAATAATTGGTAAAAAGAAAGCATTTTAGTTCTACTTTGTATCTGCAGTCATCTACTGCTAACAGTCATCTACTGCTAAATGATTCAGGACAATTAGGACTCTGAAAAAGAAATCCTGTGATAACAATTGCTGAACTATTTTTTTATGCACATATAAAAGCAAAGAATATATTCTCAAAACATCATGAGGCTTCAATTCAAAGAAAAGGACTTTTACAACAGTCTTCAACTTTATATACCTGTGCAACAGTATTAAAAACACTTATTATTTTGTTAGTATTAATAAGTTAATTTTACCTGCATCTGCGAATTCTTGTAAGCAACAAAAACAACAGCAACTACTTTATTTAGAGATCTTGAAAGGACACATTGATAACCCACCATCAATGCAGGTTGTAGACACCATCTACCATTTAGGCTATAATTATAGCCTGCCATTTGCAAACAGCAGCTACAGTGAATTTTATATCATGAAAGTCCAAGATTTTTATTCATAAAAGACTATGGTTAGTTCTTTTCTCTGAAACTTATGTTTGCTAATTGTAAGGCAGTTACTCCTGTTCCTTAGCAAACAGTATTGATGAAACATACATTCTGCCTCATCTGAAAGCTGGAGTCAACTTCTATTCCAACAAGTTTGGGTAAACATGCTGGGAATGGAATTGCTCTCATAACATAATTAAGAAGTCTACATCAGTATTTAAAGAGAAATAGGAAACTATCACAGATTACAACTGAAGCAGAGTGAATTACAAATACCACACCTGAAAGCTGAATGTAAAGCATTAGAAGAAAAATACTAGATTGGGGGAGTGGGGGAGATTGTGAGGCAGGATAGTTTGTAAGATTTGTTTTCTCTACTTTTGTGTACTTGGTATATTCTAACAAAATCTTAGTAACAGTGGATGTTCTAGAAATGGTTTTTGGAGCAAACCCTATTATACAACACTCTACACAAACATGATTTAAAAACAAGCAAAGAAACTTCACCACTACAAAGCAAGTATCATCCTTGACCTTAGTTTTACTAGATGTATATACTCTGCTTTGAAGACTTAATATAACATCTGATTCATTATGCACAGCTGAGTTCATTTGACAACTTTTTAAATGCTTTAAACCAGCTAACCTCTGAAATATCTGTCTTCCCTTTAATTGCCAAGATGCATTTTGTCATTTCTTTGAATATTCTGAAAGTAGGCAGAAGGATGATTGGATTAAATGCCAAAATGTATTAAAACCAAAAAACATCGAAAAGGAACAGAAAAAAGAAACAGAAAAGAAGTCCAAAATAATCCTGAGGACCTCTGGGTGGGAAGCAGTGCCCGCCATGGCTACTGTCCCTGGTCCTGAAATCCTTGACATGAAATGCTGCCCAAAACACAACTGGAGAAAAAGGAAAGAAGCAATGTCGGTTAGGAAATCCAAACAAGGCTTTCAGCTAAGGCTGGAAAAGCCAAGCAGATTTTAGAAGATGGTTTTGCACACCTTCTATTACATTTGGTTGGTTGGTTTATTGTGGTTTTGTGGTTTGTTTGGGGGTTTTTGCTAGGGTTTTTGTTGAAGAAAATCTCAACGTCTGCAAAGGAAAAGATGCAGTCAGCTTTGTCTTATCAAATTATGCTGGCAATAGTGGCACCGTGGCTCTTTCTGGAAACTGGCAATCAGCTCTAACTGTAGTCCAGCCTGGGTGTTGAGAAGCACAGCACAAGAGAACAGTACTACTATTTTTTCTGTCTTGATAATATGAACAAAAATTCTTGCGCTTATGCCAATTCAAAGATACTGGTGGAGTCTCTTCTGTACACAAGATTTGTTTATTGAATTATTTTGATTTAGAAATGGCATATCCTGTCCTGACTCTAGATTACAAAAAAACCCCAACCCAAATACACCAAAAACAAACCAACAAGTGAGGCACATGGTGATAAATGAATACTTTTTTTTTTTTTGTGTGTGTGTGTATACCAGGTTTTCTTTATCCAAATTTTAGAAGAGGGCATTTTACATTTCTAGGGAAATAACAAAAAAGTGCAAAGATCAAGAACTGTTCCCTATGAGAATCAATCTCTTTGAGAAAAATGAATCAGCAAAAAGTGATTTCCATGGTGGCTTTCAACAGTAGTTTTCAGTGGTTTCAGTACTGTACAAGAGTATAATAGAAAATGACAATACCGGTAAGGTACAACTCCTTTAAAGCTCTGAAGAACTCTGATATCTCTGCACAGCTGGCAGTGTTCTTTGTTTCTTACTCATTTAAAAGGTGGAAAAGGACACTACAACCTTCTATAAATCAAATTTACATGGATCTAACTTAATCTCTTGTGTTAGCTGCATCTTTATTTTAATGGCTTCTTCACACTCACTCTCTCTCATTTGCAACAAATGGTCTATCACTTTACCTGAAAGAAAGATATGGAATTAAAGAAGAGGTGCAGTATTTGTAGACAGGTCAAAAACCTCATCAGTATCTCTCCCACTGAGATTTCTGCAAGCAGAATGCTTTTTAGCCTTACTAAAGGCTCATATGTGTGCTCTCCACCCTGTCAGTGTTGTCATGATCATTATCCCAATGAGAAGAGCAAAACAAAGGAAAACAAAGTTCTCTAATGACCAAGAAAGAGCCAACTTTTGCTGCTTTTTAGTCTATAAAGCATCCAGGTATAGACAGGTACGATCTAAGTCTAAAAGCCTGGAACTGCCACAACAGAGGGAACAAAGTAAGCACACATACTGTGGTTGATGTGGATATAGAAAGAAAAGTCCTTCATGCTGCTGCAAAAATTCTCTCTGAAATAGGCTGCAAAGTCTAAAGAATTATCAACAAACAATACCATTTCTTAGTAATGCTTTAAAAAGACCTATAGCTATTAAAACACTTTCTCTTTCCCTAACGCAAGGCTCCTACTTGCTGCTGTTAAAAGTAAGGCACATATCTTCCATCTCTTGATTTCGTGCTTGTAGTGAACATTCTAGCACCTATAAATCCTTCATTTACTTCCCTTCAGTTCAGTTCCACAAATAAAAGAATGAAATGCAGAATGAATGTTTGGTGAATGTTTTGCTGAAATAGTTGGATGTTTCACTTTTACATGAAGACCTTTATCAAAATTAATTTTTAAAACAAGGTACAAAATTCCATTACACATCACGTAATCAGCAATACAATACATCAACTGCCTATATAATAAATTAACTGCCTGCAAGCAATTAGCTGCCATCAAGCTATGCATTTCAGCATAGAAGATAATACATTTTATCATACCAAATCAGCAACAGAGTCAACAGGAACATATAATAGAGTAACTTTGCACTTCACAGTTATTTGAAAGTGGACATAAAACATGGTATTATTTGAGAGCCTATGAAGCAACTGCATAGAGTGCAAAACAATAAAGTCATGTTTATTATATATATTCTGGAGTATTTTTAGTCAACAGACAAGAACTGCTGAGGGAATTAACTCATATGAGCTGTAAAATGACTAGTCAATTTTGCCGTTTTCTTACATCTGTTATGACTTACGAACACCTGCCACCAGCATAATAAACTGTAGAAACTTTGGAGGAAGATTATTTTAAAACAGAATACCTACCGGTCTGGCTGTACCATATCCAGCAGTTCCTGCGCTTGAAATTCCAGTTGAAGGTGGAGGCTGATTACGAACTGGAACAGATATTAGAGATAGCTGGCTTAGAACATATTTCAAAATCAACTTCTTTCTGTACTAATATTAGTATAAAGCATGTATCTGTATTACCTAAGTTATCTTTTCTTTGTGTTCCAGGACTTTTTTGTGCTTTGAAGCATGGGAAAAGAAAACAACCAGATTATCGTTGTTAGATAAGCTACAAATGGGTAGTATATGGCAATGGTACATTACCACTAATGGCAATGGGAGCAAAAAGACATTAGTGACTATTTTTTTAAAAGTTGTTACATATTAAAAGTCTATCCATCAGCTAAGCTGTTACTCTAGCACACTCTCATCCCATAGCACACATGAAGTAATTTGACCCTTCTAATTACAAATTAAGTCAAATCACCTCCTATCTGTTGCAAGCTAAAGATGCCCACTTGTACAGGTAGCCTGTGTTCTCATGCTAGAAGCTGTTTTCTTTTGTAGTATATTCTGCAAATATTCTAAGAGCAGTCTTTAAAACAAAAAGAACTTAGGTAACATGCTGATTCAAAAAATCACATGATCAGAAGAGTACATCTGTAATTATACATGGTTCAGCAATCCACGGGGTCTACACCAGTTCTTGAACGTACTCTCTTCATTTATGGGATAAATGCATTACAGCACCAACCTCAACATTTACATGCTGATGCTAATGATAACCTTGTATGCAACATTCAAGTTGTGAAGTGCAAGACAGGAAAAAATTACCTTTACCTCAGACAAGTGCCCAATTTCTAACAGGCAAAGAGGTTTAGGATTCTGGCTTGTGTTTCTGTTGCCTATTTCCCAGGAAGGTAAAATCACCATGTCAGTTACAGTAACTGGAAGAAATACTCTGTGGTACATAAGACAGTTTATTAAATTGGCTTCCAGTTGTCAGACAACCCTGCTTGCTTAGAACTGGTTAGAATGGGTTTTTTGGGTACAGTTCTCAGTAATGCAACTCGTTCCCTGAGCAACCTGGTGCCAGTTTACCTAACTCTGAGCAGGAGGCCGGACTAGATCACCACCAGAGGTCTCTTCCAACCTGAACTAGTCTATGCATATAGTGATTTTGCCAACTTAGAAAAACGAACCAGCAATATAGCAAAAATTAATTGTAGTATACAGGAGGACATCCTGACTGTGACTATATTAGGACTTTTATTGCCATACCTATATTTGCTACAAAGGGACAGGAAGAAACCCAAACACATGACTCCACTGGCATGGCTGAAACAGGACCTATTCAGCACGATACGCACATACTCCGACAAGAATAATGCAAGAGAAATGCTTCTCATAAATTTATGTCACATACATTTAGGTATCAGAATCAAAATACCTACACTGTACTCTTTAGAAAGAGACAAAATATTATAGGCTAAATTATTTAAATGGAAGTTTCTCTCCCCTAAATATACAAACATATCTAGTTCTTTATGAAAAATTAGACTTCCTAGATTCGTGATTCAGTTACAGGTATAGTATTTACTCTAGCAATCAGTCAGCTACAGCTTCCTCTGAGAGTCAGCCTTAAGAGCACTCTTCTTGATTAGTGCAGTCTAAGTTTTCACTTCATTTTTCATAAATTAAGACTGCCTTCTATAACAATTCACACCATCACTGAAAAACAGGAAGCAACTTGGCTGTCTGAAAACTATGTCAAATTAAAGAAGAAAGATCCTACACAATAAATACCTTCACAAAACCACCTTTAGTATCACAAGGGCAATAATATTACTCAGGTATTAAATTAGAAATCTGTTTCTAGAATACAAAAATTGTTATGTTACCTTCTACTTCTCTCCTAGCTACCCCAGGACTGGGAGGAGCTCCAAGACCTTTTCAGAGAAAGAAGAGAAGCTGTACATTGCATAAGAAAAGCAGTAGATTGAGAAAGTAAAACCAGAAAGAACACCGCCACAGGACAGCTTTACATCATTTAAAAATGGCCTAGCTAGATTGTAGTTACTTGTAGAAGACAACTATTTGTAGCAGCATGGGAAAACCAGACTGATACGAATTAGAGATCGGGAAGTACAACCGTGTTTAGAAACATGCTATTATTTCAATTTTATATTACAGTTGAAAGAGAATTTCACTTCTTCAGCATTCACTCTCCGCAAACTTTTGTAAATTCAGAATGATATTAAGTGTCAGTCTTGAAACTTTTCTAAAGCAGAGCACATACCTACGCTCAAACATTTGAAAATAAACAGGTACATCAGTTACACCCCGCAACATTAAGTCTGCTTCCTGTAATTTAGGAGAATGCTACATAGTATGTTTCTGCCAAGACTACATTTGAAAAAGGAATTTTATGGAAGAACTAAGTTTCCCACTTTATATAATGTATTGTATCCTACAGAATTGTATCATTAAGTTATTCTCCAAGCAGCACTCTGTACTTTGGGAAGCTGTATCAACTGGTGTGCAATAGATGTTACAGTTCAGATTGAGAGAAAGATGATTTTTAATCATGCATAATCATGCTGAATTATTTTATTTCTGCAATATGATCAAGCATATACTGGGTCCATAAAATTGTGTGGTAAAAACATGGCAGGACATAGATAACACTAGATGGTATGCAAGGAGAAATTTTTAAGGCATGCGCACAGGAAAAAGTAACAGTAATATCTGGCAACTCTGGAGTGGCTCAAGTATAGAGGAAGGAAAGGGAGCCAGTGTTCAAGAAGCCTACCTTAAAAGCAACTTTTGCCTTAGCGATGACACAGCCTCATGCTTTCTCATCATGTGCCAATGTGTGGTATCTGCTCAGGAGCTCTCTATGATCTGGAAAGAGTGCTGTGAATTTTGTCAGATATGGGTGGAGGTGTCACTCAGAGTAGGAAGAGTGAAGGTTGCAGATGAGGCTGGTGTGTGATTATCTCCAGAGATGTCAGATCTCTGGTTTTGCTGAACATCTGGTTCAAAGATGTTAAATAGTAGCATATGTTATATATTCTGGGTGAGTTCCAGGCTCTGCCAATTAACATTAGATTTCCATTGCAAAAGTTTCTGACAGTGAACTTCTCTGCAAGAGAAGCAGCACTGAGGAGGGACGAACAGAGAGCGTTTGTAAGGAGGGGGCAGAGGAGGACAGCGCTGCCTGAGAACATTTCATTGCTTTCAGGTAACAGCTCTGCCCTTCTCCCAGGCAACCCAGAGGAACCCTGGGGGAGAAAAGAAAGTGGGAACCCATAGGCTGAGAAGCCTGTCTCCTAACTGGAGGAAAATAAAGGGAGGTGGGAGAGCAGACCAACAGAGTACAGGACACTCCTCTGAACCCTCTGTGGTTACAGAGACGTAAAACTACCTGTTCACCTTAGAGTATTAATGGGAATGGACACAACAAAACCTCCAAGAGCAGAGAACTAGCCTGTTCATTTCACAGATCTTCTGCACCTTCCCCTCCCAAAGCTCAACTCAGCCCATACTTTGAATAGGTATTTTCAGGATGCTTTTGTTAAGCAAATCTTGTTTTATGCAAGATGATTAATCAAGTCAACTCCTTTCAGGTGAAGGAAGGCAGAGAACCTCTTTGACCGACCAAAGCACATAGACATGTTCTATGTTGGTGCACTGTACAGAGAAAGACCTCTGTGCATAAGGATTTTAAAAGGTTTTGCAAATTTAAAAATATTCATTAAGTGGGAAAGAAAGGGCATAAAGGTCAAATACCCCAAATTTCACTTACTAATAATATTCTTCAACAGTGAAAAAGCAAAACTATGGTGTGGGATGATGGTATCTCAATTGGCATTAAAGGAAGATTTTAATCTTAAGGACAATGAAAAAATGTACATCTGAACCTGCAACACTTTTTTGGGTATCATTTTAAACTGTTACTCTAGTCTGTATATAGCTCAAAATCTCTATTGCAGTTTGAAACAGTATTTTGCAAGTAAAATATTGTTTTAAGGAAATATACTTTTGTAAAATAGTGTTTTAAGGAAAGGGGTTGGATTTATACAGAAATGACCTGTAACTTATACCCTGACATCTTTTAGACAGAACTGTATGTTTTGCAAAGATTACATTTACACATTAGCTTAATGGGAAATAAAGCAACCTCAACTTTTCAAAGTAATTTGGGCATCTATGCGCACATTTGCATGTGTGTGCATGTATATATACATACACGCACACACACTCTTGAAATCTATGCCATTTGCCTACATTTCAACAATGCATTTACTGTTTTAGCATTAAGGTTTTTGCTTCCTCCATTACTGAACAGAAGAAAGATGCTCTTCCCCATATTTAAAAAAACAAAACAAAACCCAAAAAAGCTTTTTCAAAATGACTGCCATAGCCTAATGCACCCAAACATCCTGAACTCTGCTCTGGGAAAAAAAAAAAAATCTACAAGGGGAAAATAAAGATGTTGAATGGTTCTTGCAAGGCTAAGTTTAATGTGTGACTATAAATATCAGTGTACACAAATAAGTACTTGCTGCTTGGGTGCATGTATTTTCATAGCTTAACATACTTGCATTTCTTTTAATGTCAACTTTATTACTGTACTTTCTACGTTTATTTATTTGGAGGATAATCACAGTGAAAATGTAATGCATTTTACCCAAATTACTGCATATACTGAAAATACTATGCATTCTCTCAATCTTAACCTCATTTTAACAGTTTAAACCAATGATAAAAAGACAACTATAAGCCTCTCCTGCTTTAATCGGGAAATGGCTGACAAATATTAATAAAGGAAGAAACAAAAAAAAAGTTATTTTTTAACTTCAAGTAATTGACAATTAGCAGCCTTTATAATTTTTAATGTTCTGTAAGAATTTACTCTGTAATTTATTACAGAAAATCGTGGGTAAACAGAATGCAACATTTTAATTTTTAACTATAAACAACTGAGAGCTTAAAATCAGTGGAAATCTTTTGTATTAGCAGGCAAAAAGTCTACTCTTTGCAACCCCCTGCAATTAGTACATAGCCTTGCTTCCTTGAATTCTGAGTTACTTCTGATGTAAAATATGACCAGACTCTAAAAAATAAACTGTAGATGCCCAAATCCTGCTCCCATCTTCAAAGCATACTGAACCATTAGAAGAAATGTTATGGGAATTGGAGTGAAGCGCTCAGAAAAAAAGGTTAAAACACATGAGCAAAAAAAAAAAAAGTAGTATTTAAAATGCGCAACATTTTAAAGATGTGATCAATGTCACTTTGCATGCGCTACAGAAGTCTAAAACCAAAGTCTGACAGATTTATATAGTACACAGGGATATTTTCACAGTGCTTTAGGAGCCTTCATTCTAGGTAAGAGAAACAGATGCCATTTCCCCAAGCTTAGTAACACGCTATGAAATTTATACTCCTTCCAGTCCTGCGCTAGCTTGCTCAGAGCTGAGCTCAGGTACCACTGAAAAGCAAAGTATTATGCTCACATATGTATGCCATGAGTGGAAAATGAAGAGAATAGAAAAAGTGGTATGAGCTTCAGGTCAGAATAATATATGAAAAACATATACTACAATCTCTTTTAAAAGACTGCATAAAAAACAAGCTTTATGCAAGTTACAATTCTTTATGGAAAGCTATGTTTTCTAACTTCAGCATTTTAACTAATTCAAAATATCATGCCTTTGGCATAATAACCTCCTCTCCTCCTGAGAGCCATGCACATCTCTGCCTGACATCAGAATAAGTTAGCTGATATTCATATACTGTGTAAAACAGTGTACTTATTTTCTGAGATTGCTGAAAATTTTTGAAGTATTTTCTCAAAAAACCCTCTTTCCTACCGAGTGGCGGTGTCTGAAAAGCCATTAGAACAGTATTTCAGAGCCACTAACTACTCTCACTCTATCCCATGTATTAATGAGCTGATTTAAGTCCAAGCAAGACAGCTCAACTATTAAGGATGTGACAAAGAAGGACAAAGATTAGTTTTGAGAAGCAGCACTTCTGAGAACACGTAAGTCATCGTTACATGCAAAACCAGATCAAGCTGGAAAAAAAACAAAACTAGCCTGCAGGATTGATCAGGCCCTCAGCATTATCAAAAAGGAAGGAATTAGGAGACACTTATTTCAGGGTTTTGTTACTTTGTAAAGACCTGTAGCTCTTGAGTGCCTTCAAAGTAACTGAATAAATTCCTTTACTAAGTCTGTGTTTCTGAAGTACCTGCTAGTTCCAAGAACTATGGAGGATGTTTCATGTCTCCAGGAAGGGCTTAGGAGCACATTTCAGACTTGGAAACATAAACTAAACTACCCATATGTCAGTGTTCAGCTTAGAGACAAATATAGCTCAGTGATTTGGAGCTCTCTGTTAACTGGTGATCATGCAGGGGAAACTGGGCCAGACTAGCAGTACTTTCAACTTGAACAATTGCATGGATAATCACTGCAAGTAGCTACAATCACAATCCATTTTACAATGCCCCTTGTCATGGACTGTGAGGAAAAAAGCCAGCCTTTTCACAACTAAAGACAAGTTTCTGCTTTCACAGAAAAGTTACCTGGGTATATTTTGACCAGGACAAAGTAATAAAAACCTGGAACAACTTTAATCTCTCTGACTATAAAGTGCCAACTTCTGGAGAAATATTTTTTCGCTAAAAAGTCAAACATAATTCAGAGAGGGATACAAACCCTGAAAAAGACATTACCATTGACATTCAAGAATTACCCAATTTTATACCTTTGGACATCATATTAAGTATTGTCACAACAGACCACCATAGTAGTTTTGCTATGTAGTCATATTCGAAAACAATTAAAATCATTACCTCCAAATTCTTTTCTAGCAGGTGCAGGACTCCTGCCGCCTTACAGTATTTAAGAAATGAATGCAGCAATAATGAAAAATGTCAGTACAGTAAGAGGGAAGAAAAAGAATGAGACAGTTAAAAATGACAAGGGTCAGTTTGTTATTAACTATGTTGCCCATATGCTTCTGAACATCCAGTTTCTCTTAGTACTCAATTGTTTACATTTTCAGATGATCCAGAAGAACTCTACATTAAAAACTTGGGACATGACAAAATGCATACAGACTGATGCCAAAATTAAAGGAATATAAATCAATGAATGAGCAAGATTATTTATCCTTTATTTTTAAAATGAAGATGCTATAAAAATGAAAATGTTGAGTAAACACTGCTGTAGGAAGCCCACATTTTTCAACTGTGAAAATAAGCTTATAAAAATTTTAAAGCTTGTTCACTAAGCAAAGGCAATAACATTTAAAATGGTACTGAGAAACTCTGTTCTTTCCCATGGTGTTATTGCCATTAAACGTACCAACTAAACATTTTAGAGAAAAAATGGTATGTTCCATTGAGCCCCAAACCAACAGTATAGTACGTAGTTTGGGTGTGGACTTCAAGGTTCTTGACTTGAAACAAACAATTCCTGACCACCTAATATACGTCACTGCGTTACCTGATGGCGGAGGCGGCCTCTGTGGTGGAGCGGGGCGTGCAGGAGGAGCAATGGGGCGAGGTGGTGGAGGACGCTTAGGCTCCAAGCTCTGAGAAGACTCTTTCTGCTGGGTACCAAGTTGAAATTCAGCTGAAGAATGTGACAGAAAACAATGCAAAAAATCGATCACTTGTACACTGTGATCACAGTAAAGCTTTTCTAATAGCAATTTATTTTCACAGAGAGGACAGTCAATCCCCAGCCCTGAGAACAATGATACAGAAGTTTCTGAGAGAGGGAAAACAAGAGGAATAATCACTGGTGAAAAGAAGCAGATTTCCTAAACCAAGATTTTTGTCTCATGTGCTCTAATCAGTATATGCTTTTCAGGGAATCCTGAGCATTCTTACAAAAAGCAGAGCTCCAAATTTTGATTTTGACCCTTATCTGTGAATGAAGTGCTCTGGCAAAAAAAAAAAAAAATGTTACAAGGGGAATTCTGAAGGCATTTTAGCAGTCTTTGTAAAGTTACTCCAAATTACATTGACATCAACTGTTCTAGAAGCCATTCCAAAGGCTGTAATTCTAAATGTCCACTTTGTCACTAAAATAAAGTTGTGTTTAAACAAAATCTTTTATATTATATACCCAATTTACAAATCTACTGATAACAATAATATATTACAGCTGACAGGAGCATTAATTGAAATGGGCTGTATTTGAAGACTATGACTAAAGTGAACTGGGATTATACTGACACATTGCAACAGAATTTTTGAACAGAGGTTTTAAACTAATCAACTTAGCCTATTCATCACATAACTTTTTGAGATCTCTCTTTCATGATGAAATGCTAAAGTACTACAGCAAGTTAGGTAGTTTGCAGCAGCACAGATCAGTGGACAGTGTACTAAAGACTGGGGAAACAAAGCTCTTCCACTGCCCACTAGGAAAAATGAGACACAAAGAATGAGGTGATTTGCCCAAGGCCACTTGTGAGTAAAATGCTAGATAATGACAAGAATAGCCTTTTACATTAACCTAAAAGCTCTAATTTAATAGTATGCTGCTAATGGACCATACAGCTGCTGCCAGGCTATATACTAGGAATAGAGGCAGTTGAGCTATGTAATACACACTGTGTGTGGAAACAGGTGGTCCGGGAGTTTTTGTTGGTGCTCGGCTCGGCCTCACTGGGAGGGTAGGTCCATCTGACAGTGTAGGGGATTGACAGGGACTGGAACGTGGTGAAGAGCTTGGGGAGGTTCCAAGACCAGAGCTTGAAGTTGGCTGTAGATGCTGAGGAAGGATTTCTTCTACTTCAGCACTATAGTCATCAATATCTCCTAAATAAGAAACCCCACCCCAAAAAACAAAAACCATGTAAAATAAAGAGAACAATAGTTACTTATTTTAAAAAGTGGGGAAATTATAAACTGATACTGGACATGGGATTTTCTGCAAAAAGCCCTCAAGTTCCAAGGAATTAGCTCAACAACCAAAGTATGATTCTTGCATCATAAAATTACACATGAAGAATGCATATATATTCAAACCAGTTGAAAATACTCCAAATGCACAATATATAAGTAATTATAATAGTGTGGCAACTGTAATGTTGCTTAATCTAAGAAACAATTAGCTTTACAAAGAAGACCTTTCCAAAAATTATTTCCCTGGTTTGCAATACATGGGAAGCTTCACTTATTCTTCAGAAGGCTGGGCAGGGCATTTCAAGACATTTGCTATTTGTAATATGTTCTGTTTGAAAAGGTGGAAAGAGGTTTAAAAAAAAAGGTTCAATGTGGATGTGCCTTTGAAAAGTAAACCGTCAATTTAGAACATTTTTATATGGTGATATTCAAAATGCCTAAAATAGACAATTATCCCATTACACTCCAATAAGACCACAGTAATCCTTTCTTCCATTACTTCTAGGCTTCTCTCTCTTTCAAGGTACATGATTGACACACAACGTTCAACAGAAGTTCCAGCTTCTACTCTGCACTGCTGAGCAAGTAACAGAGTAACCAGGCTGCTAATTAGATATTAGCTCTTGATTTAAAAGTCTTGTGGGATTTGAGATGTCACATTTTAAGGGAATCACACCATTTCACGTAGAACTATTAATGAAAACAACCAATCGTACAGGTGTCTAAACTGTTAAAGTCCTATTTCCTACCTCCACTGGAAAACAGATGAAGTTATCTTACAATACCGAGACTAACGCAAATTCCAGCTTTTCACGCAGGTTTCCTATATCTGTCCCCTTACTAAAACATATCTTTTTTATGAAATACCTGTACAAAACCCCCCTATTCTACTATTTCAAGTATACATAGCTGCCATCTCTTTTCTTGAAACTTTTGCAATGTAATGTTTGCCACTAAGGAGCTTGGATAGAAATTCACAGCAAATGAGCTACTCAAACTTAGAATAAATCAATATAGACACAATGACAACACTAGAAAGTACATCTGTTCAAGAAACGACAAAAAAATGACCCTGTAAAATACATATGGAAATGCAATACACACAGGAAGTGTGGTGTGTGTACCTGTGGTACACACAGGTAAGGTGTGGGTTTGTTTTATTTTTTTGCTGCTGGTGAAAAACAGTTGTTTTAATTGCCAAGTATATAAGAATATGTTTTAATGTAGAGAAGAGAGTGAAGCACACCTTTCATATAAATTAAAAGATTAAAAATTAAGCTGTGACAAAGTACATAGATTAGAAACTTGCAAGTAAAGAAAAGCAAAAATGGAGAGGCACAATTGCTGCAACAGTGATATTTAGCAACTTGAGGATTCTGCTAGAAAAGTATGACATGAAAAGAGATAGAAACCCTTCAGGGAAACCCCAAAACCGGCAAAAAGAAAGGGAACTGTGAAACAGCAACTCATCAATGCTGAAGATCAGCCTGTTCCAAGGATCAACAGAGGTTGAAGGTTTCCTTGCCTGACTCATATTCGTCTACCTGTCAAAGGCTCAGAAGGTGTCTTCTTGGGGGTGGTAAGCTTATCAATGCTTAAGATGGGAGCTCATTAGTCCTATTAATCTATTATGTGTATTGGCAAAGAAATAATTGCTTCGTACTCTGAAGTTGTGCACATCCTGCTTATAGGGCATCTCCATCAACAGTAAATGAAGTGACCCTGAGAGGGTAGGTCACAGGATAACATTAGAAGAGTAAAGAGATATTAGTAAAACCTAGAGATGCAGTGCAAATTGACGCTGCTCAACAAGTTGTCAAGATACTGTTGGGAATAACAGGATTTCAAATTTATCTGGTTTAGATGGGCATAAACTTGTTAAATTAAGGCACTGATACATGCATTAAATTAACCACATTATTTAGGACTGTAAGCATTTCAAAATGAGGAATACTTTATTTCAACAAACCTTCCATATCATAGTCTGCAGTAACCTCAGCATCTTCACAAAGCAAAGTGGAGCTTGTGGATGAAGGCAGCCCGATATTGATCTTCTCTAGATTCATTTCATCTTCCAAACTTCTGATCCAATCTGGATTTTTCAAGCTTATGTTTATAATCCTTCCTAGTAGCTGAATTGCCAAAAAGGTAAGCACAAAACAAAAACTGTTAAGAGTAGGAACACTAAAATTCAGTATCCTAAATTTAAAAAGCAGAAAACAAAACAAAACAAAACCCCAAAAAACCCCAAAACACTGAAGATATCACAAATAAGGTTATCAGAATTTCTGGGACTAAACAATTACAGTGACACACCACAAAAATAATTATGCTTTTCACTTCATTTTGGTAATTAAGTACAATTCCATAGTTTAAATTGTTAATTACAACTATGTAATATTTTTCTGCAGAAAAACTAACAACTCCTGTCATAAGAGTTTCCTTTTCAGTTGGTAGGAAAGCTTCTGGTTGCTTTATCTGACAGAAACACTACTCTTTGTAAAGAAAAAACAGACTTGCCTATAAACTACATTAATAAAGTAATTTTTAAAGACTGATAAAACATCAGGCCTTCACTCTGCAAACTGACACAGGACACTGAGCCCCTATCCTGCAAGGGTTGGCAGTGAAACTCTCAGCGGATGCAAGGAACCATCTTCAAACATCACATTACAGATTCTAAGTCTTAACAGGAACATAGATCAGTAAAAATTAGAATTTTTACAAAGATTAGACACTGGCCCTACAGAAGTCAATGAGAGCTGAAATTTTGACATTAAGTGATTGCTCTACAGGAGTCCTGCATTTTAAATAATTGCAGGCTGTAAGTATGATCAACTGGTTCATACTACAAACTCAAGGTGAAAACTCTGATTTTTGTATAATTAAAAATCAATTTAAAATCCCTCATTTGATGAAGATGCCCCTCAATATGAAATCTTCATTTCTCTAACAGTCCTCCTCCTAAAAATAAATTAAGTTTGGTACTTCTCTCAGCTGACTTTTGAAACTCAACATAATGCTATGTGGCTATCAAAAGAAAAAAAAATTAGACGCAGTCTAGTATGGGACATGAAAAAAACTTTTTAAGAATTAGAAACAAACAAAAAATGCAACCCATCCAAGTATTTGTTAAAAAGTTGGATTTTCTCTTGCTATACAAAAGTTCAGTAATTTTTACATTACCTCAGTACCATTCAAATTCATAACATTCAAAGCAGAGCTTCCTTCCAAAAATGTTACCCACATCTTGTCTTCCACAAACCTGCAAAGTCCATTGGAAACAATAATTAAAATACTTTATCCTACGTACTAACTTTTGAAGCCTCTGATCTTAAAGGTTATTCAATGTTTCACTAAAAAAAAGAATTCTTCTCAATGTTTCAAGTTCATTAAAATATACATAATTGGCTAATAAGCTTTAACTGAATGTATGCTTGCAACAAGAAAAAAAAAAAGGCAAAAGAGAACCAGGTAAATATGACACAGTGAAAGCACTGTCCTCCTGAAAATTATGGAACTACAGTTACACATTCAGTAGTAATTGTGTGGCTGAAGGTTAGATTTTGTATTAGGTGTTCCACCTTACATCACACTATGGACTTGGGACTACGCTCCTAGTCTTCTGAAAAAACACACAAACAAAACAACCCCCCAAAAAACCCAAACAAAATAACACAACACATATAATTCAAGTGACAGCTTAGTGAAAATGCAACATTCACAGGGATCCTCTCCTCTTCAGTTCATTTAAAACTACTAGCCTGATTTTAGAATATAAAATTGGTATAAAATTACATAAGTAAATTTTAACTCTGATTTCTGACAAAGTCAGTATGATACTCTATCTCAAAAAGAAAGAGTATGTGGAAAAATTAAGTCTGAAAACTGAGACATGTACAGGTAGGTAAAACTAATTTTCAACTGTAAAGACATTAAAGTCGAAATCTAAATGTTAAAAATGAAGCAGATCTGAACTGAAATGCCCGCTAAGAAAGTAACTTTATCCAGGAAATAGGTGCGAAAATGAAGAGGAATAGAGATTAAGAGTAAAAAGTCTTTTTAACCTTATAAGTATAACTTCACCATAGCTTGCAAATTTTTGAAGGAGATCATCAATCAAGTTATCATCAAAATAATTTTCTTCTGCTGAAGAACTTCTGATGGAGACCATTACAGTACCATCAGGTGGTCCTTGCATTGCGATCACCTCCTTATAAACTTTTTGTCTCTCTTCTGCTTCAATTTCAAATATGTCGATGTCAATCAATGCAACCACAGGCCTTGGAAAAAAGATACACGAGAAAAATCTGTAAGCAGAGTATCTGAGCAATAAGATATGTAACATGAATATTAAATCTTCAGTGATTAGGAAGTAATGTATAAAATAAAACTGAAACCTGTGATCAGATGTCTTCAGCTCTGCTCTTCCGTAGTGCAACAAAGTACCAGGATTCCACGTATAAGGGACATTACTGTCATCGTGAAAACTAGCATTCAGAAGATCCAGGTCTTCAGCTACATTCAGTATTAAGGAAAACAAAAGGAGAAAAGCCACAGTGATTGCAAGGATATGCTTTTAAAAATAAACTATTTGTAAAAAGAGAAAAAAAGTAAATCAAACCCAAGTGTTTTATAGAAAAAACAGAAGCTCCTTTTGAACTACTGAAATATCAGTAACTGCTATCTGATTCTTGATCCTCCTGTTCAGCATCACTGTGTTTATTGCAGATGCTATTATAAGCTTTCTGTCTCATACAAAGTCAGGGATAGCTCAGAATCACTGGCACTGTGAATGTCACTAAATGGATTGTAGAAGCCAGTTGAAAGAATAATTTAAGGAAGCACTCAAACCTGATCGGTCAAAAGGCCATTTTCTTCTTCTCCACAGAATACGATCTGTCCATGCTGGTGTGCGACATTTTTCACTGGTGTCATAGTCATCAGAAAACAGATCATATTTGTATGTTGGAGCAAAATTTATTTTCCCTTCTAAAAACCCCCTAAAAATCTGTAAGAAACAAAGCAGTTATGTGTCACACCAGAAGACAGAAACAGATGGGAAGCAGCTTGACGCTAATCAGAATTCTCTTTTCTAACAGTGAAAACCTGTACATACATTTAAAAAAAAAAAGTCATTTGATAACGTGAGTCCTTCTCCAAATTTTATCTGCTGAAAACATTCTACATTTGCCACTAAGATTAAGTATGACCCAGACAGATCATCATTAAACAGAAGTGTGTCAACACTTATATCTTTAAACCCAGGCTCATGAGCAACCTACTGTTCCTCCAATGTCCTTCAGAACTTGAGGTCATCTAGAACACAGATGCTGCCCACAGCACCTGAATTAGTTGGTTAGTTGCTCGTATGTCAGCAAAAGCTGGGAATTAAAGTTTCTATTTTATGTACCTAGCTGAACGTGCAAAGCATTCCTCCAAATTGACACAAGATGCCTCGCCAATAAATAGGAGATAAGGAGGAAAAAAAAAAGGAAAAAAAGAGTCCTTAATACTGAAAGATTAGAGAGATAATATCACCATTTCTTGTCAAGCAAGTAGGAAAACAGAATAAAAAGATATATTTTGTGAAATTACCTGCCAAGAGTATGTATGGTATTTAGAGGTACAGAGTCAGTTGAAAGGAATCAAAGAATCTGTTAGGTACTTTGCAACATAAAGAGATACATCCAGCTGATACAAGACCCTAGAAGGCCAGGAGATGTGCTCACACTTTAAACACTCTTAAGCGTTTAAACTAGACATAAGCTAAAACGCTTTAGTTAACCAGCTCCAGTCTTGAGTTTAATCTTGTATGGGCAGTATTAGTTCACATCAGAGCTCTGTAAAGTATAAATCTATCTTAGATCTTACAGTCTGCATCAAATGACAAGTTAGTCTGCTTTTCTGGTTGGAAATATAAATTGAAATCCAGTCAATTTAAAAATCAATGTCAGAAGATCAATATCAGAACGTCAGAAGATCCGCAACTTCTGAGAGAATTTATTGACTTCTTTGCCTTTGGTGATTATTTCTTAACCTACTTTTAGGAAGAGAGTTGCTATGTAAATGCCTTTCCCGTTGCATGGAGAACAGCCGCACGCAACAACCGTGGAGCTACCCTTGCTAGCCAGCTGATACCCCCTGCTGCCCAGCCAGCCACTTCCAAATAATGGAATATTACCCCAACAGTGCAATACTACCCCTTCTTCTCCCCAGCCAGCAGACTATTTTGAGTCTTTTTCATATTCCAGATCTTTCCAGCTCTATAACTGCTCTAAGTGTCCCCAAGACCTTTACATCTCTCTTGTTCTGGTCGAATTAAAAGACAATCGTGCTGTCCGCCCATTTAAACATACATCTCTCTTTCTCCAGGAATTGGGCTATATATTAAAATATAATTAAAAAATTATCAAGTGGTTTTCCTCCTGTTCTGATGCACAAATGAAAGAGAACTCTAATTCAGGGAAAACACTGCTTGCGATCAAAGTGCTGGCAAGCAGACAAAACTAACAACAGAGGATTGTCTCTCATTTTACCATCTACAGCATTCTCACATAAAGCTAGAAAGAAAGAATACACACTTTCACATGAAATTTGATTGATTACAAATATTCCTTTAATTGCTATGTACTGCCTCCCAAGAAACCCTAAAAATCTAAAACCTGGAGCTTGCTTCAGACTTTGTTATTCCATGCTCTTTTTCTTTGTAAGTAAAAAGGCTACTGTTTGGACTATTCCTTTTTCCAACAGAATGACAGTAACAGCATTAGACCTATTACTGCAGCAATTTAAAGAATAACTTTACCAAAAGAACTTCTGTAATTATTTTTTTTAAATAGTTGCACCTGATAAAAAGAAAAACATCATAATTAGTAAACTCCAACATAAAGTTCTACAGAGATAGTAAAGTTTCCTTTTTTTTCAGGAGAGAAAGAAAAACCTCGTTCCTACAGCTAGTCACTGTATGTCTATCACTGCCTCTTCGGGTCAGTGACTACAAATAAATTACTAATGTTGCTATGTCCCACCCTTTCATACTACTACTTGGACAAAAGTAATAAGTAAAACATGCTGAGGATACAGATTTACAGAAGCACCACATAAAATTGCTAAAGCCAAAAAGAAAAATCAAGCATTCTTAAGTGTAGTAACATTTTTAAGATACCTGTCCAGAATTTTTCTGATTGATAAGTTGGTCTCCTGCTATAAGGGGATCCCAGTTCTGTTGTCGTATTAGGTCCTTAACCTCCTCATTTGGAATATCTATTCGATAATTAAAGTCACCACACCAAAAGATATAGTCATGGGAAAAGAGCATCCTTCCCTGTAAAACAGATGCACACAATGAAGTTAAAAACCACCAAGTGACAAATGTACGACTTCCAGGTGCAGAAGTTCAGTTTTTAACTGTAAAATATGCATCATTTCTAGCTGATGAGGACAACTGAAATACATGTTAGTATTGAGTTTTCATATAGTTAGAACAACAGAGCCAACTGTATGGTATTCACACATATAGAATATGAAAGAAGTAACATTTCTTACGTAGTTTGCATTTCTAAAGAAATATGAATCATCTGAATTGGATTCTGAAATTCTTCATCTTTCTGCTCCTGTTTTAGAAGTCTGCTCTAAGATGATGACTGCTACCTGTGTCGCAAAGAGGTTACAAAGGAGAACAAAACACTACCCTGGGATCTTGTGGCACAATATCCTGACAAATTGCAAATCTAGGGCTTTATTATTCAGATTTAATTGAAGACTTCAGTTACATACAATTTTCATAGCTAGGGAGAGACAGAAGGGCTCTGTTAGCTTAAACAAAGCCTAGGGTTTAAAGCGAGAACTTTTATTTCCCTCTTTGTTTTGATTTTTCCATTGCCCTTGAGTAAATCAAAGCAGATACACTGGCAGATTGAAACAGCAGCATTTAGGAAACTGTTTCTGGGGACCATAAGAATACAGTACTTTCAAGAAAAACTGAAACATGACCATGGGGAATATTTAGAAATTTAAAAACCCTGTAAAATAAGATGCCAGACTCCTGCACAGTGCCATAGAAACTAACAAAGGACAGTTTGACTACAAAATTTAAGACAGCTTTAAGTCTCAAGCAAGCGTTTTGTTGCACTGATAAAATTATCAAGTATTTACTCGGTGTCTGAAAATCCTTCATGAGAACATGGTACAGAACTGTATGATCCAACTCAACAAAAATTAGTAAACAAGAAGTTAAAATGAGTTAGCAAAAATCATTGTGTACTGAAAATACTACTGTTCCCCAGGGATTTTTTTTTCCCCTCATAGTTTAACTCCAGTGCCTACAAAAGTTCTACTGCGTATCAGGAATCTATAAGGTCCCTTTCCTATGCTAAATCCTTGATGCCTAATGCAAGTTCATTCATGCTTCATCATCTCTATCAGTCATTACACTGGAAAGGTCTATTCTTTCTGCAGGCATCTATTTTAATAAAAATTGTGGGAACTTAATTATCTCTGAGACCTCCAACCCAAGGAAATTTGATTTCCACATGAATCTGGGGAGTGAAAAAAAAAAAAAAAAAGAGTGTTTGGATGACACTGCTGGAGCTCAAAGGGTTTAACTTCTCATTCATTATGGAATTTGAACACTATTTCTTACCATTGGAAAACTGAGCTTGCGAGCTATTTCGACGAAGTCTTCATTTCTCTCTTTAACTTGTGATTGTCCTGCAGCAAAATGACTGCAGACAAAGCAAAGACTGGATGTATGAAACAACATCCGAATTGCTACTGCACCTTTATTACCAGTGGCTCCTCCCATGCCAGTCTTTACAGTATCAACAGCAACATCCCTAAAAGAGTTAAACAACCATTAAACCTTCAAATACAATGGCACAGAAGTTAACAGCTTTAAGTATGTTTGTGTATGACATTATGTTGGTAAGAGAACATTTTCACATTGTTCTTTCAGCAGTAAGGCCACTGGGCTGTTTTTTAAAAATGCCAACAGCCAGTGAGCAGGTAACAATATAACACTTCAGCTTTTCAGGCTTTCTTGGCAACTGATGAGGCATTTAAAAACTAAACTAAAAGAACTTAAGCATCTAGTTCCCCATGAGATGGAACAGCTTTTTTAGAGCCCCAGATGCTTCCTAGTATGGTTGTACGTTAGTTTGCAATACAAAGCAAACTGATGGTGACCCAAGTTGGGCACAGCTGTGTGTTCACTGACCTGATAAAAGGAGCGTGCTGGGGCCTGATGAACACAAAAAGGCAGACACCCACCAACTGCTCAGAAGCCAGCAGCACGTACTTGTAATCTCTTGATATAGTCTTCTGCAGTTCAGCAGCCCAGAGCTTCTGATTGGTTGTGCTAGCAGCGAGATTAAAAATGCCAGTTTTAAAATAAACCAAATTAAGCAGGTATCTAAACTCTTGATGCCGTTGAATAAACTTCACACAATAACCTTAACTAAACCTGGGGGTAGTAAGCCAAAGCCACATTGTGAACGGTGCTCAAATGCCTCCCTAGTTATAGACTGTAATGACAACATCATTTCAAATTCAGGCTCATAAAATGCTGCCTCACTTTCCTCAAGAACATAGACAACGTTAGGAACCAGGGCTATCTTTCCTGTATTTCTGAGGCTAGACCAGAGGAGGAAAACCTAAGAATTTTTCTGGGGAGTTACTTCCTAGCCTAGAGCCCAATCAATATTGGCAAACAGAGATGTCCATGGGCTCAGATCAAGAAGAAACTTCCTTGGAGACCTAACAGACTATGGTTTTCAAAGCTAGTATTGGATATAAATTAAAAATATCAGACCTGGAAACAGTGTTAACTAGACATAGTATGAAATTAGGGGATGACAAACTGCCACTTTTCCCTCAAGACAAAAGCCTGTGCAAAGGCTAACACTGCAACAGGCTCTGGATGCTTTTTCCAATGAGTTAAAGCTTGCTAAACACCAGAAAACATGCAGAACAGGCAGACAAAACAACGAACAAAGTGAATATGGTCCTAGGACTACACATAAAGACTTCATTGCTGGTATCACCCACCACTGGAAAAAAATATATTTCAATACCCCACTCAGCTAGGGGTGAAAAACCCAAACTCCAGAATAATACGTACATGTAATACATGGAATGATATGGCTAAACACAAACTACAAATAGATGGAGTTATGATCCAAGGTTAGTTATGCTCTTAATGACAGTGAAAACTGACAGTACGGAAGAAAGCACTTGTTTGATACAGTTCAAAATCTGATGCAAGACACTATATAAAGGCATACCAACAATATATGCTTTTGGAAGGAATTTCACAGGACTCGCCGTTTCCAGCAGTAGGAAGGCACAGAAACTGCAGAACACTATAAACATTGGAGGTAAATTCCTTCAAAGTGTTAAATGAAGGAAAAAGTTGAGGAGCTGCTGAGGGTGCAATCCAAAATATGGTCAAGTACTGACTGTTTGGACCCTTGAGATTACATTATATGTGATCTAAGTGATAACAGCTTTGCTAGGGAAACCCAAGATGAAATCTGCAATCTTGGCACAGAAACTGGCAGAGAGAACTGGAATGCAGTCAAAAATTAATCCAGACTAATTGCAACTATTACAATACAGAGGGAAAAAAACTAATTTTGCACAGATTGTATCACCTACCTGGCATTCACAATGTTTCCTGCATTTAACTCCACCATCTCTTCAAATCCAATGGCAAATATGTCTACAGGCTTGCTTTTTCGATCTGCATTTAAATATTAAAAAAGCTATTTGTTGTTAACTTAAGGACCAAGTCCTCATATATATATTTTAATATTTATGATCTAATTATCAAAATCAGAGTTTTCAAGGAAAAAAAATGACAGAATACAAATCCTACCTTGGAATTCATGAATACCAGCTAACTTTGGTGCATCTAGAAGCCAGTCAGTGAGGGTCTGGTTTCTAAAGGCAATACTTCGAAACTGCTTCCCCCCGTTGACGTTCCACGTCCCAACGCAGACTCTAATTTTTTTCGGTTTTGCATACTTATAAAAGTTTTCACACATACTCTTTAGCACTTTTACAGATGCTGCAAAAACATTTGAGAGGACATTATTTTTATATAGAATGTTTCTCCAGAAAACTTGGCAATGAGATCTTTCCTTTAAAAAAATGGCAACAAATCCATGCACAGACATACAGAAAGTTAAACTGTGAAAGCAAGATGAATGCAGCTTTTCACAAGGGAAAGTACCTTTGCAGACATATTACTTGTCTGGGTAGGATACTGACTGAAAGACAGTAGTAATTTGTTCAAAATAATATATACATAAATAATATATAAAAGAAACAATTTCTTTGTTTCATAAATATCTGTCATACTTTCACCCTATCTGTGATTCTCTATGGAAACCATTATTTTTCATACATACTGAAAGAGATATCTACCTCATTTTCACAGATCACATTTATGAAATTAAATCTCCATTACAAAAACAATGTTAATTTCTAGAAGTGTAAAAATGACTGATATACTACATTTATCATATTAGAGTATGTCTATTTAAGCCACGAATCTGAATTATTTCTTAGGTCAGTTGAATTCCTAAAATTCTGCTTTATTGAGGGAAGTACGCTAGGATTCAAAACAATTAAACTAGTTTCTCTGTCACACCAGCCCTTCTGTGCCTTGTTTCTATCTGCCAGATGGGAGAGAGAGTAATGACCCATCTGTAAAGGGCATCGTGAGAAATAAACAAACAAAAAAGATTATTCAATGGTCAGATACTAGACTTACAGAGATTTTAAAAGTCCCTTCATAGATCGGCTGCATAACATATTCATACAGATATATTTCCTAATGCAAACAAACAGATCTGAATATTTTTTAAAATTATGCTCCTTTTTGTCTTTAATATCAGTGGAATAAAAATTGCATCAGGTATAAAGAGTATTGTTTGCATTGTACTTTACCTAAGTGATATTAATTTACCTAGTTTGAATACTCTCATGGCTATGAGACTCTCTGAGAATCATTTAAACAATAATAAATGGAATTCTTCCCTTCACTGTATGCAGTCTTGCAAAACGGTCACCTACTGGGCACAAGATTTTAATTTAAATCCCCCAAAACAGGATGATTAGTGAGCTGCTGTTGTCTTTTTAGTTATTCTTTTTAAGGTTAACACTTTTAAATTTGCTACAGAAGCTTGGCTACCCAATCGTAAGAAAAATCAGGGATTCTCTTGCCTTCATGGTATTGAAACAAACAACAGAAGAAAATAACATATTTGTTGTTTGTCAACTCTTTCACTGCTGAACAAATCGTATATCCATATATGGGCCAATCACGTATAAAAAAAATGAACTGATTGGTGTCTCCTTGGGGTACTACAAGCAGATCGTGCTTGGAATCATGCTTTCCTTATCATAATCCAGGTAAATGACGGCAAGAAAACAGCAAGGAGCCAAAAGAATACTTTACACCTTCAGGTGAGAACCAAATACTGAGTCTACTTCTGAATGTAGCTACATGCTAGGTAAGAGTCAAGTCAAGACATCCACCAAATGCCAGAAAAGCCTCCGAGGGTCAAGGACAGAAGCTACCCAAGCACCCGACCACTGAAGAGAAACCACTCCAAGAACTGTTGTAGCCACGACACATACGAGTACCCAAATCGCCCAAAGGATTAGCTGAACCCAAGAAACTCAAAATAGCATCACAGACAAGCTTTGAAGACCTGCACAGATAAGCCTTCGTAGTACTCTGAGGAAGTTTAAAAGCAGAGTTTGGACTTTCATTCTCTCCACTTCAGTTCCTTCTTTTTCTTTTGCAAATTTACCAATTTTAGCTTATTTTTAAATAGTCACTCCAAATAATTCATGTTTGCTACCAAGCAGCTTTTAAGAAAAGCTGCAAAATTGAATTATTGCCTATTTAACTCCTGACATTGTCATGAACCCCTAATGTGAAAAATCTTACCAGGACAGAAAGGAACTTTAGAAGTGAACTGACAACGTGCTTATGACAAACATGAAGTTTATACCTTTAAACTAGCAAGATTTCTAAATTGTAGAATGACTCTTTTTTCTAAATTAGAATAAACAAGAAAAAGATGAAATTTTCATCTGTTTTCCAAAATACCGAGCCAATAGTTTTTCAGAACTCCCGAGTCTCCTGCATACATTATTTCCCTACACATTTCTAGCTATTTACCTTTTCAACAAAATTGTGTCTCACTCTACAACGTTAAAAATCCAATTACATTTTCTATAATTTTGCAGCAAAAAAACTTTAACTGCTGTTTATCTGTTCATAGTGGGCAGGTAGACATTTGGAAATCAGTTCTACAAAGGGAATATTACTTTAAAATTCTTGGTGGGATATTCTGTGCAACTGAACTATTTTAGTACAACATCCAAATTACTGTAGATATGTTTCAATATATGCAATTTGTATCCTGATGAAACCCACAGTGAAATATTACATCAGGAAGTTAAAAAATAGTCGACGTGTATGACTTCATGAGTTATAAGCTAGGCTGATATAGTCTAGATTGTAACATGATAAATGACAACCTGTTTATTCCAATAAACGGTTTTTAAGACTGACAAAATGCTAGTGAAGCAGTTAATTTCAGGTGTATATTACCTGTGACTCAGATTTCATTATTTCAGTACTCAGCAAGAATTAAATAGATATAGTAAAACACTAACAGAAAAAGCAAAGCTGAGACGAATGTAAAAGGAAAAAACCCAACCACATGTAAAGCTCAAAAATACAGATTATGGTTGAAGTGGTTTTCCAAGAGAGAAGGAAAAAAAAAAAAAAAAAAAAAAAGCTTTGAACACTTCAGATGTATTTGAACAACAACCCAGCCAACAACAAATCCTCATGCTTTCTTCCAAGGATCCTCCCCTGTCCATCTTCAGTACCTGGGACTTGTTGGTACTATCCGAGCACACAGGTTCAGGGGACACTGCACAACTTCACTATTCTCTTAAAATGGCGGACTTGTCTGAACAATTACTAAGAGCTTCCTTGTTTCTTTCCCTCCTCCTCTCCCTTTGTCTTCCAGTGTACTAAGAATGTACTTTTTCCTCTCACCCAGAAACTAAGCATCTGATGTGGTTTCACTGAACCTACTTCCAAGAGGTAGCACAATGAACTCCATTAAGGCAATAGGTCAGAAATGGCCATTTACATTTTCTCAACACATAGTAAAATCTGAACATACAAGCATTAGGACTATTTTAAATAATAGTTTCTGGGAACAAGGAGATGACAGTATTGCACAGCTGACAAGTACACACAGCTCCCCCTTAAAAATACGGAAGATGCATATATCATATCTCCCCAAATGGAGCTGCTCCATGTAAACAGCTTAAGTTACAACAAAAAGGAGAATTTCCACTAAGAATTATAAAGTTTTGAAAACAAAGTTCAAAGGCATTATGTTGCTTATGTTGCTAACTTAACAATGATAATAACTAAGAGTTTTCAGAAGCTTCTTCAGTTGAAGAGATCTTGCACGTCATCTTCCTCTGTCTGGCTCATCCCTGCACATTCTTATTGTTATGCATCACTTCCTCATGTTCACAGTATCGCTGAATCCTCTGAGGCCAACCTCTCATATTTTAAGCCCAACATCACAGACATTGGTCAAGATATTACTGCAACGCCTCAAAGTAGAAGACTAGCAGTTAACTATGAAGTTCCCTCTTCAGACCTTCTCTTCACCGAGAGTTTTACCTATAAATAGATGTCTAATACTTTCATTTTGTGTCACGTGCAGAAGTAACCGTATCTCAGTAGTTTTGACTGTACTGTTGCTCCACAAAACGCAAGTGTCAGCATGTTATTTCACATCAGGCCAGTACAACGCTAACCTTTGCTGGGAGATATTACAAAGTCAGTCCACCTCATGCAAGAACACAAGCAGGCAGAGCCTTCTAACTGCAAATAAAATGAAGTTACAAATTGTACTGAAGAATTTTACCTTTTATCCTAAACAAAACAGTTAGACAAAAATACAGAAGCTCCCAAACCAGATAAAAAAGCAAATTCCTCCACAGACAGAAAAAAGCAAAAATAAAATCCAAGAATTGGTTGCCTCTCTTCATAACTCACACCCAAGCACATTTTTCACCCTTTATATTTTCACTTTTCTCATATTAAAGAGCTTTTCTTGGATTAAGGGGGTTTGGGGCACAGGAATGCCAGATCCAAAGGAAAATGTGAGCCCACAACCAAATATTATGCAAATAGGCACAGCAAAAAAGACAGAGAAGAACAATAGCTGCTCAGATATTTACAGTTTAATTTACTATACTATACCTGATTGTAATGATTGCTCTGAAACTACGGATGCAGTAAGAAGGAAATAAGAAAAAAATTAGTCAAATAAGTAATTGGTTTTTAAAATTTTCCAGCAATATGTGAGAGAACATGCTGTGATATACAATTTATTACACATAACCATTTGCATCAGTTAAAGCACATCTTTTATGCTGCAAAATCTAAAAAGTTCCACAACAGTATTAACAAATTTTCTTTTCTTGCTTTATTAATAATGGATTTACATATGATGAAGTATCTCTCTAGTTAATTCAGCACCTAGCAGACAATGCAAAGACATTATGTTCAGAGAAGAGGGATTAATGTTCCTCAGCTGACAGGAGCTGCAAATCACAGAGAAAGTGAGAAGAAATGAAAACAACTTTCAACTAATTTTGAGGTGAGGCTGATTTAGCAGGTTTCAGATACAGGAAAAGTTACAATAACACATAACTTTGCAGTAAAGAAAGGAGAGGAAAAGTCTTTCAGGTTCCACGTAGGAAATATATAAATACCCACTAGATGAAGGTACAATTGGGCAAGAATTTTTTTTCTTGTGGCACAGATTTGCACTGAAGTTTTGACACATTTTTCTCATTCTAGGTTGACAAGTGTCCAGCAGAAGGGGGGGCAGGGGGGGGAAAGAAAAATTAAGAATGTTATTAATCCCTAAAACCGGCAATAACCTGCCATTTAGGACACTCTTACCTGGGATCTTGGAAAGAAGACTCAAATTTAAGTTCCTTCTTGGCCCAAGAATTAACTCCTCTATTTTTTATATCCCAGGAGAGTACTCTAAACACAGCCCTACACCTGGCCCACTTACAATTTCCCCGCCCATCAGACCTGCAAAAGGATGGGACATGACTGTAGTCCTGGGGACTACGTAGGCTACACGTCTATTTGGGGATGAAGGATGTTGTGGTTGAGCTCCCTGTTCTGATCAGGTGAATCACCTTCCTGTAACCAGACCACCCAAACCCCACATAGCTGCTCTGCCTAAGCAGAGTTTATTGAAAGCTCTCTGATTTTGATGCAGAATTTCACCCACAGCCTGACAAGCTTTTGTGGTACGTGCGTTCCTGGGAAAGACTTCTCACAAAAAAAAACATTTTGTGACGGAAAAATCATTCATCAGGAACTTTCTCATAGCTCCTGTTATCTTAAATTTTCTTCCATTACCAAAATCCCTTTTGTTCCTCAGTACCTCAGAAACCAAAAGGAAGATAAATACCACCATTCTCAAACCTGAGAAAAGAATAAATGGTTTCTATCTAGTTTAACACCACGGTGAGAATTCCTTCACCGACATGACAGATGAAATTAAGAATAACATTTAGCAAACAATAAAAAAACCCCTAATCTTTTAATAAATCAGGGGTTTTTCCCCAAATTCAGCATGTAATTGTCATGATTAACACTTGCTATAAATGGATTTGAAGAACTGAACAGATCTAACATGCATCTACAGTAAAGTTCTGACAAATATGCTCCACAAATATTTACCTATTACACCACCAGACATCACCAAAACATAAACAGTGAAGAAATTACTGCAGCACGTTAGTTTGGAAATATTAGTAAAGCAGAAGTAACTTTCATCTTTTAATAAGCCAATAGAACATAAAATAGCATTTATACTTTCCAATATTGCTTTGAAAACAGACTCCATACAGCTTTCTTACACCAAATAGTTATCAGACAGATTAAAATCCTGAAAGACACATACCGCGTAAACTGCTGGTGGTTAAGAGAGCCCGTGCTTTATCTGCTAAATCACTATTTAGGGTATTTCCCAATAACAAAACATCAATGGCCTCCTGCTTGGAGCTATCAAAAAAGTTATTTTGAATCGTTCTGGTCACAGAACGAGCACCGTCCTTCAGCTTTCCAGCCTGTTAGGGAGGAACACGTATAAAATATTTTATGTCGGACACTGCTCACAATAACATTGGCAACATTCAGTAACATATTTGTAAACTGCATTAATGATTTTAAAATCTAAGGCAATTTCCTTCTTGAAGTGTTAAATAAAGTCTTCCGAGTTTACTGTACTGTGTGCTTTCCAACCCCCCACCCCAAATGCTAAACAACACAGTAATACCATCAAGGCATACCTAAACCAGATTATTCCAGTTTAAATTATTTGAATTAAATAAAATACTGCAGGGAGGGGAATAGGTCGTTGGGTTTTTCCCCCTAAACCCTTGGTCTTCAAAAATTAAACTGAGATAGGGCCATGTTTAGACCATGATACAGGATTTTGGGCTTTTCCCCAAATAGTGAGAGATGAGCAAGCACTTGAGTCCAAATGTCATGATACATGAATATGTATGGATATGCACATATAAGCATATTAGTTCAGAATTCACATTCTGAAATATCCATGTTAAAAAAAGAGGTAGCTTCAACTTACTAAGACCCCTTACCTTTTTTAAATAACACGCAAGTCTCATGCAGTATCCCAGAAGGAACGTATACACTAATCTACAGCTACCTACATACGAAGACACTGTCGCTGCACACACTGCACACAAGCAGCACGACTGAACAGTGCTTCAAAAGAACAGTGTCCAACTACCTGAACTAAACAAGACTCTCCAAGAGGTGTACTGCTACTACAGATATTCCCTGTGGGTCAGACACCTAGAGGATAATGTAATCAACATGTCATGCAGTCTCATACTTGATTTGAAAACCAGCAGCTGAAAGAGCTGGGTCTGTTTAGCCTGGAGAAGAGAAGACTGAGAGGGGATCTTAACAATGCTTATAACTATCTAAAGGGTGAGTGCCTAGAAGAAGGGGCCAGACTCTTCTCAGTGGTGCCCAGCGACAGGACAACAGGCAAAAACTGGAACAGGGGAAATTACATCTGAACAGGAGAAAAAACGTCTTTACTCTGAGGGTGACCGAGCACTGGGACAGGCTGCCCAGAGAGGCTGTGGAGTCTCCTTCTCTGGAGAGATTCAAAACCCATCCGGACGTGATCCTGTGCAACCTGCTCTAGGTGATCCTGCTCTAGCTGGGGGTTGGACTAGATGATCTCCAGAGGTCCCTTCCAACCCCTACCATTCTGTGAATCCATGTACACAGCACTGACAATAACAGGCACAAAGACATTATCTTGATTACATGGTTTATTGTCTCTTATGCATGTAAGTGTACTTTGCCTGTGAGGTGTATGTAAACACATGTTATTGCATGTATATGAAATATAGACCGTAATCCATCAGGGATGCTGCATGGTATTATATTATTATAAAAAATATTCCAAGTTTACAGCTTGCATTGTTCACGAATGTCTCTTAAATGCATAAGAAAAAAAGACAAAAGCTTAAGAAAACTACAAAACTAACCTATCATTTAGTTCTATGAATTGTACTAGATAACAAGAAAGAAACAACTCTTGTCAAGGATAAGTAGTAGTAATTGGCACCGTGATTTTTGGAAGACAATGTGGATGAGGTGTTGGGGAGCATACTATTGCAATAGGATTTTAATAGGAAGCTGCTCCCTCTCTGTCAGACAATGTATAACTTATGACATGATCCAAAAAACACTCACCATTCACATATCAGGCAATTAATTGAAAGGAACCCAGAGAAAGCAAAAGAAAGAGTAGGTAAGGAGTTAGATGTAACGAGTATTATAATACTTTAAGAAGGACTGCTTTTCAGTAGAGACACATATATTAACACATTTAAGATTAAAATTTTTTTTCTCCTATTCTAAATTTCCATATTTTTACCTCTAAGTACTCTAGGACTTTGAAGAATCAAACTGACGAGCAAGAAATAGAAGAATTTCAACCATCAAACTTTTCATTTGAGAAATGAGAATACAACTAACAACTTAAAAACTACATTTTAAAATATATTATCAGAGTACTCAAGAAGATATTGAGTAGCAACCTGGTCAAGTTTCACTGAAACAATGGCAAGTATTGTATGGCTTTGCAAGTATTAAAGATCCTCTTCGAACAGATGGACTTCCGTCAGGGACGCTGCGTTTGATTTATGAGATGTGGTACTCATTAACAGTTGTACCAGGGCAGGGATCCTGTGTTATTACAAAGACAGCAGAGTAAACGTACTCTGTGTTTTAAACTTTAAAAATGGAGTGCAAAAACCGTAAATGCATTTTACCAAGTTAAAAAAAAATAAAAAATTAGACAGCCAAATGAACGGCAGAAGACTGTTAATTTAGGAAAAGAAACAAGTAAGGTTGAATGAGAAAGTCAGGAGAAGGGGAGACACCCCATAAAATACTTACTGTAGTTTTCCTGACGGTCTGGGTGACAATTTTGTAAGAAAATAAAACTAAACATCTTTAACCAAATTCCACTCTATACTAAAATACAAGCAATTCCCAAATGAAAAAGTCTTGTATGCACCAATTAAGGGTAGAATAAGCAACAAGTCTATTTTACTTATTTTCTTTTTATGTAGCTTACTGCAATGTCTTGTATATGTGCACAGAAGGACCCTGATATGGTTTCAATGAATAAGTGATGGAAAACCAAGAGTCAACTATGAGTACATACTATTTAATATGGAATGAGAAGCAGCGCATTCTTGAATAAAAAGAACGGTATGAAAAGAAATTCTTGAAGGAACTAAGGGCAAAATTTGCTATGGTTCAACATTTGTTTGTCTTGACAGGTATCACCTGATAAGAGAGAGAATTATGGAAACAAAAAAAAGCAACACTTAGAAGAAAAATAAAAGATAGCATTAGAAAATCTGAACAACTCAGGCATCAACAAAGACAAAACAAGGTGAAGAGAAACAGAGCATTACACTGTCATGTAGTACAGAAT
Source organism: Grus americana (assembly GCF_028858705.1). Lineage (NCBI taxonomy): Eukaryota > Metazoa > Chordata > Aves > Gruiformes > Gruidae > Grus > Grus americana. Next base: position 116,669,793 of record NC_072852.1, read on the forward strand.
TGTTATCACAACATTAGAAAGCAAAGTAGAAACAGAATTTGGGCTTTTTCCAGTAATTGCAAAACTAAAAAGAAATAGCTGGAGGAACATGCAAACAAAAAACACCCAGCTGTGACCTGTTTAATTTTAACACTGTTAATAAACACTAAAAGTATGAACCACAACATCCAGTGAAACACATTTTAAAAGAAAGGACATGTAGTGAATGAAACAGAAACAATAGGAGGCAGAGGTACAGAGAGAAAAATGAACATATTCAAAGAAACTAAAGCTGACTTGAATATACATTTTTCTGAACTATGATCTAAAGAAATAAAAGTTTGGAGCCTCATCCTTTCCTACAGAATGGTGTTATCTAGGAGGCATGGGCATGGCTGAGAAAGGATGTACTGAAACAAGATCTGGTTATCAACATACCCAACCTTTTCATGTTAATTTTTTTTTTGTTTCATTGTTTTTTGGGGTATTTTTTAGGATTACACTAAAAGCACATTTTAAAAAAGAAAATCTCATAGTTGTTATATTAATGACAGAAATTTTTAAAACCCATAATGAACACTGCTGAAGTTTTTATTAAAATGTACTTTACCTTAGCTTTTCCTTCAAGGGCTCCAGTTCCAGCATAAATTTTACTGACAGAATCACCATTCACAGACCACATGGATCGGAAAACTTCCTGAAAGCGAGTAACCAACTGAGGCTTCTCAGCTAGTCCTAATACCTCCAGTTGTTTTGTTAGCATCTGCAACAGTTGAAGACAACATTTGCAAAAGAAAAATCTTTAAATGTGTTTATTAAAAGGTACATCACATTTTTTCAGCATATATGTGGTATCTATAAAGTAGCATTTTCCACTTTACAGGGACAGAAATGTGTTTGGGTTAGTGCTTAGACACTGTTTAATGTAGGGTTAAATGCACTACCTTGCTTTGCTAACGACCATACCTTTGAAGAAGAACTGAAAGACTGATAAAAAAGTATGTTTTGCTAAAGAGTACCCTTGAAGGAGAGCTGAAAAACTGATAAAGAGGAAACATCCTGCCCCAGAAGGCGCTGAGAGCTGGGCGATTGCCAGAGAGGCCTGAAGTCAACAAAAATCGGCAGTAACCAGGGGACAGGGAGAGGCTGGGGAGTTCATGACCACCCACCCAATTAAAGGACTATGCAAATTACCCCCACACACCTTCAAGGAGCATGCATGCTAATTTAAATATGCTTGACCAATAGTAGATGATGTGGTAGTTAATAACCAATTAGCATCAACGCTGCGTTTTTCTAATCCTGTAACAAGATAGATATGTTGTAGATTCTGTGTGTGGTGCGTTAGCTTTGTGGAATTACCACCAAGCACTCATGCCTGCACATGAAATAAAACCCCTCTGCTCTGTGTGTATATTGGCATACTGCACACCGGGTAAACGATCCCACTTTTGGGGCAATGTATGAACAACAACAAAAAAATCTTTGGTTTGTATGCGTCATTCTGAACAAACTGACACCATGTCATGTTTGAAAGGCTGCATCGTACATGTAGCTTCAGCACTAGCATTTAATTTTCTTTTAAAGATAGGTCGTAATATAGGAAAAGAATTATGTAGTTGATTTGTAAATATTTTCATCCAAAAACTTGCTAGTTACAAGGTCAGCTATTTTTGGTTCTCAAGTCTTTCTACTTACATATTTTAGAATTAGAGCAATTCATGTTCTTCCCAAGAAAGTGTAATACCAAACACACTAACCTCTACTATCAAATGCAGCAGCAACAGAGCTCTGTGATCAGTGAAATGCCAACAGCTTCTGTCATTCATTCTGTTTTCATGTGTAACACACTGCAATCTTTACCCTTACAATCAATATACCTGAATTAATTTTCCATGATGTACACTCTACATTAAAGGCATTTAAATTATATACATATAATACATACGAATACATTACTTAAATGTAGCAATATACTCATGGATGCAGATGGGACATTGTACCTTGTCTGAAATCCTGGTTTATGGAATCGTGATTATTTTAAAAAAAGCCAAGTAAGTTTCTAGTGTTTGTGGCTACCAACATAATAGTGAAAATAAATATCAAAAATAAAACTAAATTTTAAAAAAGCTATTTTCAAGACCTTTTGAAAATCTTTAAAACCTTGAGGTGTCCAATGGCAAGAAGGAGGAGTCTAAAATAGTGAACATAAAATGACATAAAGGCAAAATTCTGAAGGTTGGGCAGGAATTAACAAAAGTTACAAAAGAAAACTTGCAGACAAAGTAGAAATAAACAAGAAAAGAAGCTTCAGAAATCGGGTGCTTCATCTTGTAATTTCAGGTGGTCATCCGGAGCTCAGTACTTGTTATATGAAGTATCTATCATGTTAAAAAAGTAAGAATTTAAATATCTCTTTTAAATAGAATTTTAAAATTAAGTAATCAGCTCATGAGGTTTTACCATTTTCCTCCTCATTAATTAGTTTCATACTTTTAGCTCTCATATTTTAGCTGAAATAATAATTTAGCTCTCACCAAGGAAAAACTTGGCAAACCTGATCTAAAAAAAAAAAAAGACAATATTTAATCCAGTTCTTAAAAGGATAAGAAAGGGAAAAAATAGAGCTGCAACACTAAGTTTGCCATGTAAGTACTATATGCATTAAGAGCATATAAAGATTTGTTCTTATGCCATAAAAAAATTACTGTATTATCAGTAAAATACAAGATGCTCATTTAAGATAACCTAATTGCTTACTTCAAACTTGCATTTCTATCTACAGCGAACTGTTACACTCCAGCAAAGAGACCAAGAACTAGGAGAGACTTTAAGGTAATCATTTCTCTCTCCCATAGCAAAGTCAATACAGGATGGACAGACAACACAAACTACGTAATGCAATACAATGCCGTGAGATTTTCAAAGCATGCCACTACTCCTTCCAATACGCACTGACCTAAAGAAAAGAATTACTTTTATTATTTTTAGTAATTAAAAGGTGTGACCCCCTATGGTACATGCAGAACTGAAACAATGGAGAAAAAGACATTAGATCTCTCAAATTGTGTTCTATCTGCTACAGTATGTACTGATGTTGAAGGCTAAGAGAAAAATGTTCAGAGTATTTGCATGAGGGTAAACAGTTCAGTATTCCGTTTCACTAAAACGCCAATGAACTGGCAACAGTGTTCACTTGGTAAAGGCAGCAGCAAAGCACCACGGATTCCAGAATCAGAAATGTTTGTTCTACAGTCAATGGATTTTGCAGTTCTCACAGAAATTCCTCCTATAGATGCTACACCAAGAGCATTATAATTAAATAAAATTCAAAAACCAGAAGAATAATCCTTTTACTTAGGTTGATGTCACAGCACCCATAATTATTCATTTTCAAAGATAAAATTTTTAGCATGTTTAAGAGTCAAACTTAGTTTATTAAGATGAGTGGAGCTGTCAAAAGTTTTTCAGAGATACTCCTTTAGCCCAAGCAGTACTGTTTGACTCCATTAATTCCTATCAGGTTCATGTGTTCAAGCTCCACTGCATAAGCCCCTAGGCTAGAACCTTTGTTTCAAGAGCAAGCCAATATGCTGAAGCCCAGCCGAACTGAATCTCACAGTTAATGTCCGACGACTCAATCCGAGCGGGGCCAAAGCTTCAACCATGCTATCATCCCATGAAGAATTCACAGCATAGTGCTGTTAAAATACGAACACGTAGCACTGGCAGATGCTAAGAACAGTAATCCTATATGCTGAAAAACTTCATCTAATAGAGTAAATGTGAGTGCAAGCGTTTTTGTTAAGGACTACAACACTACTACCTCTTCTAGAATTGCAAGCCTGAACCTTAACAGACATAAGAAACTGACACCTAAAAAAGAATGAACATTGTTCATAATGCTGCATCACTACTGTTTAATTACAACTCCTATACAACTGCTGCTTCTGGAACTACTAAGATCTGGTTGCCTCAGAACAAGAGAAGTATCACACTATAAATATAAGCTGCCATCTATGAGACATTTTAATTCATCTTTCATAGGAAGGTAATGTTACTTGTACAGCCTAATTGCTACAGAAGCATCAGGAGCAGTTAGTTGTGTATCTGGACACTGTTTTTCCTACCTCTAAGCCAAAGAAAGCCTGCACGCTGTTTGTTCTATCCAGACAGTCCAAGCAGTTTGTTCTGACAGTACCGCTTTGAGATCTGTGCCAAGGACAATGAGAGACAGACAGAGAGAGAAAACAACTGAAATAACTCATTTAACACACGTATCATCAACAAAGACAGGGACATCAAGATCTGAACCAGAACAGTAAATCAGGGTATTGTCAGTGCAACGTTACTGTTATCACAAGTATGTTTATAAATGCGTCAGCAATAGAGGATTAGCTCCAATAACAGCAGTGAATTTTGCAGTGGTGTTCGCTATACAAAACTAATTTCTTTTCTGCAAATAACATGAGTCTATCTTCTTCAGTTTTTCTCAATTCTCCTTGCTTGCTCGGTTAAAGTGTTATGCAGGATTAAGTTTTCTTTTCAAACAATCCAACTAACACACTTCTCAAGAATCTCAGAGGGAAATAATAACTCTTAGTTACAACAAAAATGAAAAAAAAAGTTAGGACAGTTCTTGGATTTGTTGAACTAAACTAAAAGTTTTACTTGTCATAAAACTAAAGCTAATTTCAACCCCTCATTACTTGCTCTTTCCTCCCCAAATAAAAATGAAAAATAAGCCTTTCCCCCTTAGCTCCACAGATGCTTGTGGCCCTCAGGCACTCTGAACTGCTCCCCTTTCTTTGAGAGAAGCCCACTAAATCGTGCTATAAAACTCTCAGAAGGATCATACTAGGCAACATCTATGTTGTTCTTGCCTGGCTAGGAGTACAAAATCCTGATGGCTCTCCCCATGATACGCACTCACTCCTTACTTTCATCATTCCCACTACACACTTTGTCCAATTAAGTCAGTAAGGCTTCCTCACATTTACTTGGAGATCTAACTAGAAATTGTAGAAAGTTTTGAAGAACTTTCTCCAAGGTTATTGTTTTCATTACTGTCTCTGTATTCGATTTGAAATACAAAGCAACTCGCTATCTGTGTTAGAGAAAAACCTGACATTCTCCAAAGGAGATGGTCCACGAACTTAAAAAAATTGTCACTGTATCTTTTATTAACGCACAATTCTCCAAGCTATCAGAAGCCACAGCCTATTTTGCTTTTGTTCTGTTGCTGGTCCTCTTGATGGGTGATAATATTATTTGATCTCCATCAAGACCAAACGCTGTTCTCCCAACACAAAGTGTCACACCACTTTTAAAGCTTTTTGGAGAATGGTCAGTGACGTTTTGAGGTGGAGATGGGACCTAAGCACCCTCCCCCTAAATCTAATCTTATTCAGGTCTACTAAAACGTGCCCCTGGGGTTAGAGCAGAGTGGCACTGGAACCCTCTTCTCTCCCACTGCACTAGAAGATGAAACCCCACTGCACGGGGCACAATCTCCCCATGCAACAATTCTCTTTCTCATGGAGAACCTCACCCAGCAGTTTGTTCTGGCATTAACTAAGAGGAGGAAGGGTGTCGAAGGGAGAAGAACAAGAGTGTTGCTTATTTCTAGCCCTGCTTCCCTTTTCCTGCCGAGATAAGCACAACCTTTGCTCTAGGAAGAGGGGTGGGGAAATAGGAACAGAAGTACAAGTCCAGCAGGACTGGGAAGTACAGAGCAGGGCAGAAAACATGCATCCTATTCATACTTTGTGGAGAACTGAATCTCTCAAATGGGGGATCCAGGTGCAAACAGATTTAAAGGAAAGATTGCACTGAACATCAGCATTTACAACAAACAGAAAATTGTATGGTCCATTGCTGAGGAAAAAACTAACATTGTACAGGAAGATGAAAATTTTTCGTTCTTTAATCCCATGTGGGTGCACCCAAGAAAAAGGACAATTGCCCATTTTCACCAAAATCATGAGGTCAAAGGCCTGAAATTAAGTCATGCCCCATCAATGTCTCAGAGATATTTTCCATCAAGATTTTTAGAGCAAATTCAGAATGAGACAAAATTTTAATAGAGTAAAATAAGAGGCTCATATTTCGGTTGTTGAGCATCATCTTCGATATAAGAAAAACACAATAAAAGAAGTAACATTTTTTTCTCTTATCTTCTTGCTAAGGGATGAAAAGCACCCCAGAACCACAAAATAATTTGAAGAAATTTACAGAAGTTATACACACAAACCTTTTAACATCCTTTCCATCAAAATAAAAAAATCCACACTCTAAGAATTTCTGGACTTGAGGTTTAAGCACACTGTGTAGTTTTTCTGCCTTTCCACCTTTCACCATTTGATGATAGTCAAAGTTCACCATTTTGATATCAGCTGAATGTTCAGATGCTTTCAAATGGCTCTGACATTGTAAAAAGAAAAGAAAAAAGTATAAATATACCAATATCCGAACATATAGTAGTATAAGCTAAATAAGAGGCTACAAATATTTTTAAAGCTGTTTTATTAGCTATCTTGTTTATTACACACTTTCTCTTAAATAAAATCAAACCATTTGTATCACCATTGTTCAACAAATCACTTAGAACTGATTAATACTTCGCCTGTGTTTTTTCCTTCCCTTGTCACAAACTCAGTATTTTCCTTACAATACTAGGGGTCACCAAGACAGTCTACAGCCTCTTCTGCTGTTAAAATGCTTCGATTCGCAAAAAGCTGTTTCAGTGGAAACCCCTTTCACTAATGGTCACCATTTTAGACATACCTGTCAGCAACAGGGACGGAGTAAACACTCCATGAGCTACTATCGAAAAAAACAGACAAATTATTTAGGTTGCTGTGGAGGGTGACTTGAGCAAAAATTTCCCTAATATTCCCTGAAAAATCTTGAAGTGCTCACACAATCTTTGTTGGCAAAGCTATGGTCTGCACTGGGCATTGATATGTAATCTAGGAGCACTAATATCTCCTACCAGGACAGCTGGATACAGAAAAGATCCTAGTGAATGGCCTAAGATATTCAACCATTATAATACAAAGGGAAAAGGAAAAGGGAAATAACAGATGGCTATTGACATGTTCCCTGGCTTCAGACAGAACTTCTCAAACTGTCGGTATTTATGGACTACAATGTGACAGTTATTTTTAGCCTAACTAGTGGGAATTCATGAAAATGGCCACTTATAGTTAACATCTTCTGAATAAACATTTCTATTTAATCATGAAGCAGCTTTTATGTTTAAATTGATAAATTAATTTGTGATTTTCTAAAAAATATTAAGGGATATATCCAGGAATTCCAAGGGAAAGACTTTTTAAAAGAAACATCACAGCATTAAATATCACGAAACATCATTTATTTATTCACCGATTTTATGGTGCAAAAAAGATTTATTTTTTAAATAAGCCACTAATAACCATGAAATATGAAAATAACTGGAAATCACATAACACTGTCTATGTTGCTGTTATAATTTTTTCAGTAAAGTAACCAATCTGAACATAATCAAACACTAATTGTACACAGAGCTTTTAAAAATTAATTTCACATTATGTATCTTAAGCAGTGCTTTTGTGATAAATACAATGTTAACCACAAATGGTAGTTGCTCCAGAGCATAGCCTATCTGTTTCATTTTTCAAAGCCTATATAACAGCTTCATCACAAACAGGCAAATTCCAAAAATATGCACAGCAAGAGAATGGTCATACTCACTTGAAAAGCTTTGCTAAGCATGTGCTCCCCTTCTTTTGCCCCAAGTAAATTGACAATAATTTGCTTGCCATATAAATTTTTAAGAGTCTGGAAATGTCTGTGAACGGAAGAAAAATTCCACACACTTCTTCTGACAGGCAGAAAATTAACATGAACACCTGCAACACTGACTGAGACACTGCAGAAATGTACTGGGTACGCTAACAACTGCCACAAGCCTTGTATGATGTCATGTCCAAACAAATTAATATAACTAAATAATAGCATACAACCATTAACTGCTATTTAATTAGGATAATAGCACCAATTTAACAACACACATTTAGTTAAACCCACAAGGCTGTGAAGATGAAGTGTCATGGCAGGAATAAAATAAAAATATACATTTTACTTTTATACAGCAGCTGACAAATATAGACTATTCAATGTACACATGCTGTAATTTTTGTTTTCAATTTAACAAAATATTCCACTATTTTAAATTTTCTTCAAGCTTTTCAACAAAGCACTCCTGTAGAAGTTTGAAAAAGCTGCCCAGGCAGTTCACTGCTTTGTTGAATCACACATTTGTCCAGACAAAGCCTCCCGTTGCAATAACACATCCCATCCCTCTGATGCATCACTTATCAGAGGTTTGTACTGCATTAACAAAAATTTAAGGCATTCTTTCACCTGTCAAAAGCTGGTGCATTCGCCTCAAACCCCCTTGACATTCTGACACGATGGGATCCCACCTATGACATGAAGATTACATTAAATTATTTGTCTTTACACATTTGATTAATCATTCTTCAAAGACCTCTTTCGATCCTAAATATGGCCTAAAAATTGATTTCACTTTCTAAATGAAATCTCCAAAATTTATTCTGCTTGCTATGGCATGCATTCTTTTTATAGGTTTTTCTTAAATTCCTCCCCTTTTTTCTAAAAAGCACTTTTTAATATAGTCATATCACCTAATTAATTCTTGTTTTGAGCAAAAGGCATGCAAATGTTTCAGCAGTTCTATTGCAAAATGCTTATGCGCCTAGTTTAAAGAACCTAGAGTCACTGTGAGGCATGAACTTTTTTAACCTTCCGTGTAAAAGTTGTATCACGGTACTAGTTGCTGATACAATCCCTCTTTCAAGAAAACCGGAGTGAAATTATATGACAGTAACTCTTGATCCATATTGACTTCTTGAAAAAACATATCCTCAAGAACAATTCATAACAAAACAGTGTCTCTAAGTGCCCTTAGATAACCTATTTTAAAATAGCAATTTAAACAGAAAACCTCAGAACTTCAAAGAGAAAACATCTAAAAAGCAATGGACATTCAAATCTTGTGCAAAACAGCATTCAGAGACTTGAGAGTAGCAAGCTTGTTGAATTAAACAATAGCACCAACTTGCTCCTAAAGGGTGACCTCATCCTGACAGGTAACTGTGCAGAAGAGCGTAAATACTACTGTAAAATGTTTAAAAAGACATGAATAAGAATTATCTGTATAATTAAATCTATCTCCTGCTTACCTGCAGGCCTGGCTGCTCCCAAAATAATGGAACAGATCCTCGAATCTGTATGAAAGATGATACAGAGTCATCTAAAAATATCACCTGTTAAGAAAAGCAAAGCATACTATTAATAGGTATTACAGACTGTAAGGTTTTAGGTTTCTTAGCCTTTGCTAAACATAGAGTAAATAAAATGTATTTACATATTACATACTCCACACTACAAGCTAAAATATTAATTGTGTTCCCTAGACTTTTCTCTCTATCCCTTCTGAATAATTCATAAAAGAAGTTCTGGCACTCTCATGCTTCCTTGCAGAATCATGATTCACAACATCTAAGAAAATACAGCAAGGTTTTACTATTTGGGGCTGAATGACTTCCATGCTAGGAGTAGCTTGTTTTTTAACACTTGATAAGACCTTCCTGTAGGAAGTTAAAATGTACACCAATGCACCAAAAATATCAATGCAGCCTACTCAAAACACCTGCACCGATTTGTGCATCAGAATCCAAAATACAATGGTCTATTAAGTATAAAGGAAAGGAAAGAAAACTAAGTGGAATGATATGCCATAGTCATCTAGAGACATTAGCCTGCCAGGAAACTTGGACAAAGAAACTCTAACAGCAGTGTTCTGACTAAACTCCTAAAATTGGAAGTGTACAAGCAGACCCCTTCCTGGATAAAATCCTACTGAAGTCACCTAGGCTTTGCAAAGTGTCAGCAAGTCAACCAAAGATACCTACTCACATGAATGCAGACGCAGGAACAACGCCCTGATAACTAGGTTATTGTAAGAAGCAAGGAAAGAAAGGCCAGCAAAGAATGATTTAACAGCATCTTGCATTTCTGTATAATAAGGGCAAAGATATGCCATCAAATGCAGCGGAATTACAGTGGCTTTAAAAACTACCTTTCAGAGGACCTGTGTTAAGTAACCATAGGAATTCTTTTATCTTTCCTGAACCACGGGGTACCGCGTATTTGCCAAAAATCTCTTTTGCTTGTTTCTAAGGCCTTTTACTTTACTATTAGCTCAGGTGAAAAGAAGTACACACTCACCTACAGCCCAGGAGGCTAAAACGAAGTACAGCCACCTACAGCGGTTCAGCTGATGGATAACAGCTTCTTAACCTATTGAAACTCAGACCCAAGCATGCCCTTACCCTAAGCTACACTAAAAACCAAGATCATCAAATTATGTAACCTACTTAGATCCTTTATTTAGCAGCAAAGGAACTATTCCAGTATCTGTTGGTTACAGACTTGACTTGTGATCTGTTGATTTAGGGCAAAAACCCTATCCACACACATGCTTATCTTGAGCTTATCAGCCAAGCAATGTGCACTGTAGCATGACATACCTGCTCTGTTTCAACAAAATTAGCAACATGACCATCATCGTTTGTTCCCCGAACATTAAATCTGGTGCCAGCCCGTTCACAGCTTAGTCGTGAAATGAGGCAAGCCTTTGCCTGCTTGTGAGCCGCATAAATTGTCCTTATCTCCACTCCTCCGCACATGAGACGCAACAACCAGTCATCACAGTTCACACCATAGTGCTTCAGATGTAAATGCAATGACTGGTTCCTATCACGAAGAAAAAAAAATATTAATAACTAGAAGGAAATAAAAATACAGCTTAAATTGTAAAGCCAGCTACTAACTTATATTTTACACCCACTACTACAAAAAAGAAAAAGAAAATATGCATGTTATAGTTTTATGATATAACTCTTATTTAAAAATACTTGAAATAACAAAGTTTACAAGAGAACAGCTTAAACATTTGCACAATAAGAATATGGGATGAAGCCATGAATTTTAATGACCTTAAAAAAATAACCCTTATAGCCTCTGCTCTTTACCCAGCAAAAAAAACAACACTCCAAGCTTGTTTACATTTCTCTACTCAGCCTTGCTTTGAGAAGCCAAAGATTACAGACTCTGGGAAAAGCAAGCCAGAATTCCAATTACGGGGTTACTTTTTGTGATAGGTAAAGCACCATTTAATTTCACAACACCACAAAATAAAACTAGGAAAAAAATGATCTCATCAACATACATTGATTATTTCTATTATATATCACCATAACACATCACTTGCCCAGAGAAGCTTTCAAGAATACATTCATAGCCAACCGATTTTCAAATTGTTGTAAATATCAATTTCAGGGTTAAGTGTTGGTACATTATATACTACATATACCATTCTCCAATACCAATTACTGCTCAAATGAAAGATCCACAGTTTGGATATATCTGTGCATTAAGTAGTACCAATCAACACTGTAGTAAGTAAATAAGACTAAAGTTTGGGGTTTGTGATTTTTTTTGGTGTGTGTTTTACCTCACTCTAGTGGGGCTTGGCTTTTGATCCTCTTTGGAAACATTCACTTGTATAAAAAGGAATTAAAGTTTTCTGCATAGCTAAGAAAAGTAAACTCTAGTAAGATGGTTGGTTTTGTTACTGCCCAGAAATTTCTACCATAATTGCAAAAAATATATTTGTTATAAAGGTTGAAACTATTAACTTTAATTTTAGCCATCTCATTCTAAACTTCCAATTAAAAAAAAAAATCTGCAACTTATCAAACACCTCAGTTCAATCATTAATAAAGATTCGAAGCCCATGAATCAAATATGCATTCACTTTACAGAAAAGTATACAGATGCATTACAATAGGAGACCGAGAAAGCGAACAATATTCTTTCCCTGGGCAATCTGAGACTGGAACTTTTGAATAGAAAAAGCCCAAGAAAGCTTACTGAAATGCATAAGCAGAATACTTTCTGTTATTGACTTTTAGTGTTTACATTTCTAGATCTTGGAATCTGGGACATTCCATCTACCTCCTGCGAGGATTGATTTCTACTGAAAAAAAAGCCAAGTAACTTAAGAAGTTGTACGACAAGTGTGAAAATCAGCCAAGCTTATGTGAACAGGGTCAACAGGCATCATAATTTCTCAAGCCTCGAAATACTACCTTATCAACAGAGCGCCCAGCCTTTTTCCAGATGCAGAGAGAGACAAATAGCTGGGTTCCTGTAACTGCTGTAAACCTACATCAAGGTAGATGTGTTTCTGGACACTAGAGCTTATTTTCTGTCTCAATACACATATTTTATCTTATATAGCAATCTGATTATATTCCTCTGTCTGACCAAAATAGTGGCAAAGAGTATCATAGAATCATAGAATCTTAAGGTTGGAAAAGACCTCTAAGATCGTCAAGTCCAACCGACGACCCAACACCACCATGTCTACTAAACCACATCCCAAAGTGCCACATCTACATGTTTTTGGAACACCTCCAGGGATGGTGACTCCACCACCTCTCTGTGCAGCCTGTTCCAATGCCTGACCACTCTTTTGGTGAGGAAATTTTTCCTAGCATCCAATCTAAACCTCCCCTGGTGCAACTTAAGGCCATTTCCTCTTGTCCTATCTGTCACTTGATACTGGGAGAAGAGCCCAACACTCATCTGGCTACAACCTCCTTTCAGGTAGTTGTAGAGAGCGATAAGGTCTCCCCTCAGCCTCCAGGCTAAACAACCCCAGTTCCCTCAGCCGCTCCTCATAAGACTTGTGCTCCAGTCCCTTGACCAGCTTCGTTGCCCTTCCTTGGACATGCTCCAGCACCTTGATGTCCTTGTACTGAGGGGCCCAAAACTGAACACAGTATTTGAGGTGCGGCCTCAGCAGAGCTGAGTAAAGGGGCACAATCACATCCCTACTCCTGCTAGCCACACTATTTCCTGCAGGCCAGGATGCTGTTGGCCTTCTTGGCCACCTGGGCACACTGCTGGCTCATGTTCAGCCAGTTGTCAACCAGCACACCCAGGTCCTTTTCCACGAGGCAGCTTTCCAGCCACTCTCCTCCAAGCCTGTAGCGTTGCATGGGTTGTTGTGACCCAAGTGCAGGACCCAGCACTTCGCCTTGTTGAACCTCACACAGTTGGCCTCGGCCAATGGATCCAGCCTGTCCAGGTCCCTCTGTAGACCCTTCCTACCCTCAAGCAGATCGACACTCCCACCCAATTTGGTGTCATCTGCAAACTTACTGAGGGCGCACTCGATGCCCTCATCCAGATCATTGATAAAGATATTAAACAAGACTGGTCCCAAGACTGAGCCCTGGGGAACACCGCTTGTGATTGGCTGCCAACTGGATGTAACTCCATTCACCACAACTCTCTGGGCTTGGCCTTCCAGCCAGTTTTTTACCCAGACTGCACCTGTTTAAGCCATGAGCCGCCAGCTTCTCTAGGAGAATGCTGTGGGAGACAGTATTGAAGGCTTTACTAAAGTCCAGGCAAATAACATCCACAGCCTCTCCCTCATCCACTAGGCAGGTTCACCTGGTCATAGAAGAAGATCAGGTTGGTCAAGCAGGACCTGCCTTTCATGAACCCATGCTGGCTGGGCCTGATCCCCTGGTTGTTCTGCACCTGCCTGGTGAGCGTGCTCAAGATGAAGCACTCCATAATTTTCCCTGGTACCGAGGTCAGGCTGACAGGCCTGTAGTTCCCTGGATCCTCCTTCCAGCCCTTCTTATAGATGGGCGTCACACTGGCAAGCCTCCAGTCATCTGGACCCTCCCCTGTTAACCAGGACTGTTGATATATAATGGAGAGTGGCTTGGCAAGCTCCTCCGCCAGCTCCCTCAGTACTGTTGAATGGATCCCATCCGCCCCCATTGACTTGTGTCCAGGTGGCATAGCAGGTCGTTAGCTGCTTCCTCCTGGAGTAGAGTAGCACTGGCACATATGCCAGAAATGGTTTGGTGCCTTGTATATTGGACAGAAGAGGAGGGAAGATGTAGTTTTTCACTTGTTCTAACAGCATACTGCCAAGTCTTCAGGATCCTTCCAACGTTCGTGGACACACACACCATTTTTAACAAAGGCTGAAAATATGGGAGTAAAATTTCTTACATGACAGTATGCATCAACAGCGTTAAGTTGCGTATTGGCAGAAACAGCAGTATTCCTTCTACCAAGAATTCTCTGTGTGAAAACCTATACTTTATTCAGAAATATTCTGTAAAAAGACAGCGAGTTCAGCAGCCAAGCAATGTGCACAGCCTACCTGCTCTGTTTCAACAAAATCAGCAACATGACAATTATCTGCGTAATAAAACTTTTAAAGCCCTTTCATATGATGGAAATCCACTTGGAAACTAAATATAACCATCACTCCATTTTAGAATCCATAATGTTGAAGATTAAAATTCTCTTTAGAGCTCCATCATCACACTCATTTTAAAAATTGACACACTTGATGAAGAATTGAGAGACACCAAAGCTGAAACACAACATCACAACAACTGTTCAGATCAAAGTATAGTATCAGAAGCAGTAAAATATCTGTGCCTTCCAATTAAGAAACTCCAAGTGGCTATGGAAACATTGTATCATTAATAACATATTTATGTCCGTAAGAGTTAAAATAATGCTATTCTAATCTCATCAACATTTGTGGGATGAAGGTGTACATTTAAGAGCTGATAAAGACAAGGATAAAAACTTGCCACAGATTAGTTTGTACAGGCATGTATTATTCTATGTAACATCTGATAAAATGCATTGTGAACTCACCAGAAAAACCTATTGTCAGTGGTGTGCTCCTGCATGCTGCGGTGAGCATTGAGACTAAGATCTAAACTGACACCAGTTGCAGACCATGCAAAATAAAAGTTTCCCGAGTTCAAAACTTTGCGCACTTCTGAAATACGATCCTCATCTGTTGAATCAATTCGTAACGATACAAATTCAGTGGAAGTAACTCGAAAAACTTCAGAGTCTTGAATCTTTCCCACAGACATGCATCCTGTTACTAGAACCAAGTAATGTAACAATGTGTCTCCTGTAAAACAAGAAAAGGCAGAGGTAACAATGAATCCTAGTGGAGTGGGATGTTGATGTATTTACTTGCTTAAATGCACACAATTCGACCCCAGTTTGCCTGAAAAGAGTACAAAAAGAACCAACACCAAGTTCTACAGAAGAAACAAGAATGCAAACAAGAGAAACTATGCTGCAAATAACAAGGATTGTGAAAACGGAAGTTATTTTTGTCCACTCCCTCATTTCTGGGAGTGCTCCAAATTTGCAAGTTACTCTACAAAGACAACAAAATAAAAAGAAAAAAAGAGCCCAGTTCCTGTTTCAAAGATCCTGTGCTGTGCAGTTTTACAGGAGTGCCACAATTTTCTTTCCCAAATGAAAAATCAAGGTTTTACATATTTTACTCACCAAGGTTTAATCTTAATACACCCAAGAGTCCATATGCATCCATTACTTTGGAGTATGCATTCTTGATTGTGTCTTTTTCTGCAGAAGCTATGGAGACAAAACATAAGATTTTATGATGTAAAAGACCATACACTATGGCAGGGAGAATGAGTCCACTCTAAACTGAAAATCCGGGAGATTACAAAAGTAGCACTTCTGTGAAACTTCTGGAAAGAAATGAAAATGTATGAGCATATGGCATTTTATAATGGGAAATGAGTATTTGATTTTATGACAACGTATCATCAATCTATGTGTTCAGGCAACAAAAAAAGGATGTGCAACAACTCCAAGTGATATTAAAAGAGAATGTTGGCATTTTTAACATCATCATCTCCTAATATAAAAAGCATCTAAAACACAGGCAAATGAGTTCCATGAGAACGCTCTCCTGTAATTAGTTAAAATTAGAGTAGTGCTAAATGCTTTTTTCATGAAAAAAAATATCCTTTTTCTCCAAGAATAAAATCATGATGTGGCAGTATTATTTCCATATAAGTAAACATTATTACAAGTACATTTTAACTAGTTTTAGATATAATCCAAGCAAATCAAAACTCTTGTAGGTCTACAAGATAATGGTATTTAAAAGCCATGTTTTAGATTAGCAAAACACAATTTTCACAGACTTCTTTTTTTAAAAAAATTGTAATATTTTAGAAGAAATTAAAGTCTATCTACCATTATTGACCTGGGAGTTAATGTTAGCATACACTGTAGAACTTTAATCAGCACTCAAAAAACCAGGCCCACAAGCTTGACTGCAAAGCCATGTGACAGAGATGCTGCAGAGCAGAAACTGGATCCCACCTGTCCTGAGCTTTTGCTCATGACCGAGACTGCACCTGAAGTGCAAAGACCGATGATTCCAGCTGTGCCACTGGATCCACAGGGATTGAAGAGTTCTGGATCACCAAGGATCAACACCTTCTCCCTCCTCACAAATGGTCTGCTAATTAATTTTCACTTTGACACTTAAAAATCAGAATTTGACATAAAGAAAACTATAAATCGAAACACCTATTGCCCTGGCATTCTGCTGTGCTCTCTCTCACATCAGCTATATTTTCTTTAGAATCGCTGTTGTGTATCCTTCCAATGAGTACTCCCTAAGCTTAGCACAGCCCTGCCTGTGTACAAGCCTATCCCTTCTGTTCAAATATCCACCAGCTCTATTAGTGCAGTGGACCAGAAACTCCAATATAGATGAAACAATCATTTAACTTCAGCCTGAAATCTAAGCTGATTCAAGGTTTTAAGTGCATTTTAAAAAAGCTTCTTTAACTATTTACACTGATACACTGTATTCCTATCATCCAGATGCTAAGGCTAAGAGAGCTACAGCAGCATGATTTCCGAAGTCCTCACCCATAATAAGTGTTAAGACTCACAGCCAATCTAAACACACTGTTTACAGACAGTCATTTTGTCAGCGTCACCAAACCATGTTTTTCTTAACCAGATCACCATCAGGCTGGAAAGGACAACTCCTAAGCTTCAAAACCTGGTTCTTTCAATCCGTTTTTCCAGTAAGCATTTCATGTCTGCGTACTCTAGAATTCTAAACTCAACTTTTGGTAACCAGAGAACTGTCACGTTCTTCTTTCACATTTTGAATTATTAATGAAAGATGAGGTTTAGCTTCAAACTTTTTGCAGGATTTTTCTTAAAGGTGCCTGCCAGCATTTAATGACATTTCAGAACAATGGCTTTTCTGTCTTTTATGGCTTTATTCTCTTTTTCCACTGCATAGAACTCCTGTTATGCTTGCTAAGCCTTAGTAAGTAAATGCGCAAAGTAAATTAAGTAACATGGGCTTTGCAAATTCCGATCAACAAAAAAGGCCACCACTAATAAAGCAGCAAAGGGTTGCAAAAACAAACATAGAAAAACTTACTATGAGTAGTCTATTATTATTTTCTTAACAAAGCACCCAAGCACCAACCAGAAGCATTTCATGCTATGTTTTTCAGTTACATCTAATACAGCATGAACTCTGAGCAAAACTTTTCCACAGTGAGTGCGTAAGTATTTCTATCTCACACTGCCTGAACTTTTCCCATTTTTTTTTTTTTAAGGCCAACATTGACATGGGAAAATGGCTAACATCACACACCTCAGAAGGTTCACTTCATCCATTCTGCTCTGGCCTATCTTCACCTACCTCCAGGTTTCAGCCACTGCCTCTGCAGAACCCGAGTCTTGGCACAAGGTACATTTAACACGCCCCTCAGCAGGCAGTGGGATGCAGAAGAGCTTACCTGCAACACGCTCCTACCACCCCCCCATAAGGCACATCATGCCTACTACTACTTCACAACATAAATTCCTAAGGCAGATTCCCTTTCATTGAGGACAAACGTTTGAACCTCTAGCTGACAGCGTTCACAAAACCTGAAAGAATTAGGAGATATGATGACAACCGATATTAGCCAATACAGAGGGATAAAAAACAGTTATCACATAAACCTCCTTCTCCTTAAGAAACCGAGCTAAAAAGAAAGCAGTCACAAAAGTAGCACCAATACCAGAAAAGAGAGCAACTCCACAGCACCACGCTGCTGCCTCTGCCCTATCACAGCAGCACCGACCCACAATATGCGGGCATGTTTTTGATGGTGACCGCAGCAGTGCTCAGGCTGCTTTTGGGGTAATGCACAATAAGGGACTTCCCACCATCAGAAGTGCTACAATATTAAGGAAAGGCACTGCAGTTTTCTGAAAACCAAGACAAAATCAGGAACAAGACACAGCTATGCCACACTCCTTTCCATTTTCTTCCATTTGAACTGTTGGGATACCATGGGGACCAGGGGCAAGGGCACTGGCAGCCATGGGGACTCCCCGAGGGAGGCAGGGCAGGCTGTCCAGGACATCAGGCACCTCCATGGGGATGGGCTGAGGCCGGGCCAGGATGTCAGTCTGTGGGCAAGGGTCAGGCGTGGTGAGGGTAACCAGAGCCAGATACAGTCCTAGGATGGCCATGTGGGCCACGGGGACAGGGACAGGCCAAGGCTGGGCTGGGACATCAGCCCAGCTCAACAAGGTCTATGTCCAGGCTGTGCAGGGCTTTGGAGAGCTGGAGTCCTGCACTTTGCTGCAGCATTACTGGATCAAGGACTGACAGCCCTGAGGGGACTGAAATGGGGTCCTGGGCTGTGGGGAGGGTGGGGCAAGCCCCAGGGGGGCTGGGCAGGGACAGTCAGGGCTGGTGACATCCTCAGGGCCCTTGACATGAACAAGCAGTAATGCTATGAAAACATGCAAATGGTTGTATAGCTGGTTTAGACCAAAAGTCCTTTTAATGTCCAAACATTTACAAGAATTTCCTAAACCAGCACCTCCACCAGTGCTAGCCACAAGGGTGCCTTTCATTTATGGATGCTAAAAGAAAAAAAAAAACAACCAAACACCCAGGCCAGAGTGTAATCTATTACTGACTGCCACAGCACATGGCATTTCTCATTTCTGAAGATACCTGTGGTGGTTTAACCCCAGCACCACGCAGCTGCTCATTCACTCCTCCACCCCTGGCAAGGGGATGGGGAAGAAAATGGGAAAAAAACCTTTTGAGTTGAAATAAAGATAGTTTAATAGGATAACAAAGGAAGAGAATAATAATAGTAATAACAATAACAACAATAATAATAAAAAAGTGATGCACGAATGTAATTGCTCACTGCATGCAGAAAAAAATCCCAAACCTCAATGCGCAGTCTGTTTCTGAGCAGTGATCCCACCTCCCAGCTCACTTCCCAAGTTCTATCCAGAGCATGACGTTCCATGGCAGGGAACATCCCTTTGGCCACCCTGGGTCAGCTGTCCTGGCTGTGCTCTCCCAGCTTTTTGTGTACCTGGCAGGGCACGGTAAGAAGCTGAAAAGTCCTTGACTTAGTGTAGAAACTACATCTACCTCCCAACAGTTAATAACATCAGTGTTATCAACATTATTCTCATACTAAATCCAAACCAAAACACTATACCATTATTAACTCAATCTCAGCCGAAACCAGGACAATACCAAAATTAAATTTGCAGGTTTTCATATCACTCACAGTGTGAATAACAATGTGTTATTCTCCTCATAATAAGTATCACATTTAACTCTTCCTTTCTCATCAAAGCAGTAAGCTTCATGAAGATCTATGCCTTCTCATTTGGTTGTGGTTTAGCCCAGCATGCAAAGTCATCAGATACAGCTGCATATGCAAGAGCCACTGAAGTTACAAAAATACACGGCTAAGACCTCATCACTGTAATATCTTATATTCAGTGTACACTAAGCCAACTTCCAGTTTCCTCTCTGAACAGCTGAAATTACCAATTGGGTGAACTGCTGCTTCGAAGTTAAACCGCAGGAAGGCTAAGGTAATCCTGACAGAAGGAGAGAGCATTTCCAAGAGCATTTCCTCTATAACATTCTTAATGAATGAGAATGTCTCTTCCCAGAATGGCAGGTTGGCCTGTGGCCATGAGAACCCTTTTGATTTTGATTTATGAGCTCCGTATCTTGAAAAAAATGCAGCTAATACGCACTCAGAAAAACATAAAGTCCTACAAATTAATGAACCTACTTCTCCTTGAGAATTTGGCTTTTTTATTTATTCATCTTTAAATAGCTGAAAGTAAGCAAACACTATTAAGGCTGTCCGAAAAACATATAAACCGCTGTCACTCGCTAAGAAGAACGAATTAAGACATGCAGCTTCTAAAGATGCACTGTAAACACTGCATTACACTGTAGACAAGCACCAAACACTAGACAATGCACATGTACATATGTCTGTGGATAAAAATGAACACAAAACATTATGACGTGGTATTTCTTCTATATTTTGTGTCAGTTCAGATGTTAAGCAGAAAGGAAATCAAAAGCAGCTTCTGCTAAACTCACTGCATTAATTAGAGTCAAGTTTATTAATTTCTAAAACAGAAATAATGGCTTGCTATTTAGCAGTAAAACAACAACAAAACAAACAAACAAAAAACAAACCAAAAAACCCCCCCAAAACCACACACCAACCCACAACACTTTTAATGTGGTTTTCAGGTCAAGTTGTAATGTGATCTTGTAGAAAGCCAGCCAGCCTCATTTCCAGTGTCAAGAGAAAAAGAATAAAATTATTTTAAGTTAATCTTTATTAAAAATTATTAGGTCGCAGTATTTTAAAATGTTAACATCTCATTAGTTCCAAGTTAAATCACAAGTGTGGATCAGTAATTGATAAGGTGTGATTATTACAGACTCATTTAAGAAAGATGACTGATTAAATTATTTTAAAAGGATTATGTCAGCACTCTTACTGTTACACAAATGGAAGCCCATTAAAAATCCTGTCTTCAGGACAACTTGGTTCAACACATATTCTGCTTAATTCCAGATCAGAAATTACTTTTACAATTTTAACAGTTATAAAGCTAAGATCACATTACAATTTATCACTTAGGCTTTGTACAGTTATGTTCTCTTCTTGGTGGGTCCGCAAGGTGCCATGACAACACATTACAATTTAGCAGCTACAATTCACAGCTAGAACATGGGCTGGGAACAAAGACACACTCCTGAAATTCTGTGCAGTTCCTTCAGAAACAAGACTTCTGAGGAAAAAAAACCCTTATGCTACTGTCACTTTAAAGAGTTTAAAATCTGAAAAATTGATGAACTATTCTTATACAGTTTGGTTTTGAGTTTTTAAGATTGAGGTTTTCAAGCTTTTTGTCAAATTAGGACAGTTAAACCCTCAGTATTTAAATTAAAGCTAACACTTTAATATTACCACATAGGTGACATTAAAATCAGAGTGGAGTCACCACACTCATTTATAAATCAACCAGCTGAAGAATCGGTTTATTACTTTTGATACTTTGCTGACATGAATAAATGCACAGAAAACTGGATGACAGCTGATATTTAAATCTGCCATAATTCATATTATATTTGTTTGAATAGGACAATTTTTTTCCACTCTATTTGCTAGTTCAAATTATGAAGTACCATTATTCACTTCAAAGACATTTATACGTTACCATATCTTAAGACTATGGGGAGGAACCCCCAAATAACAAATCACCTCTACCCAGCAATGAAGAAAAACCCCAGACATCTCTAGATGTTAGCAATTATATTTAAATACTACACACCAGAAAAAAACCACCCATTGTTTGGAACAGCAGCAAAAAAAGTAATTGTAACAGATGAGCAAATTAAAAAGCTTGGTTGCTTTAACACTATTTTTCAATATTATGCAAATTTACTACACTAAATGTATCATTTCAACTAACACCACTGAGGATGGGGGGGAAAAAACACCCAAACTGAGAAATAAAAGTGTGAAAACAAAGCTGACCTACGTAACAGCCTACAAGCACTTCCCTTCCATCACATTTGGGCCTTCTGACCCAGTTACATGTTCTCCATTGAAAACAAAACTTTATAGCACCAGTAATTTACAAAGATTTTCTTCTAATACTGAATGCTTTGATTAAAATATAATTATTTTACATGAAAGCCAACTGTTGCAATTTTTGCCTGTACGAGTCAATTCACAAAATTACACAATTTTCAATGTAAAGAGGTGCTAGCAAGCAAAAAAGCCACCAAATTATCTGAAATACAGCAAAGCTAATCAGTTTTTCTAAATTATGGCTGAGTAACTTTAGAAGTATGCAAACTAGACTTGTCAACAGACATTTAATTAGCAAGAGCTATCATTTACTGGATGTCCAGTAGGGCAAAACCAATCTATCACATGTTCTACCACAGAAATGAAAACTTGCTGAATTGAAAAGGGAACATTCATAAAGAGAATTATTTGTTACCAGTGAAATCCCTTGTTAAAATCATGCAAAGGGCTGTGGTACACATGCAGAACAGTCTTTACTACTGCTGTAAAGCTACTCTACCTTAAGAAGCAAAAAAGCCTTCAGATTCTGTTGTAACTTCCTTTTAATATTTCCAGAACTGTGGACCAAATTCTTCCAGATCCATTATACCATTCAAAGAGGTAATAGTCCTCCCAGGCAAGAGTTACTGCCCTTGCCGACCTCCTGGAAAGATTCTTACTGTACTTCTTGTACTTTTCAAAGCGTTCTAGGCTAGCATATGTGGTCTTTGTTAAACCATGTGATTTTTGTTGGAAATAGCTGGAAAGCAATGAGCAGAACATCTAGATCCGGAAGGACAGTGAATTCTGACAGAATCCTAGGAAAGGCACCCAATGACAGGACAGGTTAAGGGCCTCCTCCACCAGCATGACTGCTCTTGGTATCCACTGTACCTGTTGCTTCCCTACAGCTTCTTAAATATTTTAAGATACTATTTAATGGGAAGGTGGAGTCCGGAAGATGACACTTAGTCAAAACAGTAATAAAGGCAGGAAGGTGAAATTGCTGTTTGCTTTTGCATCCTAGTCCCTTCACATTGGCTTCAGATTAATATAATATTATATCAAATACATTCAAAAATTCTTTCTACTACAGCCTGTATTGTACCTTTCCTCTCTAACATAAAGACAGAGGATAAATTACTGCTTGAAGAATTTTCATTCTTATTATTGTACCTTTATATATGTATATAAAACAGGAAAATATTAATATTAAGCTTATTTTATAGGATACCATCATGAAAAACAGAATGTAGTAATTTATTTTGAAATATTCTCCTTCCCTAGTGAAGGGAATGTGGTTACACTCAAAACTGTATAACCTTCGGTGGGGTGGGGAGAATCACACAGTGACAGTTCATTACTGGTGACAGCAAACACCAAAGAAAAAACCCAAAAAACTCTGGTTGTGAGCATACAGAATGTTACTCTCCTTAACAATTATGTATGTATAGCAGGTGCTCATCAAATGTATCTGTCAGTATGTTTCTCTTCTGGGTGTTTAAGTTTCCTCAAGCATAATACCAACTTAAAATCTCTTGCAAAATTATTATATCCCATCTGCTACCATGGATAGATAGTAGCATATCTGCTTCCCCCCGCCCCAAGAATGCAGTATGGACAAATTTTCTTTTTAAAAAGAAGTGGGTGATACAGTAGCATTGCAAAACATGACTATGAATACCATGACCTGCTGCGCACAGGTTATCACAGCTCTTATTTTATCTAGCTCTACAGAAAGCTCAGGGTGGGCATAGTGCCTCTTCCTGTTCACACCTGCTCTCTTCTCAGCTTTACCATAAGAATGAAGTCAAAGGATGCGCATGAAGCTCCTGCTCTCTCCACTCAGGGCTCAGTGTTTTCCCAGATGACAGAACATTCTCCTTTACTCATCGCAGGCGACAGGAGTAAAGACAGCTTCCCACTCATTTAGTTATGACTCACCAGAGAGGAACAGGGAGAGAGAACATCATCCTGCTCAGTCAATGAAATCTTTACAGGTAAGATATCTCATTAAAAAGCCCTATTTCAAAGTATAAATATACTGTCTATTTTATATGTCAAATAAGAAAAATAGATCTATGACATCCTCCCAATAAATTCTAAACAAATCAGCAGTGAAGCTGCTGACATTTAAAACTGAGTGCTCTTACACGGCCTTGAGAAGCAAGTTTGCAGGATCCCCTCAGACTTCAATATTTGGGGCTAACCCAATACAAGGAGTGAGTTGATAAAAGAGGTAGTAAATATATAAAGGCAAGACAAATATTTCTCTGATGTTTTGGTCACAGTAACATCAGCTAATCCACATTACAAGCAGTGCATACAACTATTCCAGCAGAAGCATGGCTTGGGCTGCTTCCACGTTAAGATTGAATGCAACAACTACCTCTGTGAACTGTCCCTTCAGCCCTCCTCCTTTCTTCCATCTTATCTCATTGACTTGAGTTACAGATCCAGTGCGCATATAACATACACTGAAAAATCACACAACATAGGAGTTGTATAACATTTCACAGACAGGCCTAAGTAAACCCTCTGAATCATCTTGCAATGCTTCACTGCAAGGGGATGAAGGTTAATACCGTTATCCTTCCCTCAGCAAAATGACAGATGTACTTCCTTTAAGATGACGTTTAAAGGATCAGTAAGCTTTCACTCCTTTCTCTTAGCTCATTTCAAATCCAAATTTCTATACAGGGATACCCCAGAAAAATGCAGTTCCCTAAGGCTCTCAGAACTGAACCACATGAATGAATCACTTTTCATGGTAAAGTGTATTTCACTAGGTTGTGCCTATATTATACATTCTACATACAGGTAAGAACTAAGACCAGGTATAAGGCTGAACACCTTATTTTACCTTCAGTATTTATTAAAATCTTTTGAAAAATGTCTAACAGTTTGAGATCAGTATTGTCAATTTTTGTAGAGTCTAAAAAGTGTTAGCACCATCAGCAAAAAATAGGAGTTTTTAAGAGTTTAAAAGTGATGCTGTTCTGGATTTAAATTGATATATACTCGATCTGACCATTTTTCTATCTGTTCACACAGATTTTACAAACATCTGGGGAATCTTCCCCAAGGACCAGTCATTCATTAACTTTGGCTTTTAGATTTGTACCAATATCCAGAAGTTTGTAAGGCTACAGACTAGAATCTTCTGACTGGTTTCTGTGGCATGACTAGAAAGATAAAGAAGTAGTTCTTTATAAATCTTGCCCAGGCACCAAGAATTGTACCCCTTTAAATATTAAAAAGAACAGATACAACAGATACCAGAAGCAAACAGCAAGCAAAAAAAAAAAATATCCTGAGCTAGGGAACTCTAGCCCTTTTTCTGCTGTCACTTCAACGGTATAATTGTGATCTTTCAACCATTAACAAGAGAATTGTGTGCAGTACCTAAAGAGTTTAGGTTCAAAAGGGGAATTAAAGCAAAATGCCACAGCTAAATACGCATTGGGAAAATATGAGCATTTACCAGATAGAAAAAGAGTAAGCAGTTTACTGGTTAAGATTACTGAAAACAATAGTCAGAGTAACTACTTCTAGCCAAGTATGAATGTTTACTATGTTGTAACCTACCAATTAGAATACCAAGGACAAACCTTTACAGATTAAGAACATGCTATTACTAAGTATAGAACCCAAGATGAGAGAGGCTTTCAACCCTTCAGGTTCCAATTCCTCCATTTAGTAACCAAGTGAGGCACAGAAGAGGGCAGGAACTTTGATATGGTTTTTAATTCTTAGAAAAGACATTTTATCCAGGTGCCTGCAGTATATCCCAGCACAAAACCTGACTAATTTACTGTCCTTTTTGAACGTAACTTTCAGGAATAAAGTAGCTTAAGTATGTTCAGTAATTACTAAATACATGCTAAAATAAAGTTTTCCTCAAATCTTCAAGGCATTTTCCCCTATTTTACAGATTTCACTAAACCTGTTCACTAGCTTTGTAACTGGACCCTTATTCCCAACCCAATCCACACTACACAATGCCTTTTAAATACTGCTGGCAGAGTCAATGAGATCACTTAAATACATAGTATGAAGAAACTGTATCAGGAAAAAAAACCAAACCAACAATTCTCAAAAATATGAGAAAAGCACTCCTTGTTTTTCACCTGACTCATCATACAGTTGCAGCTATAATGTCAATCATCCTGGCATGTCCCATTGCTAGGCCTCTAACAGTTAACAGCAGCTTGTTCTAACCGTGCATTAAAGATGTATATTAAGCTGTATGCTAGAGAGCACTTGTTCATACAGCCTGTCCAGTACAGATGACTCTATGGCTCCACTGTCCCTTACACAGGACACAGGGACAGTCAGGTGCCTCAGACAGAGACCATGCCACTGCCAATGAGTACACTCGTCTACAGGACAGCCAACTGTAAATACTGAAGAAACATATCTCAAGCCCCATTCTTCTTTGGAAATTACATTTCTAACTCTGAGTCTTGTTAGAGAATACACTTTCCATTTGGCCTACTCCTCAGTCTCAAAGCCAGAGCATCCTCCTGAAAGGCAGGGTTTTGAGTCCGCTCAGACTTCAGGCAGTGAATCAAATCTCCCATTTTCTGATTGGGTGCCCAGAATAGCTAGGCTAGAAGACCATAAACAGGCATCAAAATGAATTAATCAAAAAGTTATTGACTAAAAAAAAAAATTGAAATAC
Organism: Grus americana; assembly: GCF_028858705.1. Taxonomy (NCBI): domain Eukaryota; kingdom Metazoa; phylum Chordata; class Aves; order Gruiformes; family Gruidae; genus Grus; species Grus americana. Next base: position 116,696,373 of record NC_072852.1, read on the forward strand.
TTCCACGGTATGAAAGCTTTCTATAAAAGTCAAAACCAAGCTTAGACACCCTGTGCAACCAGGTGTTCACACTTTCTGAAGAATACAAACCAAACTACATTTTAAAATCCTATCTATAGGCTTCACGGATCTCTTCTGCACTTCTCATTCTAGTGTCCTCCTTCAACTATGACTTAAAAAAAAAAAAAAGGCGGGGGGAAGGGAATTTAAGGGAAACATTTAATACATTTATGACTGAAAACATGTAAAAATAATTTTGCAATGCAAGACACCTTGCTCCAAATGTTACTCATTTTATTACAAGACAAATCAATACAGAGTCTCAAGATAGGTAAAAAATACAGGGACAAAATAAAGCTAAAAATCAAAACGCCATCAAAAATCATGATACAAAATGAGATAAGAAACAAATAAAGATGATATACCATTTAAGAATATAGAATTTTTTATTATTAAATACAACATAGAGAATTAGCTTTTCAATGAGTTATCATGTATTCAAAAGGAGGTTGTCAGAACCAAAGAAATAAGCAGATGTTGTTGGAAGCTATTAGAAGAAAATTTAGTATACATGAAAATATACATGCATGATGAAATGTAATTAAATGTGTAAAATTCTCTCAACAGATGAAGATATGAAAATGTCATTTTTTTTTCTTATTTAAATCAGAAGCCTCTCCCATTAGCAAATAAGAAAACAGAATAGTAGCTTCTTTATATTCCATAAATAAACAGCTTACACAATGTCAAGTCTGCCAACTTTTTACATTGTAGTTATCAAAACATATTGACTTACAGAGGACAGCCACAGCTCCGGATTCAAACATGAGACATTCTTCTCTGTTTCTGGTTTCCACTATCACACTGAATGGAAGTGGATCGAGCTTGTGATAGACACGGTATCCTTTACTGAAAGCCATTTTGCCTTTATCAGAGGCAGTCCTGTCCAACACAAGATGATGTTAGTGAAACCTTCTTGTGCTTCCAGATACTTTCTGCAAAGCAGGTCTGACTTCCATCCTTTCCTAGGGATTCTACGTGTTTAACAAAAACAAACAACAAAAGAATCCTGCTTGCTCTTTCTACCTCGTGAGAATTATTTTATCTCGTGTTCCAAAACAAATATAGAGACTATCTAAAGACAACATCACAATGTTTCAGAAACACAATTACCCAGAGAAACATCTTTCAAAATAAAGGATTTATTTAAAAGCTTCTCAGAACCAATGAGAATTTCTTTCACAATAATAAATAGAATTTCTTCTTAGTGGAAAAAAAAAGGTCACTAGCCACCACAAATATGTAAGAGTAGCAACTATCTTAATCATGAAGTAACGCCAAATGCAGAGGACGAGAAGTCTGGGCAGGCTTCAATTTTAGATCTATTTTACTGATTCTGACCTTGTACAGAAGGACAGTATATTTTAAATGCTAAAGCTGTCAAGACGTTTTAAAAGATGATACAAAAACGTTAACCTATTTTGTTTTTCTTTTTTAAATCAAAGCAGGTTTTTCTTTGGATTTAAACCCTCCCCTGCAGCGGCTGAGCACTGAAACATTGCAGTATTGTAGTAATGAAACTGCCTGTAAGCCACGAAGATCTTCCTTTAAAACAATAAAAAACCCCAAACAATAAGAAACTATAAACAAACGCGAGAGTAGCCAAATTTTAAGGGCTTAAGCTCAGGAAACAATACAGCGAGGGAAGATTCTTCTTGAACGCCAGGAGCAGAGGTTTCTGCCCTCTCCCTTCCCTTCAGCTCCGTGTCCGTAACCTCTAGGGCGGACACGGACTTTACGCCGTCCATACGGAACATGCCGGCCCCCACCCTCCGGCGCAGCCCCTGCGGACGCAGCACCCCCGGGGAGCAGCGGCGTCGGTCCGGCCCTTCACCCGAAGCCCCTCTCCCTTGCCGGGCAGGACGACAAGGGGCCACCGAACAGCCGCGAATTTCCCACCGCCCGGCCGAGAGGCAGCCCCGGCGCCCGCACCGGGCCGGCAGATCCCCGCCCCGCTACCACCTGCCGCCCGCCACAGCCCGGTGCCGCCGGTACCCACGACGCTGACAGAGCCTCCATCTTGTCTGGCGCCAGCGGCGCCCCCGCGGCCCGAGCCCCGCAACGGCGACAGCCGGGCCGGCTCCGCCATGTACTGACAGGCGCCGAGGGCGCCCCCTGCCCCGGTGCTGCCACCCCCCTCCCCAGCGTCCCGTCCCCCCCCAGCCGCAGCGGTACCAGCCGCCTCCCTCACCGGCCGCGCCACCTGCCACCAACGGCCGCCCGCTCCGCTCCGTGCCGCGGGAGCCGGCGGGACCTCACTTCCGCTCCGGCCCCGCCGTCCCTTCCGCATTGCGCCTCCCGCCACCGGAAGTCTGTAGAGGGTATGAGCGGGCGGCAGCACCGACCGCGGCGGGGGTGGGTAGAGGACGGGGGAGGGGAGGGGAGGGGAGGGGAGGGGAGGGGAGGGGAGGGGAGGGGAGGGGAGGGGAGGGGAGGGGAGGGGAGGGGAGGGGAGGGGAGGGGAGGGGAGGGGAGGGGAGGGGAGGGGAGGGGAGGGGAGGGGAGGGGAGGGGAGGGGAGGGGAGGGGAGGGGAGGGGAGGGGAGGGGAGGGGAGGGGAGGGGAGAGGAGGTGAGGAGAGGGGAGGAGAGGAGAGGAGAGGAGAGGAGAGGAGAGGAGAGGAGAGGAGAGGAGAGGAGAGGAGAGGAGAGGAGAGGAGAGGAGAGGAGAGGAGAGGAGAGGGAGAGGAGAGGAGAGGAGAGGAGAGGAGAGGAGAGGAGAGGAGAGGAACTGAAGTGGTGGGCCCGGCGTGAGGCGAGGGCGGCCGTTAAGCGGTCTCCCCCGGAGGGGAGAGGGAGGGTGTTTGATCGGTGGAACGCGCTGCGGCGGGGCGTGCGGGCAGGGAGGCGTCGGCCCGCGGGAGCAGCGACACCGGGCTGGGTGGAGGCTTTGCCAGCTCCGGGTTCCTGTGAGCGGCATCCCTCATGTAGGCCCTGTCGGGGACACGTTGAACCGGAGAGAGCGTGTACGGCGAGCGTTGGGCGAGCCCTGCTGTCAGGGTGGAGTTCAGCCTGAGGAAAGCTGGCCCCTTGGGGAAAAGCGAGAAGAGAGCCCCTGGAAGAAGTTCTCCTTTCGGGTTGTCTTATGGCAGTGCTGGATTGCAGGCTTCAAAGTTGGAAAATGTGCAGTGGATGCACCGTGAGGCTATGTTAAAACACAGCCAGCCCCAGTCCCGGTTGTGTATTTATTACAGGTGCAGCAGGGAGAAAAACCTTAGTGACAGGCTCACGAATAGCAATGCAAACTGAAAAACCTGGCTGTGCGCAGAAGTGCGATGGGCATAGAAGCTGCCGGTGCGGATGTTCACCGAGCGCCTCGGGTGGGGTGGGAGCGCTGAATCACGGCTAAAGCCTGCCTCTGCCTGAGTGGCTTCTAAAGTTTTAGGGAGAGTCCCTAAGCATCTGTTTGGAAATTTCCATTCAGCCTGTGCAGGCTGTAAGTGGAGGAGGAGTACCGCTTCACAGGAGCTTTACTGTATTGTGTTGGTGATACATTGCAAGCTGCTGAGAAGACTACAGGAGGCAGGTTTGAGAGCTACATGATAAAATCAAGAGAGAAGTGGGCTTTGCTGCACTTCAGCTAACACTGGGGCCAGTTGCCAGTTTGAGTGGAGATCTGAAGTAGAAAAAACGCAATCTGAAAAACTGGAGAAGCTCTCTTCACTGAGACTATAGTTTGAACTAAAGAATATGCATAAGGGCAACCGTGAGAAGTGTAGCTACCTCCTGAGACAAGAGCTTGGCTATCTTTGATTTTAGATTGTAGCATTTTTTCCCACTACCTTCTCATCCAAGATCAATTCCCATTGCAAAGGGTAAAAATTAAAACCAGAAAGACCTTTTCTGTTTCTTATAAACTTTATATTGAAACACAAAAAGTTGTTTGATATTTCCCTGAATAGCTCTGGTCTATTCTAAAGAAATAGTAGATTGTGTACATAATCTTTTGATATTTAAATATGGTCTTATCCCACATACCTACCATAGTTTAAGTACAAGTTGAGTACACTGGTGGGAGAGAACACAGAGCAAATATTTGTGATGTAAAATACAGTGTAAGTAATCTTTGTGTATTTTTAGCTGGCCAACTTCCTACACACATTATGACGACCCCGGTGAAAATGTTCTATAGATAAATAAAAGTATGATATTTTAAAAGACTGTTTAAAGAGAAGTTTCATGGGGTTTGAAATTACTAGAATGTATAGTTGCTAACGGCTTTTTGGAGCTTATGCTATTTCTCACTTGCTCATGGGAGACGCTCACAGGTAATTGAACTATAGCATAGCATCAAAAAGAAACACATGAAACTTTTTAACTATTGAGAATGTAAAAATAAAAGAATGACAATGTGGCTGCTGTGGAAGCAAAGCAAGTGTGTCCTGTTTTTATCCATGCTTAAAGATCACTAACAGGGACAGCAATTTAAAGGTTGCTTTACAACATAGACCCAAGGCTAAATGATATATACTTGTAATGTAAAACAATTGATGTATCATCAAGTTTATTCACATTTTTTTCAGCAGATAAAACAGATTCAGATGGCACGTGTGGTTGTTTTCTTACGAACTCATGTATTTTGCCTTAGGGTAATATACTTGTTTTTCTAATAGCTAATCATTATTATGCAGTTGAAAATGGACTGTTCCATTATTTGCTTAGTGACTTTTCAAAATGTCAGAGAAGTGCATCAGTTGAAAAATATAATCATAGAATCACAGAATGGTTTGGGTTGGAAGGGACCTTCAGTGATCACCTAGTTCCAACCCCCCTGCCATGGGCAGGGACACTCTCCACCAGACCAGGTTGCCCAAAGCCCCATCCAACCTGGCCTTGAACACTTCCAGGGATGGGGCCTCCACAGCTTCTCTGGGCAACCTGTTCCAGTGCCTCACCACCCTCACAGTGAAGAATTTCTTCCTTAGGTCCAATCTAAACCTACTGTCCTTCAGTTTAAAACCATTGCCCCTTGTCCTATAACAACAGGCCCGGGTAAAAAAGTCTCTCCATCTTTCTCACAAGCCTCCTTCGTGTATTGAAAGGCTGCTCTAAGGTCTCGCTGGAGCCTTGTCTTCTCCAGGCTGAACAATCCTGACTCTCTCAGCCTGTCTTCACAGGAGAGGTGCTCCAGCCCTCCCAGGTAGGAGGCCCCAATTTTTGTGTCCATCCTCTGGGTCCGCTCCAACAGGTCCATGTCTGCCTTGTGCTGGGGGCCCCAGAGCTGGACACAGTACTCCAGGTGGGGTCTCACAGAGTGGAGCAGAAGGGGAGAATCACCTCCCTGCGCCTGCCGGCCATGCTTGTTATGTGGCCCCAGATACAACTGGCTTTCTGGGCTGCAAGCATGCATTGCCAGCTCATGTCCAATTTTTCATCCACCAGTATCAGTTTACATCAGCTGAGACTGTAAAAAATGTATTGCTATCCAATAGCAGGAGCTTTGATAAAGCTATTATTAACTTCAGAAAAATACTGCTGTTTATAAGTTAATGGCAAATGAGAATGAGTATTTGATTCTAACTAATTGCCAATGTAATATAGTGCATAATATAGCAAAGCGTATTACAAGCAAAGTTTAATTTGTTCTTCAATTTTGTGTAATAAAAGGTTTTGGTAATTTTTCCCCACCTGCCAACTGAATTTCAGAATCTCACTAACCTTCAATATATGGAAATATTGAGACATAGCTCTGTAACTGGAGCTCAGGGAGCAGGGAGGAGGTAGAGGAGCCAGGAATGAAGTGAAGTTGAGCTTGGGATAAAGGGGTGAGGGGGAAGGTGTTGTGTTAATTGTCTTTGTTTCTCGGTATCCAAATCTGCTGTTGGCTATAAATTAAATTAATTCCCCAAATCAAGTCTCTTCCTGTGATGGCAATTGTTCAGTCATCTCTCCATCTTTACCTTGACCCATGAGCTTTTTTCTCACCCTGCCCTGTTGAGGAGGGGAGTGAGAGAGCGTCTGGGTGGGTGTCTGGCTGCAGCCCAAGGTCAACCCAGCACAACTTCACTGAACGTCAGAGCAGAGCCTGTTTCAAACTTCATTGCTGTCTGAAAGCAGAATTGGCTCAAGGCTCCTCAGCAGCCGTGGCAACATTTGCCTTTGGTAGCAAAAAGGTGAGGGAGGCCGGATGGGGATGCCTGAAAGGGGAAGAGGAAGGTTTCCGGGCTTGCAGATCCTGCTGCAAAATTAGGAGGAGGAGTGCAAATAAAACCCAATGGCAAAAAACGGGGAGAGAGCGAGCCTCAGCCTCAGCACTAGCAGCAGGTTCACACCCCCCACCTCTCCCCTCGGCGGCAGCAGCAGCAGCCCAGGGTTGCCGGGCTCTGGCTCGTGCACCGCTGGCAGCGAGGCAACCAACTATTTTACCCATTCCACTAAGTGTTCAAACCACCATTTTCTCAGGGACATCGGTGGTGCTGTACATTGCTAAATTGGCACACCAACAGCAAATAAATCAAAGGTTTGCAATTATATTTAATTTGCGTATCCTTCCTAGCACTTATCGCAGGCCTTACTCCTGCAAACTCCTACCGCCCATTAAATCTTTAAAGCTGAGTTTGCTCTATCCACCGCTGGTTTGCAGATGCACACTCTCTGAACTGCTAGCTCCTTGAGGTAGTAGTCGTGTGTGTACATTATAATTTCAGTACCTTTAGTTCAATGAATGTCTTAGCCCAATTGGAGCTTTTGGGTAAAATGGCAACATGTAATTTAAGTGCAATACAATGATTTTAAGCTCGATGTCTGTCCCCAGGGTGTGTGAGGCCCACAGTGACACAACCTACATCCCACTTCATGTTTTCTGTTAGCTAGGTATCACAAAAGTCTTAAGACAGTAAATAGACAATACTCAAGTACTTATATGAAATCTAGGCTATGAAAGTTTGGGCTTAAGCATGTAAGAAAAATACTACACCAAACCTTGGAGATACATCTGTGCTTCACTCAAGGTCTCTGCTCTATGAAAACATTTAACTGTGTGCATAAAGCACAAAAGGAATGTAAAGAGTCAATGGGACAGTTCACATGTTTGAACAAAACCATATGCTTAAGTGGTTGCTTGGAGCAGAGCCTTAAATTGCAGGCTCTTGTATTACTAAGTTTGTCTCCAAGCAATTATTTTATTCCTGTTCATTTATTTCTGCATATTTAGGGTAAGAGGCTTTGTTATATACAGAAATGAAGTACTCTTGGAGAAAAATTCCTACATTATGTCATGGTGCAGACAGACTAGTTCAACTAACAATTGTAAGGCTAACAAAGTTCTGTGTTTGTTTTATGCCACACACAGGGCAAAACCGCTCAACTCTGATCCATCTGTGGTTGCGTGCAATTTTTTCAAAAAAACCACAACCATCCTCCCTCCTTGCAACAACCATCTTGAAGCCTCCTCAGAGTTCTCTTTTTCTTTACTTTTTCCACTACTAATTCTTGCAGGAATGGTTTGTTTGTGACTTCACAGGTAAAGTCTGATGGTCAGATCACAGGTATTGTTATTTCCTTTTAGAGCACTGATCACAGGACATTTAATTTTCACTGGGCAACTAACAAACCCAAGATGACAGGGATACTGCTTTTAAGCACCACCACGCGAGAGGACAGTTCAGCCTGTTCAAACGAACCTCACTGAGTCATGCTACCAAAGCCATACACTACATCAAAACTGCAGGTGCGTATCCCCTCCCCCGGTGTATATATTTAGGGTTCTTTCTAAAAAAGTGCCTTTTTTTTGTAGAATAACTTAGGGAGAACTGAAAGCAGAACCACTGATTAGCAAACTTTTGCAGAAAATGAGATGTATCTGAAAGGAGGAGAAAGAGGAATCGTGTGGCTCCCTGTATCTGCACATTTTTTCCTCAAACTTCTGCATTTCGCAGTTCAGATTTCGTTTTCCTTTATAGTAAAGGACAAGGTTGTCCCTTTGTTATTGGTGACCTTTAGGGGAAAGGTAATTCTGTAATAACTGTAATCATACATAGCTGTATAATAAAATAATTGTAATAATTAAATAACAGTAATAATTCTGTAATATATTATCCTATTCATAAATGTCAATGACTGACAATTTTACATGCAGTTCTTTCTTAGGTGTTCTACATCTTTCCTTTTCCTAAACAACACTAACTACTGAAGAGGTTATTAGACTTTCTCAAGAGTCCCTGTAGAGTTCTGAGCAGAAATAAGATTGTCACATCACTTAATGTGTTAGTACCTTCTCACATGGGCTTTCATCATCATTTAGGACGTCAGTCTCTTAACATGCTATAATTATTTGTTAATTTTGATAGTGAACACATGGTAAACTGTGGGAGAATAATGTTAAAGCAGTTGTCTTCGGATTATACCTCAACCAAGCAGCAGTTGTGTAACATAGTTTAAAAATGATTACATATGACTGCTTTGCTACTAGTATTTAATTTGCATCAATAAATGAGATACAGGTGAAGTGGTAGAAGTGGTTAATTTGTTTATAAATAAAATTGGGTAACATTATTTGCATAATCTTTAAGTGCCTACACAAATCTAACCATTTATACATAGGAAAGGCACCACGTTGCCCAAAACAAGAAGTTAGATTACTTACCACCCTTAAGTATACTTCGCTGCCAGTTTCTTCACGTTATCGTTCTCCAACTGTGACACTGTGTGGGGACAGGAAGGAGAAACTCCTCAAGCATGCAAGGGCAAGACACCACAACCACATGGTGTCATTGTAGTAGAGGAAAGACAGGCTAAGTGTAATAGGAATAGCTGGTCTTCTGCAGTAATTAGGAAAATGACTACAGGCTGTCTTGAAAAAGATTCTCTGTAGCTATAATTTATAATGAGGTTATAAGGAAGATACTATCTTTATTCCCTCGCTTACAGTCCTATTGGAGCAACATGCCTGTGTTTTTAATAATGAAAGCGAAGTTTGGGATGATAGCTGATGGCTTGAACCTACAGCTTCTCTCCTCCCTGAACTACAGCCAGGGAGAAAGCGAGGGAATGACTCCTTATAAGTATTCTTCCTAGAGGCAGTAGAAAGTGTGAATAAACATGATTTCCAAATCTGAGGGCAATTTTTTTCTTTCTGACATACTGAAATAGAGTCAGCCAGCAAGCCTGTCATTTCCTTTACTGCCTTCCTAAAGGAATAAAGCTTACAAAGTTGCACTGCAAAAGCTCCTTGACAGACAAGTTTATTGAAACAATTTTTAAAAGCAGATATTTCTGAATGTACTCCATCAATCCCAACAGTTCAGAAAAACAATTGTTCAGTGTCCAAATGAAGTGTGCATGTTACAAATTGTACATTTTTAATATACTCATTTATACCACATGACATGAGCATAAAATACAATGATTTCTTATGTTATTCAGTATGCCAATTTATTGCTACATTTCCCCAAAAGAGTAGGGCACACCTGGAAATAGCTCTTAATCCAAGGCTACTACAGCTGTTCCTATGCCTTGGACCCCAAGATCAAGTCACTAGTGTTCCGATGTAAACCACCAGATTTTTAAAGTGTTTTCTTTGTAATTTATATTTGAATTAAATGCTTTTTAGCAAGACTAATTCTTAGATGGCGTTTAGTGGGAAGTGTAACATTTGAATATTTACTACAGTATTAATACTTCAAATCATAGGATATAAAGTTTTCTTCACCTTCATTTTGCTTGACAGCTTTAGCCATACCAATCAGAAGAAACAGGTTCAATGTATGAAGTTACCAAAAAAAAAAAAAAAAAAAAAAGAAGACACAAACAGTGAATTTAACCAACTTGCACAAGGAACGAGAGTCCAGAGTTCATGGGTAAACTATCACTTGGGGGCTTAGGATGTGCTGTCATTTATACTTGCACAATAATCACAAGTTCTCAGTGTATGCCTGTATTAAAGAAAAAATAATTAAGCATTGATTTGGTTTTTCCTTTCTGTTTTGTTTCTAAGAACAGTCTTAAGAGTTCCATATTCTGAATGCAAGCAATTTTTTAGCTATTCCAATTTGAGCGCAGCACAGCTGCTTTTTAAAGGTCAGGTTCCATTTGGAACTGTCTCCACACTGTAGCTCAGATGACTTTCACATATTTGAATGTTCTGCCAGCCCTTTTGACCAATAATATGATCATTTTATTGTCAAAATAAGTATTTTTTTAGCAAATGAAAAGCTTATTCCAATAGTACAAGATATCTATATCCAGTGTGAAAGCAACATGGTGGTATAAATATATGCATACATTGTATTACACTAGTATATTATACACATTCCAGTTAACCATGGAACAATTAACAGGAGCAGATGACTACTAATCATGGGTACAAAGTATTTTTGTAAACAAGACTTTGAAAAACTTTAAGGAAAATCTGATTTCTGGAAAGATGACAAACTTGGGATTCCATTTTTGTTTCCAAAGAAGTAAATTTTTTTTAAGGATGCTGTATATAAGAATGCACTTTGTATTAAAACAAAGATCAATACTTTACAGTTTAAGAAACTTTACATATGTACATAAATTACACATCAGGAATGGTTTTAAAGCTCAAAATGAGTTGTTGGAAAAGTCTTATTTTCCTTCTATTAAAATCTTTAACTCTTTTACGTTGTGATCATTCGCAACTGTCACAGCATGATCCAGTGCTCGGATACTTGCTAGCAGCTTTATGATCTGCTTTATGTGCTCCCTAAAAAAAGAGGAAGGAGAAGTCAATACAGGAATGGAACAATCATGTACAAGTATTAATATTTCAACAGAAGACGACATTATGAATCCGTATAGCAAATCAGTTTCTGATAACTTCACATCATCTCCTCCTTCACTTGCTTAGTCTGATAAAATAAGTTGGTTATCAGCTTTGTACTGAAATTGAAAAAATTTATTTTGGGAATAGGAATTAATCATACAATATGGTTTAATACTAGATGCAGTATAATCTCAAGAAAAAGTCTTGGATTGCTTATAATACTGTGCAATGAGTCACAGCTCTCTTGGTAACTAATGGGTAAGCCAAAAAAACCCCCAAAAATAAAATCAAGGCAGCAAGTATGCTTTAATGCATTCCTTGAAAAGGTAAGAAGCTCGCTGCCAATGAAATGCATTACAATTCAGGTCAATCTAGGAAGCCTAGAGTGAACAAACTGCTAGGAGGACTGTACTTCTTCAGATGTCAAGAACAATTTTGGTATCTTACTAAGTGGATGGACATGAAATTTAGACTAGTCTCACAGAAACCACGAGAAATTCAAAATTAATCTTAAAAATGAACCTAGCTGATCTGTGAAAAAGCATCCAACGTTTGGAAAACTAGCACCAATGGCCATAGGTAAAGATATACCTCCTCGCCACAGAAATTAATGCAGTTTTGCTTGAAACGACTGTACTGGGTTTTATATAAAAAGATATTTCATTCTTCAGTTCTAAGTAGTAATATTTCTCCTGCAGACTTATTTTATCTTCTTAATAGGGGCAAAGGATTAATTGGATGTTTCTCTTCCAATACAAAGTTTTACCAAGGTATTATTTCAGCTGGTAAATAAAGTTCTTTCAAATTTAGAAACAGGCTACCAAAAGAGAGCAAGTTTAATCTCTACTGGATTCTCTCTCAACTCCTTCACTTCAATTCCAGTATCATGCTAGGCTAGTCATTTTGGTTTTAAAAAGGATGGAGTAGCAAGTCTACTTTGAATTTGAATCATGGGGAAATTTAAATTGGTACGTGACACTGCTATCATACTTTGGGCACAAAGTTCTGAGGCATAACATGAGAGTGGATAAAAAGTTGTCTGAGCACAACTCAGTGTGGCACAAAGCTTGGTGTTCTCTGAAAATGAGATGACTCATATGCCACAGCCAAAAGCAACTCTAAGGACAGAAAAGTGTCTAATAACCCAACATGGTATCTATAAAAAAAATTGACACCAGAAAAAAACCCCCTCACCTCTAAACCAAGATTTTTCTGCTACAGTTTAAGGGAAATGTCTGTGTCTATGTTTTGGTGCTATGCATAAGATCAAAAAAGAGAGAAGGATCTAATTCCCCAGAGCGCCTCAGTAATTGAAGAGTAACTCAACAATGGCTCAAGCAAGTTCAATTATCAAGAATGACTAATGCAGGTAGCAAGGGTTCGTCTTTCCAAGTTTCGGGTTTGCTGGAACAACTGAACTGTTGACCTGGAAACCTCTCCTCCTCATACAACAGCACAGGAATGAACAACCTTCCAGTCTTGTTCTATTCCTGTGCATCAGTGCAACAATTTCATTTTTAAGTTTATCATCACTTAAAACAACACACCCATAGCATTTCAGGTTACTTGGCCAGCAGTAACATTGATGTATCTAATCCGAACTTTTAATTATGCTGGTTATCAGGTACAAGTGAAATGACTCTTTGATCTAGGGGAGAACAGGTTCATCAAGTTTGTTGTGTAAATAAAGCCAGAACTTTTGTATGGTAATACAAAAGCACAATTTGTAATTTAGAAGCCATTACGCAGGAATCTGCAACAGGCTCACAGGGTGGAACAGTCCAAAACCAGTAACCGCAAAATTTGCCAGTATCAGGGACACTAAGCGGCAGTGCAAAACGCGCTATGAATGTTTCAGGATTTCCAGCAGTTGCTGTTTTCAGACACCTTAAAAATCTCCCCATCTACCATACCACAGTGTTTTTTAAGTTTGAATTCAAAACTGTTTCAAAAGACATGCAGCAGTATGGAGATAGTCACCCATGTTTGCATGCATCAGCAAAATAACACAAAGCGCAAGAATTGCATTAACTCGAAATAAGTTACCTTGCATTTCTCTTCTCTACATCAGAGCAACCAATGCTGTTTCTATAAATTGTATCAGCCAGATGAACAAGGTATCTACAGAAGTTTTCTAACTGAGAAATAGTTTTGTCTCCTTTTAGATTAGTGAACCACTGTTTAGGAAAGCAAGTAATTACCTAGACATAACAGGAAAAAGAAAGTTAAACAAAATGTAAAAAGATTTTAAAAGCTATCTAACATGATTTGCAAAGTCCGGCAGGTAAGATTGCAGTGACAAGGTCCAACTGTGCGAAACTTGGGGGAGCGGGGAGGCAGAAGATCCAAAATTCAAGCAGTAAAACACTGAAACCTACACCATACGTAAAACTGTCTACAGGTATGAGTCAGAGAAGCTTGCTTATTTAGTTTTTGTATTAAAAAAAAAAAATATCTATTTTTTCCACTGACATTACAATATTGATCTATCAAAGCCAAGATTTTATAGGTAACCAAGTTTTACCTACATTTTTCCTTAACTCACAAATATGAAGTGATTTTAAACATTCTTTGATTCTACTTACACTTTGAGCTTTCTTAATGCTGTCCTCTCCATACTCAGAGTTCTGAAAAGCCATAAGAATGTATCTATTGAGCAGCCCATCTATTGACAGTTCTTGGAGAGTTTTGTTTGAAAGGATTCCATACCACTGGAGAAAGTTTCCTAGTAACTGAGAATACAACAGAGAAAATAAGTATGTAAAAATGTAGTGAAACCAGGAAGTTGCTCAAACACTCTAGAACCTCTTCAAATGCAACAGCACGGCCAAGGTAAGCAATGGAAATGCACCCTCTGTTAACTATTCAGAATCCATAAAGTACCAGCTTAGAGTGTTATGAATTCTCATACGACCACCCCCGCCACAACTTTGCTCCTGTTTTGCACAAGAAATCAGAAAAAAAAAAAGTTTTAAGCCATCTTGTTCTCAAAATTTGATGTCAATGTCAAGTCAAGTGAGGCCTAGCATATGCCACACAGGGGGCAAATTCACAGCCCCCTTTGTCAACGAAATCCCCAGCTACACTGTCAACATACCCTTATTTCCAAGGCACGGTGACAAAAGAGACACAGAAAACGTCACGGGGGAGTGCTGGCTGAGCCAGCTGTGCAACTGTTATTCCCCACTGGCCTGTGGAGGAACTGCTGCCAGCCTTGTACAAACAGACACAGCCAGCAGTTTACTGTTGAGGCAGATCATCACGAAACAGTAAATGAGTGCTTGCCTTCCCAGCTTCTATTTCTGCTCGTCTGTGATGCTATAACTGACTTGCTAGCGCAAGAGCGCTGTATTTTTAATGCTTCCCTAAAATAAAACAGTGGTAACAGCATGCATGCTTCTAAACTGCCCAAGCTCTGATACAGGTATTGCCAGAAGCAGGCAACTTCACTCTTAAGAGACACAAGCCCTAAATAGGCTATCTGTTTTGCTTTTAACAATAGCAGTTTAATAAATGACCTTTGTGCATTTTTTGCCCTAGACAGCATTTAAGAAGCTGACTATTACTTCAAAGTGAAAGGATTCAGTGCCAAATATTTTAAGTAAATGAAGTGATTGCAAACCTATTCAGAATACAGTATCCCTCACTGCTGCAATTTAAACAGAAAATTCGAGATAAGAGTTCTGTTTGCATGGTCATGGAGATCAGCAGTTCAATCAACATGGGTATCATACTTTATTTTCCTCTTTAGCTGGGAGTTAATTTTCTTCACAGCCTTTTATTGGAAATAAACTACAACAGTCATAGCTTCTTACAGGCCTTTGTAGACTCTATATTGCACATTCCGAACATAGAGACTTTTTCTTTCACACTCTATTGTTTCAATTAAACTATGATTACAAATGCTGTTATACTTTACAAATAGCAGTGAGCTTCCCAAAAGAGGCCAAGTTATTTTCTCACACTACACACAAAAAACCCAAACCAACAAACCAAGCTCCCTCATTCTCATGTAAGTGAAATAAAAGCAGCATATTTTATTCTGACAAGCACAATGACATTAAAAAAATGGGTTGAGCATGCTACGTAAACCCACGACATACAAGTTTAATGATGGTGCTTTCACTTGGCAATCTTTTGAAGAGGGCATAGTGCATTATCAAAAACTAAGAATCCTAATTTGCAGTTCTTTCAAAGTTAAAGCAATTTCCGTCTATCATTTTCCACAGATTTGAAGAGGATTTTATTGCTACACTGTCTAGACCAAAGATTTACCAGATGCATTTACTGACTTACCTTAACAGAGGACCAAAACTGACGTTGGAAAAACAAATATGGACCAGAGTTCTTGTTTTCTAAGATGCTGGAAAGTAAGAGATTTCTTTAATGAGCAACCAAGACCACCTCTGTCTGGAGTTTGCTGGCTTCCTCCTTCCCACACACAGTTCATTTATATAAATATTCCCTTCCATCCTGCTTGTCTTTGCTAAATCCTCACAGCATGATAATGAAAGATCTCCTGTATCCAATCAGCGAACCATACTGGGAAAAAACCCTGTTAACTACAGACAAAAGACACCAACTTCCTAATAAAGGTCTAATACCATAGTTAAAAGCAAACTTACTTTTTTGGGTATAAGGGCATGAATACATCATCATCTAGTGTTCTCCTCATTCTTAGCAACAATGCCTTTAAAAGCATCTGAAACAGATACGTTTTTTTTAAAAAAAAAAGCATCCAAAGCACTGCTTAGTAGTTAAACACCCAGAAATTGATTTTCAAAGCAACAAAGAACATTTGTGACCCTAACAGTAAAAGGCACACATACTTAAGCACACAAATAAATAGGCTTAGAGAAGCCTACAATAATGAACAGAGCTAAAATTTGACATTTTCAATAAAAACTGAAGGCAATGGAATTACTTTATGGTTAAGCTTGGCTACACAATTAGCTTCTGTGAAGTAAAGGCTTTTGTAATTTTTAATCTTCTGCTAACTTCCCCATACACATGCACTTTGGCCTATCTCCCGTTATTCTAAAGGCAATGCATACATTGCATTAGCTACGGCACCTGAACTCATGACACTGCTTCTTGTATTCACAGAAGATAAGTAAAACAATCAGATTTTAAGGCAATACATTGGAAAATGTTACAAAGATCTAAAAAAGAAAAGCCTGACTACTTGAGCTGAACCTTAAAACTGCAGACCAACAAGTCTCAGTACATTTGGTATCTCTTTTTATCTCTAGCATCTATTTTGGGGAGACTTCACTGAGTTCCTCCTCCTAATTTATCACCATACTTGACTCTCTGTAACTAGGCTGCAGAGCATTAAATAATTGCAAAATTCTCTTTCTTGCCTCTCACTAAGCGTGCTGTGTTCTCCAATACAGTATATTAAAAATACATTCAAATTCCTTAACTTATGCAAGATATTTAAGAAAAAACAACTTACCTGTGTATTTTTGTTTTCTGCATTCACCACTGAAGGATATCCATCTACTAGTTTCTGTACAATTGCTACCATTCTAGATGTTTGTGTTGTAGAAAAAGGATCCCATATGTTTTCAGAAATCACTGTAAAAGATTAAAGAATTACTCCACTTTGCAAACACTCAAATGCAGGTCCTAAGACAGTCAGGGAATAATTTACAAAACAGTAAAATCTGAAAGCACAAACAAGCATCAGCTTCCACACACACCCCTTTTCCCCCATTTTCTTTCTGACTATACCTGTTAATTTAGGAAGAACAACTCTCTCTACAATGGTAGGCAATAGCGAAATATCAGCGTCATCTTTCACTTGCTCCTGTTCTTCACAGCCATAAAACAGCAATGATTCAAACCACAACATAGTCTCAAAATCTCGACACTTGCCCTAATTAAAAAAAAAAAAAAATTGAGGCTAGATTCCTAAAGAGAGATTTGAAGTCAACACTTAAAAAGGGTATTATATATGCAAGTATGATACACTCACAAAACAGAACAAAACTACTTTAAAAGAGTCTACCAAGTGTGCTAAGCAGGCACGGCAAGCAGCAACTGAGCACAGTAACAACTCTAAACCCTAGTCCTTTTTGTCTATGTGTCAGGTACTCACCTGCACTGGAAATAATAATAATGATGATAACGATAATGGCAGCAGCCTCAAAACCAAAAAGTCTCTTAATCTTGCACAAGGATGGGCAAATTACTTCACCTGCTCTGGCTTCCCTACTTCTGAAACAGTGACACTACTTCCTTCAGAAACACAGACAAGCCTGATTCCTGAAAAGTGAAGAAAGTGTTCTGCCTCTTTGCCTGGACACTACTAATCATGCCGCCACAGGTCAGGTTAGTGTATACGGACAACCCAACCAAAATCTGCAAGAGGATGGGGAGCAAGGGTAATTTCTCACAAATCAGCCAAATGAACCAATTCATTCTACAACCACACAACCACTAGGTCTCATGAAAGTGAAAATGGTGGAAGTAAGACTTTTTTGGCAGCTGTTGCCCTACAGATTTTAACTTCTAATTACACCGGAGCCAAATAAATGCCCACAGATTAGGGTAAAAGTCAGAAGTATAGTTAATTGGTGCTGCATTATAAAATTATGATTTCTGGATTAAAAACCTCTTTTTATGAATGCCTTGTAATTCTTCTAACTTAACAAAATGCCTACCAGGACCAGTAACACAGAGTAGTGAAAGCAATTAGATTTGAGAATTCTGTACCATGTCTCCAACTAACTTGAGCTTTGTTTTGCCAGCCTGGGAACTCACATAGAAATAACACGGGGGAAGGGAGAACGTACAAAAACAATTTTCAATTTAATGAGGACACCTTTCATAGATTTTCCCTCATTTATTCAAATGAAATACTTTGAATGCTCTCTGAAGAAGACTCATGCTACCCTTCCTCTGCAGCAATCAGAGCAGAGGCAGCAGAAGATCCCTGTCTACAAATATCCTCTTACTTAAGGGAAAAAAAAAAAAAGCGCTTCTGAAAAAGGAGAGATTCAGTCATTTGTGAGATAGGCTGACACATTGGCAGACAGGGCTGTAGATAAGCTAAGATTTGAAACAGAAGACAACAATCTGCCTTATTAGCCTAGTTGTTTTTTAAAAACAAAACAAACAAAAAAACCCCCAACAAAATCCCAAGCTTACGTACTTGCACTCACTCTGTGCCTTGACGCACTCTCCTTCCTCAAGAAAAGCCAACATGGCAGAAAATAGTAAGTTCCTACCAGTACTGTGAAAATAGGCACCCGACTGCAGCAGAAATACCTTACCAGAGCTTTCACTGGTAGGAAGAATAGAGTGGGAGTCAAAAGCTACTTGAACTGTTTGTCCTGATGCCTACCCATATCAGCACACATATGCAGGCTGGACAATGAACACGTGCCAGGGATACTGGGCTGCAACAATGCTGTTCTGCATTTCTCATGTTCCCTACCTAATAACTGGGCAATGAGTACTATGAGGAAGACTTGGAAATTACCAGCCAGAGTTCTACAGGATATGAAGGTCAGAGAAAGAAAGATGTGTAATGTAGAGATGCAGGTTGTAAATCAACATAAAAACAGGCTTCTTAGCTCCACTTCTGAAGAAACATCATGTCTAGAATCACAATTTTCTCTCAAGTATTTTAAAACTTAAATGTATTATTTAAGAAGCAAAAATGTATTTTTGATCTACGCCACTCACTGAGAAAACACAGGCATGTGCTGAATTGAACTCTGGCCTGCTGGGAACACAGAGGACAACAGTCCAGAAACTCGCCAGAAAAGCTTCACCCCAAGAGAGACACCCATTTTCAACTTCATGCCTAGAACACGCATTTACAAGAAGTGCATTTGCTTTGCTCTGCAAAAGTGTGAAAGAACCACTATATAGAAGCTCACATAGAAGTTGTTTGCAGAGGATCTTACCTCCAAAGGAGTCCAGATAAGCAGCTGAAGTCTGATTAAAGGGTTAAACAGCTTTGGTAAACAGAGGCCAATATAAGCATCCTTATAAGAAGCAAAGTACTTTGAGCGCCAAGCTTCAAACTGTGACTTAATACAATCAATTGAGTAAAAGCTTTCCAAAACATCTTCAAAAACTTTGCTGGATTCTTTCAATATACGATCTGGTGGGGGAGAAAACAAGTAATAAGTTAATCACCTATTCCCTGTAATATCTCTTTCAAGATGGACTTTGATGCTCACTGGCATAAGCTAACTCCTACAAGCAAAACCAAAAAACCATCACCTTTAAAAGTTCTGTTACTTCTGCCTCAAATATACAAGCAACAAAAACATAAGCAGGAGTACTCTTCCATATACTGTTTTATCACAGGTCTTGCTTTAAACATTTCACACAATGATTTTCAGTTACCAGACATTGGACTGGTAATGTATTGGGCGGTATCCACTGCGGATCTAACTTCAAAGCTGGCCTTGCTCTGCATGAGAGTTTGGAACAGCTGATCGCCAGGTCCCTTCCAACCCAAATTATCCTATAACTTTGCTCATCCAAGTGCAAGTAGAGGAGGGGATCTCAGATCAGTCAACTGAATTGGCGCTTCGGACAGAGCGGACCCTGGGAGGCACTGTGCTAAACTGCTGAATGTAACATGGCTGTGAGCACTGGGCAACCATTACAATCCCTTAGCACCTTCCTTACATTTTTTTGTATTTATGGTACCAGTATTCTATGCAGTCCAAAACTTTTTCTCTATATATTATTTTCCCTTCATCTTTTCTTCTTCCCAGGGTTAGTTTCATTTTAATCAGTCATTTTTGCTGCAGCCACAGTTTTAAATGTTCAGTTACAGTAGTAACCTGCACACAACTAATATAACTAGTAGACTCAACAGGTAGAGACAGGGTTGAGGGAACATGAGATTTTATCATATAAACACATTTTCCCACTGGGATCAAGAAGAGATGCTATAAATAAGGTTAGCAGGTCCAGAGTGCATCCCCCTGTTCCCTACAGCTCACTGCTATATTCTGGACTAACATGAGAGCTACAAATGATAAAAAATAGCTTTAGAAATATTATGCTTACTCAGAAACTGATGAAACTCCTACAAAAGGCTTTTGTACGCATAAAAGCGTCAGGTTACAAAGAGCAATTCAGCCACACTGATTTTTTAATCTACATCATTTAACTTAGCAAAGTTAATTACAGCACCTAACAACCCTGAACAGTTGCTTTGTTTATCAAAGAGCTCTCCCTGCATCCACAATTTTGGTAAATCAGCCAGCAACTAAAGGCATGGAAACTGTTTGCACTTCTGAAGGATCCAACTGCTAGACAGTTTATCTAATTGCTTTTTTAATCTGTTCATACTTTGGGTCTCCACAACCACCTACAGTAATGACTTTGGCATTTTTATTAGACTCTCTGTGGGAAGTGACTTGTTTAAATCTATCCCATCACTTCATTTCATGCCCCCTAGCTCTCATACTGTGAAAAGTCAACCTTGTTCTCCTGGCTGAAGAGTCCAAATCTTTAATCCCTCCTCACATACAACATAAGCATTCTGTGTATGTGATCTTTGCTGCTCCCCTTCTCCATGTTTCTTCTAATCTGATTAAATTCTCTCTAATCAGAGACAATGATAATTGTACTCAGGTTCAAAATGAGAAGGTAACAGGATTACTACAGTGATGTTCTACTTTCTTCACTACTGGTTTCACAGTAACTGCTGGGATTCTTTGCCTTTTAACTGCTGCTGTAAAAGATGACTGTTCCACCAAGCTATCCATACATCCCCAAATCTCAGGTTTCTTGCAGTTCTCCCAGTGCTTTAGAAGCATTAGCTTAACTTACAACCCCATTTATTGCATAATTAAGGTTATGCATAATTGCATAATAGTTACTTTGAACGAACCATCATAAAACTACAGATGAATTTCAAATCAAGTCAGTACCACAAGATCTTTCTGCAATGTTTGCATTCAACATTTGTTTTCTGTCATCTGCAAAGTTTGTCAGGCTGTAACAAGAGTCTACAAAACTTTTGTCATTGCATTTCTAGATGCTTATGCAAAACTCCAGAAAATACTTCCTATCAAGCCAAAAAAAAAGGTTTCTAAAGCACTGAGGTGTTCAGAAATTCACAAGTAAAACAGATATTTGAAGAATGATAAACCACGTTACAAATTAGAAGGAAGACTTAGTATCCACTAAAGATAAAAAAGCTTACTGCTTGCCAGCAAAAGAATGCTTGAATTAAATAAATAGAATCTCACTAAGGACAGGGTATTTAGTTAGCTGCAAGCTGCACAACAGGTTGGTGAGAGTTTTGGTCACATTGATAATCCAGCAAGGAACAGTGCCTTAACTTTCTCCAAAATACAATGAAATATACGGACAGGACTGCATTTGGATCAATTTTATTTTTCTTCTGTCAAATTTTCTATATTCTGTTACATGAAGCTTCAGTAGCTTTTCTAACCTCGTTCCATGTTGAAGTTTGTAATATCCGTTGAAGTTTCCTCATCATCGCTGGAAAGGCCTTCAAGGTGATCTGCCATCTTCCCAGTTTGCTCTCTCGCTTGTCTACGACGAGCTCTAAAAAGGATCAGCAGTATAAACAAGCTATTATTTTTCCCCCCTATACAATGAACTGCCTAAGCTTGTCATAACTTTTAATGCAAGGAAATCCAGGTTGAAAAAAAACCTTTCATTATCTCACCACCTCCAAGCATTCTACTATGTTGCTGCATCAAACGATGGAAGGAAGAGAAACCAACAGAGACCATATAGATACAGGAGGAGTTTACCATACTTTCTTTTAGTGATTTTAAATCAGTATCATGTAATGGTGCCTTGTTTTTGTATGCTTGTATGGTAATTTGGGATACACAAGAATACCCCTGCCCAGCAGACCAGCTTAAGTGTTTTCTTCCCTTTGAAGGAAAGGAGCAAACGCTGCTAGTGCAACTAGCACAACAAAATGACTAGTTGCATTAGTACGTCACACAGGACAACTGTATTCTGCAAGCAAAGACTCCTATCGGACAAGAAATCTCAGTACTTTACCTTCTAGCCTCTCTTTCTGCAGTCCGACGCTTTACTTGTTCTTGATAGATCACTCTGTCTCGTCCAAAAGATTCAAGATTTGGTGCCATCAGTGCTTTATCTGTAAAATTACATTGGTGAAAATTAAAATGCTTATCTATGATTATATAAATGTGCTGTAGGCAGTTTCATCAGAGCCTTTTACCTACTTTAAACTAAGTGTAATTTGAAGTAGAAAGTTGACATGTTCAAAAAGGTGCACCCAGAAGGCTGAATTCACAAGTGTAGAGGTTAAAAGAGGAAGTAGTGGAGTTTGGAAAAATCTCCACTTAAATGTCAAATAGTTTTCACCATACTTCACTCTTGTCCCTCTCACAACAGTGCCCAACTATACAAAAGTCAACAGTTTTAATAGAAATTGCTTAAATTGAATCTTCCAAGACAAAAAACACTCCTTACATAAACATGTTCACCATGTATCTTTTGAAAACAAAATGAACAAAAAGAAAGGCAGAGAAGAGTGACCCGAGCAGGAATAAATGATATTTCAAAGTTCTAGTCATAGTGTTTTCTAAGTTTATAGGCTTTAGATAGCCTGAAGTTTAAAACACATCAAAATCTACAGGAAAATAACTCATCTTTCCTCCTCTTTTTAAGCTGTGATTCATTACAGATGTTCCTGATTATAGAAACCAACACAGCTAACCAGTGAAGCTGACCAGCAACCAGAAGGCAGACCCAAGAGTATTTCCAGTTCATCCTTTTCAGGTAAATTTTTAAAAGTGGATTGAAGGTTAGCCAGTGCTCAAGTTCACCCACTAAAATATAAAAATCAAAATTTAAACAAAAACCTACCCAAATTTCAAGAGTAAATTTACACGTTCTAACTAAATCTATTGACAAATCCATCATTAAAAACATTAATGATAATGATCTATGTCAGTATTCCAATTCTATACCAGAACTACCCAAGAGCCTTAACATACAGATGAAGCCATCATTTGTCCAGTTTTTTAAAATGTTATTTGAAGGTGAGCTACTTGTCTTTACGCAGAAGTAAACCAAAGTTGGCAGACAAACTTCAATTCACTTCTAGCCCTTTAGTGTTCTGACACCACATGAAGAAAAGCAGATTGCCTGTGTCCGCAAAACACATCAAAGCAAAGGCTGGCATGAATTCCTAGTTTCTGTGATAATCTGAGGGACAGAACTGAACTATTTCTAAACACAGTGAAATTCATTCTCAAGACTCCCAGATACTGAATAAGATCTCTCTCTCAAACCCAGACTTGACAATGACAACTACTCCCACATCACCATTAAATTCCAGTCTAAAATAACCCAATCTGAGCTTCTTTTAGGAAATATGTTTCTAGCACATTAGGTTTCTAGTTCTCACAACAGCATTTTCATGGTAAAACTGCGTGGCCTACCTGTGGTGCCTGGGGCTCCAAATAAAGTCCTAAAGAGAATACATATGCTAACCACTCCGTAAAGGGATGACCAACTCTGATGCCCTAACGCTTTATCACCCTCAGTAAGTTCTATCTAATGCTATTGACAAAATTTCACCTCTAGACACACTGTGACAGAATAGGAAATGACTGTTATTATAGGATTTTAGGCCAGCAATAGGACAGACAAGAAAGCCATTTTTAAAAATGGGAACCTCTCCAAAGCAGAAAGGCAACTACTAATAATATGACCTTTTACCCATCGTTTAACATGCTGCATAAAACCTCCTCTAAGGAACGCGTATTTCCATCCAAGTTAACACACATACTGAAGAGTAATTGCCACAAGAAAACCCCTCAATGAGAATCCCCCATCCACACACTCACAGTAAGCAGGTATTTTAACTGGCTAATTTTAAGCTGTATTTCATATAGGGTCACTTTGTATAAGTCTGATTTTTAACAATGACACAAGTCTCTTCCAGTTCTTTAACTTTACCAGTTAAGTGTCTGAAATGAAATACTTATGCTGCCTACAAAACAGAGCATTAGACAGAAGTCAACTCTAGTCCAGTGCTTCATGGCTTTGTACAGAGGTAACTGTAGATGTTACAGGAAATTTATAGATTCAAGGAGGTTAAAAAAAAAAAGAAAAAAAATCCTGACATAAGAAGAAAATCGGGAGTCACATGCTACCACTACCACCACACACACATTTTCAGGGCTAGGAAAGAGAAAATATAGTTAAGAGCAACAGAAAGGAGCGATGAAGTCAGAGTTAGAGTGGCTTTGAGTTTAAACCAAAACAGATTACAGAACTTTTATCTAAACTTGCTTCTACCTGTCTCAAGAGTAAGGATAAACTTTAAGACAGTCATACTTTAAACATTTACATATAAATTAAGCCATACTAAGTAAACAAGGTTGTTTAATGAATAATAAAAACCTTCAAGATGGACTGACTTGAATGGCTTGAAAACTCCGAAGATTCATCTTTAATATCATCTTGTCGTCTTTGGACAAGGCGGGAAGCTCGCTGTTTGTACAGCTGGTGCATTGCAGATTCAAGTTCGTTAATCAGAGGCACCTGTAAAAATACAACACACTACGTAATATCAAATTCTTCAGGTGCTTAGTTTCTGGGGTACCATACTATTCCGAAGCATAATGCTGTCACTGTACTTCTAGCAGCACAAACTCTTTCCTTTTACCCATTTGCATCATTTGGACCAGTAAATATTTCAACATGAAGAAAATGCATGCATTTAACCACACTGACAGCTTTCAACCGTAGCAATAGCATTCTGAAAGTAACTTCTGTTCATTAAATGAGTCTACACAGTAAGACAAACGTTTGAGAGCATGAAATGCTATTTCAAGTACTCACTTTCTCTACCAAGTGCATTACGTATTGTGTTACAGTGCTTACAATTCTCAGACCTCATTGTTTCCTCTCTATCTTTAAACAATAATGTAGTAGTATTCTATACTTCAATGAGAAAATAACCTGACTCTATACAGTGAAAAAAAAAAGCATGAATCTAACCTTCTGAAGCCAGCAGGTATTGTTTTGCTATAACTTTTATTACCATATGCT
The DNA here is from genome assembly GCF_028858705.1 of Grus americana. Classification (NCBI taxonomy): domain Eukaryota; kingdom Metazoa; phylum Chordata; class Aves; order Gruiformes; family Gruidae; genus Grus; species Grus americana. The sequence goes on from NC_072852.1 coordinate 116,721,212, forward strand.
GAAATATTATTACTGAAATGCAATAAAACACTGCATAAGCATGCTATGCAACAGGTAATTCAAATCAGTAAAATGCTACTCTAGCCTATCATTAAAATTAAAATTGTACCATGTGTGAGTTATGCATTAAGTATAACCTTTGAACAATACAGACTTAAGTCAGATCAGACCTGCCACTTTGTGGGTTGGTTTTGTTGTTGTTGTTTTTTTGTTTTTTAAGTAGGCTAAATTTCAGTAGCAACTATAACAAAAATAGATGACGTTTAACAACTAGGAATTTCCTGACATTAAATAGCAGATTAACTGCTCACTTTTGCAAAAATTCATTTCCAGGGACAAGTTAAAATTAGATTATTACAAATATTCAAATGCAAACCAGAACTTTTCACAATCTCTTAATTTGGAAAGGCAAGTCCTTTTGGTATGAACACTTAAGTCATATCCTCCTTACCTCTGAGACATATGCTTAGTCCATGGTCTTCCAGCCTTTTAGCTCAAATATTTCATTGCTGCCTACCATCCAGGATTAAGTTTTTTCACAACAAAAGATAAAAATCAGAAATTGTTTCCTGATGTAATTTAGGATGTGACTCAGCACCTATTAAAGAATCTCCTCCAGTAAAATATAAGATGATGAGATTATAGCTACACGGCCATTTCAGCTATCTCAGAATGACACACACATCACAGGAGGTATTAGAAGGAAAGAAGTATTAGCTCTTTGTGGTACAAACTGAGCTACAGGGATTAAAATGAAAGCAACTCTGCACCAACTCAAAATACGTACGACTTTCTTTTGAAGAAAACAGAGTAGAGAGAAATAGGAGGGGGGAATATCCCAGTGCTGGAGGTGTGTATTTGGAATTTAAGACAATTTTGAAAACAGAAATAATAATTAAAAAAATACTAGTTTTACTGCAGTTTACCATAGAAAATATAGCTTCTTCTCTTAAGTGTGTAAAGGGAATTCTAAAAGTGAAAAGTTAAATGAAAATTTTTCAAAGCATCCCTACAGGTTCTTTCTATAATTGCCCCAGGATTAAAAAACCTCCAGCTATGTATTCAGATATATGAATCCACTCAAAATATTTACCATTTGAAATACAAGAGATTTAGAAGCCGTTATTCTTCTACAGTCAATACTGTGATTGATGAATGACTGAATTTCACTGACTACTACAAAGTTACAGCCCTCATTCATTGTGTTCCACTTAGTCAATACCTTAAAGTCAGTGTTTTGTTTTGGGTTTTTTTCTTCTTCACTTTCACTGTAAACAGCACAAGAGGAAAAGTGGAAAGCTCTCTTAACATTTAGATGACAAGGATAATTTTAACCTACAGTACCCCTCTCTGACACACACAGATCGTGTTTTGATAATTTGCTTTTGCAGGTAAAATAACGGTTCATCTAACTGTGCTGTCAAAGATACACTTGGAACAATTTAATCTTTCTGTATCCCTTGCGTATTCCTACATTCAAAATGTGAAGACATCGTTACCACTTTCTAGCCTTCTCAGAAAGCATAATTTTGACAGTGATTACTTGTGAAGGACGTCATGCAAGCATCTTCCGCTCCACTGGTTTTATAATTTATGGGGGGAAAAAAGAAATCATAGAGGATTTGACATTTCTATTGCTTGTTTTCTAAAATTTGCATAATAGCTGCCTCATTGTACTCTCCAGCGCACCTTACCAATGAGCAAAGAGTCTCTAACATTCAGAATCTCTTCAAAACAGAATACAAACAAAATGGTTTTGCTTGATTGGGGGTCACGAAGGGTTGAACGTGGTGAAGAGGTGCAGAAATAAGACGGTAGGAGGAGAAAGCCTAATTTATGATGATATTTTTTGTTCTCCAAAACTAAGTCAATAGACATACAAGAAAACTGTAGAGGAATGCACTTCTTTTGGAGTGGACAAGTATACTGTGAACCCATTAGTGCTTCTTCAGCAAACCACTTTCTCATTCAGATCAGTACCAATGTGAATTTGACTAATAACCATGACTAGTCCTAATAAAATAAAGACAAAACATCAAAGCATCATAATTGAAAGGATGAGGGACCTAGCTTTACATATATTTAGGATATGTGTTCATGTGTGTATGTGTGTGTGTGTGTATACACACACACAGAGTATCGTTACTACATTTATGGATACATATTTTATATGCTTATGTATAATCATAACAAGTACATACAATACATATTATAAACACACACTTTAAATATGAAGAAGTCAGGGCCACAGGTTCTACAAAAAAGCTGAAGGTAATTTATCTCTACACGCAAAAGATAAGAAGAATTTACTGTCCTGCTGCATTTCATTATTTCATTTAAATAAAAACTGATACTGATTTTATTACTTTATTTTGTGCCCTTCCCCCCGTCCACTTTTTAGAAAACCCTGCAGTGTCCTGTGAGCCACAAGTTTTGAACTGGATAGTACTTTTGTCATGCTGCAAGTAATGAATTCCAAAACAGATTATTTGGGCAAAGAACTGAGGAATATATAGGAGATCATAATAAATGAAATACTTCTGTTAAACTGACCATGTCCCCTCCTAATTTTGCAACTCATTGCACATCCAGGTACTGCAGCAGCCTCAACTGAAAACAGCAAAACTGTGTGAATGCCCCTAAGAAGCATAAGATGATAAAATTCACATCCGAAAAGTTCAATGGACTGGCATGGCAGGTGGGCTATGGGGAGGGTGGAAGGTGGAGGAAGGTGTCCAGGTGTAGGATCCTTAAAAGACCAACTGCCAGGAAAGCAAAGGTATATTGTAAGAAAGCAACTTTAACGAGCCTGTTTGTTAAATTATCAGCAGCTAATTTGCTGCATAACAGCTGGAATTGATTTATTTACTAGTGTAGCTAGATAGGTCAATAACCTTCCTACAAACTGAAACGAAATTGTTACACTATTATTTAACAGTAAGCTTTCCTGGTTTATACAGAATCTGGGAGACTGAGAGGCTTGGTTTATACTTGGAACAGTGCATTCTAAAACATTTTGTTTCAAGACAATATTTGAACAAGACAGCAGGGGCTATCAAAGAGAACCTCCAGACATGGCTTATAGTTACCACAAAAGAAATTTAACAAGAGGTCCTTAGAAAGCAAATACTGAATAGAGATATAGGTATTTAACTTGTCTTCTGAAATACAAATTGATCTCAGAGAAAGAATATAAAAAGTAATCTTTAAGTAGAAATTTAGGCACCTGGGCAACCAGCACTGACAGAGCTGCGAAGGAAAGTACCTTTACTATCCCTCACCAGCTAATGCCAATACAGACTCAGGAATACTGCTTCTCCAGTCAACAGTATCGATTGTAACTAATCAATTAGCTGGGTGAATTAACTGGTCCATGCTTCCTGGGTTTGTTCATGACATAGCTGTTCTTCAACTGACAGGACTGAAGATGGGACTCTCCCACTATCACTAATGCTGGGTAATTAACGTCTAACCAATTAGCGGCCAGAACACTTTTATATTCCTCTCCCACACCTAACAAGCTAGGTAAGCAGTAGCTTCAATGACTCAAGTAATTCTGACAGCTAACGTATTAAGAAGATACTATACTATTGTATTCAGGTCAGAAGGCAATGAAGAAATAGCCTATGTACTGCTAACTTAATTTTATAGCTCCTCTTTGTGTGAAATATATATTTATAAATATATATATATATATTCAGGAGCTCCTGTTACAGTTACAACAAAGTAATTAATTAAAACATAATGAATAACATAGAAAAAAATTAAGTTTTCAAGTTAGACATATACAAAAGTGTCACACTACAGAAAAGAAGTATATTTTTAAGTTTGGTTATCTTCAGACAACTATACTAGTTTTAAGACTTTTCTCCTTCAGACACTAGAGCAAGTTTTAAACCAAGTAAGTGAAACTGCCTGGCAGGAAGAAGTTTGTAACAACACACAAAATACAAATCTTTGTTACTGTGTCCATAAAGCACTCCAGAAACTAGCAATGTTGTAATTCAGCCCTTATTTTTGTTAACCTGATACCAACACAAGTAAAAAGCAGCATCTGAGTACAGTTGAAATGCCAGAATATCTACCAAAATCCTAAAGACATATAATCTAAAAGTGGTTTTAGGCAATCTAAAGTCAGTGATATCTCACACTGTGAAAGATAGGTTCCTGATAACTTTTCATCATACTAAGTTGGTTATCTTTTCAACCCTCAAATAACCAAACCTTTAGAAGAATATTTTCTCAGGGGACTTTTTTCAAAAACAGAGGGAGATGTGGTGTTTGGCATGTACTAAGAGTCCCTTTTTTTTTTTTTTTTTTTTGAAAAAAGATGAATGTTTTGGCATCCTTACCTTTTCACTGAAACACTCAAGCAAGTCTTGGACATACCCTCGCATTTCTTGCAAAAACTTATACTGTTCACCAATACCCCCAGAAGACCCTTCTAATCTTTCAATTGCCTTGGTAGAGTCCTCTCGGCTTTGCTGATGCTTCTCATATTGCTGCCGATTAGCTTTGTGCAATTCTTTCATAGAGTCCAACCTGAAGGGCAACGGATAAATAGCAAATTTACATCCACAAGTCTGTATATTTCAGACCGTTGAGATATTAAACAGACAGCGCAAGTACCAAGTCTATATATGGGAAATACTCAAAGACATATTCTCTAACCTTCATTCGTCACTTTCTCCCCTCTCTACATAAATTTGCTAGACTATGCCGAGTGCATTGCACTGCCCACTCCCACAAATTTTTACAGGAGTTGACAGCGCTCAGAGTAGTGCTGGCCCTACAGTAAAACTGGGAGGAAAGGTTTCATGGCGAGGCGGGGAAGACCTATAGCTTATACAAAGCAGTCTTATTCCTCTACTAACTTGATTCACTGTCAAAAGCTGTAACACTACAAGGGGCATACAAACCAATTCTGAAGACATCTACAGTGCAAGTTTTTCATTACAAATGATTTCTCACTGCAACTGGGTTGTTCATTCAGTAGGACTTTTTGCGTACCTGATAAGCAATTATAGTGTTTAAACCAAAAAAACCCCTGTATACGCTAAAATTTTAATTCTTTATCTACTATGGGGGGGGAAATCTGATTCTCACTTTAAAAGAATGCAACTTGACAAGCTAAACACCTCACTGGCCTTTCAATTCTTGACTATAAGACTGTGCAGTGTCCAGAAGATGCAACTCAGACCTGTCTTCAACAAGATCAATGGCCTCATATTTAAAGCTTCACTTCCAGAGAAGCAATCCAAGGAGATTTTCAAACAAAGTGTCAATGTCATCTTCACTTTGAGCTTTTTTTGTTTCCCTTTTTTTTTTTTAATGGATGTGCCAGTCAGTACTTTTCCAGCGATGAAACTCTGTGTTTGCTCACCAAGACTAAAAGACGCCTGAGGAACAGAAAGCTAGGGAACAGGTCTTTAAGTCTAAAAAGATGGTCTGTCCTACCTGTCTTTAAGCTGTTTCTTTACCAAATCAATAGTAACAGGAGTCATCTCATTACTGGGAGTTTTGAAAGGAACTGTATTATCTGTTTTTTGAGACTTGGTTTCCGATGATCCATACGCAGCATAAGTGTATGGAATGCCATATGATGAACCATAAGACAGTGTCTGGTAAGTGTTCTGGTAGTACAGATTATTCACTTCAGCAGGCTGACTTGGTTGAACCTAATGGAAGAAGAAATGCAGATGTACCATATTAGACTTTCTAAAGAAAGGAGAAACTTGGTTTTTTTCCACATCTCAAATGTTATAAAGTGGAAAAACGGAGGCAGGTACATGTAATTATCAAGTGGATTTACATGTAGAACTTCCAACACTTAAGAAAGAAGAAAAATTCCCTCAGAAGCCCCTTCTTAAATGGACAAACTCTTGGTATCATTATCATTCTAAGTATTTACACTTATAACAAGTTGTTAAATGACAATGTTAACCAACCTGTAACTCCTACAATTACCAAGTGTTTGGAACTATACTAAAATTTTGCTATTCTATTTAATGGAATAAATTTTGATATTCTATTTAATAGAATGACACAGGTTCTCAGAGTCAGCATGTTTGGTTGTGATTTTGCTGAATTTTTTTTTTTAAACTATCCTCTTCAACTGAGTGGCAACTTCACTATGAATGCACAGACAACATATGGTGCAACCTGCTACAAATTCCAACTCTGTGCTGCGACACAAGATACAAAAACAGCAAAGAAACACACCCTGTTTACACAGACTCTACAAATGCCGTGATAAACAAGAACAGAGGTCTCTTCAAAGTGGCATTATTCTAGCTGTGTTTTAGGCTGCAAAGAAATGCTGGTTAACAGCACCACAATCAACCAGTATCTACTCAGAACAGAGACACTAATGAAACAGATACCACTGGATACTTAAAATCTTACCTCTCTTTTCTCTTTAAAGAATATCGGAAGTTACACGCTGAACTTCTCAGATAAAACAGCCTTCTGTAAGCTATTTGTTTGTAATGGATTTTGCCAACACACGCGGAAACAAACAAAAAAGAGTTCACAACAAAATACATGCCTGAGGTATGTTGATTCCTTTCCTTATCTGTTCTTGCTCCCATCTACTGAGTTCTTCATCTTGCTCCCCTGCCACCAGTGCTTCATCGTCGCTTCCTTCAATACCTAAATACGAGTGAAACAGGTAACAAAAAGAAGATAATTTATTCATAGTAAGGGCCATGAGTTCAAAAACCTGAGAGACCATGCTTCGGTGGAAAGATCTCAGTGCATCCTCCTTTCCTCTTCAGGAGGAATTAAGGACACTAGCCTGTGAATTATTATGACAGAGGTTCCACTTAAAAAATCCAATGGGTAAATTTGCAATTAACTGCTGGTAAAGCCCTCTCATGTTAAAATTTTATATATCTTACAAATTCTTCTTTTCCAAAAGGTTATTTTACCTGCTTGTCAGCAAGAAGAATGCTATACCAAAGAGCAAATGTTTTTCTTTGCACAACTATATGCTACTTAAAAAACAAAGTACAGGAACAATACTAATTGATCCTTAGCATAAGTTTCTACCAGACTCAGTAGAGCTGTGTGTTTCTAAGCACAGGAACATAGTTTGGGCTCAAAGTTTTATACGCAGATTCCATTATGCAGTACTTTTCCTTACAAATGGAACACAACTCCAGATTCATGCCTGTTTGAAAAACACATTGTTTAAAAATGTTGAATGGGAGCACTTGCAGTGAAAACAGGGTGAATGTTTATCAGCTGTCCTTCTAAAAGGGTTTTACCTATTTCCTCAGCAATCTTTTGCCTTTGGGATTTTTCCTTCACTGCAAAAACTATCCTCCTCTTCTCGTCATCATCTTCATCATCACTGGCATCATTTTCATCTTCTCGAACAAGGCGGCCTTTACCTGGTTCACTGTCAACGGGGGTAAAGTCTCCAAGTTCACGAGCCATTTGACGCTTTTTCCTAGCCGCATGAATAAAAGCGGCATCTGGAATTTCTCCTAAAGATAAATGTTTGCACTGTTAAACCACCACTGCAACAAAACAGGTATTACAACTTACTATTATTCATCTCTGCTGCCCTACCAAATCATGTTTGCAAACAGAAGAAAATGAGAGAGGAAAAAAAATATCCATACTCACAGAAACATTTGCAAGCAACTTACAAGCTGCACATGCAAACTTTCTGACCAGAAACCCTCAAAGCTGGGATCTTTCCCAAGAAGTCTGTCTCTGCGTCCAGCAGCTCACGTGCCCTAAGAGCAGGAGCCTGATGTTCCTGTGGGAAATATTCCTAAAGGGGAAGCCCTTTACATGAGCTGACTATTGCAAAGGGAGGAAGAAAACGAGGTTCTTGACTGTGTCACTTCCTGTCCTGATATTGCTCCCAACTCTTCTTATTTTGGGGGAACAAAAAACATCAGCCGTTTCAACAGATGATGACAGCTCAGAGGTTAAGAGGACACCAAACCAGACAAAGCTAGTATGTGAAGACTGTACAATCGAGGGGAAACAAGAACAGCAGCTCTAATAAAAAAAAAAAATCTAAAATTCTGACTACAAAATTAATGCAACTTACGTAAGTCATATAAAGAATGGATCCCCAAAATCAATTTTTTGAAATATGAATAATTTTTACTTTGATTAGGCATGCACAAAAGGTTAACTTTCAGATTCTCTTTATACTTGACATGAGATGCTCTATTCAAGCCAGCGATATCTTTAGAGATGCAATAATGTACATATCGCACCACTTTGCGATTACCCCTAAAAGGAGTCAAGTAGGAAATTCTTTCTCCCTTGAACTATGGCCAAGCCTGTACACCCAGGACATCCATCTTTTATTTGGGGAGCAGGCTACCACGAGTTAGCTAACAATTAGTAAACTAGTTTCAAAAATACTTTCTCAGACTGATTTCTTTGGCCTCAGGGCTGCCTAGAACCTTATTAGACAAAATGAGATAGGAAAACATTTGAGATACCTTGCAGACCTGTAAATGAGACATTCAAACTAAAGTCAGAATTTTAACTGAAAGCAGTTAAAATTCATGTTAAATCACCTACTCCAAATCTAGACTTTCTTACAGTTTGCCATCACTGAAAGACAAATTCCTGCTTTTGACATCAAGATGAAGCATTCTGTAGTCAAATATTTTCTCTCGTAAGGCCTGTAAAATTGAACAGTTTTGGAAAATAGCAGCTTCCTGAATTCTCAGATGCTGGATACATTGCTGGAAAATACTTCCTAATCTCTCAAATACATTAGTCTGCTGTAAACACTAGCTAAAGCATGTGTTAACACATCAGACATATTACAGTAACCAACCTGGGCGGAGAACATTCAGTGATGACAGAGCACTTGAAAAAGCCCCACCGGCTTTTGGTTTTTCTTCTTCCTTCTCACTTTCAACTTCCATTTCTTCTTCGCCATGCTCACTGTTTGCAGTTCCATCTTCTTGACCTATATCTTTAATATGTCCTGTCTTTTCTAGTGGTCGTTCGACTGGTAAGACAACAAAGCCTATGTTTTATTCTTTTTAAGAAGATCACTCAGAAGTATTTTTTAAGGTCTAACAACCAAAAGTAAAATTCAAATGAAAATGTTAAGTGTTATTATTATTGTTTGAGATCTAGTAAAATATGCCTTCTTAATTGTGATTAAGTCACCGACATCCTCTCAAAATAAAATTTGAGAAACCAGACACCCCAACAACCACTAAACATTCTCCATATTGCCAAGTATTAAAAAAGTGAGGGAACTCAATAATTAAGATTATACGTGCAACCTTCACACATCCTCTTATGTACAGAATTAGAAAGCATTGCCTGCCTTACACCACAAGAACGGACTCATTTCAAACCATTTAATTCTCCTCTTGGGCAACATTACCCTACATCAGGTGGGTAACATACAGATACAGGCAGCAGGTACAAATATTATGTAAAAAACCGCACGTTAAATCTGGCTATCTAACCCAACCTGCACATATCTGAGTTTTTACACTTTAGCATTTGTTTAGAGAATCCAGACTACTGACCCAGTAGCAGCCTTGAGACCTCTGCACTATAACCAAACTAACTACAGAGACTGCAAAACAGACAAACAGAAAACAAGCACACACTAGCCATGTGCAAAATGCAATTTATAAAGGATCTTTGTAACAGAAACAACAATTAAGATCCAGGTTTCCACAGATCATCTGAGCATTAGCCACAGAAATGACCACTTCTGGGTTTGCTCATGTCCCATACCACTGTACAGGCAACTTAAAGATTCTAATAAGAAAGAATTTGTGGTTTTTTTTTTTTTTTTAAATGCAGACAAAGTCTTTTAAAATCTTTAAGATTTTTAGAATACTAATTGAATTAACTTTAAAAAGGACAATTTTCTGTATTGGGACCATGTTCAACTCTTACATGCTTCAACTATACCATTGCAATATTTAGATCATAAGCCTCTCTCGGCTTCTGCTTATAGCATTATAGGTTATTACTCTACACAAAAACCTAAGTGGAAAAGGAATCATTACGCTTTACCAATGAGCTTCCCAAAAAACAATAGCAGAAGTACAATGAAATTAAAATCCCAGGCTCTATTCCAAGCTCTGGAGGACTGTACGTTGTTAAAAGATCCTTCTGCTCCAAAACTTTCATCTTGTCATCTTAATCATCAAGTCTACTCTAAGGTCCAAGTCCTGAAACAGGTAGCTGCTGAATAATTTACTCAACAACAAAGAACACCACTCAGCTCACCCCAAAATCTTCCTTTTTGAGAAGATGCATTACAACAACACATCCTGTCATGTCAGATAAACACCAGACATGGCTCTAATTTAATTCTTTCCTAATTCAATAGGAAGAAACTCATCTGACAGAGCCAAAATATAGAAACTACTGAGGTCTACTGACAACAGCATAGGTGGCTGAGAAGTTTCATCCTACATTCATCTCCACATGACAGAGAATCAACAAACTCTCTACCAGCTTCAGAACAGCACTTCTTAGGTTCAAATGAACACATTTAATGCATGCTTTACTTCAGTTCTAAATGCCAAATCCTCTAAAAAGACTAACAAATCATCTTGAAAACAAATAATTTGTATTTACAATACTTAATCTCTTCCATTAAAAAAGTTACTGTTATTTTTGCAGTTACCATCTGTTGGAGAATTGACCTCTGTTCTAACTTTTGATTTTTCAAGATCTTCTTTGTATTCTTTCTTCAATTGTTTTACAATCTTTTTGCTGTAACTTGATTTCTTCACTTTAAAAACTTCTTCAGTTTCTTTAAAAGAGAAGTTGGAAAACATTACATTAGACCTGCCAAGAAGTATACTTACCTATTACATCTCTTTATTTTGTACCTAGACTTAATAAATGCTACTAACAACATAATTTAATGTGACTTTACAGCTGCACTGCTGCAACAAAACCAGTCCCTTATCCTTTCATGTGGACTGCTGTCTACCTCGTCTTTTTGTGGTCATTTTCAAATGTATTCAGCACGCTCATGGAAAAGCAAGGCAGAAGTTACATAGAAGTGTACACACATGGCCTGCTTTTATCTGACTGTAGCAATCTTTCTTTTTTCCAAACAAACAAATAAAAACTAGCTGATCCTTCACTGTGACCATGAATTTGGAACAAAACAACTTGAAGCCCCAACATTTTGGGTCAACAGTCTTTTCACAGCCATATGTATACACAACTAATGAGTAAGGGAAGGACTGGTTTTGGTTGCACTACCAGTTCAAATACCTGCAGCACCACAACCTACCAAAAGGCATGCAATAAGTTAAAGAACTAAATAGCACAGGAAAAAAAAAAAAAAAAACAAACCCAAAGTTTGATGTAGGAAATCCACAAGTGTCTGGGTTTTTTTAAAATCTACAGTGTGATTCCATGCTTCCAGTATTTCTGTCAAGATTTCAAATCACTAGTCTTAGAATCCAAGTTCTAGTGCTTACAAGAGAATTCCTTCTAAGAGAATTAAAAATGCATACTAACTCTTCCTGCTGACAAAAGGTATCACAAAAATAAGCTCCTTGTTCACCTTGAACTTCTGGGATGCAACAAACTCTGGAGTTTGAGGAGTGCTTTGATCTTGTTTTGATCATTTTTAATATGTAATAACTATTATTCATAATCAGATTACCTGTGAATGGACCAATTAATGAGTGCAGTACCTGCTGGAATCCTGCAGAATTATTAGCTGAAACACTGTACAAACACAACTAAGCTATTTTTCAAAAGCTGAAGTCCAGAAGCTGCTCAAACCCATTTTCCACTCTTTGTGAGCCTTAATCTAATAAACCTTGTGAACGATGAACTAGATTAACTACAACAAAACACCACTGGCTTCAGGTGGAGCCTGCCAGGACAACAGGCAGTCTGGTGTGACCTGCGAACACCAGCTACATCAGATGAAAACAAATTCGACGCAAAGCTGCAGAAAAGATGCCCCTCGAGCAGCAGTGCTGGTTCTAGGGGGAGGCTGCACAGGCCCTGGGCCTAATACCTGCTACCGCACAATCCCAGGTCAGGCTAAAGCCTGTGCCCTGACCCGCAAGCCACCCAGCTGCAATCAGCGCAACACGGGTGCAACAGTCAGGCACCAGCAATACAGAAGCAGAGAAAATCTATCCCGCTAAACCGGAATTAAACCCGCGGGACATCACCCCGCTGCTCGGAGCGCGCTGGCCCCGCAGGAGCCCGGCCGGGCCCGGGAAAAGAGCGGGACCGAAGGCGGCAGCCGATGGGGCGCTCCCTGCCCACCCCCCCACCCCCCCGCACGGCGCCCTCAGGGCTCTCCCGCTCTTATGCGGCCCCTCATCACCCCCATGTCACACGGGGCAACCCGACTGCCTTAAAAAATACATAAAACAAGAGGCCCGGCTCCCTTGGGGGACGGGCAGACGCCGAGCGGAGGCCCGGCGCAGGCTGACCGGCTCCGGGTCCCTTCGACCCCTGCAGGCAGCGCGCCAAAGGCTGCGCGGCCCCGGTGCCCGCGGGCGGGCAGCCCCTCGCCTCACCCTCCTCCTCGTCCTGGAAGCTGAGCAGGCTGGCCCGCGGAACCTCTTTGTTCTCCCGCGGCCGCTTCTTCTCCTTGGAGCGCCCGGTCCCCGGCAGCCCGTTGCCTTGTTGAGGCGGAGGCGGTGGCGGGGGGGGCAGGAGGGCAGACGCCGGCAGAGCCCCCAGGCCTGCCCTGTCGCCTCCCACCAGGCCCAGCCCCAAGCCGAGAGCCGCGCCGTAGCTAGCGGCGCAGGCGAAGGCCGCGGGGCTGCCGGGCAGGGCGAGGGGCACACAGCCGGCGGGCAGCGGCAGGAGCCCGGAGCCCGCCGCCAGCGCCATGGAGGCCTCGCCGGGCCCTTCCCCCCCCGCCCCGGCCGCCGGCGCCGGCTCCTGAGGCGGCTCCTCGTCGCGCTCCTCGTCCTCCTCCTCCGAGTCGTTCCGCTTCCGCACGTTCACCCTCCGCGCCTTGCGGAACATCCCGCCGGGTACCGACCCGCCGCGCCGCTCCGGCACCGCCCGCTCCCGCCACCCCGCGCCGCGGCCCAGGCCCGGCTCCCCGAGCATGATAGCCGCCTCGCCGGCGGCCACAGCGCCCCCTGCCGCCCGCCGCCCGCTGCCGCTCACCCGCCAAAGGCGAGCGGCCTCCCGACCATAGAGAAGCGGCGGAGACAGAGGATAGAGCGTGCGCGGTGGGGAGCGTAGAGAACCAGTGCTAGAACGGCCCGCATCCCCGCCCACCACTCCCCCCTCTTCCTTTCCCAGGGGCCGCCGCTGCCGCCATCTTGTGTGGAAAAAGCAGCGCGAGCCGGTGTCGCGCGTCACGTGGCCGCGCAGCGCGCGAGCGGGGCGGGGGAGGAGCTGCAGCGCGCGGCCCGTGTGGAAGTGCAGCGTGAAGGGGGGGCGTGGGGGGAAGGACGGCCGGTGTGCCCCCGGGGTAAGGGGGGCGTTCAGCCTCGGCCTCCCCGTGCCCACCCCGGTGGGCTTGTGTTCCACAACCAGCTTGGGGACGGCGGCAGCGGCATGCGGAGAGGGTGCAAGTACCCAGGCAGCGCCCAGCCTCCGTCATCTGGGCGGCGAGAGCGCTGGCGTCAGCCAGGTCCTCTGCCGGAAAGCCCTTGCCCTCCCTGAGGAAATCTTGGCTTCTGGCTTGCAGGGGGGAAATAACGTGGCGGTCCACTGGGGCTAAGTAGTGGCGTGTTTCATGTGCAGGGCCCTTTGGGGTTTCATCTGGGAAACAGCAGCCAGTCGAGCTGGCCTCGGTGGGCCCTGCATTGAGTAAAAGAAAAACTGAGTTTGGTGGCAGATGCAGAAAGGTGCCTGGCCTTTTTAGAGACAACTCCCTCCAAGTACAAGCCCTGGGCATTGGAGGGACCTCTTTTCAGCCTTCCCGCCATATCAGGAGGGCCTGACTCCTGTGCAGCCCGCCTTTGCCAGCCACCCTGGGAGCCTGCCCAGGAGGAGAGGCTGGGGTGTAACCGTGGGATAGGGGCCGTGAAACAGAAACTATAGAATCAGTTTGAGATAATTAGTTTGTAACCAAGGTAATAGGTAATGAAGCTAACTGACCATGGCAAGGTACAATGCTGCTATGTTCCATGTACAGTCCCTACCAAACTGAACAATAGGTTCAGAGATATTAATCTTATGAAGTAAGTTGTTATGGACAGGTGCACCCACAGCAAGGATACTGCGCGTGCCTGCAAGAAGAGGGTTATCCAGTGGACACGGGTGTGCGACCACTGACGACCACCAGAGACCCCTTGAAGACCACCAACTCAAATCACTGAGCATGCATGACGGGGAGGAGAATATGTAAATGAATTCCAGGAAATGATTATCATAGGACTGCCTTTTCTGAGAAAAACAATATGTTTTGATCCTACATAACCTCTGTGTTGGTGATCACTTGGCACGCACGTTGGGTGGAGCTATCTGCCGTGCATCCAGCGCTGCAATAAAGAATGCCTGCCTTTTAACACTACATTGGTGTTACAAGGTTTATTCATGGGTTTCAGTGACAGGCCGCCCGCCACCTCTCACTGTGGCTGCGCAGCAGGGTCTTCTGTCGAAAGCATCGCGTTGCTGTAGTGCTCTCAATCTGTACTGACTTCCCAAAGTCACACCAGAATTAGTAGTAGGAAGGAAAATGTAAATTTACAGCTCCTATCTCTGTTTTTTTCTGATACAAAAACCCCCTACCTCAGTTTCTGTTGATTGGCATATCCAATAATCATGCATCAAGGTTACAGACTGGCAAATACATACAGGTTGAACCTGATACATGGAGAATGAAACCATTGTGTATATAAATATTAATTGCTATAAATAGATGATCAAATGCCATAGAGTGTTGAGTGTGGTTAAGGGTGAGTATCTTACACTTGGATTTAAAACAGATTCACCAAATAATTATTTCTGCAGAGTGATGCTTAATGTACCACTGTGTGTGGTTTACATGCAGACGAACCTCCACCACGAGAACTAATACAACGCGCAACATATGCAGTATATGCTTTGTATGCGTTGCTCTGAAGAAATTCTGTGAGCTTCTAACGCGGTTCTTTAGTATGGCAGAGCCATATGAAATTGAGATTGGGAGAATCAGGTTCTTGGTATCTGCTGGAGAAGAACAGGGGAGTTAAAAAGATCACTGCAGTATTGGTGCCATGGATTTCTGCTGCACGTGTAATTGGGAGGAGGATTTTTTTCCTGATGTCAGGAAAATCTCTGCAGTGCTTATGTGGGCATGGGAATAAAAGGTCTTTTATGTCAGCCTTATTCTGAACACTACTGTGGTAAAAGTAACTGAAACTGTAATTTGCAGTGTTAGTAAACCCATGGATTTATTAACCTCATGGTTTCTTCCCAACAAGGCCAGAATACATTCTCAGTGTTGCACGTGTGATTTTTGAACAGCAACAGCAGCCAGGCACTGCTGTCGTGGCGATGGGGAAGTACTGTGTTATTCAGCACATTTTCTACTAGAGGGCAGCAGAGCCTAAGTGAATTCGCTGAAGAGCATTCAGGTTTGATTTTCCCGCATTTGGTAGCATGTAGAAGTCAATGTATTTGTGTGTGCCAGCTCTAATTATTTTTATTTTTTTACAACACTATCCTGTGCAGGATTAGTGACTAGCCAGTTTGTGAAGGCAAGGTTAGTACTCTTTGCACAGACAGTTGGAGCATGGGATTCCTGGGCAGACAATATGAATTATTTGCCTGTGTCTGTAATACATTTAAGGCATGTAATGAGCTCAGGACACATCCATCCCCACCCCACTGCCAATCTCTGTCAGCCCAGCTCCAGCTCCTAACAGTTTTGTAACCTATAACACAATCGTGAGAGGCATCGCTAGAAATATTTGTGATTTGGGGAGAAGGCTTACGCTTAATTCAATAGTTGCCGCCTTGTTGATTTCAGTAGGAAAACTCACAGTAATGGAAAGTGTGCATGTATTTAAGTATTGTGAAAAATTAAGTTTTGCTTCCTAACAAAACTGCTCCATCATTGATTACAGTTATAGAAAAAGTCTTTCTTTAAAGTTGTTGAAACAAATTCGTTGTTTCCTCAGAATCTTGATAGCCATTCCCCTCAGTACACATATTTTATCCCAGTTTCATGTAATCCTTTGCTGGCAATGCAAGACTTGTTATGTTAGGACTTGCTATTCCAAAGCCTTTATTGTACTACGTGGATGGATCCCAGCCTTAATTGTATCTCACAAAATGCAAATCCTGCAGACATGGGCAAGGAGCAGACTTTGGGCTATATAAATAGTCCCAATGTATGTTTTTCAGGGGATGGCCATCTTTCTCCTGCAACATGTCTGAAAATTGTCTGCTACGTGTCTGCCAGAAGCCTCGCCTCCCTTACCAGAGGAGGTCTTTCTCCTTTCTCATTGGGGAGAACATGAGCAGAGCTTGCCATTAGCACAAAAGGTGAAGTCAAGTTCCCTGCGTTTGGGGAAATTGCAGGCATCGGCGCAGGCATTGGCACTGCCAACGTGCCGGAGATGGGCCTTTCCCTGGGAAAAAACACCTTTGCGAGCGCGGTGTCTCACCTGCCAGGTGGCCTCTTTCCCAGTGCTCTCCCATGACGTGTGCCATGGCTTGGCAGAGAACACAGCTTTCAAACAAATTTTTCTGCAGATTTAAGTTCTTAGCTTACAATATATAAAAAGAATTTGTACCGATGCTTTCTAAACCAGTCATTTCACATTTAATTTGTTCTTTAAGAAAGCGTTTACTGAATTAGTCTGATGAGTCTGTCTTACTTTAAACACCTCCTTGTAGAATGCTATCACAGTCAGAACTGTCCATCCCATAACAGCTCCTGCTGGTCAAACCAAACAGACTTAAAGAAGTCCCATCTCTCTCTTAGCAGTTTGCTGTACTGACTACTGAATATGGTAAATAACTCAGTAAATGAATGTTACAACATAACTCTTGTTATCTGAGGTTGAGAAAACATCAGAGTACAGCAGGCTGGGAAAGTACTGCGTGATACTAGAGATGTTTTCCACACTGTACGACTTCAGCAAAGAATATCCATTGAAAAGTGAAGTGTCCAGAAAAGAAATATAGGCAAGCATTTGCCTGTCTTTGTCATGCACCGCAAGCGAGTCTTCTTTTTCGTTGTTGCTGCTGCTGTAGATGGTTACACTCTGCTCTGGAAATCGTCCCTTGACCTTGTTCACCCGGAGCTTTCGAAGTCCCCAAATGGCCAAGTATTCTGTTGGGAGAGGAGTGGTGCCACAGAAGGACAGCTTCAAATCCCACACCCTTGTGAAGTTGAGGAGCATCTCCAGCACAGAGGTGTCTGTGAACCAAATGGTCAGGTGGCTATTGTAGGTAGTTTTTTCTATGGTAGAAGGCAGAACCGTTTTGCAATTGCACATCAAGTTTGCCAGGCAGTAATCACAATCACGGATATCCGCCGAGCAGCTACAGTTGCGAATTGTGTTTTCCTTGGTGAAAATTAGCGTATGGTTCTTCTGACTTCTCACAAAACTGCCAGTGATGCGTATGCCAAGGAAGCCAGCCAAAATGAGAGCCAGCCAAAAGGAGAAAGCAGAGAAGGCTATTGGCTTCATTAGTACTGGTGCCAAGCTGCCAAGTGTCTCCTCCTTTTACTCAGTGAATTATATCGCTTGGCTTTACCTACTGAGGAAAAACAATTTCTTTATTATACTAAAGACCACTCAACGGTTAATATTGCTTTGCTTTTCCCACTTCTTATCTATCTCATCTATTCAGAACCATATTGCAGTTTTGCAGGTCGCCCTGCATTAGAGGGGAAGCACAGCTACACCAATTCAGAAAAATGAATTGTGACTCTTGTTTGGGATTCTTCTTTCACTCTTCTTTTGCTCTAAAATGGTTTCATCTGCTTATGGGACAGCTCGGACACCCTCTTCTCTATCCAGGCAGCTCCTCGGCCTGCCCAGTGTGAAGGTAAGGGCAGGACTCCTCCTGCTCGTTTCTCCTTTCTGCTTTCTCTTTGTCTGCTTCCCAACAGATAGGGGTGACCAATGACCCCGTTCTCCACCGAGGGAGGCAGTCTGAGAAGGGCTAAAGACAAGCCTTTTGTTTTATACCGGAATTACTAAGTAAGGGTTGTGATAACTTTCCCTTTAAACTGAGCGTGGGATATACTGGGCAAAGGGAAAGAAAGAAAGGGTAGTTAAGGGCAGAAGCACTGCTGGAGGCAGCACATATCCTTCTGAGCTATGTGGTATGCCAATAAAACCTCCTTTTGATCCATATGAAGCTACCTCTGCTCCAGCCTTAGACTGTAGGGTTTGGGGACCAAGGACCATCTCTTACTATGTCTCTGCACAGCAACTAGCATAGGATAGATCCTGGCTTTGATGGTTGCTCTGCCCCCCCTCCTCATTTACCCTGGCAGAGCAAAGGAGCACCTCCATGCATGCTTATGACACTGGAGCATCCCAGCCATGGTCCACCTCAAATGGTTGGGAATGTGTTTGGTAGGGACTCTTGGATCCTCAGCTACCAGCACTTTGGTTTTCGGAGCAGGGTGGGACCTTACCAGGAGCATCTGGGTTTTCCTGGCATATTATTAGATGATGGTACAAGCAATGATGCAGAGTGTAATTTCCTAACACAAATTATAAGATGTTGGAAAGCTTGTCTGATTTGACTATAATTGTTTTGAAGCACCAAGAGACATTAGAACCAAATTTTGACCAAAGGTGGCAGGTCCTAATTGCAGCAGTAGGGGATGCACTGGGCAGAGTTTGGTCCTTAGCATGTGAAAAGATTGATCCACGTCCAGAATACATGTCTCCAGCACCTCAGAAAACATGGCAATACGCCTACAGTTTTGGAGAAACATGTCAGATAAACAGGAAAATAATAGTATTTGTAATAAAAACACAAATTGTTTTTGTCTGTTATTCAATCTTCAATCATTAGACAGTGGAATCTTGTGCTATAAACTCCATGGTCATTTAACAGACAACTAAAGAAAAGTGTCTTTAGGAGCACACTGAAGTTTCTCTCATCCTGTCACTTGACGGTTGGACTTGAAGATGTTAGAGGTCTTTTCCAAACTTAAGATTCTATGATTCTATGATTCTAAGCTGCCTTGGTCATTAGCTCTATCATATGCATGGCAGGTTACCAAGTATGTGTTTTAAGTCCAATTTCTGCTAAAAATTCAAGTGAGAGTGTTCTTTGACTAATATTAAATTTTAAAAAACCCAAAAAACTGCATCTTAATAGAATAGTTTGTGTCCTACTTTCCACATTTCTCACTTATAGAGGATATAGTCCTCTAGTCCACCGTTTTTGCTTTGAAGTTTGGTCTCCTGTCAGTGAATCTGTGAAACTGTGATGGTTCGTAAATGACCAGGATTTTGCCATCCATGGGAAAAGGAAGAAAAGCGCAAGTTACGTGCACATGAGAGAAAAATCTGCATGTAAGAAATAGTGGACTCTGGGCCAGACATTACCACTGGTTCCTTTCCAGGAATGAGATCTTTAGCTTGTGATAGACGGTTGCATGAAAACATCAGCTTGTTGCTTAACAGCAGTCAAAAAAATGATTAAATTGTTAAGATGTAATAGGAACATGATGGAAAAAAGGAGACAGTGCTGTTGAGCTACTGCATAAATCACTTGTTTGCTGACACTTGCCTGTTTTGTGCAGTTCAGATCCTGCCATTTCAGACAGGATACCACAGGACTGGAGTTCAGAGAAGAGCAACAAGAGTGACGAGATATGGAAGGGCTTCCCTTTAAGTGAGGTGGGACTAGGTAGTGTAGGAGTCTAGGTGGGAAAAGAGATAGTTTTGGCAGGATATGGTGGTATCCTGTAACAGCACAAATAGCCTGGAGATGGTGGGTGAAGAACTGTTTTTCACCGCTTCTTCCAAGAACAAGAGCAAGACATCTCAAATAACCCAGTAGGGTCACAGCTGACTTGTTGATCCTTAGCAAAGAATGTGGTGGGTCAAAAAGTTTTCACAAATACAGGGCAGGACTGGGTAAGTTCAGTGAGGAGAAGTCCACTGCAGTGACCACGTACACAAGCACCACCCCTGGCTACAGAGGCCCTGGGCCGAAAATAGGTGGAGGCAAAGAATGTTATAGCACTAAGTATCACATGTTCTTGTCCTATTCGAAATCTCTCCTACGCAACTTCTTATGGCTGCACATGGAGATGGCTGCTTGACTAGATGGATCTTTGGTCTGACAGATCATGGCCATTCTCATACAAAACGTATGTAGTGTAAATGGACACAAACTGGCTCACACTTGATTTAATTTTGTAAGTACTCCCTGAATTTAGTCTGTTGTTCTCTTAAAAGAAGGATACAGACATTTTAATGCTTAAATCAAATATTTAATCCATGTTGTGGAACATACCAGAAATACCAGTCCAACTGTTAGCTAATGTTTAACTTCAAAGGTCAGGCTCATCCAAGCTGTAGCTATTCTGGTATCATTACTGCTAGATTAATTTGGTCTCCAGTATCTAAGCATCTAATCATGCATCACAATGAAAATCCTATTACTGAACCTCCATGCTGTGCTTATTTTCTCAGCCTTCCCAACTCAATAAAATCATTTGGATTTATCAATTTTGGAGGTAATATTTGGAAGAAGAATTCCTAGACAATGTTAACAATATGAGTTTGAACTAAGTAAAAGAGATTTTAATTGAAGACAACATTTCTGCATTTCAAACTCCCACCTGCATCAAAAGGTGTGATACTGCTTTTTCCACATAACATCGCCCCAGAGATCTTTTCTTATGCCTGCTTTTCCTTATGCCTGGGTAAGCAGTCACTCAACTTCATTGAGCAGTGGTAGAGCATCACTACCCCATGGGAATTACTGATCGTTGGATCCAGTTCTCCTCCAAACAGCTGACTGTCTTTCCCCAGTGGTTACCTGCCAATTACAGCATTAAAACACCTCAGGAAGGTTTTGAAGTGTGGATTTTGGTTTCTATGAACCGAAGAGATAACTCCGTTCAGGTATCAGAAGGCAAAGATTCAGTGATTACAAAAAGAGTACTGATAGAAACTCAGCCACGGCAAGGGCTTTCTGGAAAACGGGGAGGTGGCAGTGGGATATGTTCAAGATCAAGAGATTCTCAGTTGGCCTGAAGATGTTAATCATCAAGAAGGCTTTGGTGATTGGTATCATCTTCTTGATTTTCATCTAGCATTTAAGCTTCCTGAAGTCCAAAGTTACCATCCAGTTTCCCATGCTGACTCCTTTAGAAAAGTCCTCCTTGACATTGGGGGGAAGCTCTTGCATCACCCCAAATTGGAGGTCTCTTTGTTATAACCAGATCTTTTTAGCTGAATACTTGTAGAACAGGGAAGAAGGGTCAGCTTTAAGCACCAAGAGCAACTCCGTAACAACTAAATAAGTCTATAGTAAAGCATGTCTAGGAGTAGGTGGACACAGTACCTAAACCCCAGAGCACAGACTCAGCAGGTGCAGGTGGATGAGGAGGGAACCCCAGCAGCCTGTGTGGTGGAACAAGGAGGCAGCTGTAGAGAGAAGAAGGGGGAAAGGTGGTGAGAAGGGGCTGGGTGGAGGAGAGGCAAGTGCAGACCAGCGATGGGATGGAGGAATGAAGGAGAAGGAAGGAGCAGGAAGCCTTCCTCAACAAATCGGGAAGCTCTTTCATAGGGCAGAACACACAGAAAGAGCACAAAACTGAGGTCCTGGGGCAGGTTTTTTTGCTAACTTCACAAGCATGTCTTGCCAGAAAGTAAAAAAGGAACAGCATTTCTCTAGAAGAGCCACCCATTCTGCTTCTGCTTTGGCTCCTGATTTGTGTGGTTCATATCCTATCCAATATTTGTTGTTCAGTAATGAGTTCTTCCTGCCATGAAAAAACTGGAGAAGAACTAGATCCCAGCAGCTGCCTCGGAGTCCCTCCGGCCTGCAGGGCTGGCCTGGGCAGGGGTGAGGCAGCCACCGCTTTGGAGCTGGGAGCTCTGTGAGCGAGAAGGGAGAAGCGAAGCTGCATTCTCTGCTTAGCAGCAAACAAAAATCCTAATGATTTTAGGGAAATTTTACTTGTTTCCGGTAGCAATAATGTGCTTCAAAAAAAAAAAAAATTTTTGAGTGATCTAAATCTAGCAAATCATGTGTTCATTTTTGTCCTCAGTGGGGGCCTTTCAAGTGAAAATTTGACTAGATATGGATTCCAGCAGAAAATGATTCCGGTCTGATTGCTTCAGCCATGCATGCTTTCAGATGTGTAACTTCTTTCCAGCATTGAAACACCTGTTTTCTTACATGCTACTCCAAAAGTTTTCTAGCACAAGATTCCATCCCCACTCCTTCTTCTTTGCAGGTTTCGATAGCTAAAGGAGATTTTCGATGCTTATTTAGTAATAGTGTCATTTCAGGTTTCTGAATTGCTTTGATCGTTCCACTAATTTTTTTTTTTATTTTATTTTTTTGCTAATTGCAGATCTGTGTATTAAGAAAACTGCAAAAAAGCAATAAAAAGCCTTTGACTGTTGTGTGAGAATGCTACTGTCTCAAGGAAAGTTAATCCTATTCAATGGAAGTCCCGAGCCTATACAATTAATTTCTTCACAGGGTGCTTTCTTCCATTCTCTATTCAGAAAAGAACCTAATTAAAACCTCTCATTGATCTCTTGTGTTAACATGTGCCTATGTGAAAGTGCTGTATTAAGCAGAGAGGAGCTTAAATCCATATAATCTTGTGCAGCTTGAGTAATGTACACAGGATGAATACCAAAACCACCCAATTTAGATCAAAATAGCATGAAAGGCTGGACAACGCCAAAAGCGTTTAGAAGAACTACGAAGGCTGCCTCTTTTTTTTCCTGTTTGCATGCAGGTATGGGAGGGATGTGTGGAAAAAAAAAAATCCATTGCCTTTCAGAGTGAAGGTGGCAGCAAGGAGGTAGGTACAGCAGCTCAACCGGGGCCCGTGCGTTACTCGCCTGTCGCGCAGAAAGCTCCAAAGGGAGGCAGGGGAAGAGGAGTGCAGGCAAGCTCCCGTTACTCTACTGAGCAAAGCACGCCCCAGGCTTGCCTTCATCTGTGTACTCTTTTGGTTTTATTTAATACTGGCGTAAACTGTAAAATGTTTGTTGAAAAAGGGTTTTTTAAAGATTTCACAGGGCTACCCTTGGGTGGCTGTGCTGTGTTTGCATCATGACTAACTGGATGTTTTTGAAGTGCAATTTCTTTGGCATTTGGAAGAGTAAACTGAACTCTTTTTTTTTTTTTTTTTTCCCCTTGAAGATAATGCTAACAATTTACTTGAAAGCCTGTAAGATCTTCTGGAAAAAAAACCCCATTTTTATTGTTAAATTGTAACTAAAAAAAAAAATAACATCTCTGGTTTGCAGAGAGGTATGCCCATGAGAAAGGGTGAGGTTAGCTTTTAACATCTACTGAACTAAGCAGGTGTTAAAATACAATATTACAGAAAAGCATAAAGGGTTATGTAAAATGCAAAAAGTCAGTCCCTTAATAAATCTAGTCTGAGTCTTCACTGCAGAGTAGCTACATTATCTGACCAGAAAGCCCTAGGGAGGCTCAGGCCTTGAGGGAAACAAAATGTGGGATTTGACCTTTTTACTCTGTGGGAGTTTTAGGAGTTCCCTAAGAGGGCTGAGAGCAGACAGAGAGGTATTTTGTTTTTCGTCTCTCTGTTTAAACAATTACCATATTTATTTAGTTACTCCACAGATAAACGTAGGAAAATAACTTTGTGATAAAAGCTGACGTTCTACAGACTTCCAGGCTGCAGCATGATCCTTGCTTGCTGTCAATAGCTTGAAAATCGTATTTGTGTTGCTTGTGCAGCAAAAGCCTGGGCTGCTGTCGGTTGGTTGAGCAGCCAGTGCTGTAGCGGTGGTGCTGTCAAGTGTAGCGAACAAATTGCTCCCAGCGATGATAAAAATGCAAGATAAAATAGGTAATTCTGTTGCATTGAACTTGAACGACACACAGACCCTTGAAAATGTACCCATGTGGGTATTTTGGTATTCAGGTGTGCACAGACTCCGGGACAGACGATTCATCTAAAAACACCTCTGCGAAATTGTCAAGCCTGTCCCTCCCGTGCAAAGCTTCTGTCCATACCGGTGGCAAACGTTACAGCAGGGAAGGCTGTGACATGTAACCGCAGGGAGGCAAATTAATAGGAGAAAACTCAAGGGAAAGGAGGAAGTCTTGTCCTCCCAAAGAATTGGGAGTGGTGACACCTCCCTTTTTTCCCCCAGATGAAGGTCACCCTTGGCAGGTCACAGCCTGATTATTCCCAGCCCTGAGAGAGTAGAAAGGATGCATGTGTAAGGCCTTCATTTTCATGCCCCGCTTCACACATGCAGCCGGTGCTTTTCCTAATAAAGAGCGGGGGACCAAGATGAGTGGCAGGATTTGCTTTGCCAGAACAGACCTGGAGCTATTCCAGCTTGGAGGTGTGCACAGTACATGCTGTCCGGGAAGGCTGACACACACTGATCTGGGTATTCACCTTTGAATTGCATCAGGATGAGCATTTACATAAGCAAAAAGTGAGAAGAAAGTGGTATCAAGCTTTACCAACTCAGGAGGAGAGCACTGTTCTGCGCAGCTTTACGAAGCATCAGCCGATCAAACGTATCTTACCCACTCGGGCACCGTAGGCAGGATTTGTCATTACACCTGTGTAACTGCACTGAAATCAGCGGTACAAATCTGATCTAATGAAATGCAAAATCAGAATTTTATTTCTAGCAATGCCATTATGGCAGCGTGTCTCCATCCTGCCCGCTAGTACAACCTATGACTCCAAGTCCCAGTTTTCTATTCAGTGGTTATGAAGTGCTTTGAGACCCTCAGAGGGAAGGCATTATAGAAAAATAGCTTGCTTTCTGTCTGTTGCTATCTAATCAGACAGCTACTCCAGTCTGTTGACTGTTTGATACTTCCCTGCAGTGCTTTCTGCACCTTTCAAATAATAGAAGCACTAGAGGCTTGAACTCTTGTCCTGATGCTTATGAGAGAGCCCTGCACCAAAAAAAGTGTCAGTAATAACAAAATCATGCCCTGGCTTTGTGTTAAAGAGAAACCCCAGAGTACACAGTTATATGTTACAATGTGAAAAGATCTTACTTCTACTCTGAAGTATAGATTAGGACTTTTCAATAACTTCCTCATTCGCTTCTTGACCATTCTAGCCTTTTGCCTTCCGAGGGGCTAATTTTATTTGTTTTTGTAAAAGAAGCGTTAGCAAATACAGTTTCCTACTGTACTGGTGCTGACTCTGAATGCACTGAATGTATGTAAGCTACAATGTTAAGGGGGTTGTGCTTCCTGTGATTTAAAGTCTGAGTATTCAAAAAAAAAAAAAAGAAAAAAGTGTATACACATGCATAAACCATGAATTTGTGTGCTCACAAGTGCACAAGTGCATGCAACAAGTGCTTTTGTAATTGTAAGGAATGCTCAATCAAATCCCTGTTTATTCATCTGTCCTCACCTTCTGGGAAATCAGTTGTCTCATTGATGGGTGGTCAGCACTGCCTGAAAAACAGAGTTACCCTTGGTGGCTCAAGCTGAGCACTTCAGCACTGAGGTACAAAAATTAATTGTAAAGGCACTTTTTTAAGTTATCTTTTTTTTTCTTCAAACCAACTACTCCCTGGAGCAAGAGTACTTACATCGAGTGAACTTTAGGAAAGAAAGCCTGGTTGCAACTTTTGTTATTATTTCCCAGTGCCCTTTCTAACCTCACCTGGACAAAAGTTCGAGTTAAGCATTACACTCAATTAAAGATTTGCCAAGCCCAAAACGTAATGCTTACTTCATGAATGAAAAAGGCACAAAAAGCATACTTGAACTCTTTATGTTCTATTGTTCAAATCCTAAATGAAGAAAAAAAAAGACGTGAGAGGAGAAAGCTGCACGACAGAAAGCTGTTACGAGATGCGAATGGTCATGAAGCAGCTGGAGAGTGAAACTCTGGAGTAGGACTTCCTGGGGACAGGTATCTCGGCTCCCATTCGCTCACTCGGATAGTGGATGTTGTCATTGCCATTGAGACTTCAGAGCTATATAGAGACGGTGTATTTACTTTGGTTTGGCCTTACTGTATCGCTGGCTTGATTTGTAAGTTAAATGGCAGAATAAAACACAGGGCTAAACCACAGGTAAATTAAATGGCAGGATAAAACACAGGTCCTAGCTGCTTTTCCCCCAATCCTCCTCTTCCAGTGCTCTTCTCAAGGCAATTTTAACTGAATAAAATGACTCGACTCCTGTCAGCTGGAATAATTCCCACCAACACGTCTGTCACCTTTAAAGATTTGCCTGAAGAAGTGTTTGCAAAATGAAGCAAAAGCACTCCACTGTTCTTTGTGGTTATTATTCATAGAGCTATTAATTATTACCTAAGGCACACAGATACAGCGTACAAATAATTGCAACATATGAAAGACAAACTTTGCAGAATCTGTTATTTCACTGTGATTACAAAACAAAAAATCTGAAAAAAAACCCAACCTGCCAGGAACAGAGTTACTCGCAAATAAATAATTGTGCTGGAAGAGAAACAGCCTCCTTCCTAAAAATACAAGCTATTAAACGTTCCTTTGGTATTTACACACACACACCCCCCACCCCGCTTTGAGAGCCGAAACAAAGACAGCGACTTACTCTTTCTCCAGATGCCAGCAGATGGGTTCGTCCCTGCCCGGCTTCCCGCTTGGCCGAGCTTGCTGAGGCAGGGATGCTCGGCTGCGGCTGGGAGCGGGGTCAGCCTGCGGGGCAGGCGGCACTGCCTCCTCTCCCACTCCACGCTGCTCTTTTATGTTTTCACGGGCTGGCAACCCACGCCGTTCCCCTGACAACTGGGAGAGCGGTCCAAGGTCTACCCCTACCATTAACGCCACCGCGGCACGATCCCTACCTGTCCTCATTACCTCTGCTCCCACGCCATCGCGTGCGCCGTCCTACACGAAGGGCTGTCCTGGAAATGCTTAGAGGTGACCAACAGCCTCCCTGCTTGCTCTAGGAGGGGAGCTGGGGTGTAGCCGAGCGGTGGGAGCTGGTGGCCCCTGTTCACAGGGGGATGGCCAGCCTGGTGGTGCACAGGGAGGGGGACGGGACCTCCGGCATGCTGAACTCCCCTCCCGGCACCACGCTGGCCCTCTGTTTGGGGAGCCACGTGACCATCCTCGTGGGACAGATTCTGCTCTGCCTGCTTTCTGGGGGCTTTGTGTGTAGGTTTAAAACAGTAAAAACCCAATTCCTGTTTGAAAGCCTACTCGCTGAACTGGAAGGAGTAACTAGAAATTTTCATTTCGCAACTTAGCAGAGGGTCAGACAGAGGCTCAGCCTTAGCAGAGGTTGAGAGCAACTCAGCCACGGCTCAAACGCTGTGAATGCTTCTCCATGATCCAGCATGGAGAACATCATCTTTGTGGCATGTTGTACGACGCTGTTACCACAGGAGAGTACCTACTGAAAGCTAGAATCTCTACAGCTAGCCTGCTACTAACTACCCTGAATAACCAGCAGTATTCTTTGTAAGGACAGGCCAGTCATAAGCAGCTGGTTTGGGTTTGTGTGGCAAGGTTTTGGTAGCGGGGTGGGGGGGCAGTCGGAGCTACAGGGGTGGCTTCTGTGAGAAGCTGCTAGAAGCTTCCCCTGTGTCTGACAGACCCAATGCCAGCTGGCTCCAAGACGGACCTGCTGCTGAGCCCATCGGCGACGGTGGTAGCTCCTCTGGGATAACAGAGTTAAGAGGGAAAAACAAAGGAGTGGCAGCTTTTGCAGTCTGAGGAGTGAGAAGATGTGAGAAACTTTGCAGACACCCAAGTCAGTGCAGAAGGAGGGGGAGGAGGTGCTCCAGGTGCCAGAGCAGAGATCCCCCTGCGGCCCCTGGAGGGGGGGGAGCATGGCGAGGCAGGCTGTCCCCCTGCAGCCCATGGAGGATGATGGTGGAGCAGATATCCACCTGCAGCCCATGGAGGACCCCACACTGGAGCAGGTGGATGCACCCGAGGGAGGCTGTGACCCTGTGGGAAGCCCATGCTGGAGCAGGCTCCTGGCAGGACCGGTGGACCCATGGAGAGAGGAGCCCATGCTGGAGCAGGTTTGCTGGCAGGACTTGTGACCCTGTGGGGGACCCACACTGGAGCAGTTTGCTCCTGAAGGTCTGCACCCCGTGGGAGAGACCCACATTGGAGCAGTTGGTGCAGAACTGCAGCCCATGGGAAGGACTCACATTGGAGAAGATCATGGATGACTGTCGCCCGTGGGAGGGACCCCATGCTGGAGCAGGGGCAGAGTGTGAGGAGTCCTCCCCCTGAGGAGGAAGGAGCAGCAGAGACAACATGTGATGAACTGACCACAACCCCCATTCCCCGTCCCCCTGTGCTGCTGGGGGGAGGAGGTGGAGAAATCAGGAGTTAAGTTGGGCCCGGGAAGATGGGAGGGGTGGGGGGAGGTGTTTTAAGATTTGGTTTTATTCTCATTATCCTACTCTGTTTTGCTTGATAATAAATTAGATGAATTTTTTCTAAGTTGCATCTGTTTTGCCCATGATGGCAATTGGTGAACGATCTCTCCCTGTCCTTATCTCGACCCACGAGTCTTTCATTATATTTTCTCTCCCCAGCCACCTGAGGAGGGCAGTGACAGAGCGGCTTTGGGGGGCACCTGGCCTCCAGCCAGGGTCAACCCACCACAGCAGCTTCACAAGGAAATGCAGTTGGAGCATCCTAAAAAAAACATGGGGCAACATGTTATGGGGCAAAGGTACTCTGGCCGGGCACCTGTAGGGAATGAAGAGTAAGAATTGCTGTGATTCAAATTAATAGTTGCTGTTTTTTCAGGGAAAAAAAAAATACTAAAAAATGCCTGGCCTTTACGTGCCCAAGAGCCCTCTGGGAACTGCTGATGCTGTTATCTCAGTAAGGGCATTTGGCCAAAGCCAGGAGTTAGAGTGTCATTTAGGCCCAATTCAGAGAAGTATCTGGGCTTTTTATCGTCACTGGAGCCAATGGAAGTTAGACACTAAAATGCTGCTGTGATTCAAGCCCTACCTACTCATTTGCAAGACATATTGCATATGCAAATGTAAAGGAAAAAAATCCAACCAATTATACTATAGATATTTCAGTCAAGTTGTCTGATTTGTGAATTTGGGATTTGTGTCTCTACTTTTTTTGCCCTGGAAAAGCTGGTGCGTGAGAGACTTCAGTCCCCTCTCACCGTTATTCAGAATTGAAGGAGCAGTATTTCACTCTCTGCCCATCAGAAGTCCATTCAGACACCAGAATTCAAGATGCCTTTTTTTTTAGGATTTTTTTTTTCAGGATGCTCCTACTGCATTTCCTTGTGAAGCTGCTTATAAATGGCCTGTCCTTACAAATTACAAGATGCTCATTCAGCTCCTGAAGGAGAGGTGCTCTGGGGAGCCCTGTTTTGTAATAAATGTGTGGACTGTGCATGAGGAGCACATAGGATCTGTTCACTGGAGTTCTTCTCTATTGTTGATGTAAGAGACGCTTTGCCTTACTTATATCACATGTGAGGTAGTGGCGAATTTGACTCTGTTTACACTTATGAGAAAGTCTGTTGTATTTCAGGATAAACTCCACTTGAAACCCATTTTGCACTTCTGGGATGCATCTAATAGGGGAAGACCTTCAATTCTCTCTTTGCTCCAAACCAGCCTTAGCTTTATGTTTTCCTTTAGGGCTAACACAAAGTGCCTTTATTTCTGGTAATTTCAGTCTTCCTTTTGGTCCATTGGGTGTCGTCGAGTAATTTAAGAAAGAGTCTGGCTGGCAGGCAGCTCAATAGCCCAGCTCTGGAAACTGAGCAATCCTGGGTTTGACCACTGTACGCACCTCCACTCCATGGACCTGATACCAACAGATTTGGAGCAACTCTGAACAAGCATCCTCAAAAGAGAGCATTATTTGCCCTTGTCATTCAACAGCACAAAACATGAGAAAAGGATAAACCAATGAAGACTCTTCCCTTAACCAAACTGTAATCTTTTCTTGCAAAATATTATCATCTGGCACAAGCAATATAGAAAAAAATGATATGTTGTTAAGGCTGGCTCATCCTTCCTTTGTGCGTGGCTGAGCTGTCCCTGGGACAAATGGAGAGGGCGTCTGAAGCTGGGTTACTGCCAGCTTCTTGCTCTTCCACCTTGACACACCACATTGCTTGCTTATGTTGCTACTGCCGGGTTGTGGCACAAGGAAAGAAAGGTCCTTCTGTTGATCAGCCTCACCATGAAAATATAGATGCTGTCAATTGTAAAAATATGATTTATTAAAAGTTATTAGATTTGCCTCATGCTTATTGTTCGTTGCTTTCATAGACACGGCAAACTGTGCATGCCATTCATGCTAGCTGTGAAATACAGTTATTTTTTTCTGCTCTAGTGATTTCTAGAGAACTTTTGTATTGCAATGTCCAAGAGTTTGATGTTCAAGAAAAACTGATTGAGGCCCACAGTCTTACAAGTGGTTTCATCCTGCTGCTGAAAACCTATGGACAATGTGTTTATTAGACACCACTTGCATAGAGGCTGATGTTGCGACCTTGCATTATAGGTGGGAGCAATGGGAAGCTCTGGTCAGGACTCATTTGTCTCTCACACATTTGTGATTTTTAAGATTTTGAAAAACCTTGCTCATCTTCTTCACACACAGTTATGCATGCGATGAGGTACAGAGCCAGCTTCTGCATCCCCAGCTCTTCAGCCATTACCGCTCAGACGAGTACTGCCAGTCAGGCAGTTTCACAGAATCCCAGAGCCACTCAGCTGGAAGGGCCCTCAGGAGATCTCTGGTCCAACCTCTTGCCCGGAGCAGGGCCTGCTGGCAGGGTCTGGCATCAGACCAGACTCCTCAGGGCTTCCTGCAGTTAGGTCTGGAAAACCTCCAAGGATGGAGCCTGCACAACCTCTCTGGGGAGCCTGTTCCAGTGTTTGAGAATTTTTTTCCCTTATATCAAGTTGGATCCTCCTGTATTTCCCACTGTCTC
This sequence comes from Grus americana, assembly GCF_028858705.1. Classification (NCBI taxonomy): domain Eukaryota; kingdom Metazoa; phylum Chordata; class Aves; order Gruiformes; family Gruidae; genus Grus; species Grus americana. Next base: position 116,752,244 of record NC_072852.1, read on the forward strand.
TTGTTCTCCCATTGTGCACCTCAGAAACAAGCCTAGCTTCTACCTTTTTGATGACTTCCCGATAGATGCGGGGAGGTAGCTATTAGGTTCCCGCACAGCCTTCTTTTCTCAAGGCTGAACAAGCCCCATTCCCTCTGCCTCTCCTCATAGGACAAGTGGTCCAGCCTTGACCATCCCGGTGGCCCTCTCCTGACCTTGTTTCAGTTTATTGATGTCTGTTTTGTACAACGAATCCCAAAACTACAAGCATTACTCCAGATGCAGTCTAACAAGTGCCAAGTAAATGCGGAAAATCCCTTCCCTTGATCTGCTGGCTGTGCTCCCGCTGAAACAGCCCAGGATGCTGATGGTCCTCTCTGCTGCCGGGGCAGGCTGCTGGCCCGTGCTCAGCTTGCCGACAGCCCAGACACCCAGGGCCTTTTCTGCAGAGCTGTCCCCAACCAGTCAGTCCTCAGCCCTTACCATTGCGAGGGGCTATTCCTTCCCAGGTGCAAGATTTGGTAATTGTCCTTGTCGAATTTCTTGAGGTTCCTGTCGGCCTTTCATGCAGCATGTTGAGGTCCCTCTGAGTGACAGCCCTGCCCTTGAGCATATTGACTGATCCCCTCCACTTTGGTTTGTTTGGTATTGAACTATTCATCCCAGTCTTTGAGCTCAGCACGGAGCTCGTTTGCCTCAGGTTGCTGTATAGCTTCAGCTCTGGAAACGTCAAACCCAAGCGTTCAGACGACACGGTGAAATAAACTGCTGGTAGCTTCAGGTCTATGCTAAAAGTGCTGAGAATTTCTACAAAGTGAGATTTCAGTACCTGGCTATAGCCACACAGGGGAGGTGGCTTTCAAAGTCTGTGTTTTCCCTCAAGAGACCCTTTTTACCAGCTGCTTATCTAACGGGGGGAGAGGGAGGTGGAGAGATGGTGTCTGCAGGGTGGCTCGGTGCAAGGTGCACGGCTGCCATCCTGTGGCACGCAGCCCACCCGTGGGCTGCTGCAGGGCACAAGCCGGATCTCCAACATCCATTAGTACCAGTTGTTAGTATTGGAATGGGAATAACATCTTCTGAGCCTGGCCAACGTCATTTATACAAGCTGCTGTGCAAACTGAGAGGAGGTCCCTGCCATGAAAGGTCCAGAAAGAAACAGGGACCCAGGAGCAGAGCTCCTCAAGTCACGCAGTGGAGTGGAGGGGAAACTGGAGGGCTCTGCCATTTAAATGACAGCACCTTTTCCATCAAGTCTTCCTGGAGTATAATCCTTGGCATCAAGCCTTTCCTGCCCACAAGGGAGAAAAGTGTCATTATTCCAACTAAGTGTCTGAACTATGTAAAAACTAAAAAAACCAATAAACCAACTGGTCAAGAGTTCATTGTTTCAGTTGTACCTTCCTGCTCCACAGAGACTGCCCACGTTGCTGTGCTCTTGCTGTGGATGGATTAGCTGACTCTCCTGGACGCATTAAAATTAATCACAGAAAGCCAAAAGGCAGAGCTTGAAGAGGTCTGAAAACCTTGTATACTCCATTTCATAGGCTGTAAAGCAACTTCAGATCGTCTTTTTAGAATCTTTAATTAAAGAGATTCCAATGCCTTCCTGGTTAACTTGTTTCAGTGTTTAATCAAACCTAGCATTAGGAAGTTTTCCTGAGTATATAACCTGCAGGTAAAGTAAATTGTTTTTTCCCCTCACTCTCTGACCACATATTTTAAAAATACATTTTTAAATGGTCATTTTGAGTCTTCCCTTTTCTAGAACAAACAGCTCTGTCGCCTTGTGCTCGTGAGCCGAGTTTCTAGACTTGACTTTGCCAAGATGATGGCTGAAATCCAGCCCACGCTTTAGCCTTCCTTTAGCCTTTTTGCTCTGACTCCCTGCATCTAGTAGGGTCACTGCAGCAGGAGCGAGCCCTCTTTTCTACCTGTGGGTAGCTCTCTGCTCAGCCAAGGGGCTACCATGAGCAGCCACCAATCCCTCTAGTACCATAGTCCATTAGACAGCAATTTCTTCTTCCCTGAGGACCAGGTTCTGCAGTATGCCAGGCACTCCCATCCCCGTCATTGCAACTCTCACTGCACTGCAGGATCAGACTGTAAACCTCTGATGTGTTCAGAGCCAGGCAGAGGGTTGGACATCAGCCTTGCCTGGGTCCAGCTCTGTTTTACGGACCCATAAGTGAGCCAAGTGGCTTTTGTCCAGCAGTGCTCCTGCTTCTGTCCGGCATCTTTCAGTATGTCATCACGGGGAATGGTAACACGTTCCCATCTGGGTGCAAAGTGGACTGCTACAAAAGCACTCGCATAAGATAACTGATACCTTTTACCATTTGTCTTTGAAGGAAAAGAAATGCAGTTGTTAGCCGTTCTGCATATGTGCATATGTGTGCATATATATAGCTTCTTGAACTGGGAAATTATTCTGAGTTTCAGCATTCCTCCAGGGAGAATGTGAAGGCTTGAGATTGGGGTGCTTTCACCCCTTGGCCTCTGCATTCTTCTCCCGGGAATGTGAAGAGAAATCCTATAATGCATCAGAAAAGCTACAGCCTTAGGTCAATTAAAATAAGCAGCAATTCTGCAAGAGGCTAAGTAGCAGAGAGGTTTTTATGGAACAGACCATACATCCCACAGTATGGAATAGTATGATATCCCATATGCTGAGATAGAGTAATAATAAACATATGTTATGCATATACTTATTACAGCAGTATTAAAACCATGTGAATTGAATGATGATTGGGCACGATAAATCGATGCTTGTTTCTGAGTCAACTAGGGTTAACCATTAGGGTTGGTAGTCACTGTTAGGTATCATCCGTAAAGTGAACTGGATGTTTTGTCCTGTTGTCAATGGATAGACATTTCTAAGCAAACACCAAAATCCCACTTCCACACTTGGCAGCAACCAGTGCTCATCTGAACCCACGGGCCAAGAACTGTGTACACATAAGGGAGATCATGTCTCCAGCTAAGGCTTGAGAAACCTGATGAAAAACAAGGAAAGAAGCTAGCTGTACTGATAGCCAGATTATTTCAGAGGGCTTTACTTTGGTGTCTTCTCAGAAAGAAGCCAAAATAATGTGCCTAGCCCAAAATGTGGAGCCCACTTGACATAATATTCTTTCTTGAGCATAGCCATGCTTGCTGCTACTGCTCTATGTACAGTACAAGCAATTTTACAGCACAAAAACATCTCAATAAAAATAAATCTACTCCTGTTAAAAACACTTGCTTTGAAGACCTTATACTGATTTCATCCACTCCAACATGTGATTTTGAGGAGTACAGTTCTGCAGGGCACTTAATTGTATTTTGCCATCGCACACCATAGGAAAAAAATAATTATTTTAATGTTGTTTGAAAAGGCTGAGCAGCATGGGCCTCACCTATGATGAACAGTCATTATTCTGCTGGCACTGATATGGGGTACCTAGGTCTGGGCTTACATTACACAGAGTGACTGCAATATTGTTTGTTTTAGGAGCTGTATGTCATGGCTTTCTTGTTGGCTTGGAGTTGGTCGTGTCCAACAATCCCCAGAGGAACCATACCATCGGTTATGGCTGTAGTTTTTGTTGTGGAGACAGTCATCCACTAACAGCTGGACTGAAACCTCCAGCTGATTTCATGTACGGCACCATTCAGGTGCTTGGTGGTTATGCCAAGATTTCGGCTGACGTGTGGCTCTACTGATCTTGGCTTCGTGAACATCATTGCAGCTGAGCAGCTGGGTACAGATTCCCACCAAAGCTCAGCTCTCCCCATCTCCCACTGAATGCAGCAGCTTAGAGATCGTTAAGAAAATCAGACTGCTGGTGTTCAGTGATGCGCCGGGCCAACTGTGCCATTTCTCCATGTCCTTTGACAGCAAGAAGCTCTCGTCTGCCAGCTGAAGCCACTGATCTCTGAGGGGAGGAGAGGGACTGGGCCCTTCTGTTCCTCAGAGAGATGCAACCTCTAGCAGGTCCATGAAATGAAGCCAGTGTGCCATTGAGGTACAGGCTGAATTTCCCATCCCATCCCATCCCATCAACCTTTCCTTTTTATTCCTCTTTTTCTAGTGCACCAACTACCCCCTTGGGCAATCTCTGAGTCATTTCTACAATGGTACATATAGCTAATAACAAACCACGTCTAGCAACCAACAACCTGTTTGATCTTTCCAGAAGCAGATTGCTAGCTTATCTTGACAGTCCGAAAGCACTGGAGGGGCAGGAGCAGCTCAGGTGTTGCAGGAACGTCTCTGTGCTCCTCCTCAGGGGGCGTGAGGTGGAAGGGGGAAGGACATGGACAGAAAGCACGCTGCCCAATTTCAATTTGCAGCTGGCACTTCTTTAGCTGCCTCGGGGCGACGGGCAGCAGGACCTTGTACCTGCCTGCAAAGTGCTGCCTAGACATACCTGCGGTTTGAAAAAACCTGCTAAATTGGCGTGGCAGACATTGCAAAGATCTAAGCAGCCAATTAAGGAATTAGCGTCAATAGAGGGATTTCCAGTACTGCAGGAGGGATTTATCTTTTTGTAAACAAAAGGCAGATGTGAGAGCAAAGCTGAGAGGGGAAGCAATCAAAAATTACGGTTCGTAAAAAGCCCCTGGCCAGGCTGCTGCTTTCAGAGGTCACTGATGCTGCTGCCTGCCTGCTGCATTCAAGGATAACACGCAACAGCAGCTGAAAATACTCCATCCTCAACTCATAGGTGGGCAGCGAAACAAGCCCGTGCGTATCTTACGTCAGTATGACTCGTACATGTGCGTGTGACACGGGCGGTGAAGTACCACCCGGGATCCACCGGGGGTCGGTGTTGCCCCTCCTGCCGCCGCCGGCCCCGCAGGCCCCGCAGCGCCCGCCCCTGCCGACAGGCGGCGCCCGACAGCCGCGGCAGAAGCTGCCGGTCCGAGGCGCGCTCCTGCCCGCGCGCTGCCCGCTCCGCACCGCTTCGCGGAGGGAAAGCGCCGCCTGGCGGCTTGGCGGGGCGGGGGCTGCAGCGGGGTCATCCGCGCCCCTGCCTGGGCGCTGCCGCAGGAGTGGGACCGGGGTGGCGTTGCGATACCGACCTTCCCCCCACCCCCGCCCCAGCATATTCTGTCGCAAACCCGAAGGAAAGGTCAGCTCCCTGGCCGGGACTGACCAGGTCATGTTACAGGTTTCATCTCTCCAACTTAATGTGCAATTTGAGGGGGGTGAGTCTTGGGCAGCAGCGCTGCTGGATCATTCGCAATGGAGAAATTTCTTCTTTTGCTCACACCACAGGCTCTGGAGGATGTGAATTCTGGCACACCTGCCCTGTGCCATGCACCCTGCTGACTGAAGCAGCTCCTGTGCAGGAGGAAGACCCCCAGCTCGGCCTCCCTGGCCAGGAGGGGACACAGATGGCTGGGGAGAAACCGGAGATGGCTTGAGTTTTCCTCGTTCTGACTGCGCTTGGGATTTCCCTTCAGCCCCCGCTGCTGTCCCCAGGCAGCTCCGGTTCCCTGCTGCAGGCGGGTCTGGGGGCACAGCTCTTTGTCAGCACAAACCGGGAGGCCCTGGAGGGGCCTGTGTCAATGACATTGGATGCTCGGGGACCCCGGGACGACTGCTGGCCTCCCTCGGGGCAGATCCTCACTGGAGCCTCCTTGGGCATGGAGGGAGCAGGACGTGGGAACAAGGCCAGGGCGCTGGGGGTAACCAATGCCAATGCTTTCCTGGGAGCTTTGGGCCCAGGCTACTGAGCCACTGGTGCCCGTGGCTGTCCCAGCTCTGGCAGGGGTGCCTTGCCTGGGATTAGATGTGTCTATTGTGAGCTAAATGCTGCGAGGGGTTCCTGAGCAATACCCCTCTCCAGGTGCCCAGCTGCCCTTCCCACAGCCGAGGGCAGAGCAGCCGCCGGGACCTCGGTACTCTGAGCGACTCCCTGTTTGAAACCACCAGGGCGTGCATCATGTTGACCATTAGGCTGCACTGCTGATCACATATCTTTTCCTTCCCTCCTCTCTCCCTTCCCCCCCCCCCCCCCCAAGGAACAGGGAGGTTTGTGAAGCTGGGGACAGCTTACATTTTAGGTCTGGGCAAGGGTAATTTTTAGGGGAGTGGGGTGGAGGGAGGGGATCCTGTTACCTGTCTCCCTGCCTGAGCCTTTAGAATTGCTCTCCTAAGAGCCTGGTTTCAGGGAAGATGCTGGATTGGTTTGTATTCTTGAAAGTAACAGGGAATGAAAACAAAAGCAGGATTTATATTAAAGATGCAATGGAAGGGTGTTATGTCTTGGTCAGGAAAACAAATCAGAAGGTGCTCAAGACTCGGCAGTTTCAGTGGGAGTTAAGAAGTTGGCTTAAGCAAGAGCAAGATATTCCTGACTGCATTTAGACCATATGCTCATGGGAAAATTCATGTCCCCTTAGAGGCAGTGATGCTAGTAGAAAGTGAATAGTTTTCATTGCCATTAAAATCCCTTACAAAAAAATCTGATCAAAAACAGGCTTAAAGACCAAAACTGCATCACTCTTGCATACACTTATCTGCCAGTTTTTTGAGGCCATCTCTGCTCATCCTTTCTCAGTTTTCCTAAAGTGCCCCAAGTTCACCTCTAGAGTAATAAATCTCATTACTGATGCTCTGAGTTTCCTTTTGGTACATTTCTGTGTTTGAAGTGGAACACTGGAAACAATCGTATCTTTACTGATGATCAGCGTCTAATCATTTTTAAATGTTGATGCAGTAGACTCGCACCAAGTATCATGCAGGATTTCTATAATGTGTCCTTCCCTTTGTGTCACACCTTTATCTCATTACCTAAGATAGGAATGGCATTTAAATAGAGCACATTTATTTTTTGCTGAGGAGAAGTGCCTCTTGTTTCCTAGGATCCTCCAGATGAATTGCTTTTCCCATATTCACTGACCATCACAAAACAAGGCACCATCCAGTGAAAAGGATAGCTCCTTACACAAAATGAAGGAAAGAAGCCTTACAGTAGAGCTTTTAATATCCCAGTCCTACCGAACAATTTGTTCAGGCATCGTTCAGGGCTCTGGATCGGATGAGGCAAGTGTGGCTGAATCTGTACCAGCAAACTTCCACTTAATCCTTATCCTTTTAGAGAAGGCAAAAGGGCTTTCCTTAACTTTATATAATCAGGCTTTGAAAGAGCAGGCAGAGGAAAGAGGTGTGAAACATTCAGTGAAGCAGAGCCTCTGGTGAGCTTCACCTTTGATCTCTGCTCCTACAACATATCCAGCAGCAAGCACTGGAGGCAAAGGCTTGAAGCTTTTTCTTAGTTTAAGTGTCATTTTTTTCTGGATGTGACCATTTTTACACACTTAGAGTAATAGACTCAAGTCTATTACTGTTTATTGAATCCCAGATGCGCTTCCAGCATTGATACCCAGCTAAATAACAAATCCAATCAGCAGGCTAACTTTCCCCTCAGCACTCTTAATAACCCTCTTGCCTACCAGGCTTCTGGTACAAATCCACCCGGGACAAAAAACAACTTGCTCAAATACAGACCGAGGATGTGAAAACTAACATGTTTCATGGAGCAGGTGGATCTTCAGAGAGCAGAAAGCTTCCTAGCTAAAAGGACCTCACCTCTGTGCTTTACTCCCAGAATTCAGAGGGCAACAGCTGACCAATTCTGGAGAACAGTTCATTTTACAGAATTAAGAAACTACGGTAAATGAACACAAACATTTTGCAAACATGAGATTTTATTCACGCAGTCTGTCGAGAGTAAAATCACTAAAAAGCCCTGAAAAAACTCTCAAGACTAAACATGATACTGACTTTATTACAATTACAGGAGTCAAGTGTGGACACACACACGACTCCTAACGCTACTCTAATGTCATATCAATTCTTTGAACTTCATACAGCCTTCATCATACAGCTCAGTTATTAATATGAAAACGACTTTTCCATTTCATTCCCTCAGATTAACTTCATGGTTTTTTGAAGGCTGTTTTTCCTTTCTAGGATGAAATCTCATCTTTTCCCTATATACTTGGCAGGATAGATCCTAACGCAGTAATAGGGATTGTCTCAAAACCAGTGAATTGTGAGGATTTGGGAAGAAATGTGAGAAATTTTAGTTAGGATGGTGTTTGAATCTGTTAATTCTTTCAAATGTTTTCCTAGGAAGTATATACATAACTGTATTCATATAAAATCTCTTTAGGTTGGTTTCTATTGTCTTAGATTGTCATCTTTCAAGAGGCAACAGCCCTTCACATTTTTACTTGGCAAGATGTCTGTTTAAAGATGACTCCTTTAGCTGAAGTTTACTGTCCTGATAGTTATTTTGCAATGAGATGGTAAGCTGGCCCTAAGCAGATCTGAAGTTATTTCTCTGAAATCACGAGAAATCTATTTAACTTCAAGTTGTGATGCCTGCAGCCTTTTGGGATCCTTATGGTTTGAGACTGTCATTTACCGCATATTTCACTGTCTTATCCTTTTCTGGTTGAATCTTCCTGAGTGTCTGCCATGGCTGAGCTCCCCTGGGGACTCTGCACTTTGATTTCCCACCACCAGCACTTCTGGCCTCTCCAGCAAAACGATGCCTGGGCAATGGGGCACACCGGGGAGATTTCGCAGGGATGTCAGGGGAATTACAGGGAAGAGCTTAGGGAATGGGGCCCGTCATCACAAGGACAACAGCTACTTTCCTCTTGGGATGAAGTATATCTTATGGTCTAGTCCTAAGGCTAGTGAGGCATCCTAAGCATTGCAGGGGCTCAAGGACAGCAAAGGGAGAAGAGAAAGGGGAGACAAATAAGTATTTGAGGGGCCTGCGGGACAGCCTGTTTTGGCATGGTGCAAATGGATATGGGATTGCTGGAGTCAAGTGCATGAAGCCTGTGTTTCAGACGTACCTTTTCAGCACCTGTTACTGGCTGACTTGGGCAGGCTGGCTGCGGTGAATCGCATCCCATCCCCAAACCAAACCTCTTTCAGCGCACAGGAAGCTTGGGTGCCTAGCTGAGCAGTGGGGGTTTTATGTCAGCACCCAGGCGCCTAAGGGTTAGGTGTTGAGTTAATGGATATCACAGCCCTGAAGGATTTGGCCTCTGGCACCTGGATGGGTGATGCTTCTGCAGTTGCTTGTGCTGGAAATAGTTACTAGCATAAACACTGCTTAGCTTGAGAACTGAGACCACAAGTCGTACTCGTGTGGCTGGAAGTATGTACCATATGATATTTCTATATGCCACTGGAAGAAGGCTTAATAACTCTTGAGGATGTATACTAAGTGATGCGGCTTTTAATAATACTGCTTTCAAGAGAACTCGTTTTACCACTGGGCATTCTTACAAGTGATAAACCTGCTTTACTTGAGTCGGTGCGGACTAAAACCACAAAGAGATTTAAAGCCAGTTCAATAATAGACCACAAGGTATATCAGGACACAGAAGAGTGTGCTAGTTCTTCCAGCGAGTCATATAATTGATAGTTACCATGAAGCTCAACAATTATCTAAAATGCTACCCTGAAAAATGAACATTTGGAAAGGTGCCAGATTGCGAACTCCAATGTTTATGATCAGACAACGCAGGCAATGCTTTCTTTTAGAAAGTGGGTACAATGAGAAACAAATGACAAAAGCATTTGATTTTATGTGTGTGGTCTTCATCAAATTAGCAAAAAATCCTCGGAGGGCAGGATGAGAGTTTGCAGGCATCATTAAAGAAATTTATTTTTAAAGGGACCTTGAAAGAGGTCTGTATGAATAGCTGGGGAAAAAAAGTTTGATTGGATGGTATACAGATGAATTAGAGGAGTTATAACTAATTTTTGTTTTTATCTTTGGTAACCAGTCCTAAGACACTGTGATTTCCTGGAAAGGCTTGTTATTGTGAAAACAAGATCTGTCCTAAATGCACCGTCCAAAAGTGGAGTCCCCACACGTTGGTGTTTACACGTGGAAATTTGGGCCAGCACTAGGCTAGTGCCTTGATAGTGTTTTCAGTTTGGGGGGGGGGTGTGTGTGTGTGTGTGTGAAAAGTAGATTGGATTAGTTTATGCTATAATTCAAACTTTTCTTCTTTTCCTGAGGTAGGAGTAATCTGACTCTGGGGCTGATCATTGCTTGCTTTTATGTTAAAGTTTTTTTGCATAAGTGAAGAAGATAAATACTGGCAGACAAGTAAAAAAAAAGGATGCTAACAGGTGTTCTCTGTACAATGTGCTGCTCAGTGTTTTACGCTTAGCCAACTATACACGTGCTAGGACTTTTCTTTTTCAAAACTAAACCTAATTAGTCCACTTATTCTACATGCAGCAGGCATTTGAAGAAATATCTAATGAACATGTGATCAGCTCCGGTGCTGTAAATACAAATGAAAGGTCACAGGCAGAACAACTTCTGCTTGTGAAGTCTCCTGGTTTAAAATGTGGCTCCCAGACTGATGATCACACCAATCTTTTGCTCATCCTTTTGGAGAGCAAATGCCTGCCCAAAACAGCAGCAGCCAGCCAGATCTAGCTACTGTTCAGGTGAAGTGTCAATCTCACCACTCAAATAAAATAAAAATTAAATTAAAAATTTTTCTTTCTTCTGCAGTCTCCAGTCAAAAGGTCTTTTTGAAGAAAAATAGCTCTCCAGAAAAAAAGATGACAGAGGAGAGGATGATTTTTCCAGGTTCAAAGTATATGGAAAATTGCAATGTTATACCCTTTTGTCATCTGATTATGAGAAATAAAGGCTTCCCCCTTTTCCAGTTTTACATTTGAATTTATGATAGCATGTTGCCATGGCGAAATCTTATAATCCTTGACTTTTTTGATGGAAACATATCCATCTAGGAGTATAAGAAAAAAATTTTTTTTTTTTTTCTTTGCTGACCAGAGCCCTCCCTGCCGGTAGGCAGCTTTGCGAGCAGTGGTGGAGCCGGCAGCGCGGGTCTGGAGGCAGAGTCCGTCCGGGGCCGTTTCATCTCGGTGACACTCAGGGAGGGCGTCCCGTGCGGAGCACGCGGAGGTGGCGTGTCCTCGCCGGGGGGACAAAAGAGGGCTGGATATGTCAAAGGGAATCAAGCCACAAAAAGCTGGAGAAGCTGCCTATTGTCCCCAGCTCGTGCTATTAAATGTGGGATTAAGGAGGAAACAGCCCCCTGGCTCATTGGACCCATTCAAGAGGAGCTTGTTCCAAAATTTTTTGACAGGGGTGGCTTCTATTCAGAGCCCCAGCTGATATCATCAGCCGCACAAAGGGGCTTTAGGGGGTTAATTAAAACCAGGTAATGGAAAGAATCGAGTACTGACTCTTCACAAATGCCACCGTGGATCCAAAGCAAGAGAAAAGACATATGGTAGGAAGAGCAACCTCCCTGCTGCCACCAGCTCTCTTATATTCAGCCGGTGATTGACACATGATTATTTTTGGGGCAAAACTGAACACTAGCAGTTAGTTCCCATTCTTCTGCTGTGAAACGTGAGCGGGATTGGTTCACAGCCAGCGTCACAGGGATCAGCAGCCCCTACCAGCCTCAGAGAATCCCAGATGGTTCCCCCAAATACTCCCACACGAATCTCGCTGCACCTCCCTCGCACTCATCCTCAGGTTACCAAATGCTGCGGTCAGTGTTTCTCCCCTTGTCGCTCTGGCGTGAGAGTACACGAGATGCCGTAAAACTAATGACGTGCTGGTTTCTGAAACACACCCGGGACCCCGAGGCATTTGCCACAGACCTGCATGGCAGCCAGGGCACTGGGGCAGAGCTGTGATTCTGCGTGGTGCTGGCAGGAACCGCTGTTGGGAATATATACGTGCCACAAATAATTATCTAGTTCTAGAACTTCCTGAAATAGGGTGAATGAAAAGAAAAAAAAAATGCATACTTAGGACATCCACTCAATGTCATAAGCTTATGCCAGGCTTATCCAGTTGTGAACTCTCTGGGAAAGACAGCCAGAAGCTTTTATTGTTTATAATGAGAGACTGAAGATGTGTATTACTTACTCATTCCTGTTCTTTAAATTTACTTCTGCTTTATTTTCTAAAACCAAAGCACCTAAAACCAGAACCAAACACTTGTATCTAGACCAAAGCAAAAGGTTTGGCTTTGAGATTTGCTTTCTTTTTGCCTACCAATTTTTTTTTAATTTTTTTTTGTGGAAATCCCCTTTTTTGATTCTCTACAGGGAACTGAGCTCTAGCTAGCACTAAATCAGCAGCCCCAAACTTTTCTGATAATGCCACTATTTACAGGGCGAGTGCTTTTTGTGATTTAACTGCTGAATGACATTGTATTTCAAGTGTGGTCTCAGCTCCTAAATTCAGAAGTGCTGCGCTAACTAGACATGAATATTACAGCCTGGAGAGAGGGGTCTATTCTAGAGATTTTGACAGATGGACAATTTGCTGTAAATCAACCTGGGCCACTAACGTGCAGTACAACGGCTACTTCATGGCAATTTGTTTGCAAGTGGGCTATTACTCAGCAGTAAATGCGAAACAAATGCCCCTTCTCTGAGGGAGCAGAAAGCTTCCTTCCTTCTCCCAGGGGTTACCAGGGTAAGAGCATGGCTGCAAGCAGTTAATGCAAAAATGCAGATATATAAACTGCCTTAACTCCATGGACCCCAGTCCGCAGGGGGTGCAGCGGTAGCAGCGGTGGGATGATGTTGACTTTGGTGGATTGGGGTACACGAAGCGTACCCCCCACATCGAGGATGCTGTGTGGTAAATCTAACCCTTGCACGTCTCGCTGTCTTTCCCACCCTTCAGAATGGGTTTGCCAGCATGTCCCTGTTTTGCAGGTACGTTGTAAGGATAAATCAGTTCATGCCTGGAAAGCAAATGTTAGAGCTGTGGGGGATGCTGGAGAAGAGGAGAGAGATGGGGCATATTATTCCCAAAGACAGATAACCTTCTTTCCACAAAAACATTTTTTGTGCTTTATTTCTTAAATTTTGGGAAATTTTAATTGAACCTTAAATGTGCGTTGTAACAAATATTGACCTGTCCTTTGCAAAATGATAGGGAGCAAATGTTGCACAGTCCTGGAGGCAGAAACCTGTCATGAAAGTCTGCCTGCTACTGCCTGCGCACACCAAGCAGGAGCTGAAGCGCCTCGGCAGCCTGGGCAGCAAACCGCTTTTAGCTTGAGGTGGAGGCTTCCTTTCTTCCCTGGAGGAAACACCCCGGTCCATCCCTGGGGCTTTTCCCTGCCTTACGTCCCTCCTGCTGGTCCCCCTCATTCAGCCTGTTTTAGAAGAGGCTGTACCGCAGAGACCCAAACGCTACTAGTGTCCCGTTTGTCTCCTCTCCCACCCTTGCTTTCTCCTGTCTCTTTAGAAAAGCAGAAGGAAAGAAATGCTTCAAGCCCAAACAAGGGTGACGATGGCTCAAGTGGAGATCTCGGTCTGGTCTCATGGTGTCCCCAAAACTGCCCACCCCTAGGAGCAGGTCAATTTGTAATGAATCTTTGCATAAGAAGACAAAATATTCTGATCGTTAACATCTGTTATTATTTAGCGCATGCCTCCACAGCACCGAGTGTTTGCAGTAGAGGCTGGTTGTCGCCCCGCGTCAGACTGCCAGGAAACGGCTGCGGTGGGATTAGTCCCCTCGCAAAGGTGTGTAAATCTGGCACATCCAGCAAGGCGTGTTTGCCAGCGGCGCTGCGAAACAAGGCACGTGCTGTGGGCGTACCGCCTCTGGAGCCGTCACCTTGAGATTTTTACGGTTAAGCAGTAACCAGTTCCTGACTTCTTATTAATACTCTGGCCTCCACATAATATTAGTAATAATAAAATGAAAGCTAACAAGGGAACTCAAAAATTAGTTATATAAATAGAGCTTTTCTGTTGTTTTAGAGCTACTGTTGGATCCTGCCTGATGTGCATTGCTGTCATTTACTTATACAGACTGGATAAAGGAGAACCGAAAGGACAGCCGAGAGACATCCATCCCTATAAATACAGCTCTGTAGTAGTAACGATGACATGAAAGTCTTAAAGAAAAAAAGGTTTTTTCCCCATTGTAGGCTTTCTTATTTTTCTTATCATTTGAACAAGTATGTACCAAAGTGTTACCAGGCACTGCCTGGGGCTGGAGTCTCACTGGTGGAAGATACATTTTCCCAGGGAAGCAGACTATGTGCTGCTGTAGTTTTGTGTATTTCTCTGGTGTCAGGAGAGGCTGTATCGCAGTGACTTTTGTAGTGAACACTGTTGCCAGGCTCGGAGAACCAGAGGTTGAACATCATACTGAAAAGCAGAGATCCAGAACTAGCGTTGCTTTGGCCCAGCACGTATAACTGCCGTGGGCATCTTACGAGAGCGGAGCGTGATTGCACGTGAGGAACTCTAATCCTCGACTTTTATAAAATTAACCTCTAAACGGATGCCTCTGTATCACAGACTTCAGTCCCAGCACGGTGACATTTTTCAGTCTCTCAATACAGAAAAGCATAGAAATTGGCAGGCAGCACTTCCACGGGATGCACACATTCCTGTACATCCTCTCCTGGAATTGGCGCTGCGGGGCGGGAGGGCTGCTGACGTGGGAGAGAGGGGTTTGCAGGGTTTGACCTGCTGCTTTTGCCCTCCCACCTCGCCGCCACCCTCCCCCTGCTCCCTCCCGGATGAACCGGCAAGAGGTCAGCTTCCGTAACTGGGACCTGCTCAGCCGGGGCGTTTGCCTGTTGGGGAGCAGCGTCCTGCGGCGGGAGGGGGAAACCCGAGGGCTGACCCGAAGCACCAGATCAGACGCTCGCCGATAACACCTTTCCTTGCAGCTTTTGCCAGCAGGTAACCGGAGGCAAAGAGGCAGCTGCTGTAGGCTTTCAAGGGGTATCTAATCAAACGCTTTGAAGTTGTACGGCTAAAGAGGATTAGTCGTGGTCCAGCAGAGACAGGGTAAAGACTGACTAAATGAAACGCAGTTCATATGGTTTCATGGTTCTGTTAACAGAAACATTGCCTTCTGGTAAAATGGGCATTTCGTGCATTGTTTCTCTCTGCATCAGTCCTTTCCAGCCCTTGGACTTTTGTCTGTAAGCAAGATGTTTCCTTATTACCCTGGTAGCACCTCCAAGGTAGGGAGACCCGCTGCCCCCGTGGGCAAAAGGACACGTCACTTCCAAAAAGCCCCTGTTACAGATGGGGCTTGGGTGGATGGGCAGGGGCACAGGGGCGGTGCGAGGAGCTGATGCTCAGTCTGCCCAGGCGGAGAAGCTGCCCTTCCGAGGGAGAGAGGGACGGGACAGGACAAAGTGGGGTGGTGAGCCTTAAAGAGTGGGATTTGCTGAGCAAAAAAGTCAGGGAATATGATGAGAAGCTTAAGGACTGGTGCCCACTCAGGAAGGAAAAATGGAATTGTATAAATGACTGTATAAATAAGACCCAAAGGAAATGCCCGTTTCCGTACTGACTGTGTTTTTTCTTGTTGATATTACTCAGATTAGTTTTGCATTATTTTCATGGTTTGGCAACAGTAATGGTTAGTGTGGTTTGTGTCCATTCATAATACAGTGAGGCCCGAGATCATTTCACGGCATGATACAACTGGCAAAATACTTTGCTTTTAAATTAAAATATTCAAGTACAGTTTCTACTAACATTCATGATCGCAGCAAGCCGAGGAGAGATGTGCTTTGAACATAAAATGAAAGATGAGATGCTCTAAGGAATATAGTACAAGTGGTTCAAATCGGTACCCAAATTAGCAAAATAGTTCCACATAGAGCAGGTTCTGGCCCAAAAGGACTAATTAGCTGAGACTCCGTGCAGCCCTGATGCCACCGGAGCTGACCGTGTGGTGCTAATTCAGGTGTCTCTCCATGGTGTTCCTCTCTTTGCCTGGCTGCAGGAATACAACGCCAATATCCAAGTTGTCTGGAAAGCAGTAATCCCTGCTGGACCCTGATTAACTCAGCATTAGCACTAGCTCAGGTGTCTCTGCATCAGTGGTACGCTTTGTCCCCAAACTAGGAGTAAATCCATTTTTATATCAGAGGCATTTTGCATCATCACTCAAAATATTAAAAAAGTATGTTTCCTCACCTGGCATAATTTTCCAAACTGCTGCCATTTGATTTCAAAAGTAGTCAAGCAAACAATATATTCCTTGCAAGTACCATCAGCAGGCTCAGTGTTTTACCAAAAACATCGACTTTATGTCTAAGCTCTGGATGTTTGTCATACGCTAACAGCCTCGATTTTTGATGTTGCAAACCTTTCATTCAAGTGTAGCCAGAGTTACCTTCAAAGTCTGACGTGATTTCAATGAACATAGTAGTTGCTCAATACACTAATTCCACACAAAAAAAAATGGTTACCTCATTTGAAAACAAATTTCAGTAGCTGACATACATATCCCAAATTGTGGCATGTTTCTGTTAGTTTTGCAGATACTAAATATCAGCATATTTCATGCTGAATCTTTCAACAGGCCTGCGAGGTCTTGCACGTCCCAAGCAGCAGACAGCCACGCAGGACTCAGGAGCCAGAGGAATAAATGAGGAGAACGCCTCGAAAGCCCGGGCCTGACCCAACAGCAGTTGTCCTCATGCCTTCAGCAGCTGATCTATGTTGACCAGATGCCTGCACATATTTCCCACCACAGTTTCCAACAGCCCTGGTAACTTTGGCTTTTGAAGCAATTTCTCCTTTTGCATTGACTTTCTTCTAATACATAGCATAATTTTGTAATATCAGCTGATGCAGTTGATCAGTCTCACTCGTACTCCTGAAGGGAAGGCTGGGTCTGCACGTCCTGCAAAGACCACAGATGCTTCTGACCTGGCCTAACATTTTGCTTTCTTCCAGCGTTGACACGCTCTTCCCATGTCCCAGAGGTCTGCAGACTGACTCGTGGCCGGAGGACTCCTCTCCCTGGATGGCGTGCTTCCCCCACCACGGAGGCTCCTAACGCCCTTGCTTACCCACGTGGAGGTCAGTGGCAGACCTTTGGCTGCCGGCATTTCATAGGACTAAACTACATTTCCATCGCTAGTTAAAAGCAGATCCTGCAAAAAAGTCTACTCTCAGCAATTTTCATACGAAGTGTGACTTAAATCCGCAGCAAAAGACAGTGCTAAAGAACATTAGTGTTTAAATAACAAGCTTTTTTAGTTCATTACAGGTGTTGGAGGATAATAATCTATTTCAGATGCCATCAGACCATCTATTTCCCCCCATCCCAAATGAATAAACAAAAAAGGCAGAGTGAGCCAGATTGCTCCCTTTGGAGGAGGAGGAGAGACGGGAGCAGATAAATTAACGCTTTTTTCATTTTTTTTCTGCAGTTTTGTCTTGACTTCTTTAACCACCCTCTATCCCAACGTTGCCCTCCTGACCAGCTCAGTGTGCTGCTCCCCCTCCAGTGGGAGATCCTGGAGATGATTAAAGCTTCCTACCCTATCTTGCCAGTTTTATTCAAGGAGCTTTGGAGTGTTTAAACACTCATAAAAAGAACTGAAAGCTAAAAGCCAAACACTTTCTAAGAATTTGTTTTAAGAAGAAAGAAAATACAGAAGATGTTTTCTGTCTTCCTGTTTATTATGGGGACCAGCACAGACTGGAGGTCATAGAGTGATGCCTGCAAAAAAAAAAAGTCAATCCTGTAATTTTATTATCCAATTGCTGGTAGGAAACACAGTAATAACTAATGACGTACTTTCTGCTCTGATCCCCCCTTTCCTGTTGAGTAGCTTTTCAGAGAAATTCCTTTGTGCTAAAGCTTCCTGTTTGATCTCAGCTGGAAGAGGCCATTTTGGGAAACCTTAAAGAAAGCCAGCTCAAGACTTCTTCAAGTTATGCAAACGAGGGGAGGGGTTTCCTTTACGTCCAGATGGTGATGCTGCACGGAGAGTCACGGTTGTGATCAGCCTTGCTTAATTTTATTTCCCTTACTTGTGAAGCAATACAAGATCGAGGAAAAATTATTTCATACTTACAAAGCTCCAGGTTGTTTAAACCAGAATGGAGAGGTATGCAGAGTTCACAGTGGTGTGTGTTCATAGTTAGCTTAAAAATTCCCATAACAGTTTAATGATGTAAAGGCTGCAAGATATACCAAAGACAGACATGCTATGAAAGTGGTTTAATATCTTTTCCTCCCTAGCCTTTCTCCTATTTCTCTTTATCAATAAAATGAAAACAAGGCAATGAAAATAATATTGCCATTATTTGTGACAAGGTTGAAAAATCAAGCCAGAAAAGTGGGGAAATTCAGGTGATTAGGGATTCTCATATCGGAGCAAGTTGGCCGTGTTATGTTTAAAACTCATCATATTGTTGCCGTCCTAAACTTGTACATATTTTGATGCTGTCCTAAACTTACCATTTGCTTTCTTTATTTGATATCTTTGTCTTCCCAGCCAGAGCACTGGATGAAAAAAACAGCCCCTGATACTATGAATTCAATA
Source organism: Grus americana (assembly GCF_028858705.1). Lineage (NCBI taxonomy): Eukaryota > Metazoa > Chordata > Aves > Gruiformes > Gruidae > Grus > Grus americana. Next base: position 116,770,589 of record NC_072852.1, read on the forward strand.
TATTACCCTCCCCACAGCTACCCTTAGCAATACAAAGTGGCAGAGGGACCCAGCTGATTTTGGAAGAGCTTGGAGCGCCGAAGCTGCTCACGTTCAGAGCTGTCATCTGGCAGGATCTGCCAAGCAAACTCCTTCCTTGCCGAGCCGGTTCCCAGACGGAGCTTATCAGGGCGAGGAGGGTATCCAGCCAACCGTGAAAGGGGGACATGGAGCGACAGAGAAAGCTATGCTCCCTTTTCACACCGTTTTGTCTGGTAGGGGTGGTAAGCAGGCTCCAAAATTGGTGAATTTTCCCTTTTGGGGTGCTTCCCGCTGAGCTCCCGCACTGCCACCTGCGCTGTACGTGTTGCATGGGATGGTCAGAGGGACCGGGCTGGGAAACTGCAGCAAGAGCCTCTCCTCAAACTCTGCTTTCATGTAAAATGGTTGAAATCAGTTTTACGCATGGCGATTTCCACAGCGCTCACGTACAAGGGAAAAATATTAATGCCTTTCCCTGTACCGACCAGCGTAGTCTCACTAATGTACAGTTTAGAAACTGCTCTCAATTAGCAGGTGCCCCTTTAACAGGCCAGCTGCATGAGAAATTAATTAAATTTAATGGATGCCACTTTTTATTTAAAACCACCTTTTATTTAAAGCTTCAGGAGGAAGCAATTAATTGCAGTGCATACCGCAGATTCAAAAAGAAATGAAAATCGCGTAGGAAAACGTGATCCGCTCGGATTTGCAAAACCAACATAAGTTGGCATTTCACATAGACAGGAAGAAAATACTTGCCTACCATTTAAGAATTCTGGTTCCTATCCCGCTCATGGGGATCCCATAAAGAAACATTTCTAGCACAGATAAATTCCTGGCTGCCAGATATGCCTTGATTTAAAAAGAAAAAAGAAAAGAGAGAGAAAACAATCAGAGAATCCACATTAGTTTCTGTTTTGTAATTAAACAACCAGGGCACAAAGCCACTGAACTGAAGTAGGCCCGGATGTATTGCAGTTCACCCAAACCTCAAGAATTGCCACCAATTTAAATATTTTTCCAGTTCTGAATAAGAACAAAAAGTTGAAACGTTGACAGCTTCCATAAAGCAAAATCCAAACCAATATCAGCTCAAACAAATGTCAAATATCATGGCACTACAGTTTGTTTCAAAAATTACAAAAGGCTTTATTTTAAGGGTGAGGGGTTTTACCTTTTGAGTATATGCCTGACTATATAACTTGACATGGAGTGTCATTTTCTGTCCACCCCACATTTAATTGGCCCTGGGTTCCAGGTGGGTGACTGCAGCCCCAGAGCAGCCTGGCAACGCACGCTAAATCATCAAAATGAGAAGGGGTTCCTTCCATTTTCTTCAGCTGGGTACATAAAGAAGAAATGAAGTCTCTGTCCTAAAAACTGATGGTCAGAATTACTCTCCTTTATTTATGTTGTTCCTTAGGAAGAATAACAGTTTATAATTCAACTGAAAATAGCAAACTATTGAAAAAAGAAGGAAACTATTAGTGTCTGTAACTTGAAAACCACCTCTGGCCCTAGTAGTTTGAGATTAGAAAGCTGGGTAGGAGCCCCATCTCATATATTTTGGCACTCCCCTTGGCTTTATTGGCGGTTAAGGGCCTGATGCAGCACTGGTGAAGCCAGCAGGAATCTCCCCTTTGACTTGAGCTGGCTGTGAGTGGTGTCCCCCAAATTACAAACATATTCATGTGGACCTGCAGGAGGGAAGCTCTGGGCTCTCCCGAGCCAGGACAATTATCTCTCTCGGCATGATTGCTGGACACGCCGCCTGTCCCACCACAGCAATCGCACCGGCCACCCTCTCCAGCAAGAAGCTGTTTGTGTGCTGCCATTTCCATCCCCTTTCAGCCACGAGGCCATTGCAGGTAGCAGCTCCCTCTCCCATCACCCGGGAGAGCATCTCGCTGCATCCCCCCGCACCCCTCCAGCCTCCTATAGCCACCCGCCACCGCTGCCAAAAAACCCATCTCTCTCCTTGACGAGTGTGCAAAGCCTCACTCCCGCTTGGCCGCAGCACAATGGTTAAATTCAACCTTGCGCCACGGAGTAAAGAAAAAGGAAAGCTGAGGGTTTGTCTTCTGTCCAGAGGGAGAAATCATCTGCCCTGGCCTTTTTTTCCAGGGAGTGATGCAGGGAGGGAGGACGAAAAGGGTCTTTTGGAGGCTTTCTTTTTCATCTGAGAGCGAGTCGGCAATTAAAGCTGACTCTGCTCATTCATTAGATCACATTAAAAAAAAAAAAAAAAAAACCACAGCAAAAGTGGAGGGGGAACTCTCTAAATAAATTTGGTGCACTCTTCCCTCATTCATCAATAGTTATGACTAGTCAATGCGCTCAATTTGTAAGCTAACTGCTTCTGAAGTAGAACCATATGGTTGCTTTAAAACATCTTTTTCGTGCTTAATTTGAGGCAATGATGCACCCTAATCAGCCGTGTGCGGATGAGACCCCTAATTGATGAATAATGAATCACGTGCTCTCGCTCTGATTGCAGCATCACCAAATTAATCCTTTTAATCACTTGAAGTCAAATTGTTTTGCAGGCCGAGGTTTGTTTTAATGGCCAAATCGCGTCGCTGCAGGTGGAGGGGATGCCTCACAAGGTGCCGTGCTCCACTTGCTCTGGCGGTAAGGCTGCTCCTCTCCCACTTCTCCAGGGCACAGAAGGCACATGGAGGAGGTCACAGTAAGACCTGCGGCACCAGGCTTTAACAGTGAGGACAGAAAGGGCTTTGTTTCCCCCCCAGGTGTCACTGCGTCACTGTGGCCACCGTCCCTGCTCACCCGTGGTGGTTCACTCTGACTTGGCTCTGGTGTTGGCGAGAGCCGGGGCGGCCACGAGGCAACCGAGCCCACCCCGCTTCAGTGACGGGGGGGAACACGACGTGGGCATGGACAGCAATGTTGCTTCATGTCATTCGTTAGCATCCTCCCAGGAGGCTTTTAGGACACGGTTTAGGCTGTGAAAGGAACCCCCCGCTGCAACAACAGCTTAATGGGGTGAGTACAAGCAAGTCACAACACTGAATGGTAAATACGAAGCCCGGGTGAAGGCTGACAGTGCTTGCAGTCCACATTTCTGCCTTTACGTAAGAGGCTGTAGGGCCCTCTGCCATCAAGCTCAGCCTGATTACACAGGAGAACCTAAGCAGGACAGAGACGTCACTGTCCATAGCCATAACCTCATGGCTCCACGTTTCTTCCCCCCCTGAATTTGTGATTGCCAATCCCTGCCCAGGGCTGCTCTGGAGCTCGTTCTGCCTCCGGTGCCACAGACATACGCACGTGCAGGGCCAGATTTTTAAATGAAGTTTGATGCACCCAAGTCTGGATGCCTGCCAGCATGAGGAGAGCTCAGACGGTCCCCCTCCCCTCCGCAACAAACCAGGATGGGGCATCATTGCTGACAATTTCCATGGCGGTTACCTGTGCAGACACTGAAACGGCAATAAGAAGACTTTGCTACATTTCTAAATTAATGTCCTCACTTAGATCAGGACAGACACTGAACTTAAAGCAAAATTCTAAAGTTACATTTAATCAAAGAAGATACTTGTGTGCTAGCACTTAAAGTAAGTAAAAAAAAAAAGTCAATAATGATTTGTCTGGTGTTCATTATAAAGCTGAAACATTTGTGCTATGTTATTTTTCCATTGCTACCTCCGAGCCTTTCATACAGAGGCTGAATTGATTATCCCTATCTGTCAGAAGCATCCAGCTCTGGCATTATTGACCTCATACAGTTAATTGCACAATTATCTTTCAACTCTGCAATGAAGTGCCGCTTATTCTTATGTTTTGAATTTTAAAAATCTTACTGTTGAACTCCTGTGCATGGACCTTTAGCTGCAGCTGAATAAAAATTCCTATTTTCCCATCTTCCTCACACTAATAAACATAACATAACCACACTGGGCTGTATTGCCTTTCTATTTTTAAGGCAACGCAGTTCACAACTGGTTTAGTAGTACAGTGCATAAACAGTACATATGCTGGTAGTGATGCCTAGTGCTCTCGGGAAGCCTACAAATAAGAAGGTAATTTACATCAAGAAGATGCGAATGCTTTAAATTAAAAGATTAAAGGCTCAATGACACCGGCATGGAAAATTGTTCTAAAACGTTGCAGTGACTCCATGTTACCAGGCTGCTTTGGTGCCCCGTTCCTTCTCATGCACAAAACGAACTTGGCCTTCTCTCATTGATGTGATACTAGGCAAAAAAACCCGAACACAAACAATCTAAAACCCCATACAGAATGCTATTTTCCCTTCAGTGTCTCTACAAAAGCTGGGACACACGTAACTTCTACCCTCCCCAGTATGTTGAAGGATGACCGGGTGTCCGAAGGGTGAGCTGTGTTGCTTTCAGCTGGCAAATCTCTTGGTCCCGTGTTTTGTGAAGGGGCTACAAGCTGGGGAAGGGAGGGCTTACGGTCAGGGAGGACAATTTTAGATGCTGTGCTCTGATTCTCAGAAATTCTGCATAACAGCAACAACCACCAAAGATTTAAAAAAGTGGGGTGACAGAACTTGTTTGCAATACTTTAACAAAGTGCCTTCCTCTTTATTTTTCAATAGATCGATAGTTGTCAATAACACTATCATTTTCTTAAAATACTTTCATCCAAAACAGCACTACAGCTCCACTAAATCTGTAGTTCCCCATCAGACATCCAAGCAGACACTGCCTTCTGTCCTTTCCAAAACGTAAAAGCTCCTTTCCCATCCCACTGCAGACTCTAGCAATCCCACACACCTCCAGTTTTTCACCAAAGGGCATCGGTAAACTTTTTTCCAGTCTTTTCTCTTCTTGCTGTATTCATTTCAGACATTCCCATCTCTACCTCCTCTACCCTTCCATCTTTGTCCCTGTGTCTCACCACATGGCTGGTCCACGTTGGGATGCCTCTACCCTGCAATCACAGCTGTGCAGTCCGGATACACCCATGTCAACTTTCGAATCAGCGATGTCTGGTGGTGGGCTGGCTCCAGGCTCAGGAACATGGCCAGGTGAGCAAGAGCCAGGAGAGCAGGGCTGCAGATGCTACCACAGGTACAGCTCTGCGTCCTGGTGTGGTGCTGGCTGTGAGCTGGGGAAGTGCCAGGTGCTTTCTCCGTTTCAGTGGATTCAGGCACAGACCTCCTTGTCTCTGTCCTCTGCCGGAGCTGCAGCAGCGGCAGCTGTAACCCAGATCTTTGCAGCCACCTCAGGATACGTCAGGGCATGAGATTTATCTCGCCTCCCTTCATCCATCTGAGCTAGGTGCCCAGCCTGAAGGCATTCTCCAGGCTCCCTCTATAGTCAGGGAAGAGGGAGCTCGACTTCTCCAGCGGGGGAAGATTTTGCCCTGTAACAGACTCCAGAGATGCCCAGTTAGGTGCTGTGTGGCTGAGCACGGCCTGCGAGCTCAGGCTTCAGTTGCAAGACCGTGCTGGTGCGTGCAGTGGGAGATACGCCACGTGAATCCAGACCCAGGCTGAAGGATGCCTGCTGTTACCTGCACCACTAGCTTAGCGTCCTCAAACTGGCTTGAAAAAACAAACCAAAAATTCCTTGTCACCTGAAAAAAGGTTCTGGCTGATCCGGAGGCACACGGGCTTGCAGCGTACACCAAGCATCCCCCTGCCTTATCACTCTCCCGTAAAAGCAGAGGCTGTTGTCTCAGCTGAAGAGATCCCTTTGCCATCTTCAGTGCCCTGCAGAGTGGGGCTGCCCGGCAGGATGAATGGCCCCTGAGCAGGAGAGAGGAGAACCACATCCCTCCTTCTCTTGTTTCTAACGAGGAAATCGCATCCACCGCAAATAAAACCCTTGTCAAAGGGGCAAATCTTGCCAATTGGCCTGAAATCCCACACCGGCAGAGGTCTGGCGAGAGTGGGGCTGAGCACCGCAGCCTCCAGCCTCAGCTATCAGAGTAACGGGGATGTGGCAGAGGTTTTGTACCAGCCCCTGTACGGCTTTCACAGCAGTTTCCCAGGGCTGTTAGAAAAAAGCTGTCCCCGTTGTCCCACGTAGTCACAGTAACACCCCCACAAGGTGATGCAAGGAGACCGCACTACATCTGCGGGGTCATCCCCGGACGACATCTGATGGGGAGCAGCCAAGGCACCTGCTTGCCCCCCCACATTGCTGGGGACGCGGCTTTCAGTTCCTCCAAATTTCGAGGGAGTAAGGAGTCGTGGTGGGGAATCCAAGTGTAACCCCCAGCCCTGCCGCTGCACTTCTGCGAGGAAGGGGTTTTTTTAAACCCATGTCCTTGCGAGCGAAACCCACGTCGGATGCGGCCGGCGCTCACGAGTTATTTCAAACACGTCCTGAGATTATCCTTGTTTGTTACTTGAAAACCGTATTCGGCTGGCTATTTCGGGGCTTTACAGAATGATGGTCATTATGTGATATTGCAGACAGCTATTATTCCTGCTCCAGCTTTAATAAACGCCTGGCAGATTTAATAAAACTGATCCAGATTTAAAGTGTCCCTCTGGTGATAAATCACCTGGTAAAAATTTTCCACAGTCTACTCTTGCTCTGAGATTTCTGCTTAGTTCAATTCATTAGGCAAAATAAGTCACCCTACCTTATGAAAATCAAGCTGTTTTCATCTAGTTCACGCATAGCTGCTGAACAAAAGAGTTCATAAATCTAAATAATTATAGTTAATGATTAATGCAATTAAAAATGTAAAAAATATTGCAAACAGTTTTAATCAGCAGGTATCAAAAATCATTGAAATGAATGCTGCAAATCCCCAAGATCTGAGAATTAATTCGAACAGGCTTTCTCACCGCTTTGGAAAGAAAAAGGGGAGAAACAGCTCAGGGGCTTCTGGCAAAACCAGGTTGCCCAAGTAGGTTGCCCTTCGCCAAATGTAGGAGTAGGTGCTTCCCCGATCCACCTTTTCTTCTTCTTTCTTTTTTAATGGTGGAGAGGGGAGGAAACAACCCCTAAAACAAACTAATTTTTTGGTCATTTTCTTCCCTTTGCAAACAGTTTGAAGACCGAGCGATTTGTACTTACAAATCTGTGCCATTAAGAGAGCGGGGACCCTAAATCCACATGCACACAAGCAGTAACTGTTTGTATGCCAAGCTGTTTGTAAGCCTGATTTGACAGCGTTGGGCTATTCATTCCTTTGTCAACCGTCCGTCGCAAAACGTTAACCTGCATGGGTCTTGGGGTATGGGAGAGCTAAATCTTCCTTCGACAACTGTATAATGACCAGACTGTTTCATTAGGAGGACAATTCACTCGACAAATCCAGCCCAAACAACTTATTTCACAATTTGTGAGTAGAATTAAATTTGGGGGGAGCGGCGTGGGGGGAGGCGGGGGGCGGGAGAAGGTGAGTGGCACACAATGTGCCGCGGGATCAGCGCATTAGGACAAGTGCTCCAGCCCATTGCAGCGGCAGTCGTGGGCCTGAATCCTGCAAGGCCTGCCGCATGCAGATCAGCGGATTAGGGGGTCCCCGGCATCAGGTCAAGTGTCTAGAGGGTAGCTGATAAACACCCCAAACCTGACAACAGATTTTTCTTTCTTCCTGCTCCACTTGTTAAGTGCCGGAGCAAATCTTCTGAATGGCGGTGGAGTTTACTTAGGGGCCTTTTCTTCCAGAAGACACTCTATCCATTTTCTGAAGCCTATTTCAGGCAGTCTCTAGAATAAATTTGCTACGCATCCCGCACAAAAAAACCCACCCATCTGCCCTCCCCCTTCGCCGTCTTAACTATAGCCTTTGTCTCAAGGTGTGTGAACAAGGGGAGAAGAAATCTGCGCTGAGAAAAGCAAAATCAAGTCCCCCGCAGATTAAGTCGAGCACTTTGAAGATTGTCTGAATGACTGACTTTTCATCTTTAAAAAAAGTTATTTTTTTTTCTTGGAGACGGCTCTACTTTCGAATAAACATAACAAATATTTTTTTTTCCAGTGCTTTCACAAAAAGTGCCAAATGTTGGGCTGAGAATCTGGCGGAGGGATTCTCTGAAGGAGGGGTTCTCTGACAGAAAGTAACTTTATTTGCCACGGTCACCTGGCGATCACAGCTCTTGCTAAGGAGAAGTGAAAGGGGGCTCCGCCAGGAGGGCACGAAATATATTTGAAATATTAAAAATCAAAGCCGTCTCGTATTATAGAAGTGGGATGCCTCTTCAGCCTGACCCATGGATTCAGAGGTGGCTGTAGAGGCAGCAAGCAGTCTGCACGTTTCATGCTCTGTTAGACGCTGGAGGCTCTTAGCACTTCACGGGCACCTCCAGAGCCAGGACCGAAATGCAGCCTGCTAATGAGGTGAATAATTGTAAAGAGCGTACTGCTGGGTTTATTTACCTTGGGGCCGGGGCCAGGAAGGATGGAGACAGCAGATGACAGCAACCTTCACCCTGCGTCGCTGCTCCCGATGGTGCAGTTGCTTGTCCTCCAGCCTCTGTACTGCTGCCGTTGCCCTCCCAATGGCTCAGGCATGGGAATGATCCCAGCTTCTGGGAGCAAGCAACAGGTTATTCCCAATTTTAGATGGCAGTCACACTGTGGACCAGGTTGCAAAGGCAAAAAAGAAAATTGGCTGGGGGGAAAACTCTTGAGTCAAAGAGCATGGGTCCCAGGCCACACGCATGGCTTACACCATCCCCTGCTCTGCTTCAGAGGGCTCTGGCCTGAACTCCTGAGGTTTTTCTCATCTTCACCCTCCTTATTCCTATGCAGGGCAACTCTCTGCTATGTTGTGCCTCTCCTTTGCTGGGCCCGGGTCCTTCCTGCAGGCGCTAGTGTCTGCAAAGAAACCCTGGATGTGCAAATGGAGACCTGAGCCTGCAGGAAGCTTCCACCCTTTGCAGGTGCCTACAGCTCCAGGGAAGCCCAAACCTCCCTACATTGCTGAATCAAAACACACCACAAGAATGACCTGATTTTATTTTTCTCTGTGAATAAAGAAAAACACAGACACACACACACACACCCCCAAATGGTGGCAGAGACCAACAGAGCAAACTACCCCTCTACAAACGCACCCTGCTATTGCCCCACATCCATTGGGGTAAAATTTGCTGCAGCGGCTGTGGGGCTTCCTCAGTGCTGGGGGGACCGGCAGAGCAGATGCTGCCTTGCCGGAGCTGCGGATGCTGCGTGCCCGCAGCATCCGCAGCTCCGGCAAGGCAGCATCTGCTCGACTGGTACTGTCATCACGCTTCCCACCATGCTCGCCTGCAGCTCCTGCGAAGCTGCTGTGCCTCAGGACCACGTGCTTGGTCTATTGAATGTGTTGCCTGATCCGACTCTGCATACGCTATTCTTATGCTCAGCATCTTCCTTTTAAGATGCTTCCTTTTCTTCTAGATGAGAGGCACTTGGGGTAGAAGGACACAGACTGCGTGTTTGGCAATGTCCTGCCATCCTTACGTCTGTATTGCTACAAACAGTGCCAGCCATCCTCCAAACTGCAAGCATGCAGCTTCCCTTGACTTCAAAAGCACTTCTGTTTCAGGCAACGGTGTATGGGAATTTCACCCGTTGCCTTCTTCTCAGGGGTAGAGGCTTCAGGGTGGCTTTGGGGCTGGAGGATCGGTAGTGGCAGATAGCACCCATGACTCCAGGGTGCCAGCTGCTGCTGTGATGATTCATTCAGTGATCAAAATTAATGGCAAGGCTGGGACTTGCTGTTCTCTGTTTATTCAGGAACAAAGGGAAGCAGAAGCAGCCAGCATGCAATCACTGCGTAGGACTTGGTGAGTAACCTGCAGCTTTATTGAAAGCTAACAGGGTTTCTAGAGTGAGATGCAATTCCTTCTCCTCATTAATTCAATCCAACTTTTTTTTTCCCCCCAAAGAGAGGATTACAAGCAGGTTGGTCTCAATCCACTTCCCGTTTTGGTGTGATACAAGCATGGGTGTGCTTGGACAGCTGGACCCACCAAAATCCCTCGGCCAGGAAATCAGGGCGGCCTTGACCTCCGTGCTCCAAATGAAAAGGCAGTGGTTTACCCAGAGGAGAGCCCGCCCGCTTTCCGTGCGGTGGAAGGTGGGACCTCCTCTGAACTGACTCCCAGCAAGGACCAGGGGAAGAGTTTCTGCATCAGAGGCAGGTTTTGTGCAGCTAAGTGGCCTAACCCTGCTGACTGCATTGAAGAAAAACCATTAGAAGAAATCAGCTTTTGATGGGAAGTGTGAGATGCATACAGGTCAGAGCACATAATGAGATAAACTTTAACTTGAAACTAATTCTTGAGCTTATTATACTGTAATAGCTTTGGGAAAATCACTTCACATGGACATATTACATTCTCTAAGATAGAGCTTCTACTAGCGCTAAGCCAGAGGTTATTTTCCTCTTTATTTCTAAATGCACCAGCTTTAAAGGACACTTTCACGGATTAGAAAAAAGTGTTTCAGTTAAATCGTGCTACCCATGTAGAGGTTGCATGTAATTAAATTCTATCATTGAGATTACCAGTTATTAGATTATACATGTATTTTTTTAAAAAGCAAGCATGTTTTTGTTTGTGTGACAAGGGGTGGCATGAAGAAAAGCAGTAGTATGTGCAAAGAATTGCTAAATAACTGATAAATAGGCTTAAGTTATTTAGACTGGCATCACAAGTAGCTTAAGCAGTATGTTTTGTATCATCTAAATTTCTAAATACCTGTAGTATATTTGTAAACATGGCAATCTAACATTTTGCTGAGCAGCACATTCACATTCAAATTAACATAAATGAGGATTTAACAGCTGATTGCACAGTGTGAATGATAGTAACTAATTGTCAGAGAGGGAGAGTTGTAAGATGATGGTCCTAATGCGATCAGCGAGGAATGCGATGTCTTGCGGGATGAACGCGAGAGTTTTTTAAGACGGCTGCCTGCCTCTGGGGAGGTGAACGCAACCGAGGGGCGACGCGGGCAAAGCGGGCAATCGGAAGAGGGAGGCTCGGAGAGCTGGTGCGAGGGGTGGCGCGAAACCTTGTTCCTGTGGGCCCCCACCTCTTTTATGGCGGGGATCAATGGGCTCCCTGGCTATTGAATGCCGGTCCTCCTGGAGGAAGCAATTGTTCAGAGGTGTGGCTCATTTCAGGCATTTAATCTCCGCTGAATGGGGGCTGTGTTACCCGTTTTGCTTTCGGTCGGGGGATCGCAGGCAGCTGGTCAGTGGGAAGCAACAATGACCGCCGGCGCCGAATGGGGGCAAGTGCCGGGCTGCGAGCGCCTGCGTCCCCACCGCTGACCCTGGTCATCCCCCTCCCCGGGGGGCCGTGTTGCGCCCAGCGGGAGCCGAGCTTTTCTCCACGCTGCCATTGTAACCCCGGGGAGAGGCTTACCTGCAGGTTTTGTCCTCGCCTAATAACATTTAGACCTGATAGACACGCACAACAGGGCCTGGAGCCCGCGGCCAATATGCACGGGGCTGCTGCAAGCAAAACGGGAAAACAGTCCCCCTCATTTTCTGAACAGGGGCCGGGGCAGCCTCTCCGCATGCACAGGGCAGGGCTTTGGCTTTTGCTGCTGCTCAGATCTGGGGGTTTCAGCATGTGTTTGCTCGAGCCCACCCTCCCGGCTGCCCCACAGCAGCCAGGCAAGAGCGGTCGCAAAGGGACTTTCTCGGGGCAGCCATGCAGTAGGCTGGTAGGGTCTCATTTCAGATGGGCTGGACTCACTTGCGCTGGTGGAGAGGGCGATGCTGCTGGGAAAATGTCACCAGGAGCTTGCTGTCACCATGCCAGGGTGGTGGCCAGGCACCTGCAGCCATGCTGCCCATGCAACGTGCTGCTGCTTCCCTCTCCTCGGCTGGTGTCTGCAATAACCCTGTTTTCCATCCCCAGGGGTTGAGCCCTCATTCCCTGAGGGACCCTCACCGCATCTGGGCACTAATTTAACTGGAAAGAAGGCGTTAAAGGCAGTGGCTGTGGGGCAGTACCACCACCTCCGTCTCCAGCATGGACACTGGGGTACCCGGGTTATCTGCAACATGTGCAGGTAGGGAGGGATCATTTCAACCCCAACAAGCTCTGAAGGATCCCCCACTCTCTCCACGAGCTATGCAGGGAGCCGAGGTTGGATGTCCCGTTGTATTTTAATGTCACTTTCCAGTTTGATGTGTTGATGTGTTCACCTTTTGGTTTGAGGCATTTGAGGAGCTATCCCCATCGCTAAAGTCAGTGATAGCCCCCTCCCCTTAGCCCCATCTCCACCACTTCCTTACCCCTACCCAGGGGCAAGGGGAGCCCTGAGGAAACCCCTCTCCCATCCTGATTTTCATCACGTCACTGTCTCTGCCCTTCCGAGCACCAGGGAAAGGAAACAACATTTCTTCTTGTGGAGCTGACCATGCTCAGACCACCTGCTCTGTGGGACAGGGACTCTGTCCTCCTCGGTACCCGCCACGGTCAGGCACCATCCCTGGGGGGAGAATGAGTAGCAATGAGGTAACACCAATGTTCCTGTTTGGGAGAAGGTTTCTCAGTTAGACCTGAGTTAAATTTTGCCAAATAGTAATGACACCAGAAAGTACAAGTGGATGGGGTAACTTAAGCTGCTTATCTGGCCTGGCTTCACCTGTTTTGCCAAATTTTAAAAACAAATACAAATCCAGAAAGATCAGATTCATCACAGAAGGACGAGCTGCTTCCAGGTTTACTCAGGAACCACGGTGACTGCAGCACTCGCCTGAGCAAGACCCCCTCCACACACACCCCAAATATATTTGAGATCATATTTTCCTGCCTGAGGAGAGGACTGTAACCAGCAGGTTCGCCACACTTAGCTTGCTGGGTGCATTTTTTGTTTAGTTTTGTTTGAACAAGAAAAAAATTGCTTGTTAACTGGGTTAAACTGAGGTTACTTCTCCGTTTAGCTTCTGAATGGAATATTCATTTGCTAGCAGAGCCTTGCGTGACTCAGATCTCTGCTTCAGCCCTTTCCTTCAGACCGTCAGGTGCTCAAGCCTGAGCTCCCCCCTCCACCTTCTTGGTGGATGGTCTGGCAGAAACTGCAGCCCCCTTACCTCCTGCTGTCCCACTCATGCCTGGTTTATCCCACATAGGAACTTTGCTGCTCACTTCTGCAGCCCCTCCCCTTGCCAGGGTGAGTTGCCCATCTTATTGACTTGGCTTAAGCTCTTCGAAATGGGGACACTGCAGCCGTGTGTCTGTACATGGCCTGGTATAACTGTGTCCTGACTTAGCGCTACCATGCACTAAGAATTATAACCGGGATGGGAAATCTTGATAACTAACTATTCACCATCACTTCTCTGTTACTTGACTTAGTATCTCAAATACCCCTGTTGGACTCCAACTTTTCCCCACTCCTCCTGCATTTGACTTACAGTCTTTTTTTTTTTTTTTTTTGGCTACTGAAGGTAATACTAAAAGCCATTTATTTTTACAGGTCGTCTCCCCTGTGATGTTATCTGGACAGTCCCATGAAAAGATCAGACAGCATCCAGAAACACTTCCTATCTCTAAGCGCAGAGACCTGCCTGCAGGAGGGTAGATGAAAGGGAAGGAAGAAGATCGCCCGAGAGAAATCCTCGCACGGAGGTGTCGACCAAAGGCTGCCCGTAGGGAGGGAAGAACAGGGTCGCAAAACCAAACTGTGAGGACCATAACTCCCTCAGATGTGGGCACCGGACGGCAGCCACAGACAAACTCAGATTGACTTTCTCTCCCACCATCCTCAAGGAAAACAGGCTAACTGCTCCCGAGATGAGCCGGGCTGCGGCTGCAGGGCAGCGGGTGAGGTTTCAGCCGCTGGGAACACCTTCTGCGCTCCCTCTCCCTTGAGCAGCTCCTAATAACTTGGCAGCTCTGCAAAGGATCTGTGGGAGGCAATCACTTGCCTTAACTGAGAAGCCTGGACGGCTGGAAATTGGAGAGTTGATTGTGTCTGTGCTCCCCTTGGCGTCTCTGCCTTTGATGGTTTTATGCTCCGTTATAACTCGGCATCCCAGCATAAGAGCCACTTGCCAGGCCGTCTCAGCAAGGGATGAAATTGCTGAACATATTGGAGGTTTCTTTTTTTTTTTTTTGTCTCCCTAAAGAAGTCTTTATAGCATAACCCTATGATCAGCAGTATTAACTAGCCTGGCCACTGTGAGGGTGACTTTTATTGGAAACAATGACTTTGGGAGATCTGCTAGACAAAAATAAAATAATTACCAGGGCCAAAAGCCTTAAGAAGATCTCCAGTTTCTAATAAAGACATTTTAACACATCAAAGATTCAAGAAAATAGGCAAAATACTTTCAACAAAATGAAATGTTTAGTTCAAAGAAACATCAGAGTTAGTAAAAAAAATGACAAGAAAAAGGAACTGTAAAGCAGCTGTAGCTTCCAGTGTAACCAAACACCGGTAATGCCAATCTAGCCATCTGAAAACAAAGCACATGGGAATTTGACTTCTTTTGGGTCCTGAATCATCAAATTAAAAATATGTATTTAGAGTGTGGCCACAAGCATATTCAGGCTTAGCTGCAGCAGCGAAGTACCGATCTGGTACATGGAGACTATAAAAGCCAGAACTCAGCTCTGCAATCAGATCTAGGTTTTTCTTGGCAATGCCCCAAGACAGCATGAGAGAAATTAATTGTTCTTACAAATAGCAGGGACTGAATCAGTGGTATTAAACCAAAATTTTCTTCCAAAATATTGTGGAGTCTCCTTCTCTGGAGTTATTCAAAACCCACCTGGACGCGATCCCATGAAACCTGCTCTAGGTGATCCTGCTCTAGCAGGGGGTTGGACTGCATGACCTCCAGAGGTCCTTTCCAACCCCTACCGTTCTGTATGATTCTGTGATTCCAAATGGTAGAACTTCAAGATTTACTAGCCTGCACCACACACAGGCAGCTATGGATAAATAGTTCTGATAGGAAAACCACAGTATTGTATAATTGAATTGCACTTTTTTCCTTGGCATTTTATCTTCTTTGAAAGGACCTGTCAAAATAATTCACAAATCATACCCATCAGACACGACTGAGATATGGGAGAGCAAACAGCAGTCACCCAGGACCCAGGGGCAGCACGAGCTGGAGCTGCACCAGAACTTAGCCCTGCAGTCAGGAGCCACCCTGCCTTCGATGGCAGTGCAGAGTAGATGAGATCTTCCTTTTAAGACCTCACTGGAGACACAAACAAGCATCTCTGGTCAAGCTCCATAGCACAATCTGTGCTTTTCAGCCTCTCTTGCTTGCTGTCCTTGATGCTCTCTCACCAAACACTGGCCTGTCGTTGTAGCCACTCGGGACCCTCCTCCAGCTCTCTCCCGTGCTAGTCTTGCCAACAGCACCCAGCAGAGGCCCGGAGGAGGAGGCAGCATTGTCCTGCCAGCACAGCTGGGTGCCACTTCTGCTTCTGAGGGTCAGGACAGCATTTCCGCAGCTGCTTCACAGCATCGCGCACACCCTCCAGCCAGCACCCCTGGAACAAGTGTGAGCATCCCCAGCACAGCGCTGTGTTGTCCACACAGGCAAGCCCCATTTTTTTCTCCTCCAAGTGCTTCTGACATGCTTTCTGGGTTAGCCTGGATGACGAACCTTCACCTGTCACTAACAGCTTGATGAGGGATTGAGCATCCAGAGTGCTCTGGCCACTTGTGTAAAACCTGCAAACATGTCCTCTAAAGAGTCACTGTCCTCCATGAAGAGCAGGTGGGGATTGAATCAGCACTGGTCTCGAGCTGCACCGAAAAACTCCATTTCCTACTGACACAGGCAGCAGTGAGGCACCAGTTACAGCAGTCCTGGGAGCTGGTGCCCTCAGCAGCTACTGCAAGGCATCTAAGGACACATTAGGGAGTCTCCATGAGGGTCATCAGAGCAGACATGGACTCACAGGGCAAGGTGTTGTCCAGACAGGTCAACTTGCTCACCCCACGTCCCTTCTGCCAACCATCAGTCTCCAAAATCCATCATATGCAAAGGTTTGTGTAACCTGTCCTCGGAGCTTCCCAAAGGGGAAGGCTCCACTGTTTCTCCAGGCAATCTCCTGGAGGAAGAGATTCCTCCCTCCTCATGGTAGGAAATAGGAGGCAGGATCTGGTCCCAAACTAGAGGAAGGCAAGACCAAAGAGCAAGGATGGAGGATCACAGCTTCTCCAAGCAGCATGGCGAGCAGCCAGAAACAGGCAGTGAGATTGTGTTGTCTACCTACGAGTGGAGGGAGAGCATTAATTGGGTTAAGTGGCCACCCCATAACTCTCCCAGCCCTTTGTTGCTCACGGGACAGGGTGCTGCTGGTTGCCATCTTCAGCCAGCGCGGGCTCCACGTGGAGGACTGGAGCCACGGCAGTGAGGCTGACACAGCTCCGGTGGCTTTCAATAGCAACAATGGCAGGCACTCAAAAGTGAAGAAGATGGCCTTGACGTATTTAGCACCATAACCTCCCTTGAAAATAATGAGAGCTGGCTCCTTTGTGGGTCCGGGGCTGAATGGGGGTTGTAAATCTTGTTGTCTTTAACTTCTGTGTCCAGGGAGCTTGGTGCTCCTCATTCATTCATTAGACCCTAAGCCATCTCAGAGAGGGAAGGGCATGGTAGTACCTTATAACATGCCCATGATAAATTGCTTTATGCAGACAGGTTTTCTGGTGTGCTTATAATCTCCTCCCTGTGTGTTTATCATGTCTAGCCTTATTAAGGGCTTATGGCCTTATCTTAATTTTCCCGCAAACCAGATACATGTAATGATATTAATTTCTATTATTTTCCCAGCTGTACATTTGTTTGCTGGTTAATCTTTGTTTCCATGTAGTTTAACAAGGGCTATATGGGTGTGTATAGACTTCTCACTAACTCCTGAAAAAAAAATTAAAAGTGATGTTTCATATTTCCAGACTTTTGTAAAATCACTGCAGCTAGCTGGCATCTGTACTAGCTAGATACTACGACTGTGAGAGACCCAGGTCAGCCATCAGGACAACTCCGCCCCTAGCCAGGGCAGGCTATAAGGGCACACCTGGGGAGAGGAGCAGGCTCCAGTTTACACATCACTTCTCATCTGGACAGCAAAGGCATTTAGATAAGCAAAGCTTAACTCAGAGCGTCAGTGGTAATGTAGCAAATAACGGCAGGTGAAATGGCCTCCTGGCAAACGAGAAGCAGAGTTCGCTGATCTTTGAGGTTTTCATCCTGAGGTTATGCGAGTGGGATGATCCTCAGGGATGATCTCAGAGGGGAGATCCTCAGGAGAGAGACCTCTCCTCCGCTCTCCTGGCGCTGCCCAGAGTTAGTTTCAGAAGGACTCAGGCTCAGTCCGGTGTTGAAGCCTGCCCTCATCTTCTTCAGGGATGTCACTGGCAGAAACCTAACAAGTCTGGTTAAGCATATGCAAGCTATTCTTTTCTGAAAGGCTGCGATTTGACCGATGGGGTGTATTTTCATATTAATGAAAAGGCTAACCAGCTGCTAGGTTTAAGATATACCGCCTCCAAAAAAGGGAATCTGACAGCTTTTTAGAGAAAAGGCTCACAGATTTTGTTTTTAGATAGGAGCAAAACATCATGCTTTCTTCTGTCCTCATTTTCAGGAGCTGTTCTGATGGAAAAGAAATTGTGAAGGAAAAATAATACCCAAGGTTTTCATGATCTTTTAAATTTGCAACTGAAAACGAGACTGAAGAAGGAAATACCTTGGGGAGCATTATTAATTGGCGGTGCTTCCTTTCTCTTCCCCTCTCCAGGTAGAATGAGGCAATAATGTCGCTTTACTTCTCTATTCCATTGGATTTAATGTGTTTTGGAAATTTTTTTTGTCTGCTGTATGTTATGATGTTATCATGACACATATTTCAACTCCTGGGCTTCACAGGATGCTGCCACTGCATCCCTTCTTCCAAATCAGATCCAAATATAGTGGAGTTTGTATATTGCTTCTCCCTAGATAGAGGAATTGGAAGAGCAATTATCAGCTTGATAGTTTTATTTTGTGCAAAAAACAGAAACTGAAAAGCACATTTGAACAAGAGTCCTTGTACTTTGTGACATCCAACTGGTGAGCAGGACAAGGCTCAAGGCCATCTGCCCTAGCTGCTCCTGACATCTGCTATCTTAACCGGCCAGCCTGAGGATCAGAACGAGTTACTATTAATTATTGAAGGCAGCATTTTCAGTACTGGCTTCTTTAGCAGGGGTCAGTGTAATGTCCATTCAGTTGCAGACACACTGAAAACTAAATGCATGACCCCAGTCAAAGTTCATTGTAGAGACACAGATCTGGGCCATGACCTTAGAAATAGCTCAGCCTGTTTTGCAGGAACAAGAAGGCGTAGAATTACCTATTAGAATAAAGTTACCATCTTCAAAATGGGTGTCCATATAGATCAGCAACTGCTCCCATAAATAAGTGGAAAGATTTCTGAGGATGAGTGACAGCAGCACCTAATTGTATAGATTTTTTTTTTGAATGATCTTTTCACCTGCAGTAAGCATCAGGTCAGAGGCTGGAGGCAGTGTCATCTCATCTGGCATGTCAACTGTGAGACTGCAGCATCCGACGTCCCCAGGAAGGCAGAAAGGAGGAGGGACTGGGGAAAGCGATGCTGAGAATATAACTGCCCCTGAGGTGGGACAAAGACTTTATACGTTTTTTGTTAAATTTTTTCTCAGTTCAGGCAAGTGGAGATGAGTGGAGTGATGCAGCCCGTACCTGGACACGGAGGTGTTGGAGAGGCAGCGAGGGAACAGGGATCCCCCTGAGCTCTCTGCCTGTCAGGTGCGATACACTGCTGCCAACGGAATGAGTCATTGAAGCAAACATAGAAACTGGGTGATTTAAACTGACATTTCCAGATGCTCACTGTGACGTTGCTGTTGAAAAAACCCTAGGGAGTGGGAAACCTGAAAATGTCCGTTTGAGACTGCAGCGCTTTGGGACAGATTTTGCCATCCTGCCCAGAGGTTTCAGAGAGGATGGTGACCTAAAAGCATTCCCTTGCCCTGGCTGTCGTCTTGACAGTGCAGAAAGGGCCCCAGGTCACAAAGCTGTTGCCCCCCAGCATAGCCTGCCTTAACTCTGCCCAAAATGTGCCAGGCAACAAAACAGCCTCTTACGGCACTGACTGTGTCCCGGGAGCTGCTGGCAAGCAACGATGGTCTGCTCTGGTGTCACAGCAAACTCCTTGATGGCAACTCTCCTTTGGTTTTCCTCTACTTGGAGGTGAGAAAAGAAGAATTTCCTTGGTCTTTCAGGCACCCCTTGCAGGTGCTCCCAGCTGTTATCCACATGCCACCATTAGTAACCAAGATTGTCACGGCGACTAGCATCCACCCACATGTGCCCCACATCTCCTCTCCAGCAGCAACATCTGGACATCCAGATCACGGCTGCAGTCCCAAGCCAGTGCTGGACTGCACAACGTGCATTATCTGTGCATGGTTTCTAGTCGAAACCATCTCTGAGGAAAACTGGTTTGCCAGAGCTGAACAGGAAAGAGGCATGGTGTTTCAGATGACTTGAGTGAAAATTTGCAAATTCCCATACAGTATTATCTGGCTGGTGTGAGCAGAGCCACAGCTCCCATAAACACAGCCAATATGGTGTGTTTGCATTTCTTGGATATGCAGTTATTGGGGTAATCCTCCTTTTCTGGAAATTACAAATACGGCAGAAAAACTGGGCGTGAGCACTTCAAATGGATGAAAGTATTTCTGAGTTTATCTAAATATATCACAAACTGTGTGTTTCTAACAGTGCTTGAATCTTTTTGTGTGCGTGTGCGTGTTGGTGGATGTCACAGAAGAGGTGCGCAGGCTCTCCCGAAGTGCCTGACACAGGTCAGTCATTATTGAGACCTTAAAGATCACCTGGAAAAAAGCTTCGCTTGGACTCTGCAGAAATTCTTCACAGTGAGCATAAACCAATATGAACTGCCTTACGTGGAGAAAAGAACAGAGATCCTTTAAGACACTGCAGGGTTGATGGAAATGGCTTTATAAACATGTCGAACCTCAGGCATAAACATGAAGGATAAATCAGAGGACGCATGCTCCATTTGCAAACCTTGGCCATTCTTCCTTTTCCTGTAGGAAAGTGGATGTGGCTGTTCAAAACCAGAACCACCATTTAAGAGAGGAATGTGGCTAACGTCTATTTTTAGGGGAATTTTTAGATATTCTGTTCTAGGAGATTGCTGTCTAGCCTATTGTTTCAACAAGCAGGTGAAAACCATTAAGCATTTCACAATGTAAGGAAGAGGAGAAAAATTACCCGAGAGCTATGAGAGACCCTTACAGAAGGACACAGCGATGTGCCCCGTGGAAATGATCAGGGTGGGCATTAGATCAATGGCAAAAGAAGCAGTTAACGAAAAGACAAGAGAAGAGACTGGCTGTGTGTCAAACCCTTGAGACAAAAAGGGACAACAGAGAGTTCTGACCACGTTGTCCCCCTTGAGAAGGCAACGGGGGCCGTGCAGGGGAGAGAGGGGGCAGAGGTGGTCCCAACCACAGGGTGACATCTGAGCCCCGTACAGCCTTGAGCAGACAGCAAGGTTGATCCGGTGTTGTCAATGGAAAGGGAAACGAAGTAAGAAGACATTATACTAAAATTATGCTGGGGAAAATCCTGCCTGCAGTCAAAACTTTCACTGTCTTTTCTGAGAGGAGGATTTTACCCTTGGTTCTGGATCATGAAAATAATCAGACATTCTCTGAAAAACACCATTTCCTGACTGACCGTAGACAGGTGTCTCTGAGAAACGTGCTGTTCCCTGTGGAGGAATGTGCGGGCTAACTTTCAGTCAACATTTCTCAGGGATTTTCTCGCTCTTGTTGCTTCTTAGCCTGTGAATATAGCCTGTTAACCAATGCCTGGGCTTTTTTTAAAGTATTGTTATTTTGGGAATAACAGACAAGTTTCTGGTTTAGCATAATCAGCACTTTCTAACTTCTGATTTTTGTCCCTAAGAAAACCACATAGACACCTCTTTCATTGCTGTTAGTTTTACCAACTATGCCCCAAACTGACAGGATAACATCTCTGATTTTCACAGAGTCCTGCTTGGCAAACATGAAGAATAAAAATACTGTACCGCTTAGGAAAGAAACAGAAGCTAGCAGACACATTTACACTGTCAGCACACCCCCAGCAATAACAGATCCTGCTACGAAACACCAAAATGCAGCTATCCTGTAGACTCCAGGATCCCCCATAGGGTGACCGTGCAGCTCCTGCTATAAGGTGGGCTGAAGAACCTGCGTGAGGATGAGCCTGTCAACGCCTCCCAAACTTGGATCTGCTTCAGACCAACGCAACGGGTGCTTGCCAGCGCACAATATGGATACACCAGTAAGCTATAGATCCTTATAAAACACATTATGTTCTTTGGTCTCACAGGACATTGTGAATTTGTGCTTTGCAGCCTGAAGTTCTTATTAACACGCTGAATCATGCATCTGATATGATAAAATGGCTGAACTGACAAATACCACTCTAGTGACAAAAATCAATCAGGATGATTTTGCTGTCGTTTTGCTTCAGGAGGGAAAATTCCAGCAGTGTCAGATGGACATCTTGGTCTTTTTGAAACAACATCTCATTTCTTGTTGGGTTCTCAACTACTCAGCATGGTTCTGTGTGTCAGATTACTTTGATTTTGTGTTATAGTAAGCATTATAACAGAAATGCAGGTAAATAAAGAGGAAATGGTATGAAACACCTCGATCAACCCAACAGATAATGTCAGAATTTTCTTCTTTTATTATTATTAGTTAGTTAGTTAGTTGTTTATTTGTAAGTAGCCTTTAAATCAAGGCTTTTTCGGGTCCTTCCTTTTAAGAGAATTGCCCTTGTCCGCACAACGACAGTAATACAACCTCTGAATGGCCTATAGAGTTCCTTTGAGGCATCCTGGGTAGATGAAATGTGGTACCAGACCCAAGCACACCCAAAGCAAAGGCTGGGACGTGAACCATTCTCCCCAGGTCTGTATGTCACGTGGTTTGTAGCAGTATACAACAGCCATGGGGAATCTCCCAGAGCCTCCATCCCTGAGCAGTTGTTGGACAGCCCATGTCATCATACTTCAAAGAAATACGGGCTGTCCATAAAAGCTGAACAGGAAGGTGAGGATCCAAAAGCAGAAGTAAGTATGATATACATCAACTCTGCATTCCCACACTTTATCATACACTGATTTTGTTGGTGGTTTTTTTTCTCAAGTAAGGCATGAACTTTACTGGTTCTCAGATATCTGTGACCCTTTTTTTTTTAATTCTCTTTGAAGTTTCTTTTCTATTTAAACATTTGCAAACAATTTCATCCAATGCAAAGCTACTTTTCAGAATGTAAAATACTTGGTGAAAACTCATCACCCCGCTTTAATGGCGAGGAACTCTGTTTCTCCTGCTACCAACACTATGATCTCCCTCTTTTATTAAATTTACCATCTGTTATGCCTGCAACAAGCCTGTGACCCCGTGTCCCTTTTTACCTTCTCCCTAGGTAGGAAAGAAGAGGTGCAATATCATTGTTTCCTCTATTTCCTGCAGGATTTGATTTTTGAAAGCAACAAAAATTTTTATTTTGCTGACAATGAGACAGATGAATTTAATTGTGTGACCTGCCTCCTGCCTTGCGAAGGGCTGCACAGGCACTTACTCTCTTTGCTTGACCAGGGTCTGGAGGTGTACAGAGTCCTGCCCGGCATGTTCACACTAATGTCAAGGAGAAATAGGCAGACCCTGGAGGAAAACAGGAGCGTTTGGGATAAAGTGGGTTTTGAGCTCAGGTTCGCAAGCTGCTAAAGCAGCTCTGCCTTAGCTCCTGTGCCTGCTCCTGGTCGGGAACAGTTTAGCTTTATTATGAGGGAGGATGTGAGGAAGTCCTCATCCCTCTGCCATTTGTAGCTGACAACTCCATCTTATGCCAAGCTGCAGATGTCTGGCAGTTTGTAAGTGTAGCTGCCTTTTTTCTGATAAACTAGACCTGGAAATGTTTTCTTCTCTAAGGCGTAGGGTCATGTATTTCCCTCATTCCTCTTGCATTCTCCCTTATCACCTTTTGATTTATGCACTTCCTCGGGAGTGTGGGTCTGTGTTTTAATGCACGGGCATGTCTTGCCAAGGTGTTGCCCTTGGATGGTGCTTGGACTTCCAAACTGCTCTTGCAGTAAACAGCCATGCTTTTGGGGGAAAAGGCTTTGAGGTCCTTTTAATTCAAGTGCAAATTTTTCCCTTTTCATAAAAATATTTTATATGTGTATTTTCAATGGCAGAAGAGCTAAATAGCTTTTTTGGTCCAGTTAGGCACCGAACAAGGACAAATTTGCAATATTCTGTACCTTCTCCCTTGCTTCAGTGCTTTGCCCTTTATTTTCAAGAGCAAAAAGATACATCTGCAGCCTTGCCTTATGCTTACCTGAGCCGATTTGCCATCATTACCCATAACATGCACAGCCACAAAGTTTGGGGTCCTTGCTCTCTCTGTTTCTTTTAATGAGGAATGTATGCTTTGGCAAACAAATAACCTTCAACAGAAATGTTGGCTATTTTAAAATGACATGTTTCATTTTCTCATCAGCTGTGAGGTTGAGGAATGTTTCTCTTGTGTTTTCAAATTTAAAAGTTCAGGAAAAAAGAATTCATTTCCATTAGCAACGTTTGGAAGGGAGAGGATGGGACGAGTCACTAAGGGAAAAGCTCAATGATTTATTCAGCTAAACTTGCAACTGTAAAAGATGAATACAGAGGTGGTGCAAAGACCTCCAGTTCAACCACTTTGCCTTCTGCCCTCAGCCTGAGTCCTCCTGGCATCCTGGTCACAAAAGTGTCCTGTTGCTTTCCCAAGAGGAGCACAAGCTTGGCCTTTAGTTCCCCTAAAAAGGCTGAACAAGCCTTAATAGAATCGGTGAAACCCATGTCGAAGGACTGAGTACTGGTATAACCCAACCCTTCATTTTCAGACGTAATTTTTTTCTGCAATCAGGAAAATTACTCTTCCACATACATATAAGAAGTTTAAAGGCAAATTTGTATCCTATTAGTAGTCATCAAAAAGAGAAGCATGTTTATTAATCACAGCCTCAAAACCCTTCATGCAAGACCCGGTCAGGGCAGCGCATTTGCCTTCGCAGCCCTGCGCTTGCAGTCTGCAGCAGAACCTGTCCCAAAGGCGTGAGACAGTCAGCTGAGCAATGCTGAAAACCCGGCGGTACTGATAAAGCAGGAAGAGGAAGGACTTCCTTTTCCTGTGCGCTTTTGAAGAAGCTGAATGTCACTTTGGAGAAGGATGGGAAGCCCTTTGGCGTGAGAGACTGTCATTTTATGAAAGAATTAAGGCATGCATGAGATTTGTCTTTAACTTCTTATTTCTAGGCTTTTATTGTTTTCAGCTAACGAGGTACATCTGGATACATCCCAAAGTGTGAGGAAATCAAGGCTTCTGCCTATTCCATTGTTTGTGCGAGAAGGTGTTCTGGAGTGTTTGCGGTCATTGTAACACTAGGAGAGCTTTTGTGTGTGTTTCCTAGTTGGTTCTCTCTAACACATGGAGTACAATGGCTCAGCTGAAGCAAAATCCTTGCTTACTCTTTCAGTGAAAAAGAAAATAGGAAATTTTTCTGTAGCTGCTGGAGTAGGACCCACCATTTCCTAAAAGAAAGCACCTTGTGAAAAAAAGAAACATACTCAGGTAGTGGTTTAACTTGAATGAGGAGAGGGTGACTCCCTGGATTCCCTCAGTTTTGGATCCAAGGGAAACAAACATTTCTTTTCTGTGATAAATTCTGGGAGTTGTGTAATCATTCAAATGTTTTGTCCTGATAATTTCCCATCGACACGGGACCTGTGAGCCCTGGGTGCCAGTTTCTTGAGGCCAGTCATGGTTGTCAGAGTTTGTAGACTCCCCACTCCATGGCATAGGGCAAGGAAACCTTAAGGATCCCCAAGGTTTTGGGCATCTTGTTCACCTGCTGGTCTGTCAGGAGCTTGGACCCTATGAGTTATGGACATCTTGACGCCGAGGGAGAGGGGTCATAAAATTTTGAGGGCTGTCAGATTCCTAACCCCATGTCAACGAGCCTGGGAGATGGTGGGTGCTTCATCTTGCAACATAGCCTGTTGGCCATGCCCAGAGCTGGAGTGGTGGGAGTACTGGATGTCTCTGACTTCAGAGAAGTTTCCTGAAAATAGCTTAAATATCCTGTGCAGAAATGAAAGAAACCAAGCTATTATAAAGGGATGGAACATGTTTCTGTCAGTCAGCTTGGATAAATCTCACTGTGTCTCTTCAATGCTCTTCCAGATCAAGCTGGCAGCACATTTCTGTCATGTCTTTATAGCTAGGATTAGTTAACTCCTCGGTACTTCATGTATGTCCTCTGTGTCTATTTACATCATGGTATTTCTATCATATATTTATTTTATTAATAAATGATCCTCAGCAAGCCATTCCCAAGTCAATGCACTGAATCTGTGGTTAGGATCCTGGACAAGCACTGCAAAGTGCTGGATTCATGTCCATCTTCTACCCCTTGGTGACCTTCTGCAGTCCAGCTGTGACTTGCAAACATGCTGGTTGAGTGCTCTCAGCAGTTCTCAGAGAAGCAGAAAGAAAAGATATTTGATCAGGCTACTCACCTGTGTTAAGCACTAGTAATAGTGTTAAGGACTATTTTCTGCATCTTTAAATCCTTTAGCCTTAATCTTCTGACAGTGCGGATATTAGTTTTTGTTGGTCACGGACCCCTAATGTAACAACTATAACCATTTTGGCAGTGTTCATTGTACAATAAGAGGGTACATGCAGCAACAAAGTTCTGCTGTCATTGATGCAATAAATGTAGCCCTCAATGCAGTATTAAAAGTATTATTTTAAACACCATCCTAAATATTCAACCTATAATTCTTTCTGAGGTTTTCTATGGACACTGCTATATTCCCCCATGCCTATCAGCACACAGAGGATCCTGAACGAGAGGAGAAGGCAGAAGGGAGCTTGCACCCTGATGGAAATTAAAGACAGATGCTGCGTGCAAAGCGCCTTGTTCAGACAATGAGCAGCTTTACTGAAAACCAAAAATATAGCACTTGGAGCTTCAGAGGTGAGGCCTGAAGTTCTTTGCTAACTAATTGGAAACTAATAAGGAAATTCATTTGCTTTCCTCTTAAAGCTCATGCATTGCTGACACATGCTGACTTTTGCTGCTCCTTCACCAACCACTAAAGTAATTCATCATGTGAGATTTTTCATCATCAGTCATGTCAACCTGAGCGGAGTCACATCCAGCTAAATTTTGCTCTTTATCAGTGCAAAACAAAGGCGCAGGGACTTAGTCCAACAGATATATTATTTTACATCCTGTCTCATGGCATCTCTGATGAGCTTACCTGATTCACACTAACTTCAGAAGGTGTGATTTAGATCTGTGAAAGAAAGGGTAGAAAATTTTGGCACTGTCCCGCACAACATCCTTGTCTTTAAATTGGAGAGACATGGATTTGATGGATGGACCACTGGGTGGATAAGGGATTGGCTGGATGGTCACACTCAAAGAGTTGCAGTCAATGGCTCGATGTCCAAGTGGAGACCAGTGATGAGCGGCGTTCCTCAGGGGTCAGTACTGGGACCGTCACTGTTCAACATCTTTGTCGGCAACATGGACAGTGGGATCGAGTGCACCCTCAGCAAGTTTGCCGACGACACCAAGCTGTGTGGTGTGGTCGACACGCTGGAGGGAAGGGATACCATCCAGAGGGACCTTGACAGGCTTGACAGGTGGACCTGTGAGAACCTCATGAAGTTCAACAAGGCCAAGTGCAAGGTCCTGCATGTGGGTTGATGCAATCCCAAGCACAGCTATAGGCTGGGAGGGGAATGGATTGAGAGCAGCCCTGAGGAGAAGGACTTGGGGGTGCTAGTGGAACACTTTGGAAGTGTTCAAGGCCAGGTTGGATGGGGCTTTGGGCAACCTGGTCTAGGAGAGGGCGTCCCTGTCTCCTGGCAGAGGGGTTGGAACTAGGTGATCTTTAAAGTCCCTTCCAACCTAAACCATTCTATGATTCTATGAAAATAAGCACACACAGAGGGCTGGTCATGAGGCGTGAAATTGCATTTAGACCTACCACAGCATAATCCAGACACCCATCGGGCACTACCGGTGGTAAATCAATCTACAGATTTAGGCTCCTGGGAGTGTTGTGTCAGAATTGTACAGAATTTGATGCCATCAGAAGACCCTGAATTAGTTTGCGTGTAGACATGTCCATGGCCAGTGTGTGGCCCTGTTGCAGCAATCAGATATGGCATAGGTGGGAGTCCTGCCCAAACTGCATGGAACAAGGTAAGCAGCAAACACTTTTCAGACCCAGGCTACATGTGCTTAGTTAGATTGAACCAGTAAAATCAAAAATGCCACCCATCTGGTCTCATAGGGGCACTCTCCTCTTTGTAAGAAATGAACGTGCTTTTCAGCCTCTGTAACACACAAGTGCTCATAAATCCCATCTAAGTGAGGAGACTAGAGATACTTCAGATATTAGTGTTCCCTCTTTGCTCATACATACAACAGACCTGACAGAAGCCAAAGCAAGCCTTTCCTCTCTGATGTTTTTCAAAGACACTGTGCTCGCAAGTCTCTGTGCCATGAAGATACTCACCCAAAATGATGAATGCAGGAAGAACCTTTGAAGTTTGATGTGATCTGGCTTCTTCCCATGATGTGATGGAGCATGAACTCAAATCTAAGGAATCCCCAGAGGACAGACCCACACCAGCAGCTCCCCCACCTCTGCTCATTGTCTCTGCTGTGGCACCACAAGTGCTGCAGGTGGTTTCCCTGGGAGGAAGACCACAGGTCATTTCAAGCTCTGAGAATCAAAACTTACCCCCTGTATTATAACTGAAGGTCAATGAATAACCAGCCCCAAAGCACTGCTGGATGTGCTTGGGAGTGTTTTACTCAAACTTTATTTTCTGCATTGATTTTAGAGGGACCCCAATGCAGAACCTAATATAGATGAGGCAAAAAGCGCAGACCACATCGGCAACATCCACACTCAGGAGGAAAGTGAGCAGCTCTCTTTGCCAAAGACAGATGGAAAATAGCTGCTCTGGTCACTGCTGTTGTTTCAAGAAACCTGGGACTCTGACCAAACTCCAGAAAGCAAACTTTGGCAGAAGTGACCAAAATGACCTCCTCCCCACAAGACAAGAAATATAATTACTGTCAGATGCCCTTCTAGACCACTTTAGGACAGTTTCATCGAAGCTGAGTGCTAGACTGTTCCTTCTCATGCATGGTCCCCATGTCTCACTTGGATGATGAGAAACTCTCAGAGAGACACACCTTGGCTCAGCCAGAAGTTACTGGCTCACAGCAGAAATCGATGGATGCTTTGCAGGGGACTGTGCCATATAATCACTAGGATACCTTGATCTTAAAATCCGTGACCATCCGTAGTTTAGGAAATTGGAAAACTAGCTGTGTGCTGGCCCATTAAGGCTGGAGAGATTTGGGTGGCTGTCATTCAATCAGATGCACCAAAATAAGCCGGTCACCGCTGGGTGATATTTTGTAAGACCCCTCTTGCCTAGCTCTGCCGTGTTGCTGGAAGCGTGGCTATTTTGTCCTATTATGCTTAAACATGACTAGCTGCTAGTCAGCAAACTGCTCGGCGGGGGGGTGGGGGTGGGTTGGGGTGTGTGTGAGGTGGCTCACAGTCAATGGGCAAGCCCTTCTGCGTTGGGGATGGGGACCCCTCTTGCCCCATGTGGTCTGTTTCTCCCTTCCTCACATCCCGACCCCTTTGCAGGTGCCCACGAGGATGGTGCCGGACCAGAACTCCACGTGTTTTCTCTGTGGCTGGGTCCCAATGGCCTCCCCGGGCTCTTGGCTGAGTCCTGTGTGAAGTCGTGTCGCCCACCACCAAACAGCTGGCAGCCGAAACCATGCTCCTTGGGGTTCGTCTTCGCACTGCATTTGCTCATAGTGGGATTTCTTTTTCTTCTGAATGCTGGCAAGTAGTGGCTGGACCTGCGCAAAGGTCTGCTGAGACCCACCCAGCCCTCATCTTTCCTACAAGGAGGTAAAAAACCCCACCACCCAAAAACATGGCTCCATGTCTGGGTGTGCGGTATGCACGTGAGGTGGATTTACTTCAGTGCCAGACTTAAAGCCACCCCATCTGGATCTGTTATCTGCTCGGTAACCCGAGTTTTCTCGTGACAGAAGGTCTGCTTCTTCTCTGCTGGAGAAAAACACAACCAACAACAACAACAAAAAACAACCAAATGAAAACAAGTGTTTTTATTAAACTTGCATGCACTTAAGCCATTTCTTTGAACCTTTACAATTCAGCACAGTGTTCACTGGCGATGAATGTCTTCATCTGGCTTTAAAAGGTGGGAACAATGTCGTGCACTTAAATCCCTTAACTGGAAATTTCTTGCCTTTCATTTGTTTAGCCACAGTAGAGAAAAGACTAGTCACAAAACTTTCCTCTGTGCTTAAGAAGATTTCTCCTTTGAAGCAGCAACAACAATAATACTGTAATAGAAGTAAAGCCTGCTCTTCTTACACCAAGCATATTTTCTTCTGAAGAAACGTGCTGCAATTGCAATGACAAAGTCGGGCTTGCTAAGCAGGGCCGTTTCCCCCTGCTACTTTGTGTTGAACTTTTACAAGCAAGCCATAAATACATAGATACCAAAGAGTTAATTTGCGTTTTTAAACCTCCTTCCCAATATCCTCTCTCATTCCTGCATAAAATCCCCATGTCCAGACATCAAATCAGTAAACCCTGTTGCCTGTCAGAGAATACAATGTCAGGCCATTAGTATGTTAATAAGTCCGGAGGGTGACAGGTGGCCTAGTAGACAGCTCAATTAAGCTGCTCATTAAACACACGCTAACGAACAGCCAAGGCAGGGCCTGAACAGCACCATTCTGTAATGACATGATGTCAGAGCGAACAAATGAGGAAAAATAACAAAAACATTACAGCAGTGACAGACGCCACTAATAGGGACCCCTTGCACTACATCAGCCCTCAAATCAATGAGCAACAGGGATCAAAAAACTCGACCCAACATTCTCAGGGGACTGAATACAGCAAGATTTTTTTGGTCAGGTTTTTTTCCTCTCTTTTTTTTCTTTTTCCCTTAGCTAAAATTATCACAGAATATCACAAATTAATAAGGGGGGGGGGGGGAAATAAAGGGGCAGAATTTGTTTCCTGTAAGACACAGCCATAAAATGTGAAAACTCCGAAAGGTGAGGTCTGAATGAAAATCATTATTTAATGGGATCATCATTTAAATTTGATTGGCATTTTTTTCCTTTATCTTGCCTTTTCCCCCCTTTTTCTGAAGCCCACAGGTTCGAATGATTTGCCGTACCTGCTCTGCCTACTCATTCGCCATAGGTCACCCTACCATTTAAGGAGCGCAGAACTTTTAAAGTGCAGATTTGTAGCTATTATTTTTAAAAAGGGGACTTCTAGCAGCTGGTAGAAAAAAATCCTATCATTTTCAAGTAAAGAGCTTTCTGGGTAATAAATTCAAGCATCCAACCAGTGCTGAAATGACATTTGAGTCCCGCATTGCTAAACTAATAGGCTGGTTGACCATTATAAGGTCACGACCTTAGCTCTCATCCTAGCTGCAGAGCTGTGTTAAGTTAACAACTGATACCTCGCTGTGTTTCCTTAACTCAAGATTTGCACTAATAACTAGGATAATCAAGTCACGCTGCGAAGTGAATTTGCAGCAGCAACTTTCAGGGGAAAAAAAAAAAAAAGATCATTTGGAAGCTATTAATAGACAGGTGTGAAAGCAGCTGCAGCAGTGATCAGGCTTGCAGACGCAAGAAGTCTGCCATAATACTTAGGAAGCCCGCTAACCAACTCCTACAGTTTAACCATAGGAGTAGGCCAAATTCAGCTGCACGCAAGCCAACGGGCAGCAGCGCCATTTCCTACCACTTGCACCTTGTACAGCATCTTGTACCTGCCTGTGCAAAGTGGATGCAAAGGGCTGTCCTATCAAATGATTGATTTTTTACAGCCCTTTTGGCCTCCTGCAAATAAGGTACCGAGTGCTGGAAAATGAGTGCTAAGGGGTGCAGGTCCGGTGGGTGTTCCTGGGCTGAATCCAGCTGTGCTGGAGACAATGATGCGAGGCAGACATCAGATGTCAGATTAGCATTAAGTAACAAAACAGCACGGCTTGCCCCAATATGGTTGCAAAAAATGAACACAGCTGAGGGCTAGCTCAAATGCCACGTTGACACTGCTTGCATAAGATTTACACATCTCTTCCTATCGGTCTGGCTTCTGAGGATGGATCATTTTAACTACTCTAATTCTAACCCGACGGTCTTAAATTGGTATGAAAACTGGAGTATAGATCAGTTCTTACAGGCCAGAGGCTGGATTAAATGCACACAGCTCCAGCTCCATGGGAGAGTGGAGTCAGAGAAGTAGGTAACGGTGAAGGCGAGATGAACAGCCCTCTTCTTCTATACTTAACAAAATGTAAAGCTCCAAGAAAGTCAAGGCACCTGCACCAGCAGAGAATGTAGCACTTGTCACCTTCTTCCAGGAAAAATTCATCCATCTCCCGGTGTCTTTCACACTTATTTTGCATACACAAAATACTTGCTAAATCAGTGCAAGTTATCTTACTTCACCACAGAAGTGCAGAGGTACCTTTTGTTTGCCATCCACTCGTGTCACTGACTCTGTTGTGCTGGTTTTGGTCTTCTTTTCTGCATCTATGTCTAGGTTCAGGACTGGACAAAAAGCAGTTTTGACCTGGAGAAGGCAACTGAAGTTCCTGTGGCCGCTTCAGCCACAAATGTCTTCCTGGTGTAACACAGCGAGGAGCAACACTTAGCAATCTGGAAGTGCAAAATGAATGTGGCAATGAAATGTGTATTGAGTCCCAGTCAAAGCACGAGCATTTCTTGTGTCTATAAGACTTTAAAAAGTTGTAAAGTGGCATATATTAAACCACATGAACTTGATCATAAGTGATGGAGGGTCATATCTACTGACTGTGAGACATGATGAAATACAAACCTATTTGTACTTGCAGCAGTGATGTTCAACATCAGCAGCTGAACCACAACTGCTACTTTAGAAGCAAACACAAGCCTGAACAAGAAAACGCTTTAAAATTATGAGGAACAGCACTGAGCTGAAAGTGTCACCAAACCCTCCGGTCTCAACCCACGTTTTCCTCCCAGTGTCCTCCCAGCCTCAGGGGACACATGAGCTTTTCTGGACAGGGGACAAACACCACCAAGCATCACCACATCTGATTGAGATTCAGCATGTTTGCCTTGCAGAAAACAGCAGAAACTTCAGGACACATCCTGTTTAGTAAAGACGTACTTATGTATTTTGGAAGATCTGGGCTCTGCGCCCTATGTACATTGCTCCTGGCTTTCTATGGGCTCCATCATTTTGGATACTGTCCCTGTAATGGTCCTACAGCGGTCCATTTAAGATGGAGAACAACTGGATGGCAAGTGAAAGGAAGAAATGCCCTCTGCATTTGTACCATGCACCTTACCATACGTTGCACGGGAGACAATATGCTAAATTATGATTTTTAGAGACATTTGTAGCCAGGCTTGTAACAGCCAACGGCAGAACAGGATTGGAAAGGTGCTGCCAGAGCTGGCCATGCACCAAGGGAGGGATGGGCAATGGGAAGCCCCCAACAACAGTAGCGCAAAGGGCCAAGAAGTGTAAAAAGAGCAGAGAGGTATCTGGGGATGTGCTCACATTGTTCCCTGGCAGACTCACCTCGTCAAATGGCTCTGTAGTCCCATTCCACCCAGAAATTAAAAAAATGTTACACGCAGATTTTACAGACTGTTCATACAAGGCAGGGTAGTGCCAACATAGAATCATAGAATTGTTTAGGTTGGAAAAGACCTTTAAGATTATCGAGTGCAACTGTTAACCTACCACTGCCAAGTCCACCACTAAACCATGTCCCTAAGCACCACATCTACACGTCTTTTAAATACCTCCAGGGAAGGTGACTCTACCACTTCCCTGGGCAGCCTGTTCCAGTGCTTGACATCCCTTTTGGTGAAGAAATTTTTCCTAATATCCAATCTAAACCTCCCCTGGCACAACTTGAGGCCATTTCCTCTTGTCCTATCACTTGCTACTTGGGAGATGAGACCAACATCCACCTCACTACAACCTCCTTTCAGGTAGCTGTAGAGAGCGACAAGGTCTCCCCTCAGCCTCCTGTTCTCCAGGCTAAACAACCCCAGTTCCCTCAGCCGCTCCTCATAAGACTTGTGCTCTAGACCCTTCACCAGCTTTGTTGCCCTTCTTTGGACATGCTCCAGCACCTTGATGTCTGTCTTGTAGTGAGGGGCCCAAAACTGAACACAGTATTCAAGGTGCGGTCTCACCTGTCCTGAGTACAAAGGTGCGATCACTTCCCTAGTCCTGCTAGCCACACTATTCCTGATACAGGCCAGGATGCTGTTGGCCTTCTTGGCCACCTGGGCACACTGCTGGCTCATGTTCAGCCGGCTTTCGAACAACACCCCAGGTCCTTTTCCACCAGGCAGCTTTCCAGCCACTCTTCCCCAAGCCTGTAGCGTTGCCCGGGGTTGTTGTGACCCAAGGGCAGGACCCGGCACTTGGCCTTGTTGAACCTCACACAGTTGGCCTTGGCCCATGGATCCAGCCTGTCCAGCTCCCTCTGCAGAGCCTTCTTACCCTCGAGCAGATCAGCACTCCCACCCAGCTTGGTGTCATCTGCACTCAATCCCCTCATCCAGATCATTGATAAAGATATTAAAGAGAACTGGCCCCAGTACTGAGCCGTGGGGAACACCACTTGTGACTGGATGTAACTCCATTCACCACAATTCTTTGGGCCCGGCCATCCAGCCAGTTTTTTACCCAGCGAAGCATACACACGTGCAAGCCGTGAGCAGCCAGTTTCTCCAGGAGAATGCTGTGGGAAATGGTGTCAAAGGCTTTACTGAAGTCCAGGTAGACAACATCCACAGCCTTTTGCTCATCCACTAAGCGAGTCCCCTCGTCACAGAAGGAGATCAGGTTAGTCAAGCAGGACCTGCCTTCCATAAACGTATGCTGACTGGGCTTGATAGCCTGGTTCAAAGTTTGTCCTGCCATAATTCCTCCCAAAAGTTTCCTTTCACAGC
Organism: Grus americana; assembly: GCF_028858705.1. Classification (NCBI taxonomy): domain Eukaryota; kingdom Metazoa; phylum Chordata; class Aves; order Gruiformes; family Gruidae; genus Grus; species Grus americana. The sequence continues at coordinate 116,804,739 of NC_072852.1, forward strand.
CCCTATCCCAGGATTTAAAGGAGATGGTCATCATTGTTTCCCAGTGCTGACCTAAGCAGGCACTAGCAGGGACTTTCCTGCCTGTGGGGGTGGAGGACAGTGCCTTGAAGTTGCCTCCAGGCACCCCACCATGGTGCCTTGGGGAGCCTCCTCATCTGGCGGACATGGCACGACATGAGGAGAGGTGCTCAGGCAGCCCCCTTTCCTTTGTGATGTGTGAGCTTCACACATTCTCAGGGACCTTCTCCTTACTCAACATCCACTACATTGATTTGGAGAGCAGCTTTCAATATTTCGCTTCTCGTCACTGTTTGGTGTGTAGCCATACATCTTATTTACTAGACACTATTCCAGCTCTGTCTGCTCTGTGGAGAATTATCTGTGTCCTCGTGGGCTCTTCCATGGACACAGCAGTGTCAGAGTGCCCCACAAGTATTTATCTCCACCACTCATGTGTAAAGTGCAGCAGACGAAGGGAGAGAGAAGATATTGCTGGAGTGAGCTGAGAAACAGGGTCACAGTCAAAAGTAGTAACTGATCGGGAGGCTTTGTTGTTTTATAGTATTCTGGCACTACCTTTATTTCATTAGTCCAAAGCATCCCCCACTACTGACGCCAGCTGCAGCTGAGATGCTCTGCATCTCTGACCATCGTCACATTTCTTGTAGAGGCAAATGCTTCATCCCATCCATCCTGAGGCAGGACTTGTCCTGGCCTGTCCCTCCCTCCCTCCCCTTTCCCTAAACCCAGATTCTTCCAAACCTCTGGATTGTGTCCCAGTTTTGGCTCCACTGTTGTCTCCTGCCCCCACCTATGTTCTGCATCCCAGCCCTGATCATTTCTGGTCTCACCACACAGGGCTCCCTGGCCCAGACCCCAGGTCTCTCAGCTCTGACTCCCAAACCCTGTTTCTCTCTCCTCTTTGCCTGTTTCCAAGTCTCCATCCCAGTTTCCTTGTCTAGTTACACTCCTTCCTCACCTCAAAGCAGGCTAATTCTCATTCTCTTGACATTAAGTCAGGTAGACTCCCTCCCATGGGTTGCTGAGAGCAGAAGAGACAATGTTTTCCAGCAGGCTGAGTCCAAGTTGAAGACTCCCCAATTAGCCAGAAGAAAATTGTAACTGCAGAGATTTTTCTCTGCAAATGTATCAGAAGTCATAGTTGGCTCTGGAGCATACCCAAAACCAACAGAGTTTTCAGGAAATGAAATGGCTAAAATTGACAAAGGCTTTATTGAGCATGTGTAAAACTCTCATTATCATAATTTTGTTATAATATCTCCAGATTTGGCTGCATTTTTGAAAAGGCAGTAAAATACAAATCCCCAACAAACAGTCATTTTGCCAGGTTCAGATCATTCAGATTTTCATGTGAAAAGTCCTACGTCTCTGTGTTTGGGAAATGTCACAAAAAATATTTGCACAGAAAAATTCTGTTTTGTTGTGCTTCTCTATGAGTTATATTTCAAATGTCCTAACCACTTGGTTTGGTGTTTTCCAAGCATTCAGCTTGAGCAGTAACATTTGTGACAAGTAGGAACAAAAATAAATACGGTCTTACAACATCAGAAAGAGAAGGCAGCTGGTGAAATGGGTGCAAGTTGAGGGGGCTGGGTGGAGAATACAGGTAAAAAGACAGAGTAAATCTCTTGAGGTCAAGGTGATACTTTGGAGGATTTAATTTCTGTTAGGCTCCAAGGCACAAAGATGCCATTTCTACTGAAAGGACAATTCTTGCATCTATGTGTGTGTCTGTGTGCAGGGGCAGAATTCAAAACAACTGAATACTACATCTTTTCACAAGTCTTGCTTTTGGGGTAGGGGTGCATTTGTCTTGTCAGTGTAAGAGTCCAGTTTTGTTAGCCCCGACCTAGTGGAACTGAAGCCTTTCTGAAGGACTCAGGGGGACTTGCTCCCATGTAGGAGCATCCCTTCAGGGTGCAAGATGAGACCTGGTCGCAACCCCTCAGCCATGACTGTCAGTGGACTTTTCCTCTTTCTCGGACTCATCCTCTGCATTGGCTCCCAAAGGGCGTATCAGAAGACAGGCAGAGCCAAGGTGGCAGAGGCACGTACCCTGCCAGCTGACGTACGGGTGGTGTTTGCAAACCACACGCTGTACCTATGTCACTAGCAAAGGAGAGCTGACATGGCGCTCTGGCACGGCTCCTGCTGCAGACGTCTGCTGAAAAAAAACAGTGATTGGTCTGAAAAGCCTCATGTAGGAAAACACATGCTTTTAGGGGTCAACCCAATTTGTGTCCTGTGCTACAACGTGTCTGCAGTCCTTGCCTTACTGCTGATGTTGCCCTCAGTCCATGGGCTACTACCAGAAGAGGTGGGTGACCTCTTCCCACTGCTCCTCTGCTGGTGACTCCAAGCTGGGAGAAATGCCAAACCCCTCACTCCATTGTGCACCCCCTGGCCCCAGTACCTCCAGCTCCTGAAGGCCAGGAGAGAAGAGCCAGGGCTTTTGTGAGTGGAGGAGACAGGTTGTCTTGTCTCACAGACAGGGGCTTGAGAAAACACAGGGAGGCTCTAAAAAAAAAAAGAAAGTTCATCATAGTGTCTGAAACGGGACAGAAAGTCTATAGTTCCCTCCTTTTAGGATACACTGTTGAGGCTGCCTCTTGACATGAGAGTATTTAAAATAAATGGGGCTAATTTGGTCAGGCACCAGTGCTCCAGGGACAGGAGGTAATTTGGAGGAAAGGCACACGGGAGCCATCAGGTACACCCCTGCAGCTTCATCCTGTTTGATGGTACTTCATTAACGCCTCCTGCACCAAAGCAGCTTCTCTGGTACGCAAATTCAGTCTGTATGGATCATGCTCTCTTTCTGAGATTTAATACTGCAAAACAGACCAGGAGTAAGAGTATATAAATTCTGCCCAAACGTTTGTGTTTAGATGTGTGGGTACTTGGCCAATACCCAAGTGCTCAGCCCATGCCTCCAGGCTCAGATCATCCTGGCACCAGCACTGGGTTCCTCCTCTCCTGGCTGGAGGTGCTCAGAGATACTGTGGGCTCCCCCGTGCCCTTCCCCAGCATGTGCTCTGCCCATCTTCTCACAACCGGCTTGAAGCATTATTCTCAACATACCTGCTTTCCTAATTTTTTTTTTGTGTTTTAGGTAAATGCTACTGGGTCATATATACAATAATAAAGGCTTTAGGCAGAGAACTGGGGCTTTCAGTTGCCTAGACTGGTTCTGTGAGCTGATCTTTGCTTGTCCCAGTGAGTGTCAGTCTGTCAGATGGAGGCATTAATGCAGAGGTGAAACAACTCCATTTTGGGATATTCTGTGTCGGCTCAAAGAATAGACATGTGTCAAGTTTTCCAGATCTGCTGGGAATTGTCTGCCTGCTGAAATTAAATAAGCAAATCAAGGCTTTAAATCTTACTGCCCCATAATGGCTAAAATATTCCTTGTGATTAAACCCTGGAAAATCAATATAATCTTTGCGGTGTTATTAAAAGATGATCATCTAGTCAGTGCTGGCTGAGGCTCCCAGACGTAAAGGATGCAGGGTCATTTCTCCTATGTGGGATGGTCCCTGAAGAGCAGCCGGCATGAGCCGGGGACATGCCTGCCACCCCCAGAGGGGTCCCCTGCCAGCAGCCCCTGAGTTCGCTGCCACCAAGGTGCTCTCCACCCACAGCACAGTTACCCCCAGGGTGCTCTCCAAGCTTGTGGGGACAGTTCCCCCTTCCTTCTGCCCAGTGGTGACCTTACCTCTCCTCACCTCTGCCTCTGCCCTCCCAGTGCTGCCCGTGGCCTGCAGCCACGGCAATCGCTGGGTACCCAACCCAACCACCCCAGCTGGTCACACAGTGGATGGTTTCCCTGATACAATGCTCCAGATGTTTTCGCTCTGTTTACTTAAGCCAGCAACCATCACAACTGGGACCCAGGGCATGTGGACATATGAACAGGCACCCAGCCTCTGTTTCTCATGCCAGCAAGATCCTAACTGAGGCAGGGCACAGCTCACCCACTTCTTGTATACACCAAACTGGTGAACACACCCATGTGTTGTTTATCACTATAAGCAGGGAAAAAGAAGCTTCTGCAGTGGGTTTGCATTTCCCAGGCAAAACCAAGCTGCCAACAACATCTCTGAAATATTTCACCTGAACCACCAACAAGGCTTTCTCCGAGCTACCTCTGGGTTTGCCCTCTACTAGCTACATCTTTGAAACTGGGAAGTGTACTGAACACCTCTCTTCAAGATAGCCAAGCCCTGAGCTTTCAGGGCAAGCTTTGCACTTTTGGCAAGGAATGTTCTGAAAACCCTTCACAACCTTTGTAAGATCTCCCTGCTTGACAACTTGGTCTCTATAAACAAAGGAGAACCAGCAATACATTGACTTGTAGACTGAGCTTGTCTCCCAGAAAAGGCAAATGAGAGTTTTGCCAGGTTTTCCTCCTAGATGGGAAGCCCCTCAGCTGTCCCAACCAGACGCCAAATTCAGGAACTGAAGTTTTGGGGGTTTTAGACCAATTCAACTTTTACGGTATGGTGGTGAACACAGGCTTATGCAGCTTTAAGGATCCAGCAATGCAGTAAGACTTAAGGGTACCAGCAGGAGCGCAAGGAAAGAGGCTGAGTCTCCACAGATTCTCCTGCCTCGGTGCCAATCCTCTTAGCAAATCCACCTTGTCCGTGTCAAGGAACGTGGACAGCCCTCCTCCCTTTTAGGATCAAGAGGTAAGACAGTCCCCCATCACATTGAAGTAGGGGAGGACACAACTTCTAGAAGATCAGAGCAGGATTCCAAAAGCTTCATGTCAGGGACATGTTTTCTGGAGGAAGTAAGGCACCATAATATTTCTTCTGGTACATGCTGCGTTCCTGGGGCCAGGCTCCCTTGCCTTCTACCAGGCAGGCATTACTTGTCAGATGCACCTGCTCGGGGTGCAGGAAATGGCACAGAGAGTGGAAATGTTCCCATTCCCCATGGCAATAGCTGATGAAGAACCAGAGTCATTGAAAGGGTCTTTGGTGAGACGGAGAGCATATGACAGCTTTTTGTCTGATGACAACTGTCGAACGAGGTCCCCAGCTCTCACTCTAGGAAATCTCTGTTTTACTTGGAGTGATGGTTTTCCTCTGTTTTAAAGACACCTACACAGCTATGTTCTGTTCAGATACAACTTAAAGGTCTACACCTCACCAAGAATAACAGTAAGCCTTAGGAGGGTTGAGAATGTTCTGATAGAAGTGAAATACACACTTGAAGCAAGGTCTTGATATTGATGTCACTGCTCTAAATAAAACACCCAGGTTTTTGAAGGAACCACCAACTTACAGAACACCTGGACTTCACAGGTATTTGTTGGATGGGCCCTATTTCTGAAAAAGTCGGCTGCCTCCCATGAAAAGCCTAAATACAAAATTTAAGAACCCATCTTGAGTACTCTTTCTTCTCACAGGCAGCATTTTAGCTTTAGACTGATCTGCAGTGCCTTCCCAGGAGGTGGGAAGTATGTATCTCCCTGTGCTTGAAAACGTATGGTAGTATTATCAAGAAAATTGCATGGCCCAGTAGAGTGGGTGTCAGGCCACATTTTGTTCATTGTTTTTTCTGAGCCCTGCTACACCAGAGCCAGCCATGAGGTGACCACTGTCTGCTGCAGTGAGATAATCCCACCCTGCCTTCCCACCTACCCAAACTGGGGAAGCCATGAATAAATGAAGACTGAAAGCTGGTGACTGGGAAGATGCTCAGGTAACTTTTGTCTCTTCTGTCAGACTCCAAGTCTTCCTGGACTGAAGGCAATAAACATTTTGTGTTATCAAGACTGATCACGCGTGTGGCAGATGGATATGACCAGCTCATTTCTGCCACCACTGCTGCCCTCCCAGCTTCCTGTGCCCTCCTCTATTTTGTTGCACACATTTGCAGTTTTTACTTGGGACCTGGTTCAAATCAGTCTGTAGGGTCTTCTCAATAGCTTCAGTGGACTCAGGATCAAGCCCAGGAGGAGTAAGCTGAGGGCAAGCCCGTGACTTTGCAGGTGATACATATAGTTTGTAAATTGTACCCTGGCTTTAATGAAGAATCGTGTAATGAATGGTCACTCAAATTGTGGTAACAACGGCAACAGTGGCAAAATCCCATAAAAAATTCAAGATGCAGAAGTAGAAGAAACCCAACTAAGCC